>NC_090444.1:1791417356-1792045698 GCF_031143425.1 Pleurodeles waltl | reverse complement strand
ATTAAATAGCCCAATTGGGTATGAGCCATTGTCACCATGTTTTAAGGAGAGAGCATATGCACTTTAGCACTCATTAGTAGTGGTAAAGTGCGCAGAGTCCTAAAGCCAGCAAAAATGAGGTCAGAAAAAGAGAAGGAGGAAGGCAAAAAGTCTGGGGATAACCCTACAGGAGGCCATTTCCAACACTCTGGATTTATCATGCCACCTTGTGTGGCTTGATAACTCTGACTTAGGTTTTGCATTTACCTTGCACCTCCTTGCGTGATGCAAGGGTGAGGCAAAACCTACTGATATATTCATCTCGAGATAGAAATGAAACCGGCCTCAGCGTAGCCATGCACCCGGTGTCACCCATTGCCTAATCCGTATACTATGTGCAACTAAGCGCCATACTGGAGTTCTAGTTAGCACAGGTGCAAAAATAGAGATAGTCAGGCCTCAACGTAACACAACGCCGGCCATGTATCGGAAGTCTTATTCAAATCTACATATTATCAAACCTCGCCACAGCGTGACTAAACATCGATCATCCAAAGTATTCCTGACTCATTCTCATCATATCCCATATAAAGTATAGTCATGCATACCACCAATTTCTTTACCTGCAGTGGCATCCTGTAAAATATCCTTGGCCCTGCCACTATTTTTCTACAAATTAAGTACTACTGCAGGGTGCCCCACTCTGGTGCTGAAACACATTGAACAAAGTGTGTCCCAGTACCGAAGATACAGATCCTACAGAGATGGACTATCTTCGAACAATGAATAAGCGGCATCTTGAAGGAAGGCAATCGGCACAACATTCGCCTTTGTACAAACCAGTAGAGTAAGGCATAAAGGACAAATCAAATGGAAAATGCAGCTATATATAAATCACTTAGGATTTATTGTCTTTACTAGTGAGGAGACAAAACTTAGTCCAACAGCACAGAAAAATGAGTAGAAGTCCACCACAGAGATCCAAGAACACAGTATTTCCCCAAAAGTGCATTAGCTTTCCTAGAGTTGAGTTAGGGCCCTTGCACTAAGATATATTGCACCTGAGGAATAATGGGTTTCTGATGCAGGTGTTACTGTTTTGGGTTATCATCAGTGACTGCAGTGGCCTGGACACAATTCAGTAAAGAATGTTAGATGTGTTGCATATGGCAGGACAGGCGAGCAGCAATGGCGGAGTGAGGAATGTCCACTGTGGAGGCCCTGCCTACTGACTCGGGCTGGGAAAGTTGAAAATAGGTAGAAGCAAAAGCAACCCAGCCAATAGGAACACATGACTGGAGTCTGGTATAAACAGTTCTAGTGCCAGAAAAGAATGTGCTACAGCTGTGACTCTCCAGAACTGGTCCTGGTGCCGTGGAGGCAAAGTATGCAAGATAGAGAGATTGATTGGCTGTTTCTGAAGGTAGAGTATGGATCTCTGAGGGGAACCTCCCAAGAGGATGTCCAGCCTTCATGTGCTGAGGTATTTGGCTGCTGTGCCCATCTTGTGTTCTCTCTGATGCTAGAGGGAAAACTAAACAATGTCACTTCTCAGGTAGGACGCAGCATCAAGGCTCTGATGGGAAACTGCTGGGTCTGCAATCAAGGGTGGCACATTATAAAGTCGCAAATCAGTTGTTTCTGAGTCTCCAGCATATAGGAGGCATGGATGCAACAAGAGAACTTCCCAGAGAGGCTCATTCTCCCCAGGCTAACGTTCTGCAAACATAGCAATGGCTCTGGCGACACTGGCCTCTGTGGGAACTCCTGCATGTGCGCATTCATGCAGGGCTCTTGCTGCCAAGCTCACTATTTATACTGGAGCTCTCACGGCAAAGCAGAGTACATCAGAGCGAGCTAAGTGCCCTGATACCTGCTCCATTTCCTCCATGGTCTCAGATGTTATCAGACAGTTCACAGGCATGGCGGAACAGGCCTTTTATTCCACTGGGCGGTTTCCCGGTGGGTTGCAGCGCTTGAAGGCCCGTTTTGAGAGAGCAGGTCCGCTCCTGCTGCCTGTGACACTTCCCCAGCTCCCCGGAGTTAACTGCAGCAGGCAAAGGAAGGGAGAGAGAAGCAGAGAGAAAGAGATCAGAGCGGGAGGGAGGGAGAGGAAAGGAGGATGTAATGTCGGCACCTCCGACATACAATCGATATGCTTAAATGAATGAGAATAACAATGGTGTTAATTTTAATGCAATGGTGGCTCGTGAAGGCTCCTCCGATTCGCACTCCCCTTGTGCGTGGCCTCACCGCCTCCTCCAGCCATGCCCTTTATTATTTATATCCGCCCTCTCCGACCTCAGGGTAAAACCATAAGTAATAGAACTACAGGGTACACTCAAAAACTGTAGGAGCGGTTTCGACACCCTCCCCCAATGGTAGTGTCTACGACCAGTTGCGTCACTGGAAAACGACCCTACATTCCTCCTAAAAATAAAATAACTGAAAATTCACAACAAAGCATCAATCACCCATCCACCAGATGGTCGCGTAGTCTTATAGAAGGAGCGGGGTTGAGAGGGGCGTGGCTTGAGCGTCAAGATGGCGTTCGCACCTTAATGGTGCTCCGGACCCCTCCGTCATCCGCTCAAGATATGCGCATCGACGGCCCTCCCCAGAGGAGAAGGGAGATTGCGGAAGGCTGTAGGCAGCTCCTGGGACGTTTGATCTGCGTCCTGGAGCTCACAGCCCCAAGAGGAGAGGAAAGCGGACGGAGCGTCTCGCGTCCAAAATGGCAGGCGCTCCGAATGCATAGGAGGCGGACGGCGGACTGACGGTGACTGTAGGCTGCAGGCGGCCCTTCCTGAAGGGAGGGGGGACCGCAGAGACAGTGCGTGGGACCGCGCTGCAAATCCAGCGAAAATTAAGGAGGAGGAAGGAGGAGATTTTCCACACGGGGTGTCCCGCTCACAAAATGGCAGGCGCTCCGACGGCAAGAAGTTACAGGCCCTAGCAGCCACGGCTGAGTGAAGCCGTGCTCCCGCGGACAGGAGGGGAGAGAGGCACGGGCGGCGCCGGAGCTGGGGCGAGTCCGGCGGCCTGACGGGCTCCAGGGATTGCCCCGGAGGGCGAAAACAGGTCGAGGTGACCTCCCCACTTCCCCCCCAGGTCCGGGGGCGCTGGTGAGTGACTGCTGCCCCCGGCCCCATCGATCCGGGATGCGCCCCCGGGGCCCCCTGGAAGACATAACGGAGACGAAGTTGGGGCCCTGAGAGATGGATGGAGCGACTTTCCCACCCCCGCAATTCATAGCTTCCGGACGCCGGGAGCCCCAAGATCTGGGGTGTGTGGTGGATGAGATGTGGAGCAGGCCAAACTGGGGATCCTGGCGTGAGAAGAGACGGGGGTCCTGGTGGTCAAAAGTGAGGGGTGACCCCCCCGCTGGTAATCTGTGCTACAGGAGGGGAGCTGGAGGAGCTGCAGTCAAGGGCACACCGGCAGAAGTGGAGGGCCGTCCCTCCCTCCCCCCCCCTCCTCGGATAATAGTGGACCCAAAAGTTGACGAGAGGCGTTGCATGGGGGTAATCTACAAGCAGGCTCCAGAAGGCAGTTATAATGGGCAAAGATAGACAAACCCGCCCTGCCGTGGCGCAGACGCGCATCGACCAATTTGCCACAGGCCCCGGTGGAGCACCGAAAGATGACCGAAGGGCGGAGGGTGGCGAAGGGAAACAAGCTGGGAACGGTGATCTGGCGGGCATCCTTCAAGCGATACAGTCATCCCAAGAAGCGGTGGAAGCTAAAATTGGAGAGATGAGGGTGGATGTGGCCCTAGTACGCCAGGATCTTCGCAACGTTACAGCGAGGATTGCGAAAGCGGATTCCAGAATCTCCACGGTGGAGGACGATCTGGCTGCCCTCAAAACACAGGTATCGACGCTAACAACCCGAACAGCAGAACTATATCGAAGGGCTGAAGATGCCGAAAATAGATCCCGCCGCAACAACCTCAGAATTGTGGGACTGCCGGAAAACACCGCAGACCCCTCCCTGGCCATATTCCTGGAGGATTGGTTCCGGTCCTGGATGCCCCGGGATCTTCTAACACCCTGGTTTGCGATTGAACGCGCTCATCGTGCCTTGCAGGCTAGACCCCCCCTGGCTCTCCGCCGAGGCCGGTGATCCTTAGACTTTTCAACTTCAGAGACAGAGATGCGATACTTCAAGCGGCAAGATCAAAAGGAGACCTGCACTGTGATGGAACTAAAGTCATGGTGTTCCCAAACTATACAAAAGACGTTCAAATGCAACGCCGCTTGTTCACAGAAGTTAAGCAAAAGCTGAGGGCGATGGAGGTGCTGTAGCGCCTTTTCTTCCCAGCTAAACCAAGGGTGGTTCATAATAACAAGACCTACTTCTTTGAGTCCCCCGAACAGGCTTGGACATGGTTGATTGAAGAGGTCCCGTTGGGCCTTGGTGGGGAGGAGCAGCGGCTGGCCCTCACCGGTCGGCAGAAGAACAGCCAGTCACGGTGACTGGGGGGGTCCCGGCGGAGAACTCGTTCCAGAAGGCGCAAAGAGAGAGGAGACGCGACTTCGGGCTCCCCCCGGGGATCCACAGGGGAGACAACTCAGGGGCCTGCGGCGGTTGAGGTACCGAGAGACACGAGAGGGGACCGGCGATCCGGAGACTCTGGGGACCTGCTCCCTGTAACGGCAGAGGACACCGACCTCTCACGAAGCCCAGTATTGTGAATTCCCCTCCGGAAAGGGGAGGGCTGGGCCAAGTGGGCCACTGACCAGGACGAGGTCATGGCGCTTATGTTCAAACATAACATAACACTTCTAAATCCGCAAGAATGGAGGGGTCCACCATAGCTCAGACACTAAAAGTTATCAGCTCATTATGTTCAGGAATGAGCTGTTGGTATTGGGCGACAGATGCTTCTGGGGGGAAGTATGGGGTGGGCGGGGAGTTGGGGGATATGTTTGGTACTACCTAGCCAGCAGGCTGTTGTTACTGTTCTTTACAGTTAGTGTAGGTCTATGGTCTCTATTACCGGCTGGAAATAATAGAAGTAGGTCACTCCAGCACGAAATGCACACAGGCCGAGCTGAATTCTGTCAGCCCGGGATCGCACGGAGGGAACCGAGGGAAAGATCAATGAGGTCAGTTCATGGACAGACAGGGAGGGAAAAATGGGGACGACTCACATAATATCATGGAACGTTAACGGGCTCCTCGATAAGATAAAAAGGTCAGCGGTGCTTGCTTACGTCCATAGACATAAACCCAATATACTCCTGATGCAGGAGACACATCTCATGGGGAATCAATGCCCCTTCTTAGCCCGTAAGGGATTCGACAGGGTGTTTCACGCAGGGTTCATGAGAGACTCAAGGGGGGTTGCAGTAGTGTTGCATTGCTCACTACCACTGGTGGTGAGACAAGAATGGAGAGACCCGCAAGGGAGATATGTGGCGGTCTCAGGTACAGTAGAGGGCCGGACAATGAATGTCGTGAGCGTATATGCCCCCTCGAATATGGTGCGTAAGACTCTAGGAGATCTGACAAGACTATTAGCGGAACTGCCCCCTGGGAACACTGTAATAGGGGGTGACTTCAATGCAGTCCCAAACCCAGGGCTGGACACGAGTGGGGGGCCCTCAGCCCACAGACAGGCCTTGGCCACTAGTTTAAAAGGATGGATGTCATCAACAGGGCTTTGTGACGCCTGGAGAGCGTGGCACCCTAGGCGCAAACAATTCACGCATATTTCGGCAGCTCACAGCACACAATCCAAGATAGACCTGGTGTTCGTGTCGGCCAGTGACTGCAGTCACCTTTCCCACATCGAGATTCTACCGCGTGGGATCTCAGACCACGCACCTGTCCGGCTCAAAATGGGCCTCGCAGACCCGCTGATCCGCCCCATATGGAGGCTAAACGCATGGTATTTACAGGACGAGGAATACGTTGATAGCTTGAGGGAGTCGTTACGCGAATACTTTAATATTAATGGGGGCTCGGTGAGGTCACCCGGGACCCTATGGGCGGCAAGCAAGGTGGTGCTGAGAGGGACAGCTAGGGGCCTAATCCGTGCACGGGAACGCGCCCGGGACTCCCGAATTGCCCAACTGGAGGCCCGTGCCATTCTTCTCGAAACAGAGCAGGAAACACACTTGAACGAACGGATAACTAGACAACTCCTGCTGATTCAGGAGGAGATTCGTAGTCTATCCCTAGAGGCGGCCAAACACATGTGGCGCGCCTCCATGGCTCGAGTATACGGTTGGGGCAATAAGACAGGGAAATTACTATATTGGTTGATTTCCCAACAACAGGCTCCCCGAATCGTCCCTGAGATAAGCAATGAGCAAGGGGAACAGTTGGTTGAACTCCAAGGGGTGGCCGAAACCTTCGCTGAATTCTATAAGGTCTTATACCGAGCGACAAATCCAGAGAAGGCGGGCTCCCCAGACCGGTTCCTGGCAGACTCTTCACTCCCAGAACTGCCCACGGCAGATGTCTGGGCATTGGAGGAACCGTTCACGGAGACGGAAATTGGTGAGGCCATAGCGGCGATGGGAGTGGGGAAAACTCCCGGGCCTGATGGGTTTCCTCCAGAATACTACAAGAGATTTAGGGTCGAACTGGTCCCGCATCTAATGAATCTCTATGCAGAGGTACACCAGAAAGGCTTCTTTCCGGATGGGCTAGATGTTGCCACCATTGTCGTACTGCCTAAGACCAACCCCCCTCCCTTTCCTGCGCAGATTACAGACCCATATCTCTGATTAACAGTGAAGTAAAGATCTACGCTGCAATGCTGGCCTCCCGCCTCAAGAGGGTGATGCCCCTGCTAGTGCACCCGGATCAGTGTGGATTCATGACCGGACGTAGCACGCGTCACTGTATACGAAGGCTTCAGGTGGCCCTCGCAAGGCGACATCGACTGCCCCAACACTTAGCCCTCCTCTTCATTGACTTCGAAAAGGCGTTCGACTCAGTTAACTGGGAGTTCCTTTTTGCAGTGCTCCGGCACGCCGGTTTTGGGCCAAGGTTCCGCAGACTGGTCCAGGCCCTGTATACAAAGCCCACGGCACGGGTGCAGGTCAATGGAGTCTTGTCCTCGGCCTTTCCGATTCATCGGGGAACCCGACAGGGTTGCCCCCTCTCTCCTCTCCTTTTTGCCCTGGCCATTGAGCCCTTGGCGGGAATGATGAGAGAAGACCCGATTTACCAGGGTTGGAAGTGGGGCCACTCATGCGAAGACCGAGTGGCCTTATATGCGAACGATGTCCTGTTATACATGGCAAACCCGGAAGTGACCGGACCCTGAAGTTTCCATCTACTGCGGCGTTTCGAGGGGGCCTCGGGGCTCAAAATGAACCCGACCAAGTCGGTACTGGTCCCTCTGACACGGTCACGAGACTGCTTTGACTGGCAGAAGGTGGTCCCTCTGCACCGGTTAAGTTTTAAATACCTAGGGATATGGGTTGCGTTGCTCCCTGAACTATCTTGGTCCCTGAACCTAACTCCACTGGCATCTTGCGTACGGGAAGACCTTAAGCGATGGCACTCATTGCCACTGAATATATTGGGCCGTGTAGCTTTGTACAAGATGATGGTCCTACCGCGTCTCCTGTATGTGGTCCAGAACTTGCCATTCACGATCCCTTGCTCATGGTTCAGAAAATTGGATGGAATTACCACCTCCTTTATGTGGGGAGGAGCAAGACACAGAGTAGCGTCCCGGAGCTGCCGGAGAGAGGTATACGATGGGGGACTGGGCATGGCTGATCCGTACCTGTATTACCTGGCGACACAACTCCTGGTGGTTCATGATTGGTTCAACGGGGGTTGGTCAGACCTTGCATATCAGGTAGAATTAGACGCTTTGGGGTATTCCCGTATCCTGGGTGTGCTATACGGTGCACCGATCCCCAGGGAATTGGAGCCTATCACCAAGGCGGTCTTTTTAGCATGGAGAGCGGCTCTAAGACATACTGGCTGGAACAAAGTGGTTACCCTGCAAACCCCACTGTGGCACGGTAGCTGGCTGAGAGAGACAGCCAAACTGGAGGGATTCGGGAAATGGGACACACTGGGCATATCCTTGGTGGGGGATGTGTGGAAAGGAAGTATGATGAAGTCCTTTCAAGAAATGCAGCGAGAGTTCCAACTATCCCCGAAGCAATTCTTTAGGTATCTCCAGCTGCGGCATGCCCTTGTTATGCACCTGAAAGAATCGTCCCCTGTACCGGAATTCAACCCAGTCGAGGCCAAAACACTCATGGGAAGCCTGGGGAAGAAAGGTGTCTCCCAGATCTACAAAATGCTGGTCACCAATGCACCCGGGGACCTAGGCCACCTTAGGAAGGGATGGGAGAAGTGTGTGGGACCACTTGAGGAGGCAGATTGGACGGAGGCACTGATGGCTCCCCGGACGCTGGTGGTGTCGACAAGGCTGAGGGCGACACAATTCTATTTTCTACATAAAGCATATCTGTCTCCAGATAGACTGTACAAGATGGGTGCCCGCTGCTCTGCTGCTCTGCCCAATGCCCACGATGCAGGGAGGACCAGGCCGACTTCTTCCATATGATATGGTCCTGCCCCGTGATTCGAACATTCTGGGAGGGAGTAAATCATGAGCTGAACAGTGCCTTGGGATCATCACGGGTATTGACCCCCAAATGGTACTACTGGGAGTGGTGAATGACATGGAGGGATCTAGAGCGGACCAGACGTTGGTCGGAACAGCGATGATGGTGGCCAAGAGAGACATCGCGGCCGCTTGGAAAACCGCCAGGGGCCCCTCCCTTCAGAAATGGAGACGGGGTGGACTGGTGTGCAGCCCAAGAAAAAGTGGTGTACGACTCAAGGGGATGTCCCTATAAATATGAGAAAATATGGGGGAAATGGACGGGACTGCTAGGCTAAAGGGGCTCAGAAGAATGTGTGCACATGCTCCTTTTTCCTTTTTCCCTGTATCAAATTATGATACTTTGGAACTTCTTGTGTACCCCGAGTACAGAAATGTTAGACTAGATTTAATTGTCCAGTCGGTGGCAAACAGACCAGGGCTTGTATGTTACTTGTATACTTTACCTGTTCCTTCTTTAAAAGCAATAAAATTTGTTTATAAAAAAAAAAAAGAAGGAGCGGGGTTGTTGCGCAGATTATATCATGTAGCCTCTGACCGGCCCGGCTCAGGATCTCGACTGAAGTCACGACAAGGGATAACATCATGGGCCGGAGCCTGCGTGGTGTCAGGTGACACTTCAGGGCACTGGACACCTCAAGGGTCCTCATAAGGTAGCGATATCATGCCCCTGTCCACGTATGGATTAGGTCCACCCCTGGCAACATCAGTGGAAGGATGGAACTTCTTGCAGAGAGATTTCTTGCAGGTGACAATATCAGCTCCGCGTTGCGCCACCACTGGCGATCCATGTCGACGGATTATGGTTCAAGGAGCGGTACCAAACGGCATGCGGAACTTACTTCCAGACGCCATCTCTCTCAACAGCACTCTATCACCAACCATGAGGTCTGACGACACTGCTCGTCTCTTCCGGCTTGCCTAGTTATTCATGGCTAATCGTCATTCCTAAACTTGATCAGGATTTAATGATGGAGGGACCCAAGAGTGGTGATGCGGGATGGAATCAACAGCAGCTCTCCCAAAAACTAGATGTCCAGGGGCTCGGTTAGTCGTAGAATGAGGGGTCTGGCGATAGTTCCGCAAAAATTTGTATATGGCGTAGCCACTGGTTTGACCCCTAGCATGATGCGTATCACTTTGTTTAGGGTTCTCATAAAACGCTCGACTTCCCCACTTGCCTGGGGCCATCGTGGTGTGATTTGACGGTGTCGAACACCGGTGCTCTCAAAGTACCCGGCCATCTCCTGACTCTGGAAAGGTGGACCATTATCAGTTTTGATTTCAGAGATGAGACAGTGTGTGGCCATGACCTTCTCTAAACAGGAGATTACTACATCAGCTGTGAGAGCCAGTATGATTTCCACCTCTGGATATTTGGAGAAGTCATCAGTCAAAATCATGGTGTGACGGCCGTCCGGGAGACTCCCAAAATCAAGGCTTGCTGACACCCAGCGTTCTTCTGGGCTAGGCTCTGTTTCAACTGGAACTGGTCGGCTGGGCTCACCAGAGGCCTGGCACCACACACAAGACCTCATCACATTCTCCACCTGTTCATCAATAAGGGGAAACCACACTTTTGATCTCAGATGGCTTTTGGTCTTGACCATGCCTTGGTGACCATTGTGAGCGAGCTGCACCACTCTAGCGGTGAGAGACGACGGTATGACCAACCTGCACCCTCTGAGCACACATGCATCAATGTCCACTGTAAGTTCATCTTGAACATTGTGCAAACTACCCAGAACACGTTGGGAGTCAGAAGTTAGGGTGGGCAGTTGTTTCTTCATGATGTACCGCTGATTGGTCTGTATGGCAGTTAATACCTTTTGTAAACACTCATCAGCTTCGGTAGCCTGAACAACCTCACTCACCGAGAGAGGTAACGGTCGAGACTGGTCTGACACATATTTGAGGTACTCTTCCGTTTCTTGGGCATCATGTACTTCTTCCTCTGACGCGGCTCGTGGGTGTCTTGACAGATAGTCTGCAGGGTTCTCAGACCCAGAACGGTATTCTAACTGACACCTGTAATCCTGTAACTGGAGCATCCATTTCTCTATCCTGGGAGGAGGCTTTGATGCCGTGCCATTGAACAAAGGTATTAGGGGTTTGTGATCCATTGTCACTACGAAAGGGCGACCATAAACATAGATGTGAAAATGCTTACAGCCCCAATGCACAGCGATGGCTTCCTTCTCTATTTGAGAGTATCTTTGTTCAGTCTCAGTTGGAGATCGGCTGGCGTAAGCTACCCGGGACCATCTCCCTTCACCCTGTTCTTGGAATAGCACAGCTTCTAGTCCTTTTGGGCCTGCATCAACAGCAACTTTAGTCCTTTTCTTGGGGTCGAAATACCTCAATGTAGTTTCACTAGACAAAGCATCCTTGATAGCCTCAAATGCTGTTTGTTCAGCCAAACCCCATGTCCAAGATTCGGATGCTTTGGTAAATTTTCAGAGAGGTTGTGAGAGAGTGGACAGGTCCTTTATGAATCGGCCACAGTAGTTTACCATGCCCAAAAAACATCGAACCTCGGTCACACATGTGGGAGGAGGTGCATCTTTGATGTTGCTTACTTTCTCTGGGTCCGGTGCAACGCCACTGGCTGAGAATACATACCCGAAGAACTGTATTCTGTCTTTCAAGAACTCACACTTCCTGTGATGCAGCATTAGCCCAGACTCCTGGATCCTCTGAAGCACGCTTCTGAGACTGGAATGGTGTTCTGCAATGGTGGGTGCTTGCACCAGGATGTCATCACTGACATTGATCGTCCCAGGTAGATCTGCTAGTAGTTGTTGTATCACATTTTGGAAGACTTCAGCGGTGCTGGAGATCCCAAAGTTCAAACGCTTATACCTTCTCAGCCTGATGTAAGTGGAAAATGTTGTGATGTAGCGCAACTCCTCTGCCAGCACCAGCTGGTGGGATCCTGATCTTAAGTCCATCTTTGAAAAACAACAGGACCCACTGAGCTCACCAATAATGTCATCGATCGTGGGTGTTAAATGTCTCCTCCGTTTGATGGCTGCATTCGGGAGGCGCATGTCCACACAGATGCAGACTTCTCAGGGTTGTTTGGGTTTGCGTGCCACAACGATTGGTGACACACACGGCATTGGTCCTGTCACTCTTTCTATGATACCTGCCTTCTCAAGATGATCCAACTCCTTCCCTACCTGGGTCGGAGGTGAAACGCGATGCGCCTATGGCGAAGGACAACCGGTTGCACCGTCTTGTCGATGTGTAGCTTTACCTCTCTACTCTTTAAACACCCAATTCCTTCAAACACTCCTTGGTATTGGGCCAACAGCTCTGTTACTGACTCCTGATGTATGCTGAGTGCAAAGGTGACCACTCCGAGGTTTTCTGCTGCATTGCAGCCTAGCAGCATTCCTCGTCCCTCTTGTGTTACATAGACTTTAGCCAGGATGGTTCGAGACCCATGTGAGATGGTAGTCTGGAACATACCCCTTAGGGCAAATGGCGTGTTCTGGCCGTAGGGGTAGATCTTTACTTTGGCTTTGGTTAGTACAGGACTAGGTGTCATTTTACGGTATTCATCAGCGGCTAGAATGTTGATCGATGTGTACCTACATGAACCTGGCATTTTGGCAACTTTGTTGACACAAAGTAAGTGTTCCCAACCGTGAAAAATGAATGAATGACGTGTACCTCGGCCTCATCGTCATCCGTGTCGCTACCATGCTTGGATTTGTCAGTTGGCCCATTGACGGGAGTGTTTCCAGTTCATGCTTTGCTTGACCTACACACTTTTACAAAGTGATGTAGCTTTCCACAACCAGCACACTTCTTGCCTCTTGCTGGCATTCAGACGGTTTGTGCGTGTGTCCACCACAATACCCACATTGTCTTGTTGGCTGTTTGTTTGGGCGGTACTTTGTTCTGCTTGTGGTTGGAGCTACTCTGTTGGTGGCCTCCTCTTTTATGGGTCTCTGTAAGGCTGCCTCCATATGAGAGGCTCGGGCTTTAGATAGTTCTTTCGTGCACCCCATCTGTAGGATGTCGGGTAGTGACCTTCCTGACTCTTCCAGGATCCGTTCTCTGAGTTTTGTTGACGAGCACCCTTGAATTATTTGCCCTCTTATCTCTTCTGCCTCATCAGTGAACCAGCACCTACTGGCCAGATCCCTCAGCCTCATGTGGAAGGAGTCTAATGACTCTTCTGCTTGTTGACAGGCTTGCCTGAAGACAAAACGCTCATAGTCTGTATTGGCCATGGGCTCAAAATGTCTATTTAGGGAAGCAATGAGAGTGGTGTGTGTTTTGGGCACATCCTCAACGAGGTTCTTTGCTATCTTGTAGATGTCCTTTCCCCCTAAGTGCAGGAGCAGGGCGTGCTTTTGAGCGTCTTCCACCTTGGTGGCTTCAAAAAATAGTAGGACCCTCTCCACCCAGTCTTTCCACTTAGGGGCTTGTGCAGATGGGGCCCCATCGACGAGAAATGGCTCTTCGGTGGTATAGCTGACATGGCAGCAGTGGGTGTACGCACCTGCAGTGAACTTGGGTGACGGCAGGGCAAAATCTATAGGCAGGGGCACTCACCAGATAGTCACCTGCCCAACTGTGCAGAGAGCCTGAGTGCTGTATTACAAGGTCATGTAGGAGGCCTGGGGGCACATAAATACTCCCCTGGAATGAGGAAGGGCAGGAGGATCCTCTGTGGCAGCTGACTCAAATCGCCTCTCACAAAAGCTTCCACACGTAGGAGGCAGCAGCAGGAACAGGGAGCTCTCTCCATGATGGAAACAGCAGCAGGAGGGAGCCCGAGGCAACGGTGTGGGCTGGGCCACCGACACATGCCATGCCAAGAAAGCGATGTGCTCCTCACAGCAGGTGCACCAGTACCACTTGCAAATGTAATGTGGGGGAAAAACAGACCTCCACAGATACCAGGGGCAGCAGGCGACCACAACGGTGGGTGGCCAACAGCAGGAAATACCGCCGGTTCATCTGAACGCACGTGGCACGAGCACCGCGTCAGAAGTGGCCGTCACAGGGCAGAGCAGCACGGTGAGTCGCTCCGTACATCGTCACCTAAATGTAATGTTGGCATCTCCGACATACAATCGATATGCTGAAATGAATAAAAATAACATTGGTGTTAATTTTAATGCGTGGTTGAGGACGGCTCATGAAGGCTGCTCCGATTCGCACAACCCTCGTGTGTGCCCTCACTGCCTCCTCCAGCCTCCAGGGCAAAACCATAAGTAATAGAACTACAGGGTACACACAAAAACTGTAGGAGCGGTTCTGACACCTTCCTCCAATGGTAGTGTCTAGCGACCAGTTGAGTCACTGGAATGCGACAGTACAGAGGAGAGTGAGACAGGATGAATGGAAACCAGGGGGGGGCGAGCTTGTTGTTTCCGGTGCTGAGCACAGCACTTATTTTTAAGGGCCGGCGCTCATTCTTCTGCCTCAAGCATTTACTGCCTCAAGCATTTACTGTGAGCAATAGACACATATAGGAAAGACGGGGGAAGAGAAAAACAAAAAAGCGTCAGAAAGGCAGAAAGTAGAAAGCTGCAAGAGTGAGCTGAAGGAGCAGAGAGCGGCTGTAAATAGATTAATGAGGCCCGGGATGGCTTCAGGATTACGCAGACTCAGTATTCCGTGTTCCCACTTTTAATTGCAGCAGCCGCATGTTTAACAGGAGGGCTTTGGGCACCGGCATGTTTTTATTTGCAAATTAAGCACTGGGGGCGAGAGTAGCCAAAGTATCCATGCAAACTAAGATTGAGGTCCTACAGGCTAACTAGTTGCAGTGAGAAATTCCTGCCTCAGACTTGGAAGGATGTCTAAGCTGCAGGGATTTTCTGTATGTAGTATAAACGCAACAATACCAAAAGGCAATACAGGTAAGCACAATGACAGATAAAAAGAAAAACTTGAAATTAAAAAAATGGAAACAGTATCAGAAATGTTAGCGCAACAATAACTATTGCATTACACCATGTAGGAAACAGAAAGTCAGTGCTACTCACTCTGGCGTTCTAGGCACGGTCTAGGCCCCCTCACAGCTGATCAGTAATGCACTGCAGCGATTTAAAAGTTGTCCCTGTCAGAGGTTTTAACTTCAGACAGCCTTCCAGAGGTCAGATATCCTCAGCGGATAATGTCAAAAGCACAAGGTCGGATATGCCCTTGAGAAGGTTCTCTTTCCTTGGATCTTGAAATAAAAAAAAGCTCAAAGCAGGTAAGAGTGCTAAAGTCTCTGTCAGTAGCCTTTGCACTACCTTATGGTACTTCAAAAAGACATTTAGGGGGTCATCACAACATTGGCGGTATAAGGCGCTTACCGCCGTGCAGAAGACCGCCAATACACCGCCGCGGCCGCGGTAGACCGCCACAGCTATTATGACACACATCACGGAATCCGCCGAAATTCAGACACCCACACAACACCGCCACACCAAAGGTCAGCGATAAACTGGCGGAAACAAATCCTCCACCTCCACACCAACAGAAGCACGCCCATGCTATTACGACCCACGAATCCACGCGGTGGTCTTTCAACCGCGGTATTCCATTGGCGGTACACACCGCCGCGCTCAAAATACACACACATATACAAAACACCGCCACATTGGACAATTCGAAATATACACACACCTGATACACATACACACACCACTCCCACACACCCAACACAATTTAAAATACACACCCACATCACACACAAACCCCTACAACCAGAAATTCTGAGAGAAGGCCAGAGAGACAGCACAGCTATTGACAACCCCATCACACAGAGGCACACAACACCATCACCCACACAACATCCACGCACAAAACACCACATACCACTACACTCACCACACTCATCAACACATACACCACCCCACACATCACACATAACACCCTATGTCACGCCAAAGACACCCCCGCTTCTCCGAGGAGGAGCTCAGGGTCATGGTGGAGGAAATCGTACGGGTAGAGCCACTGCTATTTGGCTCACAGGTACAGCACAGATCAATAGCCAGAAAGATGGAGCTATGGCGCAGAATAGTGGACAGGGTCAACGCCGTGGGACAGCACCCAAGAAATAGGGAGGACATCAGGAAGAGGTGGAACGACCTATGGGGGAAGGTGCGTTCAACGGTCTCCAGGCACAACATCGCGGTGCAGCGGACTGGCGGCGGACCCCCACGTCCTCCCCCACAACTAACAACATGGGAGGAGCAAGTCCCGACCATCTTGCATCCTGAGGGCCTCAGAGGAGTCGGTGGAGGATGGGACACTGGTAAGTCAAATCTTAACTATCACATCCCCCACCCTACCTGCATGCTATCACACACCCCCACCCTCACACCCTCCCCTATCACCCCAACTCCTCACCAATCTACCCATGACACCAAGCACCCATCCCAACACCAAGCCCTGCATGACACAACTAAGCATGGGCACCCCTCACTAAAGCATGCCCACTGCACATACCCAGAACACCCCCCCCAACCATCACCACACAAGCCCCCACACAGGAATGCCTGCACTGGGGATCACGCACACCCAACCATTGCACACCATTACACACACAGATGCAATAATCATGTGCTTATACCCCTGCAGGAACCCGAAGGAACGTCACCACACCAGAGGGTCCAGACAACACCACTCCACCCCCAGAAGAGGCCCACAGTGACGACAGCAGCTCTGCCCCACTGGATCCTGATGACCAGCCCGGACCATTGTGGGCCTCAGGACAGTCGGTTCCCCTTGCCCAGCCACAGCCCAACACCGAGCTGCCACCCTCTGGTAACACCAGCACAGCACCCACCCAGCGGGCCCAAACCTCCCTACCCAGGACAGGTCAATCAGCAGTGTGTCCACCACTACAGGGCACCCAGGTTAACCCACCACCCCAACAACAACAGGGACCTGGGGCAGTGGTAGTGGGCACACGGTCCAGGGGACGGAGGCACAGGAACACTGGGGAACTGGGAGGGCTACTGTGCGACAGAGGGAGGACAGGCCAAGGGAACCCACTCTCCATGAGGCCCTATCCTCCATCATGGGAGCATACCACCACTCCCAGGAGACGATGGCCACGGTCCTGGACAAGTTGCAGGAGACCTTGCGTCTGCAGGACGAACTGTATTTGGGGTTCAGGGAGGAGCTCAGGACCATCAGCTCCGCCCTGGGTACCATCGTAGGGGTGCTGACGGACATTCAAAAGACCTTGAGGGACACCGTGGCACTCCAAGGGGCCCCTGACACTAGCCAGGACGACGAACTGCCCACCACCTCCGCCGGCGCTAGTGGACAGGATGCCCCGCCACAGGACCATCACACCAGCACCCCATCCCCTGCAGACGGACAACCACCACGCAAGCGGTCCCTGAGATCCAGGAACAGGACAGAGCAAGATGGCAAGACCCCCGCCAGGAAATAAAACCACCCTGATTGTCCCCCCACTGTCCCACTTTGTCACCCTGTCCAGATTGGAACTGCCCCAGCTCCACTTCCAATGCCCAGAGGCAGTGCACCTGTGAGACGAATAGACTGGACTCTGCCATGGACATTCCTCCACCATCACCCATCACCATTTTACAACCTTCCTTGATTTTTTTAGCACTTAAATAAACACCCTTGAAAGCCAAAAAAATCTTGAGTCAGTCTATGATTTGGAACTTTGTATTATCAATTACAGTGTCATAATGGGTTACCCATTGTAAGGCTAACATACCAATGTCACACATCACAAGCCCTTGAAGGATGCAAGCAGTTGACACGTAGGTTACCACACTTGTGAAACTGAAATGGAAGGGTACAACTCAATTAACAAATAGTGAGTGAAATGTAGGTACAGGATAGAGGTAGACGTGTGAAAGTTAATGCAATGTTAAACCAGAAAATGTTCTCACCTGTGTGTCACAGGAAATATTGCTGTATGACTGACTCCCTGTTGTCGTTTTCTTCATCCTCAGCTTCATCCTCATCACTGTCCACTGGCTCCACAGGCTTCACAGCTGCCACAACACCGTCATCTGGATCATCCTTCTGCAGAAAAGGCACCTGGTGTCGCAATGCCAAATTATGGAGCATGGAGCAGGCGATGATGATGTCGCACACCTTCTTCGGTGAGTAGAATAGGGATCCACCTGTCATATGGAGGCACCTGAACCTGGCCTTAAGAAGACCGAAGGTGCGTTCGATTACCCTCCTAGTCCGCCCATGGGCATCATTGTACCGTTCCTCTGCCCTGGTCCTGGGATTCCTCACTGGGGTCAATAGCCACGAAAGGTTGGGGTAACCAGAGTCCCCCAATAGCCATACACGGTGCCTCTGGAGTTGACCCATCATATCAGGGATGCTGCTATTCCGCAGGATGTATGTGTCATGCATAGAGCCAGGGAACATTGCATTTACCTGCGAGATGTACTGGTCTGCCAAACAGACCATCTGGACATTCATGGAATGATAACTCTTCCGGTTTCTGTACACCTGTTCACTCCTGCGGGGGGGACCAGAGCTACATGGGTCCCATCAATGGCACCTATGACGTTGGGGATATGTCCAAGGGCATAGAAGTCACCTTTCACTGTAGGCAAATCCTCAACCTCAGGGAAAATGATGTATCTCCTTACGTGTTTCAGCAGGGCAGACAACACTCTGGACAGCACGTTGGAAAACATAGGCTGGGACATCCCTGATGCCATGGCCACTGTTGTCTGCAATGACCCACTTTCAAGGAAATGGTGCACTGACAGCACCTGCACGTCAGGGGGGATTCCAGTCGGATGGCGGATTGGTGACATCAGGGGGCATATTTATACTCTGTTTGCACCGAATTAGTGTCATTTTTTTTTACTCTAATTCGGTGCAAAACTAACTCCATATTTATACTTTGGTACTAGACCCCTCTAGCACCAAATTTATGGAGTTAAAGTCTTTCTTTGAAAGTGGAGACCTACTTTGCCTTAATGAGATGCAAGGTAGGCGTTCCCGTGCAAAAAATGACTCTATGGCCTTTACGCCATATTTAGGGGCATATTTATACTCTGCGGCATATTTATACTCTGTTTGCACCGAATTAGCGTCATTTTTTTTTACTCTAATTCGGTGCAAATCTAACTCCATATTTATACTTTGGTGCTAGACCCATCTTGCACCAAGGCCCTGATTTAAACTTTTTTTGCACCGCATTAACGTCATTTTATGACGCAAAAGTGGCGCAAACATACAAAATATTGGCCCTTATTTATACTTTTTGCTGCAAAACTGCACTAACTCAGTTTTGCACCAAAATGTTTAGCACCGGCTTGCACCATTTCTGTGCACCAGCCGGGCACCATATTTATGGAATGGTGCAAGTCGGTGCAAAGGGTAGGCTATAGTAAAAAAAAATGACTTTAATCGGGTGGGGCTGGCAGTATAGAAGAAGAGGGTTTAGCACCAAAAAATGACTTTAGGCAGGTTAGAGTAAAAAAAAAATGACTCTAACCAGATTAGCGTGATTTTATGGTGCTAAACCTACCATGCCCATTTCAGGGCCCCCTATGGCACTTAAACAAAAAAAAAAAAATAAATACAATCTTACCTGTACTTACATGGGATAGGGTCCCCCATCCTCCGCAGTCCCTATGGTGTGGGTGGGGGTGCACCTGGGGCCTGGGGAGGGCACTTCTGGGCTTATTCCAGGGTGTTCCACCATGGAAATAGGCCCACAGGTCCCCTCACCCCTGCCCTGACCCAGGTCTTAAAAAATGGGGCAAAGCTTGCTTTGCCCCATTTTGTGACCCCTCCACCCTCCCTTGCACCATTTTTACATGGGAGTATAAATATGGTGTTAAGGCCATAGAGTCATTTTTTTGCACGGGAACGCCTACCTTGCATCTTATTAAGGCAAGGTAGGTTTCCACTTCCAAAAAATGACTTTAACTCCATAAATTTGGCGCTAGACGGGTCTAGCACCAAAGTATAAATATGGAGTTAGTTTTGCACTGAATTAGAGTAAAAAAAAACGGACGCTAATTCAGTGCAAACAGAGTATAAATATGCCCCTTAGCATCAAAAACTGATGCAAATCTGGTCAGATTCATTTATTTTGACTCAAAACTGCCTAACGTCATTTTTTTTAAAGCTAGCCTACCATTTGCACCGGCTTGCACCATTCCATAAATATGGTGCCCAGCTGGTGCTAAAAAATGGTGCAAGCTGGTACAAAACTTTTTAGGGCAAAACTGCCTTAGTGCAGTTTTGCACCAAAAAGTATAAATAAGGCCCCAGGTCTGGCTCCAACTGGGTACATAGTTCCTGGATTGTGGCACGGTCAAACCGGTAGGTGACGATTATATGTCTTTCTTCCATTGTCAACAGGTCCACCAGCGGTCGGTACACCGGAGGATTCCGCCATCTTCTCATATGTCCCAGCTGACGGTGCCTAAGAAGGACAACAGCGAAGAACCAGTCACTATTCCTCCAGGTATGTACCCACAGTTACACACAAGACTACACCAGACAAAAAAGCCTTCCTGTATGTGTGTTGAGTATAGGCCTAGCTATGCGTGACGCAGTAGTAAATGAAGCCATGTGGGCCCCTGAAATGGCGGCTGCCTGACCTCTAAACTGTGACAATGGGATTGTGGGGTAACTGCGCTGGCGTTGCACACCGTCGCGGTAGGCGGTCGTAGACCGCGGCGCAATGCTGCATTGGTTAACATTGGACCCTATGGGTCCCAGGAGCAAATGAACAGGTGCGCCGGCGGTGATGATGCGCACCGCCGCGGACGTCACCGCCGCGGATGTCACCGCCATTTTCTATCTGTTCACTCACTAGATACCTGACCTTCGACAGGAGAGGACCTACACTGCTAGTGCTGCTGTGACCTCGGTCTGGAAGCGACGACGGCTGCTGCGTCTGGGGAAAGGGCCCCTGCCTTTACTGCACAGGAGTTGGAGAAACTTGTGGATGGGGTCCTCCCCCAGTACACGCTACTCTACGGTCCTCCAGACCAACAGGTTAGTACACAGGGAGCACGTTGTATGGGCTAGGCCTGGGTGGAGAGGGCTGGGTGGAAGAGGGAAGTGGGCAGAGTACATAGAACAGTTATACATGGGAATGAATGGGCCACATGGCCAGAGTAGGGAGGGGGCCACTCACATTGACGGTGCAGTTGGTAATGACTGTTCCTCTTTCCTTGTGCATGTCATGTAGGTCAGCACCCACCAGAAGAGGGACATTTGGCGTGCCATCGCCAAGGAGGTCCGGACCCTGGGGGCCCACCAGAGACGGGGCACCCACTGCCGTAAGAGATGGGAGGACATTCGCCGCTGCAGCAAGAAGACGGCGGAGGCTCAGCTGGGGATGGCCTCCCAACGTGGGAGGGGTGCCCGTCACACCATGACCCCCCTGATGTTCCGGATCCTGGCGGTGGCCTACCCGGAGTTGGATGGGCGCTTGAGGACATCACAGCAGACACAAGGGGGTGAGTACAACCTCATTCAGCGGAGTTTGCGTGCAGTGGAGGGGTCTGGGTGGGGGAGGTGAGCTGTGGGTGTCCCTAGGCCAGGGCGAGTTAGGTAGGCAAGGCCCCTCCGTTATGTGTAGGCCATGTGGCACTCAACCCCACCTCAGCAGAGTGCCAAGTTGAGGTATAGTTGCCCCTGTGGCATCCATGTGCGCAGATTCCCACCATTGCCATGCAGGCCATGTCCCAGAAATTGCATGTGCAGAGGTCAGGAGAACGGCGTAATGTAGGGGGCTGCTACGTCTATCTTGTCCGCCAACGCTAGCGGCATGCCATGCACTAAAACTCTCTTTGTTCTGTCTCCCCCCCTTTTCCTGCTCTCCCTGTCCTTTTGTACATCAGCATCATCAGGCGGAGGTACAGTGGCACCGGAGCACGAGGGAGCTGCATCCCACATGGCCATGGAGGGCCACACCACAGACTCTGAATGCACCAGTGGGATGGAGGGCGAGGGGAGCTTCACGTCGGCCACCGGATCACCAACCAGCAACACGGACTCGTCCGGCGATGGGAGCTCCCCTGTGGTGGCGGCACCACCTGTGTGCCCCACTTCTACAGGTACAGCCGCCACCTCCCCCTACCAGCACCACCCTCCCAGCAGCCCCTCAGCGTTTGCCCCGTGCCCTCTCACCCAGGAGGGTGGGCATCACCTTCGCCCCAGGAACCTCAGGCCCTGTCCCAGTCACCCCTGCTGCCCTCAGTGAGGAGGCCATTGACCTCCTCAGGTCACTCACTGTTGAGCAGTCTACCATTGTGAATGCCATCCAGGGTGTAGAAAGTGAGTTGCAACACGGTAATGCATTCCTGGAGGGCATTCATTCTGGTCAGGCTGTCCTTCAGCGAACCCTGCAATCTCTGGCCTCAGCACTGATGGCAGCCATTGTCCCTGTGTCTAGCCTCCCCCCTCCAACTTCCTCCACCCAGACCCAATCTCCTGTACCCCAGCCCATCCCAAGCACACCTACAGACCAGCATGCACACAAGTCAATACACACAAGTAGCTCAAGCAAACATAGGCACCACACATACCACAGGTACTCACGCAAGCCTCACCCACATACAGACACAGCAACATCCACTGTCTCCACTGTGTCCCCCTCCTCCTCTTCTCCCTCCTTCCTCCCAGTCTCGTCTACACACACACCTGCATGCACCACATCTACAGGCACTAGGACTCGCACCAGGACACCCAGCACCACAAGCCGCTCACCTGCACTCACCACCTCCACTGCCATTTACACGTCCCCTGTGTCCTCTCCCAATGTGTCTGTGACGCCCCCTACCAAAGTACCCAAACGCCGGCAATCACTCACCCAACATCCATCCACCTCACGACAGCCTCCAGTACCTGCACCTGCACCCAAAACACCTAAAGTGACACCTCCTACAACCACCTCCTCTTCCTCCACTCCCAGACCCCCTCCAGCTACCCATCCCAGTGTTCGTCAGAAACTGTCCCTCTGTCAAATTGAGCTTTTTGCCCCCCCCTCCAATTCATCAGTCCCGTCGTAGCGCCTCAGCCAAAAAGCCTCCAGTACCAGTGGTGCGTGTTCCAGGTTTTTGGAGTGCACCGGCCAGGCAGTAGGACCCGGAGCCAAGGCAGTGGCAGCCCACCCCCTGTAAAGGCTCTGAAAAAGGAGAGTGGACTACGGGACCGTCTTGAGACTCCTGGTGGGACAACAAGTGACATGGGATCGAAGGCGATTGGTGAGTCAGCTGTAACTCCAACAAAGGTGGGGAAGGTCCAGAGGGAGTATGCCCACCCTGTTGTGAGTGTCACGGCGGAGAAGTGCGCCATCATATCCGGCGGTCCAGACACAACCGCCAGCACCGTCGTCACTGGTCCAGAGACCACCGCCAGAGTCACAGCCCAGGAGGGCACAAGTATCGTCACTGGTCCAGAGACCACCGCCAGAGTCACAGCCCAGGAGGGCCCAAGTATCGTCACTGGTCAGGAGACCACCGCCAGAGTCACAGCCCAGGAGGGCCCAAGTATCGTCACTGGTCCAGAGACCACCGCCAGAGTCACAGCCCAGGAGGGCACAAGTATCGTCACTGGTCCAGTGAGGATGCCACAGACCCGCTGGGCAATGATGGATCGTCATGCCACACACCAATGCCCAGTGTAGAGATCGTCATGCCACACACCAATGTCCGTATCAGAACCGCCATGTCAAAGCACCGCTGAACAGGGCAAAGTCCGCCATGGCAAAGCACCGTTGAACAGGGCAAAGACCGCCATGGCAAAGCACCGCTGAACAGTCCTGAAACGCCATGTCAAAGCACCGCTGATCAGGGCAAGGACCGCCATGGCAAAGCACCGCTGAACAGTCCTGAAACGCCATGTCAAAGCACCGCTGAACAGGGCAAAGACCGCCATGGCAAAGCACCGCTGAACAGTCCTGAAACGCCATGTCAAAGCACCGCTGAACAGGGCAAAGACCGCCATGGCAAAGCACCGCTGAACAGTCCTGAAACGCCATGTCAAAGCACCGCTGAACAGGGCAAAGACCGCCATGTCAAAGCACCGCTGAACAGGGCAAAGACCGCCATGGCAAAGCACCGCTGAACAGTCCTGAAACGCCATGTCAAAGCACCGCTGAACAGGGCAAAGACCGCCATGGCAAAGCACCACTGAACAGGGCAAAGACCGCCATGTCAAAGCACCGCTGAACAGGGCATGCACCGTCTAGGAATGAATGGACCGCCACATCAGGCATCCTTATCCCATGTGCAGCTGGGACAGTGACAGGACAGGTACTTTCACGTGGAATCTCATCCGGTCTGGGCACCAGTCCCCCTCCAGAACCAGTGGAGACCTGCATCTACTTGAGAGACTGTGGCTTTGCACTCCCCAATATGGCACAGTGGGCAAACCACCCACTCTAGTGACTTGAGAGACTGTGGCTTTGCACTCCCCAGGATGGCACAGTGGGCAAACCACCCACTGTAGTGATTTGAGAGACTGTGGCTTTGCACTCCCCAGGATGGCACAGTGGGAAAACCACCCACTGTAGTGACTTGAGAGACTGTGGCTTTGCACTCCCCAGGGTACATCAATGGGCATTGAGCCCCGTCGTGGATCTGGCTTCACATTCATCTGGCTGAGGTGCCCCCCCTTCCCTTCCCCCTGAGGTGCCTGTAGTATTTCTATCTAATGCCCCGGCAGTGTTCTCTCCGATTTTGGTCAGGTATCTATTGTGGGCCTCGCCCATGCTTTTTTGGACTGTTGGTGCACGGACATTGTTGTGTACATATCTGCACTACTTCTCGGATTGTATGTGTAAATAAGAGTGATTTTGAGATATGTATATCTGTATATTTTTGTATGACATGTATATTGGCACATTACAATGTTTGCCCGATTTTCGCATTGTCTTTGCATTCTTCCGGGGGGATTGTGGGTTGTTACTGTGATTTTTGTGACTGCATTGGTGTGTATGTTGTGATATGTGAGGGTGGGGGTGTTTGGTGGGTGTCCCCCTAACTTTTGCCTCCCCCCTCCCCTGTGTCGTAGGTGCAGTACTCACCGGTATCTTCTGCGCCTACGTAGCTGTTGGTCGTAAGGAGCAGAAAAACAAGGGCAGGTAGGATTTGAAATTCGGGCTCCATGGTGTCCTCCTTCCTCGTGGGATGTGTTGAGGTGAGCGTTTTCCCATAGCAAAGCTGTTTCCGCCGTGTTTTTATCCGCGGTGCATCCGCCCCGGAAAAGGTGGCGGATTGGCGGGTTGTAATAGTGTGGGCAGTACATTGTCTTCTGCCTGTCTGTTGACGGTGACCGCCGCGCTGCTTGTCTGTACCGCCGTGGCTGGCGGTGTGTTAAAGTGGCTGTCTTTGTTGGCGGTTTCCGCCAGGGTCATGATTCCCTTTTTTTGTCCGCCGGCCTGTTTGCTGTATTACCGCACCTTTAACACCGTCCGCCAGGGTTGTAATGACCCCCTTAGTGCAGAAAAGCTTTATTAGTGTAAATGTGATATTTACTCTTCTAAAGCGCCAAGAGAGCCTTTCTCTGTATAGATTGTGGTATAAAAAATATTTTTGGTCATAATTCATCTGCGTTAAATAAAGGGTAGAGGGCACCATGCGCTCAGGGAGGGGGCCTGTTCCTGTGCTGGGGAACTCAACCCATTGGTTATTTTATATTGCTGGGGATGGACCCCCTCTATTGAAATATGACTGTTCTTTGAGGCCCACCCTCCGTCCTGCCTACTGCACATTCATCACCTACCCAAAGTCATAGTTACAACACATCTTTTGTACCTCAGTGTTGAGTGAGTGGGAGACCCTGCCTGACTTCACCTTAGCATACATCACCACTATTCCACCTGCAAGGGCCATAGCACTCCGGCATCCGGAAAGTCCACTTTGAGGAGGCCGCATCGCCCTCCTCAACATCAGGTAAGAGTCTCCCTGGAGCCGCTCACAGAGATACCTGCCTTTCCCTACAACACAGGGTCATGACACCCTGAACAAGTTGCCTTCAGGCCTCCACACTTAAGGGCAGTAGCACTGTCTCAATGTACCCTATCTCATTACGCCTGGCAACCTCCTCAGGTCCATCCAGAGCATAGGTGTCCAGAGAGAACATCACTTTATCCTTTTCAGTGACAACCATCTCCATAAATTCTCCATTCCGAAGTCTTTCACATTTTACCAGTGTCTATTGCCAGTGTGACCAGCCAGTAACTCTATTTCACTACCATCAACACTAGATTTTTCTTTTTAAAGTCAGTAGTGTCTGACCAGATCTTGCCGCTCTCTAGCTTTCCACGCTTCCGCTGGTCTCATTGCTTTCCAAATCACATTTTATTTTCCACCAATAAAAAATATGTCAATTCACAGGCTCAATTTATTCCTTTCCAACCATCCTAACCATACTTCAACTTTCTCTTCAAATCCCTGACAGTGATATCACAATTATTTTCTCCTTGGGTCCTGATTACAGGCAGGGGAGGGAGATTCTAATACCTTCACCTGCTTCTTTCACAGGCACCAAAATACTTTCACATCTTAAAGTTCAGGCCAGACCTGCTGAGGCGCACAAGGGGAAAACATGCAATAAATTCTTACAGGTGCAGAGGTGATATGTACCCTTCTAAAGCGCCAAGAGAGCCTTTCTCTGTATAGATTGTGGTATATAAAGTATTTGTAGTCATAATGTACCTGTGTTAAATAGAGGGTAGAGGGTGCTAGCGCGCCTGTGCAAGGGTAGAGGGTCAGATAGTTGGCAAGTCAGTTGGCCGTTTTTCCTTGCACAGTAAAGTTTCACCATTACTTATACTCAGGGCAACGGGAATTATGCGGCAGGCCACAGCCAAATTATGTGGCGGGTTGACTAAATCATGCAGAAGGAAAAGGAAAATGATGCGGCGTAATGTTGCACATTTTCTGAAGGTATTACTCCGTTTGTTTGTCATTTTTAAACTTGTTAACACTGTCTGGGCATTGGTTACACCTCATTGGTACTAGTATAACACCGAAATATAGCAATAACATACAGTAAGGTGACCCGTCAACCTTTGTAAGGGGCCTCCAACTTCACGGCAACACGTGTTGCTGCTTTTGTAGTAACGTTTGAGCTGTTTGAGCTAGGAACAAAATATTTTTTTGTTAAAATCTGCTGGTTATGTGGCAGATGATGCACATCAAAACAAGAACGTCAAAACTATAAGTATGCATCTCTGCAGCCGCACAATCGCATAATTCCCGTGGCCCTGCTTATACTGCTGGTTCAACAAAATCTTTTGGCTGATGCTTTTGCTAATGGTTACACAATGTCATCACTTGATCAACTTATGAGTCCCTCCTGTGTGGTTGGGATTTAACAGTCCTTCTTAAAAAGTTTAAGATGGTGCAAAAACAAGTAGATCCAAAAATGTATGAAGATCTTCATTTTAAATCACCTCTTATATAACAAGGTGAGCTGTATTTCACCCAGGAAGCTATTGTTATTCCTACTAAAGGACTACCGCTTGAAGTGATGTCTATGGGCCTGATTACAACTTTGGAGGAGGTGTTAATCCGTCCCAAAAGTGACGGTAAAGTGACGGATATACCACCAGCCGTATTACGAGTCCATTATATCCTCCAAAGTTGTAATCAGGCCCTATGTGTCATGATTCTGCTATCTCTGTGCTAGGAAAGCGAATACTACATTAGATCTAGGCATACAAGCTTTTTGGTGGCCTTCTGTTCATTTTGAAGTCCAAGTTATCTTCAATCAAGAACTACAAAGATTGCATGTATGAAAAGGTATAAATGAAGTGCAAACCGAGAGAAGAAGCATCAGAGCATTAAACAATAGTGAGAACTGAGAGATACAATGCGTGGCTTTTTGTAGCGGCAGGTAGGAGGTATGATCTATTTGGTGAGTGAATATTGCCCCTTGGAGAGGCAAATCTTCAACTTCTTCTGAATTTCTGAATGGAACAAACAGTTCTGATGTTCGTGAGGTTCTCTTTGCAATTTAGGAAGTGAAGACACTAAAGGGCTGCATTTTGTTTTTTACCCTACACTGTGGCTACGTTGCAGCTTCTACTATGGTGCTGGCCATCTAAAGTGGCTAGTGGACGTCTTCTGCAGTGTGGAGCTGGTTTGAAAATGTTTTTCAGGTCTGATTTTGAGTTCCAGCCTGGACCTATTTCTGATAACTGTAGGCGACACAGTTGGTCTTGTGGATGATGGTGGCCTGAAAAGGGAGATTATGTAATTACTTCGGAGGCAGCGCAATGTGCTAATCTCTTAAACGCCTTGATGAGATATGCCACAGAAATTCGGATGCTTTTAAAGTTTGCCAGAGTGGTGTCAAGTAAGCTGTTGAGCAGGACATTACCTCCATCTAGGTGGGTAAGGATCAGAGTGTGTGATGTTGTTCTGAAATCAGTTTCCAAGGAAGTGACGTCATCTATTTTCAGGATGCAGAGTTGGCATGATCTCGAGCTGGTGTTCTTGGTGATGTGGTTTTTAAAGGTGAGGTCTATATCAAATGTGAATATCAGTGAATTTGCATGTGTATCAGATGAGGGGTAAAGCCTCCTAGATTCATACTGGAAGGATAACCTTGGGTCTGTAGTTGGATCGACCTTTAGGTAGGTACCTCACATTCCTTACAGAATTATCTTGAGGTAGGTGCTAAGTTGATTGATTCCATTAGTTGAGGAGACAATAAGATAGAGTTATGTGTCATCAGCATATTGGTGGTTGTCATTGGAAAATAGGGAACTAAGGGGGTCATTATGACCCTGGCGGCCGGCGGTATGTTGGCGGTAAAACCGTCAACAGGCTGGCGGTGTTCCGCCAGCAATTATGACCATGGCGGAATTGCCACGGCCATACCGCCGGCCCCTCCATTTTCCCGCCAGGATTCCGCCTGGCGGTCATAATCCCCAGGGCAGCGGTCTAACCACCGCTGCCCTGGGGATTATGAGTCCCCGACCGCCGGCCTGTCCATGGCGGTACACACCGCCATGGAAAGGCCGGCGGTAAGGGGACTTGGGGTGCCCCTGGGGGCCCCTGCACTGCCCATGCACTTGGCATGGGCAGTGCAGGGGCCCCCATGCATAGCCCCGTTGCGCATTTCACTGGCCGAATTTCGGGCAGTGAAATGCGCGCCGGGTGCTACTGCACCCGCTGCACATCAGCATTGCCGCCGGCTCTATTACGAGCCGGCTGCAATGTTGATGTGACATTTCCGCTGGGCCAGCCGACGGTAACACTGTTACCGTCCGCTGGGCCAGCGGAAATGTCATAATAGGGAGACAGAAATACCTCCGGCAATGGCGGTACTCTGTCTCCCGCGGCCTCAGCGGTCTTTTGAAAAGACCGCCGAGGTCGTAATGACCCCCTAAGTCATTCCACTGAGCGACTGAATGTGACAGGAGAGAGGGTCAATCCCTGGGGTGCCCCAGAGGAGATGGAAAGATTGTGTAAAATTCTGCGATACTTAAGTCCTCACTATGAGTGGCCAGAGCACTGTACTAAGGAGGCTACTACTCTACATGACTTCTCAGAAGTCTGATAGCTCTGTTGTGATTACTGTGTTTGCAAATGCCCAATAGCTCTGGAATTCTAGACCCAGAAACAGCAGAGCAGAGTTGTTGGTGCTGAGCTCATCCTTAAAGCCAGTAACCCAGCTACCTTTTTCTTGTAAAATAAGGGCTCTGCCTACACTTTCCTTTGCGCATTGCTGCCTACTTAGGCCCTGGACAGCCCCCGTGCCCCACCTTGAAGCAATTCCCCATTGCAGTTTACCATCTGACTAAAGCAGGTGGTAAATTGCATTGGAAAAAGACCTACTAATGGACCTGGAATTCAAAATATTTGTACAAAAGGAGCTGTAAAACTGGGTCTTTATGTTATTGCTTGTTATTATCTCATGATGGCCAGAATTTAGTGCCAGCTGACTCCTCATACTCCTGCCCCATAATCTGCCATTATTGTACAGAACCCCTGGTGTTCAAATGAGTCACCTTCTACCTTACATCACTTAATGCCTCCTACCCCCTACAGTATAGACCCTGCCAACCCCACTCTCCCTACCCCATTCTCACCCATCTCCAGCTTCCCCACTGCACTCCATGACAACATCCTCTCCTCTGCCCTCTTCTTCCTGCTTCTCTACAACATTGAACATGGTTGACCCTTCAGCTATTGCTGCTCTGGGAGTCAATGGTGCATCATTCGGCTACTTCTCCCGCGTTCATTGATGCTCCTTTTCTTCAGCACCAACGTCCCACCCCAACCCTCAGCGGAGGGCCCTGTTCTTTTTCGTTCCTCATCTTTGTCAATTTACCAATTTGTCCCACAACTGGCAGAGGGATTATAATCTGTGTTTAATTATAATACAATAAAGTTATGAGTCAGTCTTTTCAGCGGTAATTTAATCTGCAGGGGTGCCTGGAGGGACAGATCAGGCAGTGACACCTGTGCTTGAGACCTTCTCAGTTCCACTGATGTCCTTGTGACTGAGAGTCCGCAGCACACTCACCCAGAGCCAGAAAGGAACTGCCCCTTTAAACCATTACACAAAAGAGATGTCTGATGCCCCACTTAAAAGAGAAATGCAACGATTAGCCGGTGATTTCAAGCATGCAGAGAAAATCCTCAATGTAATTAGGAGAAGTGATTAATACATTCACACATCGCCATCCCTTTGAGCACTTCAGAGGAAGACACCTATCTGGGGAAAAACATGGCTTCGTGGTTACAAGGAGGAACACAATTAACACAACATTAAAACCGCATAAGTCAAAGACTCCCTGGGGGCGAGTTTCTGAAAATAAAAGGATTTGCACCTTCTTTTTACCGATGGAACACAGAGTTGCATTTAATTTAGCAGGATTTTAAAGTGCTTTCTTAGGTATGCCTGAACGCGCTTCTGCCTATATCCTTCTTGTAGTGTGCTAAATGATTTAAAAAACAACAGAAAAATGACTCTTACATTTTCGAATAATTAAGCCAGATAAGAATATAGACTAAAGCAATAAGGGGTGAGTTGTCAAAACATGACAATATGGTATAAAATGCTCATGATGAAAGACTGGAAATAGTGCTGAGGAGTTCATTACAGCAAATATGTCTTGTGAATCGTAGTAACTGTCTTTAAAGTCATCAACCAGATATGCAACTGTTTTATGTGCTTCCTTTTTTTTGCTTTTTTTCCTCGAGTTTCTCCTGCATCTTTACTCCTGTTGGCACAGTTTGTGTGCCCCCTACTCCCAATAGAACCCTCATTGTGCAGATACAGAGCCTTCCTCGGTATACTTTAATTTTAGTAACTTTGAGTTATTCTTTTGATGCAAAACTACTAATTTTGCAATTATGCCTGTTTGCGTAACTATGCGTAATTTGTCACAAAGCTCCTACCACAAAAGCGCAGGAACAACAAACTTAGCGAACGCGAGGGGCTGCTGCTGTTCGTGTTCTGTTGAATTTAGAGCTATTTTCTTTGCACAATTTTGCTAAAAATAGCGCTAAGTGCTGGGTTAAGATCCTTGCACAATTCCTAATAATGTCGTCTAACTTTTAGGAAATTATGCGCATTTCGCCCACACTACTCACTATCCATCATAACACACAATAACTATCTTGATTTGTCTCCCATCCCTGCCCACCTCCGCTCACTGCTCATCACTCCTGTCCCTATCACCTTTCTTGTCCTATCAAACTTCTATCATCCTCCTCCACTGAAGACCAACCAGTAGCTTTGATACCCTAAGGCAGATGCCACCTGGCACTTTGCTGTGCTGAATGTTCAGTGCCTTCCCGGAGGTGGGGATGAAGGTTAGGAACGGCAAGGTTTACCCTTCTCAGAAATCCCTCTGAAGATGAAAACTCTGCCCTGGGGAGGTTGGTTTAAAATACAAAATTTGGAGTTACATTGTTTTTTTTTGGTTGTTTTTTCTTTTCTTTTTTGGCTTATTCTGCTTGGATATTTTTCCCCAGTGGATGAAGAAGGGGCAAAGTTTTTTTCAGGTAATCAAAAACGTTTTCTTTATTGAAATAACCTTCATTATTCATGAACTGTAATTGTTGAAGAACAAAATCAGCGAATACGAATCGTGAATAGGAGAGCTTCATGAATAATGAAACCATTTTTCAGTATTGAAGTGTATTCTTTGATTTGTAGAGTCCACAATGCCTCTCTGCTAAATCTTTTTCTGAATTGTCAAGGACTTGTGCCATTGTTACACATGATGTGGTATTGCTGAATGACTGCTGCTGAAACAGACAAGAAATTGATCTTGATTTAATTTTCCCTTCAGATGCCCCTTTTAGTCCCCTGTTGATGCTTCATAGCCAAGGTGCACCAAGGCTCTTCCCCGGAACAGAAAAAACAGAAATAATATCAATAACCAGTGCAATAACACAAAAGTGGATTTCAAAAAGAAGGAGAGAAATGTGTTCCTTCTGTCTGCTGTGGTTGACTGTCTGAGGAAAAATAAGGGGCATGTGTACAAAGCATTATTCTGGTCGCAATTGGTCCAATTTGCAGAATCTGGCTGGTTATGAACGGAAAAATGCTCTTTCTAATGTGCAAAATGCAAAATGTGATTCAGTGGCTTGTTACCAAATTGCATTTCGCATTTGCCATTCAGTATATGCAAGGGGTGTGTTTAGGGTGTCCCTTTCAAATACCGAATGGGTATGGTATGTATTACTGTTGTGCAACCGAATTCTGGTCGCAAAACAGTAATGCTCTACAACAATTTTAAACTGGTGGTAACCCATTTTGAAAGAGCAAGGGGTTCCTTTGGAACCACTTCCCCCTTGAAAATGTTGACATTTTTTAGGAGCAGGCAGTGGTCCCACAGACCACTGCTTACTCCTAAAAAATGAAACTGCTAAGTTTTTTTTTTCTTTTCAAACTCATCCTGTTTTTCGTTAAGAAAATGGGCTGCAAAAAAAAAAAAGATTGCTTCATTAAAAAGCAATCACTGACATGGTGGTGTGCTGACCCCAGTAAGCCACCTTCCCTGAGATGACTGTGATTGCTAATTAGTCGCAAGTTGCTACCTACCTCATTAATCTGCATGAGGTAGGTCAATTTGTGACCCACTAGGAATCGCTAATGAAACAAAAAAGAGTTTCATACATTAGGAACACCGATTTCATAATTATCAATCAGAGAGAATCACCATTAGGAAATTGGTATGTCCAATAAGTTCATTTTTGGCCCAAGTTTGAGCAGGAAGGGTATGAAGGGTGGCGTTAGTCAACATTGAGAAGGTAGAGCTAAGCAGACCATAAATGATTTCACTATAAATTTAATGATTGAAAGGAGTTAACAGTCAATGCACTGCAATGGAACTACTCCCTATGCAAACTCAAACAACTATTGCCAATTGGAAGCTCAGCTGCGGAAAGTACTCCATACATCATCATATGTCAGATTCAACAAGAAATGTCTAAATTGCCTACCAAAATCAACCCATCGCTGGTGATTGATGCATGTCAGGGTTTAGGTCACATCTGATATATTTCTCTTGGCCCATATGATGAAAAGTTCTGCATAGCAGAGAATCCAGACAGGTGTCCCATGGCCGATCTCTCAGATTATACGAGAAGCCCATTTTTGGACAATCGGTCCGGTCAAAGACTCAGCAAGTTAGTACAGATATTCCCTCAACCCACCCACGGTGAAAGCACATATAAGACCAAGAGTTTCTTATACAATAGGTCTTTGTTATAGCCAACTTAGAACAACATATATGTAGACATTTGTAGCAAAAATCATGTCCATACTGGTAATAGGCAGTTGCGGTTGAGTTGCCTGAAATATGTTCATGCTCCCTGAGCAAATTCAATTGACGGGATTAGACTGGGGATAGGGACAGACTGAAAAATTTAATCCTAAAAAGTTTACGGTAAGCATAAACATCAAAATAGGGTGGATGAGGAGGATATAAGTACCGCAGAAGAGTTTGTAAAATGCTTGGTGGAATCACCCTCAGTGATTTAAAGCTACCAGTTGGTCTGCAGTGAAGGTGGGTGATAGAAGACTGATAGGACAAGAAAGGTATAAGGGACAGAAGTTATGGGCAATGAGGCGGAAGTGGGAAGTGACATGAAAGAAATAAGGACAGGCGTCAAGTGTAATGATGAATATTAACAGGTAAGTGAAATGATGGGAGCGGGTTGAGAATACAGAAAGAATGGCAGCGTGAACAGTAATGGCAGAAGTCAGCACTGACAAGAGATGTGGACAGTTGTAGAAAAGGTTGAGTACTGACAGGGAACGTAAGAGTTGGCAGGAGACGTAGGCATTGATGCGACACAGACCAGAAGGGGATAGGAGAACAGTGACAGGTGGCAGGTGGACAGTGACGTATGAGAGGTGGGTAGTGATGCGAGAGCGCGGCAGTGACATGATAAGGAGAAACCAGCAGGAAGAGGAACAGGGTGAGTGGATAAAGGGAGAAATTGGCAATTTTGAGAGATTGTGGTGGTGGCTTTAACAAACGACCTCTCCCTTAACACCTCTGCTGTACACAGCATTTTACCTTCTCCCTCCTGCTTGTCAGAGTTTCTGTTTTTTCTCAGGATGACTCCTCACTACAGAGTATGAGGTTCTCTGCCATGTTGGGGCTATAGGTCAAATTTTAAATGTCATTCAGGTCTAACACAGTTGAAAAGAACAGCAGAGCTTTGCCAGGTTGACCAAAGGAACCTTTCGATATATATTTTTTGGTTCCTCAGTTGATCTTTCTTGCAATTCTTTCTCGTCATGTCTCTCTCCCTACGACCAGAAGGTTTACAAGCCTTCCCTGACCACTTTTAAACTGGAATGTCACAGACCAGAATAATAGATAAGAGAGAAAGGGAATGGAATGTATCCTGTAGGTTGCATTGTAATGACCATGATGTAGCAATGAGATCTTTTCAAGATGGTTCACTGGTTCTTGAACATTATCTTTCTCATTTGGTAGGATATGTCCGCTACTGAACTTGGGCACTTCAATGTGTTCTGTGTTAATACAGTCATGGGTATGATTGCAGTAAATAAAAATGGAAAACTATCACTTCAAGCCAATTTCTGATGATATATGTGTGTTCACCTTTAAGGAACTTTATATTGAATACACTATACTCCTACTCATTATGCATTTACACATTACATGCTCTAATGTTGATGCCCTCATTGGTAATCAAAGAACATTCTAAAGTTATTCCATCAGTTTTAAGAAAAAAGTATACATTTGTTGTTATTATTACAATAAGGGGTATTACCCCACGCCCTAAACCTAACAAATGCTATCATGACCCAACTTATTGATAAGCATTTTGTCGATCCAACCATTCTGAACAACTACTGCCTGATAGAAAGCCTTCCTTGGCTTTCAACGTTTCTATAAAAGGTGGTGGTAGACCAATTGCAGCATTATAATGAGACACATGCATACCCTGATACATTTCAGTCGTTGGCATGGAGTCTTAGATGTTTCCTTTGCTATTTGACTGAAATTTTTGGTCCTTGTTAGAAATGGGGTCTTTGGTTGACAGTCAGGTTACCCCCGTTCAAGCAAGGACCCTCACTCTAGTCAGGGTAAAAGAGAATCACCCTCAGCTAACCCCTGCTTACCCCCTTGGTAGCTTGGGAGAGCAGTAGGCTTAACTTCAGAGTGCTAGGTGTAAAGTATTTGTTCCAACAAACACAGTAACTTAATGAAAACACTACAAAATGACACAACACCAGTTTCGAAAAATAGGAGCGGCGTCGGTCAGGACGTGGTGCGGCGACTTCCACAGAGTCGCGGACTTCAGCGGGGCTGCAGCGGCGTCGGGCCTGCGAAGGTCGTCGCGGTCCAGTGAAGATCACGGAGTCGGTTGCAGGCGGTGTCACCGGATTCAGCAGCGGCGTCGGTCCGAAGTCGTCCGAAGTCGATTTCCTTGGATTTCCACTAGCTTTCCTTCCAAGGGCCCAGGGACTGGATAGGGCACCACTTGTCAGAGCAGGAGTCTCTCCAGAGACTCAAGGTGCTGGCAGAGAGAAGTCTTTGCTGTCCCTGAGACTTCAAACAACAGGAGGCAAGCTCTAAATCAATCCCTTGGAGATTTCTTCACAAGATGGAAGGCACACAAAGTCCAGTCTTTGGCCTCTTACTCTGGCAGAAGCAGCAACTGCAGGAAAGCTCCACAAAGCACAGTCACAGGCAGGGCAGCACTTCTCCTCAGCTCTTCAGCTCGTCTCCAGGCAGAGGTTCCTCTTGTTTCCAGAAGTGTTCTAAAGTCTGTGGTTTTGGGTGCCCTTCTTATACTCAATTTCTCCTTTGAAGTAGGCCTACTTCAAAGTAAAGTCTCTTTTGAATGTGAAATCCTGCCTTGCCCAGGCCAGGCCCCAGACACTCACCAGGGGGTCGGAGACTGCATTGTGTGAGGACAGGCACAGCCCTTTCAGGTGTAAGTGACCACTCCTCCCCTCCCTCCTAGCACAGATGGCTCATCAGGAGCGGGGATGTTGTAATGGGGACCGCGGGAGTGCGGCCGCATTGGCGGCCGCACGGCGGTTACAGCTTGGTGGGCGGTGGTAGCCGCCCGCCAGGCTTGTGATGACCCCCTATATGTCCTACCTTAACCATACACTGGACCCTGCCCATGGGGCTACCTAGGACCTACCTTAGGGGTGTCTGACATGTAATTAAAGGCAAGGTTTAGACCTGGCAAGTGGGTACACTTGCCAAGTCGAATTTACAGGTAAAACTGCACACACAGACACTGCAATGGCAGGTCTGAGACATGATTACAGAGCTACTTATGTGGGTGGCACAACCAGTGCTGCAGGCCCACTAGTAGCATTTGATTTACAGGCCCTGGCACCTCTAGTTTACTTTACTAGAGAGTTACTAGTAAATCAAATATGCCAATCATGGATAAGCCAATTACATACACATTTTGTAAAGGAGCACTTGCACTTTAGCACTGGTTAGCAGCGGTAAAGTGCCCAGAGTAACAAAACCAGCAAAATCAGAGTCCAGCACACATCAACAACCTGGGGAACAGAGGCAAAAAGTTAAGGGAGACCACGCCAAGGATGAAAAATCTAACAGACCTCTAATTCATAGGGACACCTCAAACACCAAGAGGCATATTTACTAATAGTTCACACAATACAGAGCAGCAAAGCAAGTTGCTGCGCTGCATTGCGTGGGCTTGAGAGAGTTTAACAGCGCCATATTTACATAGATATGGAATGTTCAGCAACCTCTGTGCATTGGTGCACTTAGGACAGTCTAGTGCTAATGCAGGCCCCTTGCACTTAAGTGCAAGGGTGCGTTTGTTATTTGCAGTATTGTTTGTGTGCAGGATGACACACCTTCCTGCGCTAAAACACTCATTGGAAGCTGTTAGAAATGGGGTCTTTGGTTGACAGTCCGGTTACCCCCTGTTCAAGCAAGGACCCTCACTCTAGTTAGGATAAAAGAGAATCACCCTCAGCTAACCCCTGCTTTCCCCCTTGGTAGCTTGGCAGAGCAGTAGGCTTAACCTCAGAGTGCTAGGTGTAAAGTATTTGTACCAACACACACAGTAACTTAATGAAAACACTACAAAATGACACAACACCAGTTTAGAAAAATAGGAAATATTTATCTAGACAAAACAAGACCAAAACGACAAAAATCCAACATACACAAGTCAAGTTATGATTTTTTAAAGGTTTAAAATAAAAAGAGTCTTTAGGTAGTTGTAACACCACACTAGCGCTGCTAGCGTGAAAATGTACCTGGTTTGCGTCAAAAATAACCCCGCACGGGCGGTGTGCGTCGAAAGTAACCCTGCACGGCTGTGTGCGTCGAAAACAACTCGGCACGGTGGTGCGTGTTGAAAAAGCCAGCCACACGACGATCCGAAAGTCCCGCGGCGCAGGGTGCGATCTCTCAGCCTCCGTCAGCGATGCTGCGCGTCGTTTCTCCTGCTCCGGGCGTCGGTTTTCCGGTCGCGTTTCCTGCGGCGTCGTTTCTCAGCTGCGGAACCGGCGTCGCGTCGTTTTCTCACCCGCGATCGGATTCGCGTCGATCTTTTCTCCGCACGGCGCTCGGTGCGTGTATTTTTGTCCTTAGGCTGCCAGCCTCTCCTTTCAGGGTCCCAGGAACTGGAAGGGCACCACAGAGCAGAGTAGGGGTCTCTCCAGAGACTCCAGGTGCTGGCAGGAAGAAGTCTTTGCTATCCCTGAGACTTCAACAACAGGAGGCAAGCTCTACATCAAGCCCTTGGAGATTTCTTCTTCAAGATGGAAGGCACACAAAGTCCAGTCTTTGCCCTCTTACTCTGGCAGAAGCAGCACTGCAGGAAAGCTCCACAAAGCACAGTCACAGGCAGGGCAGCACTTTTTCCTCAGCTATCAGCTCTTCTCCAGGCAGAGGTTCCTCTTGGTTCCAGAAGTGTTTCTAAAGTTTGTAAGTTTGGGTGCCCTTCTTATACCCATTTTAGTCTTTGAAGTCACCTTTCTTCAAAGGGGACTCACACCTTCTTGTGAAATCCTGCCTTGCCCAGGCAAGGCCTCAGACACACACCAGGGGGTTGGAGACAGCATTGTCAGAGGCAGGCACAGTCCTTTCAGATGAGAGTGACCACTCCACCCCTCCCTCCTAGCAGAGATGGCTAATCAGGAAATGCAGATTACACCCCAGCTCCCTTTGTGTCACTGTCTGATGTGAGGTGAAAAACAACCCAACTGTCAAACTGACCCAGACAGGGAATCCACAAACAAGGCAGAGTCACAGAATGGTTTAAGCAAGAAAATGCTCACTTTCTAAAAGTGGCATTTCCAAACGCACAATCTTAAAATCAACTTTACTAAAAGATGTATTTTTAAATTGTGAGTTCAGGGATCCCAAACTCCACATGTCCATCTACTCTCTAGGGGAATCTACACTTTAATCATATTTAAAGGTAGCCCCCATTTTATCCTATGAGAGAGAGACAGACCTTGCAACAGTGAAAACGAAATTGGCAGTATTTCACTGTCAGGACATATAAACCACATTACTATATGTCCTACCTTATCCATACACTGCACCCTGCCCTTGGGGCTACCTAGGGCCTACCTTAGGGGTGCCTTACATGTAAGAAAAGGGAAGGTTTAGGCCTGGCAAGTGGGTACACTTGCCAAGTCGAATTTACAGTGTAAGAATACACATACAGACACTGCAGTGGCAGGTCTGAGACATGATTACAGAGCTACTTATGTGGGTGGCACAACCAGTGCTGCAGGCCCACTAGTAGCATTTGATTTACAGGCCCTGGCACCTCTAGTGCACCTTACTAGGGACTTACTAGTAAATCAAATATGCCAATCATGGATAAACCACTTACATACAATTTAAACAGGAGAGCATATGCTCTTTAGCACTGGTTAGCAGTGGTAAAGTGCTCAGAGTTGAAAAGCCAACAGCAACATGTCAGAAAAAAATAGGAGGCAGGAGGCAAAAAAGACTGGGGATGACCCTGCATAAGCAAAAGTCCAACACGACCCCCTACCAGCCTAAAGCCAGGGGAGAACAATCAATACCTTGATGTACTTCCCTGATTGGGGCGATAGAACAGGGACCCAGGCCCACAACAGCAGGGGCATGTTCCAGTTCTACGCCTTCCTGACTCCAGTTGGATCCCTCTGTCCATACTCTCAGGGCCCACTAAGCTAACCCATGGGGAACCTTTCTCCACATCTACAGACACCATCTGTGCAACACCTAACTTTACTTTGCTCACAGATGTATTGCAATGGGCAGATAGTACCACCAGGGCCAACACAGTGGTGTTGCCCACTCCACCCCCGGGGTGTGACTCTCGTCCTCCCCCCCCCAGGGGCAACTCTGTCCACCCGGACAGCAAGCCACAGTGGCCCCAGACAACTGTCAGGGATGAGAGCCCGACCTCAGGCCTCTCTAACCACTGTGACTGTGGAGAGTGGGGGGTGGTAGCCCCAGGTGCCTGGCACCCTTTGACCACTCTCTCTTCCACCAGGTCAGGGATGACAACCTGACCCTGGTCCTCCCCTCTGGGGCTCTGTAACCTCCCTGCAGAAGCGGCACCCCCAGAGTCAAAAACTGTCAGGGTGCTTGTAGAAGCAGTCCTGCACAATTCTTCCACTAGTGCAGGGATGTTAACCTGCAACTGATCCTCCAACCTGGGGTCTGTACCTTCAGGTTGGACCAGGGCCAGGGGTGAGGCTTCCCTCCCCCTGCCCTCTCCTCTGGGGTCCTGAACCACCCAACTAGGAGTGGCCCCCCCAGAAGACAACATGGTAGGGGCACTGTTAGCAGTAGCCCCTTCCTCCAGGTCAGGGGGGACACCCTTAACCTGGCCTCCCAATCCAGGGTCTGTACCCACAGACTGGATCACTGCCTGGCAAACCAGGACTTCCTGGGGGGCATTCCTACCCCCTACCAGGTCAGAGTTTACCCTCTGAACCTGGTCATCCAACCCAGGGTCACCACCCTGCGGTTGAACCACTGCCTGGCACACCAGGACTTCCTTGGGAGCACACTTACCCCCCATCAGGTCAGAGTTTACCCCCTGAACCTGATCATTCAACCCAGAGTCACCACCCTGCGGTTGAACCATTGCCTGGCACACCAGGACTTCCAGGGGGGCACACTTACCCCCCTCAAGGGACACACTGTCCCGAAGGGCCACACAAGAGTCTGGCTGGCGCAGGTCTCCTGACCTCTGCCCATCTGACAGAGTCTGGATTCCCCCCAACCCAGAAATGGTCTCACCAAGGTCATTCATGGGGGGCTCTGCTCTCAGAGCTGACCCCTGACCCTCCAGGTTCTCCACTGGGGTCCGCAACCCCCTCTCAACCCTCTGTCTGGACTTCTGCACCCCCTCACTAGGAGTGGTACTGCCAGACACCAGAACTGGTGGGACGCTGGCTACAGCCGCCCCCCCAAGTTCTCCTGACACTGTGGGGTCTCCCTCAACAGATGGCCCTATGGTACAGGCTAGGCTCCCCTCCTGGTGTTCCCGCAGGGAACCCTCCAGGACCTGGGACCGGATCTCGGGCACCTTGGGCCTCAACCCATCCCCATTCCCTCTCCTCTGAGACTGGACATGGGGTCCCTCACCCATCCCACTACACTGGGACCTACCTGGGACACTAAAATCCTTCCCTACCTCACCTGGTTGGGAACTACCTAGACCACTCCTCTCAGGAGCACCCCCAAATGCCTCTTCAGACTCTCTGGTACTCACCCAGAAGTCTGCCTCCATTGTAAGCTCCCTGGGGTCAGAGAACTCACACTCCACCTGGTGTTGGCATAGCTCTGGAAAATAAGGACTAGACATATGCTCTCCAGCAATTACATCACTCAGCCCCTCACATGAATTAACCAAAGTACCCTTCACCCAACCATCCAGTGACTCTGCTTTGAAAAAGCACCCCACATCACCCTCCTGAGACTGGTGAGACAGTACCTGACTGTCCCTGACACTCAACCCACACTCTTCTGGGATGTTTTCACACTCCATAACCAGGACTTCTACCTGGGGGGAACCCCTCTCCCTGTCACTCTCACCTAGAGTCAGTAGAGTGTCCCTCCCACCAGTAGGAATATGTCTCCCCATGCCAGTTCCCCAATCCACCTCAGGGACCCTGTGCATTACTGGAGCTACCTCATACCCCTGAACCTCCTGGCGTGTGTTAACTCCCTCCTTCAAGTAGGGCACCACATCTCTGGGCATGAGCACTTCTTCAGCATCACTGGATATACAATTGTTGCTGCCACCATTCCAGCTGGACTCAGCCCTCATGACTTCCAGCTCTTTCAATTTAAGCTCGTAAGCATAAATCATTTTTTTAATCTCTAAGTTCCTCCTCCTTTCTTCCAACTCCCAATTGAGCTTTTTCAGCTCCCATTGGTACTCCCTCTCTGCCTGTCTGTCCTGTAACTCTTCAGGAGTCAGACCCTTGGGTGACACCCTGCCATCCCTCCTGGGGACCCTCCCCCCAGGCGTAACAGGTTCCTCCACTACACCACTGTGTATCCTCTGCACTTCCCCCCCCATATTCTCCTCCTCTGTGTGCCTTCCAGCCTTCTTGATTGTCACCCAGGCCCTCTGTGCCTGTTGCAGCTCCCCCTCCCTGGTGGAGCTCTCAGTGGGACAGTCAAGATCTTTAAGGAACTGTTTCAATTGAGCAACTGAGTACTCCTTCAGTTTCTCCATTTCAAACACAGCTCCAGCTGTTGCATCTCCAGATTGAGACATGATGGTCACAAGTGCAAAGTTCCAAAGGCAGAAAATAATTTCCCAATGAAGAAAAAAGAATCAGTCAAGGGATCAGCAAAATCATGGAAGTAGAATAAAAAGAGTCCTTAAGAGAAAAATCAAAAGATCACCAAACAAGTAGTATGTGGTCACGTAGTGGTCTGAGATCAAAACAGTAGTGTACACTTAATTACTGTATGTCAAGTACAAATACAAGTCCAAATCCCGACCGCTGGTCACCAATGTTAGAAATGGGGTCTTTGGTTGACAGTCCGGTTACCCCCTGTTCAAGCAAGGACCCTCACTCTAGTTAGGATAAAAGAGAATCACCCTCAGCTAACCCCTGCTTTCCCCCTTGGTAGCTTGGCAGAGCAGTAGGCTTAACCTCAGAGTGCTAGGTGTAAAGTATTTGTACCAACACACACAGTAACTTAATGAAAACACTACAAAATGACACAACACCAGTTTAGAAAAATAGGAAATATTTATCTAGACAAAACAAGACCAAAACGACAAAAATCCAACATACACAAGTCAAGTTATGATTTTTTAAAGGTTTAAAATAAAAAGAGTCTTTAGGTAGTTGTAACACCACACTAGCGCTGCTAGCGTGAAAATGTACCTGGTTTGCGTCAAAAATAACCCCGCACGGGCGGTGTGCGTCGAAAGTAACCCTGCACGGCTGTGTGCGTCGAAAACAACTCGGCACGGTGGTGCGTGTTGAAAAAGCCAGCCACACGACGATCCGAAAGTCCTGCGGCGCAGGGTGCGATCTCTCAGCCTCCGTCAGCGATGCTGCGCGTCGTTTCTCCTGCTCCGGGCGTCGGTTTTCCGGTCGCGTTTCCTGCGGCGTCGTTTCTCAGCTGCGGAACCGGCGTCGCGTCGTTTTCTCACCCGCGATCGGATTCGCGTCGATCTTTTCTCCGCACGGCGCTCGGTGCGTGTATTTTTGTCCTTAGGCTGCCAGCCTCTCCTTTCAGGGTCCCAGGAACTGGAAGGGCACCACAGAGCAGAGTAGGGGTCTCTCCAGAGACTCCAGGTGCTGGCAGGAAGAAGTCTTTGCTATCCCTGAGACTTCAACAACAGGAGGCAAGCTCTACATCAAGCCCTTGGAGATTTCTTCTTCAAGATGGAAGGCACACAAAGTCCAGTCTTTGCCCTCTTACTCTGGCAGAAGCAGCACTGCAGGAAAGCTCCACAAAGCACAGTCACAGGCAGGGCAGCACTTTTTCCTCAGCTATCAGCTCTTCTCCAGGCAGAGGTTCCTCTTGGTTCCAGAAGTGTTTCTAAAGTTTGTAAGTTTGGGTGCCCTTCTTATACCCATTTTAGTCTTTGAAGTCACCTTTCTTCAAAGGGGACTCACACCTTCTTGTGAAATCCTGCCTTGCCCAGGCAAGGCCTCAGACACACACCAGGGGGTTGGAGACAGCATTGTCAGAGGCAGGCACAGTCCTTTCAGATGAGAGTGACCACTCCACCCCTCCCTCCTAGCAGAGATGGCTAATCAGGAAATGCAGATTACACCCCAGCTCCCTTTGTGTCACTGTCTGGTGTGAGGTGAAAAACAACCCAACTGTCAAACTGACCCAGACAGGGAATCCACAAACAAGGCAGAGTCACAGAATGGTTTAAGCAAGAAAATGCTCACTTTCTAAAAGTGGCATTTCCAAACGCACAATCTTAAAATCAACTTTACTAAAAGATGTATTTTTAAATTGTGAGTTCAGGGATCCCAAACTCCACATGTCCATCTACTCTCTAGGGGAATCTACACTTTAATCATATTTAAAGGTAGCCCCCATTTTATCCTATGAGAGAGAGACAGACCTTGCAACAGTGAAAACGAAATTGGCAGTATTTCACTGTCAGGACATATAAACCACATTACTATATGTCCTACCTTATCCATACACTGCACCCTGCCCTTGGGGCTACCTAGGGCCTACCTTAGGGGTGCCTTACATGTAAGAAAAGGGAAGGTTTAGGCCTGGCAAGTGGGTACACTTGCCAAGTCGAATTTACAGTGTAAGAATACACATACAGACACTGCAGTGGCAGGTCTGAGACATGATTACAGAGCTACTTATGTGGGTGGCACAACCAGTGCTGCAGGCCCACTAGTAGCATTTGATTTACAGGCCCTGGCACCTCTAGTGCACCTTACTAGGGACTTACTAGTAAATCAAATATGCCAATCATGGATAAACCACTTACATACAATTTAAACAGGAGAGCATATGCTCTTTAGCACTGGTTAGCAGTGGTAAAGTGCTCAGAGTTGAAAAGCCAACAGCAACATGTCAGAAAAAAATAGGAGGCAGGAGGCAAAAAAGACTGGGGATGACCCTGCATAAGCAAAAGTCCAACAGAAGCGTATTGCTCTTTCATTTCAGAACATATAGAAAGAGGAAGTAAGAAGGAGAAACTAAAATAATTTCTTCGTGTTACACCTCTGCCAGGTGTAGGCTCGCAAGGGTGCATTTGTTATTTGCTGGATTGTTTGTGTGCAGGATGACACACCTTCCTGTGCAAAAACAATCATTGGAAGCATATTGCTCTTTCATTTCAGAACATATAGAAAGAGGAAGTACGAAGGAGATACTAAAATAATTTCTCCGTGTTACACCTCTGCCAGGTGTAGGCTCACCAATTTAACATAAACCCAGCTACACAGCTCTTTGTAAATCTGGAATTATGTCAAAATACATGGGTGAATGCACTGGAACAGCCACTTACCCAAAGCAGAGTAATGCACCGCAGTGCTATGCACTGTCTTGCTTTACTTTGTATTTACTAAACCATGCAAAGCCACAGAACTCGACTTTACGTGGCTTTGCAAATGCCAAAATTGACTTTGCATCGGGGCTACGCTACAAACGTGATACAACTCCAATGCAAAATCTTAGCAAATCTTGGCCCAAGTATGTTGTTTTGCAGGTACTACAAAGTTTCCATTCAATGCTCCCCCTGGAGGGTGTACCTAGACCTCTGCGCTGAAGCAGAACTCCTGCCTTGCATTCTGGGGAGAGCACCTTCTCAGGCTACTCTCTGGGGAGGAAACTGTGCCCCTGTCTGGCTGGCTGGAAGTTTGAAATTTAAGGCATAAGCAAGCCAGCAGCCCTGCGCAATGCAGCAATGGTTACTACAGTAGTAGGCCTTCAATTTGTAATGGGGCCCACATGTGGAATTCCACTGTGGGCGCTGGTGGTGTAAAGTGAGATGGTGGCTTGAAATATGGATAGTGAAGTGACTGAAGAGATAAAGCATGGACTACTGATCATAAAATATAATGCACCACCAGTGACCAAGTTAGACCTAGAAGAAAATCGACTGCCACAAATAGATGAAAAGGTGACGTACACTTTATGTCATGTCATGTATCACCACGCGTACTATACGTTTTGGCAAATATTGTGATATGTTCTTGATGTTAGGTATCACTGACCGGACATTGACTCAATGTGGGGGCAAGGTGGAGTTAATGAAAGCAATCTTGATTTGATGCTAAGCAGGCAGACGGAACGAGATGCAGAATGCCTGACTGATAGACATTATACGTAACTATACCACAGTGACCATCTCCCCACTGTAAGCAAAAGGTAGCATACATGGTAAACAGAAGTTCATGGTAGTGACTTTGAATGTGAGAGGTTTTAGTAATCTATGAAAACAAAGACGGATACTGGCCTACCTTGAAAGACGTGAAACAAATATGGCAAGGAAACAGGAGGCAGACTTGCCTCCAGACAGACTCCCACCATTTGGCAACATATGGATCACTAGTAGATTGTTTGCATCATTTGGCTGTTAAGCAAAATGGAGTAGCAATTATTTCAAGTCAACTCTTGGATTCCAAACTAAACAAAGTCATCACTGAATCAACAAGTGCATTTGTCAGAGTTCACGACACAATGATAGATGTAGTACAAAACTCATCTATGTACATGCCTCAATGAAGACTCCCCAACACATTTGATGACATATTCGTGGCCTGAGGCAGGTAAAATTGATGATGTCATAATGGGAGGAGATTTCAATGTGATGTTGGAATACATCACATCCCAACTCTCCTAACACATCTGCTAAAACTCCTCAGTGTTACTTGGGAACAATGGGGCATTAGCCATGCTGAAACAGTGACTTAGGAGGTATGTGGCATAGCTGACAGAGAACTCACGTGCATCTGTAAGCATCCCCAGACCAGGATAGATGGTGAAGGTGTGAGACCTGGTTGAACCATGGTTTGGAAGACCACTGCAGGCAGAATGTAGTGATGACACTTCATGATGACCATAATGGATTAGCAACACCTTCTGAAGACACCAGAGAAATTAGAGAAATATTTATGAAATACAATGAAACGTTTACAAAGAGAACATTTCAGGTACCATCACATACACTGAACAATATTTAGACAAACTCACTGTGGCATGGTTAGATAACACTGAAAGACAAGATTTGATACTGTCTGTGAAAAAGTGCCTCCTTTTGAGTGGCCGCCCCCTATTTCTTGCTGACTGGTATTGCTGGTCTTTGAACTCTGCACGGCGGTACTCTGCTTTCCCGGCCCTTGTGTACGTGCTCTGACCCATAACTTTGCTTAATTCCGAATTGACGTATTTAACATAACAGTTCAGTGTCATCTGTGAATTGAAGCACTTTTTGTCCCATCCACTAAAGTCACAAAGAAAACATGTTTTCAGTTCTTGCTGTGTGCCTGACCCCGGTATCCTATAAACATGCAGGTGAATCTATCAAAATAACCCCTTTGGAAAGGGAAAAACACTACTTTTAAATTTGCAGTAAGCCACCTCTAAGTAGGCTGGTTAGCCCACAAGGTAGGGTGCCTAGGACCTAAAATTGGTACCTGCATTAGATTAATGTTGGCATGCACCTTTAGTGACTAGTCCCAAGCTATTTCCACATTAAGGGCTGCAACTGTCCTATGACAAACACTAACGTTCAGGAAATATAATGGCACAGTGCAGTGCCACTTTTCTTGTGCCCCTTAGTGCCCCCATAACGCCACCATGTGTGTGCTATATTTAAAATGGCAGTAGTTAGGGGACTAGCGTCAGGAATTTTGATGCTAGTCCTGCGCTTTGCAGGATTAGCATCAAAAATTCTGACACTAATCCTGCAAAGCACCCAGAGGCCAATTGTAACCAATAGAAGCCTCCCTTTAACGCCTGCTCTAAGCAGGCATTAAAAGTGCCGGAAAAATGACACAAGGAAATCTGTTAGATTTTCTTGCGCCATTTTTATGCCTCCCCTAAAGGGGTTAATACCCCCTTTGCATACATTATGCCTGGCACAGGCATAATGTAGCACAAAGGGTTACAAAGTTGCGCAATGCATGCATTGTTCCACTTTGTAAATATTGTGTGACGTTTTTGGCCTTCCAACGCCACATTAGCATAAAAAATGATGCTAATGTGGCATTGGAATGACTCTAGGGGCTCTTAAATATGCCCCAATGTCTTTTAATATTGGATTAGGATAAACTACGGGGGGAAAATATTATTTTAATAATCATAAACATTCCAATTCATTGGTGGTCAAATTTGTACTAAACATTTAGAAAAAATTACTTTTAAAAGACTAAGGGAACTGATGGGACATTAATTTCTATATCCACTTTTGCAAGTAATAATGGAAACAAGAGTAGACCTCTCACAGTGTGATTAATAAACTGATTTCTTTTTTGTAAAACAGCGATTCTTATCCTGTGGTCCGTGGACCTTTGGAGGTTCGGTACACACTCAAGATCCTCAAGAAGATTTGCAAATGATTTTCCTTCAACACCCACAGAACCGTCACCCAGCCCCTAATCACCAGCAAGCTGGACTACGTCAATGCACTCTATGTAGAAATCAACACACAACTCCAGACCATACATAATACAGCTGCCATATTTACACTCAGACTTCCCTCTAGCACCCACATTACCCCACACCTCAAAGACCTCCACTAGCTCCGCAACTACAAATGGACACTCTTCACACTCCTGACACATACATATAAAAAGCCTTGCAAAACATTGGTCCCACCTCCCTCAACAATCACATCAACTTCCACATACCTACCCAACATTTCTGTTCAGTCTGTCTATTCGCACACATCCACCGCATATGCAGAACCAGACCTGCAGCCAAGTCTTTTCCTACCTTGCTCCCAAAGCCACGAATGACCTACCACTGCACATCAAGGCCGCCTCCCCAGTTCCTGAATTTCGCAAGAAACTGAAAACATGGCTCTTCACCTAGTCTTGTCCCTAGCAAAGCCCACGCTGCCCCAGCTTTTCAGCACATGTATACACCCCCCGGGGGAGTCATGCGCTCTTCAAATACCTACAACAAAAAATAACATAAAATATTTATAAATATTTGTTGAATATTTGTTTCTGTATTTTTGTGTTTTGTTTTGAGGTGTAAATTGTAGTAATTGCTTAGACCATGGTCTCTGGCTTCTGGTAATGATTCAGTGGTGGTCCCTGGATTCCAGTAGTAATTCAATGGGGGCCCACAGAAGACAAAAGTTTAAGAACAGCAGTTGTAAAACATACCTATATATACCATTTGGCATTATGATTGACCGCTATGCTACCTGATAGAACAAGGCACGACATACCTCTGTCTGAAACAACAATGTTTATATTTTAATCTTATTTTCAATAAAACACAATATTAGTAATATTGAAATCCGAAATGTGGCACAATGTGAACCTACGTTTGTGAGGAATTTTTTTTTTTAAACGTTTTTGAAAAAATTAGAGTGAGGAAGGGTACTGCTATAAACATAATGGCTGCCTGCAGTCTTCTTTGTGTCATTACAGACTACAAACAATTTACATTTTCAACATTCATCAATGAATGCAAACTCCAAGTACCACAAAGAGATTTAGAAGGCCCGCCACAAGACCAGGGCTGAATAGCAAACAGCAGCTTTAGAGGAATAAAGTTCGCGGTGAGTGCCTGCATCCATAATGAATGAACCTATTTCATGTGCAAATTGTCCGGGGCCCTGGAGAGATTAGCCGGTGTAATGGAGTTAAAGTCCAGTTAATTTGTTTATGAGGTTATTGGCAAGCGTAGGTCTGTTTTACACCCTTATACTGAAGTGGTACAAAGGTTGCAGCATCTGCAACGTGCAGAAACAATGTAAGTGTGTACCTCCTCGCTCCCACCCCAGCGCAGAGTCCATCGAAGCAGTCTAAAGAAAGTGGGAAGAGTGAGCCCTCAGGTGACAGGAACAAATCAGTTGCTAAAAACGAAAACAAAAAAATATTAAGATGAAAACGTGATGTACGTTTATATTAAAGACAGGTGGTACTCTGAAAGTTCTTTAGATTTTTTAAACATTTACTTAAATCTTATGTATGGGATAAGGTACCCCTTGCTGTACATTGTAAGGATATTGTAAGTCACCAAGGAGTTCTATAACCATATAGAGGAATAAGGCCAAAGGCCGAGTTCCTTTATAAGGTTACGGAACACCGGAAAGTGTGCCAGGGGTACTTTATCCCATATAATACATGGTCACGCCATCACCTTTCACACAAACCACTTAAAACATTTATGAGTAGCTCTTTCATATGAAAGACCAGGCATAGTCACAAGCATGAAGAATACAAATAAAATCTCAAGGGCAAAATTAACCACATTAAAAACATATTACATGTGCTCGAAGTGCATTAAAAAAAGTAGGGGAACTGTGATGCTGGCTGTAAAGGGGCAGGGTCAGTGAGCTAAAAAACAAAATATTCTGTACTTTCTGTATCTTTCACCATCAGGTAACATATAAAATAGCACCTAGCTTAAATGAAAAATAAATAAAAATAGTTGTTACTCATTGGGAAATGCGCTCTAGTATATTATGAAACCTCTATTAGTTAATGCGTTGCAGAGGTCTGTGCGTAAAGGAGGGACACAGAATCTTGGTTGGTGCAGTGGAGAATAGTGACGTGTGTTTTTAGTGCTATGAAGTTAAAGCATGTGCGAATATGTAAGTAAATTTTTTTAACTTGCATTACACACAGTACTGTAGACTGCTACAAAATGCACAAAAAGGTTTAAAATAAAATGGTGCTTCCAAAATATAGATTTTGGAAATACCCAGACGGAACGTAATTTTTTTTTGGCATAACTGTCCCTTCAACACCTCCTCAGGGGTAGTAAACTCTATGTAAATACAATTTCAATTAAAAGCATGCACTTCACAGCTCAGTTGTTAATTGTTTGCACTAACACTCAAAAATAAATCTTTGTCACCACAAAGCTTTGAGTGATCAGATCAATTAAAGTCAGTACCGGCTCCCAAGCGTCCTTTACATTTGCAGATTACCATATACATTGCAGATTAATTTGTTGCCCACATTTGTATTTCTTTCAGGAAAGCAGGCACCCTGGCAGAAAGGTTTGTTTAGCTGCCTGCCGACTGTGGTTTCACTGCACAGGAGACTCACTGCATGACACTCCAGTGAAGCATTTAAAAAATAGAAATTAACCATCCTGGGACGGTTGCCTTTTTACAAGAAGTAAGGGAACGGTTTCTGATAAATCTGAACAGTAGAGGCACACAGTGCCCCTCTGATCCTGCCCACTTCAACCATTGACTATTGGAAACCGTTCCATAGAAATCAGGTTTTTTGGTGAAAAAAACTGCAGTAGCTCAGAATGTGTAGAAACATGTAGAAAGGTCCTAGCTTTTCTCTGTCTAAGTAGTGCAATGTTCTCTCTGCTTGTCACTTGTCACTGTAAACTAAAAAAACTAGAGCAGAAGAAAGAAAAACAATGTTCTGTTTTTGTTGCTGTATACAGCTGTTTCAGTTATGCTCCATGACCTGACTTGCCTTTCATCTTGACTGCTGGCTCCGACAGCATGCATTGTGTCATCAGAACATGACTGTAATAACTTATAATAGTCAAGTTCTGATGTCTTTTTTTTATAATTGGCACAAGTCGCTGATTATATAGAAATTAGACACTGACGTTTGTAGAGGAATCACAGAGTTACACGTATTATGTACATATTAGCAAAGCCTTTTGAAAGACTTGTTTTTCTCAATGAATAGTTGCTGAGCAAAAATGTTTTCTTTTGCTTTATACAGATGTTCTAAAAAAACACTGTTATCTAATGAATATACATTATTTAGAAGGTTAGACATGAAGGTTCACACATGGAATGCAGTCTTATATGGTAGGATGAATCATGAGAACGTAGATGAAATAGTTACACAATAAGACATAGCTGTGGTCTTAGAAATTGCTGTCTGAAGAATATTGTGTTCCTGTGAGAAGATAAGTGAAATCGTTACCATGGGTGCATCAAAAGCTGATTGGCGGTCTGAAGAAAGAAGTAGCCACATGAATTTTTAACATTGATTTTGTCTGTCTATAATAGTGTGTGTTCCTAGAGAAGGTTACCTCACTTTCCCTTATGATCCCTTTCATGTTCGTGTTAGCACATTGCTTATAGACTCTACTGATTTTTAGGAACCTCTCTTCATGAGAAGTTATGATTTATTATTGAGATAACAAGATGATTCAAGGCTGAATCTCTTTGCTTTATGATTTCTCTCCAATGCAGAACTCGTTTTGGGTTTCTGAGACTGACACCTTATTTCCTTCTCATTCCCAGAATAGGGATTCATTCCTTTATGGAACAAGTGTAATGTATTTAGTAAGATTTATTGATTACTTATTTTGATTAATGACTGATATTGATGAATTAATTTATATGATGATCCTACTAAATATGAACTACTAAAATGTTTGATTAATAAAACCCTTTAACTAATACTAAGCTCTCATTATTGACTGAAATAGACAAAAACATTGTTATAATATTATGATGTGATGTTCAGCTCCTTTTTAATCTATGTCAAGATCCATCGACATGAGGCAGCGGGGGTTAGCCCTGATTAACACTAAACCAAGACTTTAACTGAAACGATCCCCGTGCCAACATAGGTATATATTGGTAAGAATAGGTTTAATATTCATAACTCCATATCGATGTACCTTCAGGATGGATATATCGATGTGGTGCATGTATGTGGAGTTAAAAAGCAAAACTTCATACCTAAACCATTTGTCATCTCCTGGAGGCCTGATCACAGTGATCATGAAAGAGGGAAGGTCCAGATTCAGACAGGTAGGAGCTCCAATGTTCCCTTGTCCTGGGCCCTTCTCAGACATACCATAAATGCTACAAGTGAAGCTAAAAGACCTTGTGGTGCAAAACAGCTAGGTCAATAGCCTTGGGGACAAGATGAAAGTTGATACCTGCTGAGTCTATAGTAAATCGACTCCCAGTCCCAGAGGATTATGTATCTCATTTTGCATGATCAGAAATGACTTTTTGGCTAAATTGTACATGTTACTTGGGCACTGAAGAGTGAATGCTAGCAAGGAAATATTGTTACAAGCACAGTTCCAAAATTGCTAGACCTCACTACAGATGAAAAAGTGCATCAACAGGCCAGACAGACTGCAATATCATGTCTATGACAGCATCAGTCTCATAGAAATGTGCAACGAAAGCCACCAATAACTGAAACGGGCTGGCAATTAGGTGAGATGGGCTGAGTTGTTGCTTGCTGAGGCTCATATAGAGTCCTAAGTCCTCATTCAGATATGATGCCAAGCAGAACTCACTCATTAAGCAGCTGAAGCAGCCACTGAAAGAGAATCAAATCTTAGATGAGAGGGGAGTTTAGCCTCCTGTTCCATATTTTATAATCCAGAAGTAGCATCTCCTCCATCCTGGAGTTTCTCTCCCAAGGCTTGGAAGTCATACAACCAAGACTGGACAGTATGAGCTGCATAGGCTCCTGCTTCGATTGTAAAGTTCATTACAGAATAAGCATGATTGACAGCACCCTCCACCATTTTATTCACTGGGAGGAGACATGTCCTCAGAAATAATAGTGCTACTAGATGCTAGACCTGCCATCAAGTAGTCAACTTTTACAGCAGAGGAAAATTCCTCTGCAAAGTTCTGACATGGATATCTTAGCCCGGGGGCTAGTAAATCCTGCCTTTTCCTTACGTCTGACCACTTTCCAGACAGTAGACTATGAATAGCTTCATAAATTAGCAGACTTGCATGTTCCTATAGTAGTTGATAAAATCATCATCCTCTGAAAGGGTCCTAAAGTTAGGGAAGACTAGATACTCCCAGATACGATGTAGCACTTCTTTCAGATCTGGATCCTAAATATAACAAATTCTGACCTTCCCATCCTCCAATAGGTCTTAATCAGTGACTGTTTAAGTGGAAGGTTTAGGGTTAATAGATGGAGACTGGCCCTACAACGTAGCAAATGCTGCCTCCACAGCTTTATTTATATTAGGCTGTAAGATTGCCAAATCTTACGCTATACCACCACCAGGAGTAGGTTCAGCAGGTTCCTTTGCAGCAGCCGGGGAACCCTGATGATTTCTCTTTCAAGCACACTTCCCCTCCATTGCAACACTATGCACAGAAAGAGGAAGCACATCGCCTTAATAGAAAGCAAGAACTTCCTGTGTAGCTTCATTGCTTAGAAAAGTGGGAACTCTTCAAGGCATGAGACACTCTTAAAATATGCAAATTTTCATGAGACACTCTTAAAATATGCACATTTTCACTGTACAGGATACAATAAGTAAAAGATGACAGCCCACTCTGCTCCATGTAATAATAGAACAGGCTATGACCCAATAATCAAGAACTACAAGTGGAACCATCCGCACTGCCAAGACAACACAGCAGTCCACTTTAATAGCAGTAAAGACTGCCTCCTGCTGATTGGGGGAGGCACAGTGCTGAGGACAACTAACAGTGGTATGCACTCAAAATTGCAGAGGCTGCCTCCTGGCCGCTTAACGGAGAATACAATGTGAAGAAGATAGAAGAACAAAAATACAATTATTAGCAATATTTGCAATACTGCAGAGGCAGAGCGGTGGTCCACGTTAACGAAGGCAGAGGCTCCCTCCCGATCGCTCATTGGGAGAGGCCTCATGGTGAGGAATAATTAATCAGCCACTCGAGCAGGCTGAATATCATCAATAACACAATGGTCATTAAAACGAAATACATTATAATAAATGAAAAATCCTGTTTAAGTAGCACTGATGTGAAAAACAGGAAATGTTCCTACAGATTCTGCCTATATGGTGATAAGAACTCATAGGAGCGTGATTTACAATTGTAATAACTACAGACAACTCGCGAGTTCTGATAGAAAGATGTTTATTCATCAACTCCTCACAATCCACTCAACAGAACCTACTTCAACATTCTACTCCAAGCTCCCGGTGATTCCAAGTGTCTCAACATTCTAGGGAGAACGGAACGTGCCATATTATCACTTGTGGCATAAATTTAAGTGTAAATTTATGGCTAACTGTGTTTCTACATTAACTGATAACTTGTGACATATATATACACATATTTACATAGTCGGACTGTGTCTTGTAAAATCACTGCTTATAACACATATCTCCTTCCTTCACGGAAAGAAAATGTAGTCTCTCTGCCATCTTGGAACACTACGGTCACGTGTACTTGTTCTCCTACATGGCGTAGTGGGAGCTTGTCCCTCATTGTTCACTGTTCCGGTCTCATTTATAGGCCTGTTTTCTCCTTCATAGCAAGGCACGATTCGATCCATGCTCCATACCTTACCATTCTGCAATTTAACAACATTACGATACACTTCTTTTATTTTAAGGGGATCTGAAAATTTACTTCCCTCGCTGGAACCATGTCTGGGAAGTCGGATTCTTACCCATTGACCTACACACCATTGTTTGTTCTTGGTTCCAAATTTCCTGTTGTACCATTCCACATACCTACTCTGGTTGCGCTTGTAACACTCTACCGATACATTCCTTTGTTCCTGTACTTGTTCTCCACCCTTTAGCCAATTGGGATTCAATTTGGTACCGGGTTGTCTGCCCTGCAATGATTGAAACGGTGTAAGACCCGTGACCAAATTCGGTGTGTTATGGTATGACCAAAACATCTCGTTCAGAGCTAGATCAGGTACTCCTGATCTTTTGGCTCTTTGAGTACACTCTTTTATCACTCTATTCATTCTTTCTACTAACCCGTTAGCTTTTGGATTGTATAATGCTGTTTTGAAATGTTGCACTCCCCAATTCTTAAGGAACTCTTTCATGTTATTCGACGTGAACTGGACCCCATTGTCCGTCACCAAAGTGCTTGGAATTCCCTCTCTCATGAAAGCTTCTGTCAGGAATTTGATGGTTTCACTTGTAGTTATTTGGTTAACTATTTTGTACATGGTCCAGTGTGAGTGGTAGTCCACTAATACAAATACATACTGCCCCTTGTTCCCCAAATCATTCGTGGGACCCAAAATGTCAAGACCCAGTTTATCCCATGGTTTCAAAGGAATTTCTACTGGAGACAGTGGAGCTTTGCGTGTCACGTGTGTCTTGTCACTTGTTGCACATGACCAGCAGTCTTTCACCACTCTCTCAACTTCGTTATCCATCTGGGGGAACCAATATAAGGCCCTTAATTTATTTTTTGTGAGGCTGCGCCCCAAGTGTCCCTCATGTGCCAAATCGACTAGCTTGGTCCTCAATGAGCTAGGAGGTATTATTCTTTCACCTCTCATAATTAAATCATTTGATAAATGAATTTCAAATCTGACATTCCAGTAATCCCTTAAAGGTTCTTCTACATCTTTTGCCCTATCCGGCCAGCCATTTATAATTTTGTTTTTTATTAACTGCAAAATTTGATCTTTTTCAGTCTCTTCAATCCATTCCTTCTTAGTAAGACAGGTTAGATCGACCCACAATATGGATTCGGCCTCTTCCTGTTCCTCTGCCTGCTCCTCTATTTTGTTATCTCCCATGGATCTGGACAAAAAGTCGGCTACATTGTTTTTATCTCCTGGTACGTATTCTATGCTAAAATTATATCCCTCCAGACCTAATAGCCATTTGGCTATACGTGGGGTAGCACGTTCCCTGCCTTGTGTTGTGAATACGTTAATTAGGGGTTTGTGGTCAGTTTTGATTATAAAAGGTAGACCCCATAAAAAGAATTTAAAATGTGTGATCGCCCAGAAACAAGCTAATGTTTCCCTCTCTATGGTTGAGTATTTATTTTCTGCCTCATTTAATGCTTTTGATGCAAAGGCTACAATTCTCTCTTGCCCATTGGTCTTCTGACAAATCATGGCTCCTAACCCTTTCCCACTAGCATCTGTGGATACATAAGTCTTTAGTTTAGGATCAAATTTTCCCAGATGAGGGGAATTGATTATGGCTTCTTTTATACCTTCGAATGCTTGCTGACATTCCTGATTCCAATCAAATTGAATGTTTTTCCTCAAAAGTGATCTCAAAGGAGTAGTAATCATTGCAAAATTCCTTACGAACTTCGCCATGTACTCCGCAAGACCCAAAAAGGATCTGAGTTCCTGTTTGTTAGAGGGGGCCAAGGCTTCTTTTACTGCTTTTACCAGATCGTTTTTAGGCTTAATTCCCTCCTCCGATATAGTATGACCCAGGTATTCTACTGATGACAACCCAAATCTACATTTGTCTTTCTTAATTGTCATGCCAGCCTTATCTAAGGCTTGCAGAACACTCCTTAACGTATCGTCATGTTCAGACTTGCAGTTCCCATAAATCAACACATCATCTTGGAAACACAACACATGTTCCATATCTCTCAAAATATTTTGCATGATGCGTTGAAATACCGCTGCCGCCGACGCCAACCCAAAGGGCATCCTGCGATATCGGTAGGCTCTGAATGGTGTAATAAAAGAAGTAAGGGAGCGTGATGATGGATGAAGCTCCACTTGATGATACGCTGACGAAAGATCCAGTACACTAAAAAATTTGGCTGGACCCATTGTGCTTAGCATTTCATTTATTTTAGGCAGCGGGAACCTCTCAATCCAAATATTTGCGTTTAGGTCTCTGAGATCAATACACACACGCAAACCCTGACCACTTGATTTCTTGGTGATCACGATTGGAGCAACCCATAATGCACTATCAATGGGTTCGATGATTCCTAGCTGTTCTAACCGATTTAATTCTTGCCTTACAGGCTCTCTCATCATTAGTGGTACTGGTCTGGCCCTATGTACTACGGGTACTGCACCATCCTTAAGTCTGATTTTGTGCTGATAATTTATTAATTTGCCCAATTTATCTTAAAAAAGGTAAGGGAATTCATCACATACAAAGTGATCGTTCTCTGGATTTTTTACTAGCCAAACTGGCTCTTTTCTGTTAGGGTCTAATCGAATCCCTAGATCGCGTTGGTGTTCCCATCCTAAAATATTTGAGCCTTTGGTGGTGAAGTACACTTTAGCCCTAGTCGACCTACCCTTAAAGGTTATCTGCATAAACCTCATACCTTTTAGTGGTATCGGATCACTATTGTATCCTCCCGGACTAATGTCCGCCGGTTGCAACTCAAACCCTTTATCTTTGAATTTACTCACATAGGTTTCAAAATTTATAAATGTGTATGGTGAACACGAATCCGCGTACATTTTTATTTGTTCTCCATCGAGATCTATTACACATGTTGGGTACTGAGACTTTGTGCCTATGTCATTCTCTACCACTTGCAGTACAAATTTGTTGTGATTATCTTGGGTCTCGTCCACCTTGTGTACCATTTTCCTACCATAAGTCTCATTTCTCTCTCCCCTACAAACTCTTGCATAGTGCCCTTTATAACCACACTTCCTACAAATGCAATTCCGAGCTGAGCACTCTGAACTGTTGGCCAAATGTTTTGCACTACCACACCTGAAACACCTATTCTTAGGATTCCCCGTAATACCTTTCTTCTTAGTGATTTCATGAACCTTTTGCTCCTCATCTTGTTCCCTATCATCTTGGTTGGATGTATGTTTCACTTCCATTATGTCCTCTTTTATAGAAGAGTTTTTAAAAGCCTTTATACATTCTGTTGTTTGTTCAATGCTTTTTGCTACTTCAATAGCTTCTTTCAAGGAAGGGCTTGTAGTTAATAGTCTTTCCTGAACTTTGCTGTTATTAGTACATCTCACTAGTTGGTCTCTAATGAGCGAGTCTTCCAAGTGTCCAAAATCACAGGTCGCAGCCAGACCTCTTAGACAAGCTATGTAACTTGACACTCTCTCTTCCCTCCCTTGGATTCTACTGAAAAACTTGTGCCTTTCTAACACAATATTTACTTTCACTCCAAAATGTCCTTCCAACTTTTTAAGAGTTTTGTCAAATACATCAAGTTCTTCATCCTCATCCTCCTCCTCCTCAAAGTCCGTTAAATTATCATATACTTTGCGCCCATGTACCCCTAAATTGTGCAACAAAATGTGCTGCTTCCTTAGCGGGGAAAATCTTTCTCCCCCAATCGCTATTAAGTAGGACTCAAATAATCTTCTCCAGTCCTTCCATAATAGGCTTGGTTCACCTGTATCATTCAGGAAGGGGGGAGGTTGATTCATACTGGCTGCAGCCATATTTCCCCAGATTCTCCTATACGTACAATAAATACACAGTGTATTATGCTTACTGGGATTGCACCCTTAAATACTGTGACCAATGTGTTCGTACTTGTCACTATCTTGTGTTTACCATTCACATAGCTACTCTGTTAGAAATTTCTCAACTATACACTGTCATAATATAAACACTTATATCCTTTTTGAAAAGTTAAGAAAACATCAGAACCTTAGAGAGCGTGAAATTCTACAATATTATGGCATATGAAAATAATTTGTCCTTCTTTTTTTTTTTTTTTCCTTAATACATACAATAAATGTCAACTTCCATGTTTTTTTTTTTTTTTTTTCCTCTCCTTACGTTCCTGCTGCAATGAGAATGGTTGATATAATGTAAATTAAAATCCGAGCGTTGCCCGGAGATTATTCGCTAGGGGCTGCTTTCAAATGACACCCTCAAATCGCGCTGCTCCGAAGATTTCCTGACGTGTTTCCTGACGCGCTACGAGCGCGTTGCATATGCGTCTCCAGTCACTGGAAAGATTTCCTGCCGTGTTACCCGACGCCACATGCTCGTCAAAAGCGCGTCTTCAGGCCGTCTCCATTCGCCCAGAAGTGTCTCCTAATGACAGCGCCAAGGCTGATGACGGCGCCGCAGTTCACCGCTATCCTGCCAAACCTCCCTCAACACGAGAGCCCTAAAATCACCCGAGGTGCACCGGCATATCTCACAGGTAAGACGCGGCTCCAAATGAAATCAGGAACGCCTGCTTAGCGCCGAAACGGGACACTTCCACACGCTTCCTTTCCTCTCCTTAACTCGGAAAGGAAGCCGCTTCCCAAGCCGCTGCGCTAGTCACCAATCCTTCGCTTCTCAGTTCACAGTCCTGACGTCCTGCACTCAATACTGATACACCTTAAAAGTTCAGGATGGTAAAACCATCTCAGACTCACCCCAACTTGGTTGCTGATGGAAGGAGTTACTCTGCTCACAGTGGACGTCACTTAGTACCATTACCCCGGCGAAAGAGTGGTTAATTGCTGGTACAGGGGTGAGGAGTTACACTGCCCCTGCGCAGTTCTCTCCTAGTAAATTAGGCGTAATCCCATCCTCGTCGCCAATTTAAGTTATCTGTAATAACTACAGACAACTCGCGAGTTCTGATAGAAAGATGTTTATTCATCAACTCCTCACAATCCACTCAACAGAACCTACTTCAACATTCTACTCCAAGCTCCCGGTGATTCCAAGTGTCTCAACATTCTAGGGAGAACGGAACGTGCCATATTATCACTTGTGGCATAAATTTAAGTGTAAATTTATGGCTAACTGTGTTTCTACATTAACTGATAACTTGTGACATATATATACACATATTTACATAGTCGGACTGTGTCTTGTAAAATCACTGCTTATAACAACAATCTCCCATCTGAGGGATCTTTTCAAGTAGATTGAGACATTGTAGGAAGTTGGCTCTGTATTCACTATTTCAAAGTAAGGAATAGTATGCACAGAGTCCAAGGGTTCCCCTTAGAGGTAAGATAGTGGCAAAAAGAGATAATACTAATGCTCTATTTTGTGGTAGTGTGGTCGAGCAGTAGGCTTATCCAAGGAGTAGTGTTAAGCATTTGTTGTACATACACACAGGCAATAAATGAGGAACACACACTCAGAAACAATTCCAGGCCAATAGGTTTTGTTATAGAAAAATATCTTTTCTTAGTTTATTTTAAGAACCACAGGTTCAAAATCTACATGTAATATCTCATTTGAAAGGTATTGCAGGTAAGTACTTTAGGAACTTTGAATAATCACAGTAGCATATATACTTTTTACATAAAACACAATAACCTGTTTTAAAAGTGGACACTGCAATTTTCACAGTTCCTGGGGGAGGTAAAGTAATGTTAGTTTTTGCAGGTAAGTAAACCACCTACGAGGTTAAGATTGGGGTCCAAGGTAGCCCACCGTTGGGGGTTCAGAGCAACCCCAAAGTCACCACACCAGCAGCTCAGGGCCGGTCAGGTGCAGAGTTCACAGTGGTGCCCAAAACGCATAGGCTTCAATGGAGAGAAGGGGGTGCCCCGGTTCCAGTCTGCCAGCAGGTAAGTACCCGCGTCTTCGGAGGGCAGACCAGGGGGGTTTTGTAGGGCACCAGGGGGGACACAAGTCCACACCAAAAGTACACCCTCAGCAGCGCGGGGGCGGCCGGGTGCAGTGTGTAAACAAGCATCGGGTTCACAATGTAAATCAATGGGAGACCAAGGGGTCTCTTCAGCGGTGCAGGCAGGCAAAGGGGTGGCTCCTCGGGGTAGCCACCACCTGGGCAAGGGAGAGGGCCTCCTGGGGGTCACTCCTGCACTGAAGTTCCGATCCTTCAGGTGCTGGGGGCTGCGGGTGCAGGGTCCTTTCCAGCCGTCGGGATTTTAGAGTCAGGCAGTCGCGGTCAGGGGGAGCCTCGGGATTCCCTCTGCAGGCGTCGCTGTGAGGGCTCAGGGGGGACAACTTTGGTTACTCACAGTCTCGGAGTCGCCGGAGGGTCCTCCCTGAGGTGTTGTTTCTCCACCAGTCGAGTAGGGGTCGCCGGGTGCAGTGTTGCAAGTCTCACGCTTCTTGCGGGGCTTGCAGGGGTCTTTAAATCTTCTCCTCTGGATACAAAGTTGCAGTCTTTGTTGAACAGGGCCGCTGTTCTCGGGAGTTTCTTGGTCTCTTGGAAGCAGGGCAGTCCTCTGAGGATTCAGAGGTCGCTGGTCTTGGAGAAAGCGTCGCTGGAGCAGGTTTCTTTAGAAGGCAGGAGACAGGCCGGTAGGACTGGGGCCAAAGCAGTTGGTGTCTTCTTTCTTCTTCTGCAGGGGTTTTCAGCTCAGCAGTCTTCTTCTTCGGGAAGTTGCAGGAATCTAAATCTTTAGGTTCAGGACAGCCCTTAAATACTAAATTTAAGGGCGTGTTTAGGTCTGGGGGGTTAGTAGCCAATGGCTACTAGCCCTGAGGGTGGGTACACCTTCTTTGTGCCTCCTCCCAAGGGGAGGGGGTCACATTCCTATCCCTATTGGGGAAATCCTCCATCTGCAAGATGGAGGATTTCTAAAAGTTAGAGTCACCTCAGCTCAGGACACCTTAGGGGCTGTCCTGACTGGCCAGTGACTCCTCCTTGTTATTCTCATTATCTCCTCCGGCCTTGCCGCCAAAAGTGGGGCCGTGACCGGAGGGGGCGGGCAACTCCACTAGCTGGAGTGCCCTGTGGTGCTGGAACAAAGGGGGTAAGCCTTTGAGGCTCACCGCCAGGTGTTACAGCTCCTGCCTGGGGGAGGTGATAGCATCTCCACCCAGTGCAGGCTTTGTTACAGGCCACAGAGTGACAAAGGCACTCTCCCCATGTGGCCAGCAACATGTCTCGAGTGTGGCAGGCTGCTAGAACCAGTCAGCCTACACGGCTAGTTGGATTAGGTTTCAGGGGGAACCTCTATGGTGCCCTCTGGGTGTATTTTACAATAAAATGTACACTGGCATCAGTGTGCATTTATTGTGCTGAGAAGTTTGATACCAAACTTCCCAGTTTTCAGTGTAGCCATTAGGGTGCTGTGGAGTCCGTGTTTGACAGACTCCCAGACCATATACTCTTATGGCTACCCTGCACTTACAATGTCTAAGGTTTGGCTTAGACACTGTAGGGGCACAGTGCTCATGCACTGGTGCCCTCACCTATGGTATAGTGCACCCTGCCTTAGGGCTGTAAGGCCTACTAGAGGGGTGACTTATCTATACTGCATAGGCAGTGTGAGGTTGGCATGGCACCCTGAGGGGAGTGCCATGTCGACTTACTCGTTTTGTTCTCACCAGCACACACAAGCTGGTAAGCAGTGTGTCTGTGCTGAGTGAGGGGTCCCTAGGGTGGCATAAGATATGCTGCAGCCCTTAGAAACCTTCCCTGGCATCAGGGCCCTTGGTACCAGGGGTACCAGTTACAAGGGACTTACCTGGATGCCAGGGGGTGCCAATTGTGGAATCAAAAGTACAGGTTAGGGAAAGAACACTGGTGCTGGGGCCTGGTTAGCAGGCCTCAGCGCACTTTCAATTCAAAACATAGCATCAGCAAAGGCAAAAAGCCAGGGGGTAACCATGCCAAGGAGGCATTTCCTTACACACACCCCCCAAACGAAAGAGGATGAGACTAACCTTTCCCAAGAGAGTCTTCATTTTCTAAGTGGAAGAACCTGGAAAGGCCATCTGCATTGGCATGGGCAGTCCCAGGTCTGTGTTCCACTATAAAGTCCATTCCCTGTAGGGAGATGGACCACCTCAACAGTTTTGGATTTTCACCTTTCATTTGCATCAGCCATCTGAGAGGTCTGTGGTCAGTTTGAACTAGGAAGTGAGTCCCAAAGAGGTATGGTCTCAGCTTCTTCAGGGACCAAACCACAGCAAAGGCCTCCCTCTCAATGGCACTCCAACGCTGCTCCCTGGGGAGTAACCTCCTGCTAATGAAAGCAACAGGCTGGTCAAGGCCATCATCATTTGTTTGGGACAAAACTGCCCCTATCCCATGTTCAGAGGCATCTGTCTGCACAATGAACTGCTTGGAGTAATCTGGAGCTTTTAGAACTGGTGCTGTGCACATTGCTTGTTTCAGGGTGTCAAAGGCCTGTTGGCATTCTACAGTCCAGTTTACTTTCTTGGGCATTTTCTTGGAGGTGAGTTCTGTGAGGGCTGTCACAATGGATCCATATCCCTTCACAAACCTCCTATAGTACCCAGTCAAGCCAAGGAATGCCCTGACTTGAGTCTGGGTTTTTGGAGCTGCCCAGTCCAGAATAGTCTGGATCTTAGGCTGGAGTGGCTGAACTTGGCCTCCACCTACAAGGTGTCCCAAGTAAACCACAGTTCCCTGCCCTATCTGGCATTTGGATGCCTTGATAGAGAGGCCTGCAGATTGCAGAGCCTTCAAAACCTTCTTCAGGTGGACCAGGTGATCCTGCCAGTTGGAGCTAAAGACAGCAATATCGTCAAGATAAGCTGCACTAAAGGACTCCAAGCCAGCAAGGACTTGATTCACCAACCTTTGGAAGGTGGCAGGGGCATTCTTTAAACCAAAGGGCATAACAGTGAACTGATAATGCCCATCAGGTGTGGAGAAGGCTGTCTTTTCTTTTGCTCCAGGTGCCATTTTGATTTGCCAGTACCCTGCTGTTAAGTCAAAGGTACTTAAGAATTTGGCAGCACCTAATTTGTCTATCAGCTCGTCAGCTCTAGGAATGGGATGGGCATCTGTCTTGGTGACAGAATTAAGGCCCTCATTCCAACCCTGGCGGTCTATGACTGCCAGGGTGGAGGGCAACGGAAGCACCGCCAACAGGCTGGCGGTGCTTCCGGGGGCATTCTGACCGCGGCGGTAAAGCCGCGGTCAGAAAAGGGAAGCCGGCGGTTTCCCGCCGGCTTCCCGCTGCCCCAGGGAATCCTCCACGGTGGCGCTGCAAGCAGCGCCGCCATGGGGATTCCGACCCCCTTCCCGCCAGCCTGGTTCTGGCGGTTTTCACCGCCAGAACCTGGCTGGCGGGAACGGGTGTCGTGGGGCCCCTGGGGGCCCCTGCAGTGCCCATGCCACTGGCATGGGCACTGCAGGGGCCCCCTAACAGGGCCCCACATTGATTTTCAGTGTCTGCATGGCAGACACTGAAAATCGCGACAGGTGCAATTGCACCCGTCGCAAACCAGCAACTCCGCCGGCTCCATTCGGAGCCGGCATCCTCGTTGCTGGTGCTTTCCCGCTGGGCGGGCGGCCTCTTGGCGGTCGCCCGCCCGCCCAGCGGGAAAGCCAGAATTACCGCGGCGGTCATTTGACCGCGCAGCGGTATTCTGCCGGGGGAACTTTGGCGGGCGGCCTCCGCCGCCCGCCGAAGTTAGAATGACCCCCTAAGTCCTCTGTAGTCCACACAAAACCTCATCTCTCTCTTTCCATCTTTGGTGTGAGGTTTGGGGACTAAGACCACTGGGTTAGCCCAGGGGCTGTCAGAGTGCTCAATTACTCTCAATTCCAGCATCTTGTGGACTTCCACCTTGATGCTTTCCTTAACTTGATCAGACTGTCTGAATATTTTGTTTTTGACAGGCATGCTGTCCCCTGTGTCCACATCATGGGTACACAGGTGTGTCTGACCAGGGGTTAGGGAAAAGAGCTCAGCAAACTGCTGCAGGACTTTCCTACAGTCAGATTGCTGTTGGCCAGAGAGGGTGTCTGAATAGATCACTCCATCTACTGAGCCATCATTAGGGTTTGATGACAGAAGATCAGGGAGAGGTTCACTCTCAGCTTCCTGATCCTCATCTGTTACCATTAACAGATTTACATCAGCCCTGTCATGGAAGAGCTTAAGGTGGTTCACATGGATCACCCTCTTGGGGCTCCTGCTTGTGCCCAGGTCCACCAGGTAGGTGACCTGACTCTTCCTCTCTAGCACTGGGTAAGGGCCACTCCACTTGTCCTGAAGTGCCCTGGGAGCCACAGGCTCCAAAACCCAGACTTTCTGCCCTGGTTGAAATTCAACCAGTGCAGCCTTTTGGTCATACCAAAACTTGTGGAGCTGTTGGCTGGCCTCAAGGTTTTTACTTGCCTTTTCCATGTACTCTGCCATCCTTGAGCGAAGGCCAAGTACATAGTCCACTATGTCTTGTTTAGGCTCATGAAGAGGTCTCTCCCAGCCTTCTTTCACAAGAGCTAGTGGTCCCCTTACAGGGTGGCCAAACAGAAGTTCAAAGGGTGAGAATCCTACTCCCTTCTGAGGCACCTCTCTGTAAGCGAAGAGCAGACATGGCAGGAGGACATCCCATCTCCTTTTGAGTTTTTCTGGGAGCCCCATGATCATGCCCTTTAATGTCTTGTTGAATCTCTCAACAAGGCCATTAGTTTGTGGATGATAGGGTGTAGTGAATTTATAAGTCACTCCACGCTCATTCCACATGTGTTTCAGGTATGCTGACATGAAGTTGGTACCTCTGTCAGACACCACCTCCTTAGGGAAGCCCACTCTGGTAAAGATACTAATGAGGGCCTTGGCTACTGCAGGGGCAGTAGTCGACCTAAGGGGAATAGCTTCAGGATACCTAGTAGCACGATCCACTACTACTAGGATGTACATATTTCCTGAGGCTGTGGGAGGTTCAAGTGGACCCACTATGTCCACACCCACTCTTTCAAAGGGGACCCCCACCACTGGAAGTGGAATGAGGGGGGCCTTTGGATGTCCACCTGTCTTACCACTGGCTTGACAGGTGGTACAGGAGACACAAAACTCCTTAACTTTCTGGGACATATTGGGCCAGTAGAAGTGGTTGACTAGTCTCTCCCACGTCTTGGTTTGTCCCAAATGCCCAGCAAGGGGAATATCATGGGCTAAGGTCAGTATGAACTCTCTGAACTCCTGAGGCACTATCATTCTCCTAGTGGCACCAGGTTTGGGATCTCTTGCCTCAGTGTACAGGATCCCATCTTCCCAATAGACCCTATGTGTTCCAGTTTTCTTGCCATTGGACTCTTCAGCAGCTTGCTGCCTAAGGCCTTCAAGAGAGGGACAGGTTTCTTGCCCCTTACACAACTGCTCCCTTGAGGGTCCCCCTAGGCCTAAGAGCTCAACCTGGTAAGGTTCTAGCTCCATGGGCTCAGTTCCCTCAGAGGGCAGAACTTCTTCCTGAGAAGAGAGGTTCTCTTTTTGTTGTTGTGTTGCAGCTGGTTTCCCAGCTGGCTTTCCTTTTCTCTTGGTAGGCTGGGCCCCTTTTCCAGACTCCAGCTCTACTTTTTCACCCTGAGCCTTGCACTGTGCCCTTGTCTTGACACACACCAGTTCAGGGATACCCAGCATGGCTGCATGGGTTTTCAGTTCTACCTCAGCCCATGCTGAGGACTCCAGGTCATTTCCAAGCAAACAGTCTACTGGGATATTGGAGGAGACCACCACCTGTTTCAGGCCATTGACCCCTCCCCACTCTAAAGTTACCATAGCCATGGGATGTACTTTAGTCTGATTGTCAGCGTTGGTGACTGGATAAGTTTGTCCAGCCAGGTATTGACCAGGGGAAACCAGTTTCTCTGTCACCATGGTGACACTGGCACCTGTATCCCTCAGGCCTTCTACACTTGTCCCATTAATTAAGAGCTGCTGCCTGTATTTTTGCATGTTAGGACGCCAGGCAGCCAGTGTGGCTAAATCCACCCCACCCTCAGAGACTAAGGTAGCTTCACTGTGACATCTGATTTGCTCTGGGCACACTGTTGATCCCACTTGGAGACTGGCCATTCCAGTTTTAGCTGGAGTGGAGTTAGAAGTGGTATTTTTCTGGGGACAGGCCTTGTCTCCAGTTTGGTGTCCAGGCTGATTACAGCTACAACACCAGGCCTTTTTGGGATCAAAGTTTTTACCCTTGTACCCAAAATTGGTTTGTGAAGAGGCTCTGGGCCCACCCTCCTGTGCAGGTTTTTGGGGGCCTGTAGAAGACTCTTTACTATTTTTGTTTTTGGATGTCTCAACACTCTTCCCCTGGGAGGCTTTGTGACCCCTTTCTTTTGGTCACCCCCTGTGGAAGTCTTGGTCACCCTAGTCTTGACCCAATGGTCCGCCTTCTTTCCCAATTCTTGGGGAGAAATTGGTCCTAGGTCTACCAGATGCTGATGCAGTTTATCATTGAAACAATTACTTAACAGGTGTTCTTTCACAAATAAATTGTACAGCCCATCATAATTATTTACACCACTGCCTTGAATCCAACCATCCAGTGTTTTCACTGAGTAGTCTACAAAATCAACCCAGGTCTGGCTCGAGGAGTTTTGAGCCCCCCTGAATCTAATCCTATACTCCTCAGTGGAGAATCCAAAGCCCTCAATCAGGGTTCCCTTCATGAGGTCATAAGATTCTGCATCATTTCCAGAGAGTGTGAGGAGTCTATCCCTACACTTTCCAGTGAACATTTCCCAAAGGAGAGCACCCCAGTGAGATCTGTTAACTTTTCTGGTTACACAAGCCTTCTCAAAAGCTATGAACCATTTGGTGATGTCATCACCATCTTCATATTTAGTTACAATCCCTTTTGGGATTTTCAACATGTGAGGAGAATCTCTGACCCTAGTTATGTTGCTGCCATCATTGATGGGTCCTAGGCCCATCTCTTTTCTTTCCCTTTCTATGGTTAGGATCTGTCTTTCCAGAGCCAATCTCTTGGCCATCCTGACTAATTGGATGTCCTCTTCACTGGGGCTATCCTCAGTGATTTCAGAGATGTTGGTCTCTCCTGTGAGGGACACAGCATTTCTGACTATTATGTTTGGAGTCAGGGCTTGAGCAGCCCTGTTCTCCCTAAATAGGACTGGAGGGGGGGAATTGCCCTCCAAGTCACTATCTTCATCCTCTGTGTTGCCATCCTCAGAGGGGTTGGCTCTTTCAAATTCTGCCAAAAGCTCCTGGAGCTGTAGTTTGGAAGGTCTGGGGCCCATTGTTATTTTCTTTATTTTACAGAGTGACCTTAGCTCCCTCATCTTAAGATGGAGGTAAGGGGTAGTGTCGAGTTCCACCACATTCATCTCTGTACTAGACATTATGCTTCTAAAAGTTGGAATACTTTTTAAGAATCTAAAACTAGTTCTAGGTTCTAATTCAAACTTTCACAAACTTTTAAACTCTAAAAGAAATGCTAAACAGGATCTAACACAAGGCCCTAGCAGGTCTTTTAAGAATTTAGAAAAATAGCTCAAATTGCAAAAATCAATTTCTAATGACAATTTTTTGAATTTGTCGTGTGATCAGGTATTGGCTGAGTAGTCCAGCAAATGCAAAGTCTTGTATCCCACCGCTGCCACCAATGTAGGAAGTTGGCTCTGTATGCACTATTTCAAAGTAAGGAATAGTATGCACAGAGTCCAAGGGTTCCCCTTAGAGGTAAGATAGTGGCAAAAAGAGATAATACTAATGCTCTATTTTGTGGTAGTGTGGTCGAGCAGTAGGCTAATCCAAGGAGTAGTGTTAAGCATTTGTTGTACATACACACAGGCAATAAATGAGGAACACACACTCAGAAACAATTCCAGGCCAATAGGTTTTGTTATAGAAAAATATATTTTCTTAGTTTATTTTAAGAACCACAGGTTCAAATTCTACATGTAATATCTCATTTGAAAGGTAGTGCAGGTAAGTACTTTAGGAACTTTGAATAATCACAGTAGCATATATACTTTTTACATAAAACACAATAAGCTGTTTTAAAAGTGGACACAGTGCAATTTTCACAGTTCCTGGGGGAGGTAAAGTAATGTTAGTTTTTGCAGGTAAGTAAACCACCTACGAGGTTAAGATTGGGGTCCAAGGTAGCCCACCGTTGGGGGTTCAGAGCAACCCCAAAGTCACCACACCAGCAGCTCAGGGCCGGTCAGGTGCAGAGTTCAAAGTGGTGCCCAAAACGCATAGGCTTCAATGGAGAGAAGGGGGTGCCCCGGTTCCAGTCTGCCAGCAGGTAAGTACCCGCGTCTTCGGAGGGCAGACCAGGGGGGTTTTGTAGGGCACCGGGGGGGACACAAGTCCACACCAAAAGTACACCCTCAGCAGCGCGGGGGCGGCCGGGTGCAGTGTGTAAACAAGCGTCAGGTTCACAATGTAAATCAATGGGAGACCAAGGGGTCTCTTCAGCGGTGCAGGCAGGCAAAGGGGGGGTCCTTGGGTAGCCACCACCTGGGCACGGGAGAGGGCCTCCTGGGGGTCACTCCTGCACTGACGTTCCGATCCTTCAGGTACTGGGGGCTGCGGGTGCAGGGTCCTTTCCAGCCGTCGGGATTTTAGAGTCAGGCAGTCGCGGTCAGGGGGAGCCTCTGGATTCCCTCTGCAGGCGTCGCTGTGGGGGCTCAGGGGGGACAACTTTGGTTACTCACAGTCTCGGAGTCGCCGGAGGGTCCTCCCTGAGGTGTTGTTTCTCCACCAGTCGAGTCGGGGTCGCCGGGTGCAGTGTTGCAAGTCTCACGCTTCTTGCGGGGATTGCAGGGGTCTTTAAATCTGCTCCTCTGGATACAAAGTTGCAGTCTTTGTTGAACAGGGCCGCTGTTCTCTGGAGTTTCTTGGTCTCTTGGAAGCAGGGCAGTCCTCTGAGGATTCAGAGGTCGCTGGTCCTGGAGAAAGCGTCGCTGGAGCAGGTTACTTTAGAAGGCAGGAGACAGGCCGGTAGGACTGGGGCCAAAGCAGTTGGTGTCTTCTTTCTTCTTCTGCAGGGGTTTTCAGCTCAGCAGTCTTCTTCTTCGGTAAGTTGCAGGAATCTAAATCTTTAGGTTCAGGGAAGCCCTTAAATACTAAATTTAAGGGCGTGTTTAGGTCTGGGGGGTTAGTAGCCAATGGCTACTAGCCCTGAGGGTGGGTACACCCTCTTTGTGCCTCCTCCCAAGGGGAGGGGGTCACATTCCTATCCCTATTGGGGGAATCCTCCATCTGCAAGATGGAGGATTTCTAAAAGTTAGAGTCACCTCAGCTCAGGACACCTTAGGGGCTGTCCTGACTGGCCAGTGACTCCTCCTTGTTATTCTCATTATCTCCTCCGGCCTTGCCGCCAAAAGTGGGGCCGTGACCGGAGGGGGCGGGCAACTCCACTAGCTGGAGTGCCCTGTGGTGCTGGAACAAAGGGGGTAAGCCTTTGAGGCTCACCGCCAGGTGTTACAGCTCCTGCCTGGGGGAGGTGATAGCATCTCCACCCAGTGCACTCTTTGTTACAGGCCACAGAGTGACAAAGGCACTCTCCCCATGTGGCCAGAAACATGTCTCGAGTGTGGCAGGCTGCTAGAACCAGTCAGCCTGCACGGGTTGTTGGATTATGTTTCAGGGAGCACCTCTAAGGTGCCCTCTGGGTGTATTTTACAATAAAATGTACACTGGCATCAGTGTGCATTTATTGTGCTGAGAAGTTTGATACCAAACTTCCCAGTTTTCAGTGTAGCCATTATGGTGCTGTGGAGTCCGTGTTTGACAGACTCCCAGACCATATACTCTTATGGCTACCCTGCACTTACAATGACTAAGGTTTGGCTTAGACACTGTAGGGGCACAGTGCTCATGCACTGGTGCCTTCACCTATGGTATAGTGCACCCTGCCTTAGGGCTGTAAGGCCTACTAGAGGGGTGACTTATCTATACTGCATAGGCAGTGTGAGGTTGGCATGGCACCCTGAGGGGAGTGCCATGTCGACTTACTCGTTTTGTTCTCACCAGCACACACAAGCTGGTAAGCAGTGTGTCTGTGCTGAGTGAGGGGTCCCTAGGGTGGCATAAGATATGCTGCAGCCCTTAGAAACCTTCCCTGGCATCAGGGCCCTTGGTACCAGGGGTACCAGTTACAAGGGACTTACCTGGATGCCAGGGGGTGCCAATTGTGGAATCAAAAGTACAGGTTAGGGAAAGAACACTGGTGCTGGGGCCTGGTTAGCAGGCCTCAGCACACTTTCAATTCAAAACATAGCATCAGCAAAGGCAAAAAGTCAGGGGGTAACCATGCCAAGGAGGCATTTCCTTACAGACATTGAGACATTGAGGGAATTAACAATCATAAACCATTTAGATTTCTGTGAAGCACATTTGACCACACAATGAGAGCCAGGAATCGGTGATTGAAGTTAAGTAGTTTTATTTTCAATCAATAATCAATCCAATAAATATGCATGCCATGAAAATGTTAAAAAGATACAGGATTACAGCTGGCGAGCTGAAATATCGCAATCAGTTCCGTCTCATTAGATTAAGGTACAAGGCAATAACAACCACAGCAATACAGAAACTGAAAAATAGAAATAGGTGTTCCATAAAGAAACCTCTGCTCTCCTAAACATGAAATGATTCTAAAATCATCTAGCCAGAGTTCTAAATCAGTAATAAGGATGGTTTGAATGAAGTCTTAGGGAAATTGAGAAATGCAAGAAGGTGTCAGCATAGTGAAATGTTTAGTAGATGTCTTTGAGAAAAGGAACAAGTGTTTAGCATAAAGCTTCACACTTGCAGGATAAAGGAAGCAGGCAGGTCTGTTCCCCTCAAAGTCTAAGGGAATCTGCCTTAACTTCTAACAGCGTAAGCATTAACTAAATCAAATGAAACCTTCAACATCAATGTTATCTCTTCCCTCCCCACCAGGAACCAATCAATTACTGCAACCTTGAACATCCCCTGTTCCTGGTATATGATTAATAGGAGACTACAGCTGCGCATTAGTTTTTCACCACTTGTGTCAAGATTTCTCTTCTCAAGACTTACTGCCAGCAAAACAAACACACATAGAACAATATTCCTTTTCTCTAGCTAGCGAAGTCTTGAAAAGCACCTGTAAAAGAAAGAACACACTATCCAAGCAAAATACATTTTAAAATTGAGGGGGTAATTTTGAGTTGCCGCCTGCCGAATTCAAACCTGCCACTTGACCGCCAGTGCGGTCATGACCCCGCTGGCCCTATTCTGAGTTCACCGCCGGGCCGGCGGGTGGAAACAGAGTTGCTGCCGGCCCCACTGTGAACAGGGCCTTGACATTGACGCAGGCTCCTAATGGAGCCAGCACCAATGTGACGGTGCAGCGGGTGCAGCAGCACCCATCGCGCATTTCACTGCCCATAATTCGGGCAGTGAAATGCGTGACAGGGCTGTGCATGGAGGCCCCTGAGTCACCCATTCTGCAAGCCTTTCCATGGAAAAGGCTGGTGGAAGGGGACTCCAAGTACCATCGGCGTTGTCAGATGGACCACCGGGCCGAAGGTGATCGACCTTCAGCTAGGCGGTCCCACACCCCTGGGGGTACGGGCAGTGAACTGGCTGCGATGCAGCAGGTTCACCGCTGCACTTAGAATTTGTCATTCTGCCCCGCCATGCTGTTGGCGGTCACACCGCCACCGTCGGCGGGCCAGACCACCAAATTCAGAATGACCCCTTAAGTCCTTTAGTCAGGCTAAATTTAACCAACATTGAATGTGCATTTAGAATACATAATTAAAAATGCCTGCATACAAAATAAATGCTGAATACAACTTAAATTGTAAATATAAAATGTGAATAGGTACATGCAAGCTTTTTCAAATGAACATTTGTGTGCACGTTCACCAGTGGTTACATTTGATTATTATGTTGAAGAATTCCCACACGTGAATATCATTAAGGCACACTGTAAATATAATGTGAAATGTAAATGTGTATTTGTGCAATGTTGACATGTAAGAATGTAGGGGGTCATTCTAAGTCTGGCGGGTGGCGGAGGCCGCCCGCCAGACTTCCCCCTCCGAAATACCGCTCCGCGGTCGAAAGACCGCGGAGGGTATTCTAAGTTTTTCCCTGGGCTGGCGGGCGGTCGCCAAAAGACCGCCCGCCAGCCCAGGGAAAAACTCCCTTCCCACAAGGATGCCGGCTCGTAATCGAGCCGGCGGAGTGGGAAGGTGCGACGGGTGCTGTTGCACCCGTCGCGTATTTCACTGTCTGCCAAGCAGACAGTGAAATACTTGTAGGGGCCCTCTTACGGGGGCCCCTGCAGTGCCCATGCCAGTGGCATGGGCACTGCAGGGGCCCCCAGGGGCCCCGCGACCCCCCCTACCGCCATCCGGTTCCCGGCGGGCGGACCGCCGGGAACTGGATGGCAGTAGGGGGGGTCGGAATCCCCTCGGCGGCGCAGCTAGCTGCGCCGCCTTGGAGGATTCAATAGGGCAGAGGTACACTGGCGGGAGACCGCCAGTGTTGCCGGTCTGACCGCGGCTTTACCGCCGCGGTCAGAATGCCCTGCGGGGCACCGCCGGCCTGTCGGCGGTGCTCCCGCCGACCCTGTCCCCGGCGGTCTAAGACCGCCGGGGTCAGAATCACCCCCGTAGTCTAAATTGTGATGCTCCAGTAACATTCATAACCAATTCTTGTGAAGCCATAATGGTAGACGTATGTGTGATCTTTTTTATGTAGATGGGTGAGTTCTGTCCGTGAGCCACAGAGTAGTTAATTTCATAAGCACTGTTGCAAGCAAGATAGACAAGGTAGGTATTGACTTGGTTACTTACTGGCAGTCTTCATTACAATTAAGTTCTAATATTTTGTCACTCACATGAAGGGTAGTAGTACAGTTAATCCTCATCACCAAGAACACTCATCCCCTTTGACCATTCAAGAAAACACCTAAGACTGCAGCGATATTCCAAAAGAACTTAGCTTATATCACTAAGGCCCTCATCATGACATTGGCGGTAAATCCCGCTTACCGCTGCGGTGACGGCATACCATCGCGGTGGCGAACATCCGTTCCCCATATTATGAGACACACACACCAAACCAACAGAATACTGCCATAAACACATATCTGCCAGCCAAAAGGTCAGTGTTAAAGTGTCTGTACAAGCACCCAAACCGTAATGCCAACAAAACAACGCCCACCACATTATGACCCATGAATCACCACAGTGGACATTCAATGGCGGTAAACCATTGGCGGTACACACCGGCTCTCCCAGAACGGCCACCACAAAACAAAACAACATAACATTGGCCAAAATGAAAATCACACACCTGGCATTCATACAGACACACACACACCCACAGCACTATAAAACACACACTCTCATTACCCACAACCCTTTATGAACACCAAAAATTGCCAAGAGACAGATGCGAAAATCCCAGAGACAATTGCACGCACACACCACAAACACCCATTCATCCGTCATGCACCCATATCCCACACCACACCACATTACTCAACACCCTCTGCACAACACACACCACACAACACCCATGTCCCCACTAAGGCACCCCCTTTATCACGGATGAGGAGTTGCGGGTCATGGTGGAGGAAATAGTCAGGGTAGAGCCACAGCTGTTTGGAGCACAGGTACAGCAAATATCCATTGCCAGGAAGATAGAGCTATGGTGGTGGATCGTGGGCAGGGTGAACGCCGTGGGACAGCATCCAAGAACAAGGGACGACATCAGGTAGAGGTGAAACGACCTACGGGGGAAGGTACGTTCCGTGGCAGCAAGACACCAGCTCACCATCCAGAGGACTGGCGGTGTGCCCCCACATCCTCCCCACAGCTCACAGCATAGGAGGAGCAAGTCTTGGCAATCCTGCATCCTGAGGGACTCACTCGAGTAGCCGGAGGACTGGACACTGGTGAGTCAATATTTACTATTTATCACCCCCCATACCTGCATGCCATCTCACCCCTTCACTGTGACTCCCATCACTCCACAAATCCCATACAGTGCACCTACACATATGACTAACCCCCAATGCCAAGACCTGCATGCTATACCAATGCATGTACAGCCCTCCCAGCCCTGCATGTAGACCCATCACAAAAGCATGCACAGCATGGAGAACTAACAATCACACAATACATTACCATACACGAACAAAGGTGGCAGGGCTACAACAACGATATAGAGGGGAAGCTAGGGATATGCAATATGTCACAGACATGAAGCATAATACATTACTTACATCCCCACAGGTGCCCCAGCCAATCCCAGCAGTGAGGAGGTGCCACGACTATCCAGTTCCCCAACATAAGACACCCCCAGTGATGACAGTAACTTTGGACTTCAGGATCTGGATGAACTACCTGGCCCATCAGAGACCACTGGTCAGTCGGCCACCCCAGCCCACTCACAGTCCACCACAGAGCCTCCCCCACCAGTATTTAACACCACATAACCCACCCAATGTCCCCACATCTCTGTCCCCAGGACAATCAGCAGTGTGCCCCCCTGTGCAGGGACCCCAGTCCACCCCCAAAACAATCAGGGACCTTGGGTCAGTGGAGTGGGCACACTGTTTAGGGGACACAGGCACAGGGGAACAGGGCCACTGGGAAGACAGCTGTGCACCAGGGGGAGGACAGGCCCAGGAAACCAACTCTTCAGGAGGCACTCACTAATGTCCTGGGGGCTTACCAACAATCCCAGGACAAGATGGGTCAGATCCTTACCAACATGCAGGAGAAAAACCGGCTGCAGGAGGTACACCATCCGCAGACCTGTCTGCTTCCTTTATCAGGGCCCTCAACACCACCATGGTCTTCATAGCAGGGGTGCTGTCAGATATGGCCAACATCATGAGGGAATGGACAGCACACCAGTGGGCCTCTACCACTGGTCAGTCTACTAACCAACCCTCCACTTGTGTTGCACCTAGTGGACCGGAGGCCCTGCTACAGGACCCACAGGCCACCAGCACCCCATCCACTGTAGAAGGTGAACCACCCCGCAAACGTTCCCTGCCACTCAGACTGAAGCCAGAAACACTTGCCAAGACCAAGACCACAGCTAGGAAATTAAACTGTCCTGATTGTCCACCTTGCGTCCCACTCTGTCACCTTGTCCACACTGAACTGCTTTTGCTCCCCTTCCTATGGCCTCTTGGACACTGGACCTGTGCTACAAACAGACTGGACCAATACCCTGGACTTATCCCTACCATCACCCCATTCCATTGCACCTTACCGCCTATAATTTGCACTACAATAAACACCATTGAACACAACATGAGTGATAGTGTTTTATGTTATGAAAATGTGCAATTATGAAAACAGTCACATCTAGTGCAAATGATCTGAACACTGTGATAGCATACAAATAAAGACCTGTAGCTGTCTGTAGTCATCACATCAGTACACAGTTGTTATAACACCAACATCTGCAAAATTAGAAGGCATAGGTGACAGTCAATTGAGATGCAAAGGAAGTGAATGCCTTTCTGCTACAGCCACACAGAAAACATCAATAGTCAGAGGAATGGTCAGTTACACTGTCTCACCTGTGTATCATTGGAAGTATTGACCTATAACCGATGTTCCGTTGTCCACATCCTCATCCTCCGCCTCCTCATCCTCACTGTTCTCAGGGACCACTGCTCCCACAGGGGCACTTATAGTCTCCTCCTCCTGCAGATAAGGCACATGTTGTTCGAGGGCCAGGTTGTGCAACATGCAGCATGCTACTACTATCTGACAGACCTTCTCGAGTGAGTAGCACAGGATCCACCTCCACCTGTCAGATGGAAGCATCTGAACCGGGCCTTCAGGAGACCGAAGGTCCTTTCAATATTTCTTCTGGTTCGCCCATGTGCATCATTATACCGATTCTCAGCCCCTGTCCTGGCATTCCTCACAGGGGTCAGGAGCCACGATAGGTTTGGGTAGCCAGAGTCACCTGCAAGTATTGAGGGACAAACATTAGCCTTTCACAATGGTATGGGGTTGACTCCTGAAGGCATACACTGACATACATTGGGTGGGGACTCAGGCTCACCTATTAGCCACACCCTGTGCCTCTGTAGTTGTGTCATTACATTTGAGATGCTGCTATTCCTCAGGGCGAAGGCGTCATGCACCAACCCAGGATATTTGGCAGTGACGTGGGAGATGTACTGGTCAGCCAGGCACACCATTTGCACATTGAGTGAGTGAAAACTCTTCAGATTCCTGAACACCTGTTCATTGTGGCGGGGGGAACAAATGCAATATGTGTTCCGTCAATCGCCCCAATAATATTAGGTATAAGTCCCATTGCATAGAATCCTGCCTTCACAGTGGCCAAATCTTGCACCTAGGGGAAAGCAATGTAGCTGCACATGTGTCTGAACAAGGAAGACAAAACCCTTGCCAGCACGATTGAGAACATTGGCTGTGACATTCCTGCTGCCAAGCCCACTGTCACTTGGAAAGAACCAGTTGCCAGGAAATGCAGCACAGATAGAACTTACACAAGAGGGGGGATCCCAGTGGGATGACGGATATCTGATATCAGAACAGGCTCCAACAGCTCTGTGATTGTGGCCCTGTCCAGTCTACAAGTGAGTATTATGTTCCTGTCCTCCAGTGTAGCCAAGTCCACAAGGGGTCTGTACACAGGGTCTTGTCTCCTCCTCCTATTCATCCACAGTGGTAGGTATCTAAGGAACACAAGAGTGAGTAGGGTGCCACAATTTGAACAATGGAACTGCCACCTCAGTGTACTTTGAGCATTTATGTGTTGGCACTATGGGACTGGCAATGTATGTGCAAATCATAGCAATGACGCAGTTCTCGATTATCTGAATGTTGTCCACCACCATAAAGTGACGAAAGCCTGTCCTGTATGTAGGGACAGGTGGAAGTGAGGTAACTCCACCGACGTTGGGCATCATGGCGAAAGGCGGTCGTGCACTGCTGTGCTATTCCTCATTGGCTAATATGGGGCTGTATGGAGTACAGTGGCCAATGGGGATCACCGGCTGTGGTGACCATGTACACCGCCGCGGATGTGACCGCCATTTTCTATATATGACCTCACTTGATTCCTGACTTTCCACAGGACAACACCTACACTGCGTGTGCTGCTGTGACCTGTGTCTGGATCCTGCCATGACCTGTGACCAAGAAAAGGGCCCCTGCCTTCACTTCGGAGAAGTTGGAGCACTTGGTGGATGAGGTCCTACCCCAGTATGGACAGCTGTATGGGCCTCCAGACCAACAGGTGAGTTGCATGGAGATGTGTGTGTCATTTGGGGGGGAGGTGTGTCTGGTGGTAGTGTACATGGTGGGGGCTGGGTGATGTGTGTGCCAATGGAGATGGAAATGGGATTTGTGGGCCACATGTGTGACAGGCTGGATTGTATGTTTAATGGTGTCCTCCTGTCTGTATTACCTCTGCAGGTCAGCGACCATCACAAGAAGGGATTGTGGTGTGCCATCACCAAGGACGTGTGGACCGTGGGGGTCTACAGGCGGTGGAGCACCCACTGTAGGAAAAGGTGGGAGGACCTGAGATGCTGGGCCCTGAAGACCGCGGAGGCCCAGCAGGGGGTGGCCTCCTAACAAGGGCGGGGTGCCTGTCGGAACCCGACCCCCCCGAAGGCCCACATACTGGTGGTGGCCTACCCAGACCTGAATGGGCGCTTGAGAGCATCACAGCAGCCACAAGGGGGTGAGTACAGTGGGCATTCCAACTATAATTGGTAGGTGGCATGGGATCCTGGTATTGGGTGTCAGTTAGTGGGTGCCTCTTAATGCCAGGTCAGACATTCCAGCGTGATCAAGAGTAATGGGTGTATTGCAAAGTCTGGTCACCTACTAGGTTGCATTCCATGTCAGACCGTGCTTAGTGGGTCCCAGAAGGGGTGCAGTTGGTGGTGTTTGACTCTCCTCTTACTGTGGTACTTAACCAATGGAATACCAGTGCGATGCATGGTACTCAATCTAATCCCTGTGTGTGATGGTAATGTGTATGCCATCTATGGTATTGGTGCTGTAATTGACACAATGCTCCCTTTCTCTCTCTCCCCCCTTTTTAGGGTAGAGCCTGCGTTGCATGTGCTTGCGCATGCGTATTGCTAGCGAGACGCTTTATGTATTAGAAAAGGGCTCGGAGCCCTGTCGACGTCACATCAGTGTCTTTCATTGGCAAGTTGGCTTGCCTGTTAGAATCTGCTTCTTTTGATTAGTGGAAGGCATGCATAAGTCATGCCTTTTCCAGTGGTTATCCCTCCTCAAGCGCAGCGACCAAGTACAGAAAACATGCGAGGCTCGCTGGGTTTGTGGACTACTTTTTCTCTATTTTACACAGTTAATTGCACTTTTACCGATAGGTATTATTACGTGTGAACTGTAGCAGCGCGATCGCGCTGTTTTTTTCTTACTTGCAGGCTTGCCTTCTATGTCACAAGGAGCTGCTGTTTGGGTTTTGGGAAGGTCATGAAAGCATCATGCGGATCTGCTGTATTTTAGAAATGAGACTCAGAAATATTGCAGCGGTGTGACACTGATAATCATTGCCGCCATGCATATTGTGCGCTATATCATTACTTCGTGTATTACTTTCCATATACGTTGTCACAGTTGGCGATATTAGTTTATTAAAGAACAATTTCTTATTACAGCCCTGTCATGTATACTTAAACACACATCATGGGCAGAGATTTGTGCCGGCATTTCAATTTCAGATAACCTTAAGATTGGTTATGGACATCTCGCTGATTTGAATACTGATGAAAATGGTACCTGTGGCACCGGTGTCTTTCCTCATATGGGCGTATGCCAGTAGTTGCATGGACACCCACTGATACCCAGTGACAATCACACACCAACACCAGCTGCACGCATATATTTATTTATGTTACACGTATACAACATATAGTGAATCATGTACATGGTAATGCTACTGCTCATCAGAGAGCTAAGGGAGACCAAATGAAAGCCATAATTCTGGAATTTGAGCGACAGAGGATCTGAGGTAGAAATAGTTGCGTGTATGATAGAATGGACACAGCACCATCATAATGCTGAGATGTCAACAATATTGACGATAGTAGTCAGCACAGTTTTAGTTTTTATAGGGCGAGCTTAGCAGCGCACAAGCGCTGCTTTTCTGACGAGTTGGCATGTATCTGGGCTAACACGCCCACCGCACGCCCATCACTGCCAGTGGTTCATTGGCTTGCCTTTCAAAAAGCCTTTGTTTTCGGTGGTAACTGCTTTACGTTTGTTCCTCCTCAGGGTGGTTTTATTACAGCCATAGCCATCGACCCTGTTACATGGCTATTTGCACTTTTGCAGATAACTTTACTTTTTTTTCTTTTTTGTCTCTCTTCGTGCTGCCGGCGGCGCTTTGAATCGGCTCGCTTATGTCAAAAGTTTTACTTTTTATTTTCAGTTTGTGTGGCAAGAAAAGTCCAGTTGGAAATTTACAATGTTAATAGCTCTACCTCGAGCAAATGCTTGTTTTCTTCTGTCATCCTGTCCATGTGTGCATTAGCATCATCTGGCGGAGGAGCAGGGGCACCGGCTGCAGAGGGAGCTGCATCCCACAGGACCCAGGAGGCAGAGTCCACTGACGCCAAGGGAACCAGTGGGACGGAGGGTGAGGGAAGCACCACGGCGGAGACAGGAGGTGACAACACTGACTCTGATTCCTCCTCCAATGGAAGCTCCCTGTTGGTGGTGGACAACTCTGGGACTACCCCAGCTACAGGTACAGTCGCCACTCCCCGTACCAGCACTGCTCCCCCAGTAGCCCCTCACTGAGTTACCCGTGCCTGCTCACACAGGAGGGTAGGCATCTCCTTCACCCTAGGCACCTCAGGCCCTGCCCCAGGCAGCCCTGCTGCCCTCACTGACGAGGCTATTGACCTCCTGAGATCCATCTCTGTAGGGCAGTCAACCATTGTGAATGCCATCCAGGGGCTGGCAAACCAGATGCAGCAATGCAATGAATTCCTGGAAGGCGTCCACGATAGATTGGAGGCCCAACAGAGATCGTTTCAGGCTCTAGCCTCTCTGATGGCAGCCATCATCCCTGTTCCTACCGCCCCCCCCCTCCAACTACCACTCCCCAGTCCCATTCTCCGAACCCCAACCCATCCCATGCACACATACAGCTAAGCATGCACACAAAACATCACACAAGAATGGCACAGACAAACACAGGCAGCACACTTCAGGCCACAAACACTCACACAAACAACAGACAGTTGCACAAACAACAACATCCACTGCCTCCACTGTCTCCCCCTCCTCCCCCTCCCTCACAGTCACATCCGCACTCACACCTGCATGCACTGCATCAACAGCCACCACCACCATCACCACACCAAGCAGCACACACACCTCACTTGCAGACACCTCCATAACATCCATCCACGTGTCCCCTGTGTCCTCTCTCACCCTGTCTGCCACTCCCTCCTAAGAGACACAAACGCACACACTCAGACTCCTAACAGCCATCCACCTCACAGCAGCACACTGCCCATGCACCTGCACCCAAGTCCAGCAGACGTACACCTCCAACAACCACTCCCTCAACCTCCACTCCCATCCCTCCTCCCTCATTCTGCCCCACCATCCATAAGAAGCTTTCCCTTGCCCAACTTGACCTCGTCCCTGCCCCTCCACCCCGTCTTGCACGTAAGAGCAGGGTCCCACCGACCCAGCCCAGCACCTCATCCAAACAGTCCACGGGGACATTGGAGGCACCTCCTAGTCGTTGGAGGCAAGAAAGGAAAGGTTCCCACTCCACCTACCAAGAAATGGAAGGGTCCCACTCCACCACCCAGGAAAGGAAAGGATCACACTCCACCAACCAGGAAAGGGAAGATTCCCACTCCACCAACTAAGAGAGATAAGAGGCCCCCTCCAACAGCAGTGATCAAGGAGCCCTCACCTCCAGCAGAGGCTGGCAGGGTAACACCTCCAACAGGAGTGGGCAAGGAGACCTCACCTCCAGCAGAGGCTGGCAGGGTAACACCTCCAACAGCAGTGGGCAAGGAGCCCTCACCCCTCCAGCAGAGGTTGGCCGGGTAACACCTCCAACAGTAGTGGGCAAGGAGCTCTCACCTCCAGCAGAGGCTAGCAGGGTAACATCTCCAACAGTAGTGGTCAAGGAGCCATCACCTCCAGCTGGGACACAGCAGCCCTCACCTCCAGCTGGGACACAACAGCCCTCATCTCAGCAGAGGGCATGTAGCCCACCCTCCAGGGACTGTTGTACAAGGAGCACCCTCCAGAACCAGTGGGCAGGTTTTCCACCTCAGAAACTGTGACCTTGCACTGCCCAGCAAAGGAAAATGGGCATGGAGCCCCATCCAGAACCAGGGGGAAAGTTCCCTACCTCAAGGATTGTGACCTTGCACTCCCCAAAAAAGGAAAATGAACATGGAGCCCCCTCCAGAACAAGTTGGGACGTCCCCCACCTCAGAGACTGTGACCTTGCACTCCCCAGCAAAGGAAAATGGGCATGGAGCCTCCTCCAGAACCAGTGGGCAAGGTCTCCACTTCAGCTGAGGTGCCCCCTCACCCCACTTCCCCCTGAGGTGCCTGCCCATTTACAACATGATGCTCCAGCACAGTGTAGTGCAGATATTGTCAGGGAACAAGTTGGGGCTTGGACTGTGCCCTGTGGCCATGTGGGTCTTTTGTACTTTGGACTGGCCATTGGCCCTTTCTGAACATTTACTCCAGTTTCTTTTATCACATGGACAATATGGTGGCTGTTGGCATCAAATTACAATATCAGGTATACCTATATGTTGCCCTTGCATTATTATGATGTGGGCCCTGTGACATTGGTTTTCCTCTGCAGCTGGTTGTGTGCATGGTGTGTGTGTGAATGGTGTGTGTTGTGGGTGTGTGTATCACTCTCCTTTTCCTCCCTCCCTCCCTTGTGTGCTAGGCGGCTGTACTTACCGTTGTCGTTTTCATCAGCATTGGTGTTCCAGGTGGAGCACAGCATAGAAGAGCATCGGGAAGACTTGAAGTTCCGGTTCCATGACACCATTGATCTTCTCTGTGTCTCTGATGGTGAGTCTTTCATCTTCTGTGCAGTGTTTCCACCAAGCTTTTGATGGCGTTGGTACCGCCCCGGAAATCGTGGTGGTTTGCTATGTCATAGTATGGTGGGCGGTACCTTGTCTTCCGCCTGGCTGTTGATGGCTGCCGCCGTGGTCAGTGGAGTTAACACACTGGCGGTTGGTGTGGTTCATTGGCTGTCTTTGGGAGTTATCACTGCCATGATCATAATTTGGCTCTAATTACCGCCAGCCTGATGGCGGTATTACCGCCACTTTAACAGTCACCGCCATTGTCATTATGACCACCTAAGTGTACTAAACATAAGAGCTAGACATTACAGCCATTAAGTTAATAGATAGAAGTATTACCTTACTGGTTCTAGGTATCACTCTTGAACCATCTATTTTGTATAGTGTTGGATGTGTGCCATTTGCTCACAGCTTGCTGCGCAGGAGGAGGACAGGGATTCACAGATAAAAGGCGGGGATTCCAATCCCTGTATATATTGTGAATATGGTAGCTGCTCACAACACAATGAACATACATAAGGCCGAAATTATTGAATTAAAAGCTATGGTAGTATTGCTAACAAGTAGAGTTAATGAGATCCTGAGTGTGGCACGATGCACAAGGAGCTTTGAAGTGCCTCTCTGGGGAGGTCATTGAAGCCAGATAGAGACCACTCAACCTCTCCCCAAATTAGTCGATGACCTGTCAGGTAAATCAGTGACTGAGGGAAGGATAACCCCAAGTAGATGTCTAATCCCTCCCCATCATGAGATAGCAACCCCACATCTAAGGAAAATGAGTGAGTGGGACGACAGGCAAGGTACTGACAGTGCTGGACATAGAGGGTTAAGTACAATTTAGATACTGGTAGCTTCCTGCCCACTAAACTATAACGGTCCAACATCTCAGGATGTGGGTTGGAGGAATATTGAAAGGGTCTCCAAAGCTGCCTCAAGACCACATAAACAAAGTCGGGCATTAGGAGAACACAAGAAATAGTGAGTAGCACTCTATACATAATAAATGTAGCAAAATGTAATCCTTCAGTCAGGGAGGATGAAGACTGTATGAAAAATAAATCCATTCATTTGATAAGAACTGTACGACAATGCAACTCTATAGTATTACTTGATATACTGGTGGCTAGACAATATCCACTGCCTCCGAATCGGACTAACCAGTTTGATTTTATTGAACTAAGGATTAAAACTAGGAAGTTAGACGACAGGCTCATAGGACTTTGTTTACCTACAAATCCTACCGCTAATTTCCTGATCTGATTCAAATTTAATCCTTCAGTGAGCCAACTCTTCCCACTTCAATTGCCAACTCAATGACATCAATGGTTGTGCACACACTGAAAAGGACTCTTGATTAGGAAATGTAGATTGACTAGGTAGATTAAATATAGCTTTCATACAAAAAGCCTGCCCTAAACCAATTTAAGGTTTTTGTAGGTCCCCTTCAAAAAATGTTATGAATGTATGTCAGAGTTAGGGTATTCCATCAACCATAACTGCTAAGATTTTAGTTTAAAGGACACATACTAATAGGTACGGAGACCTACAAGAATACAAACAGACACTTTTAATCTCTTATCCAGGAATTTTGCAGGAATGAAATCTAAACTAGCTGACACTAAATGGGGTGGTTTGTTTAGATCATCATGACATATGAATATTCTGGAAAACATGGTGTAGTGGTCCTGTATTTGGATCAGGACACACTATTTTGTGCATCAATGCACAAGCCAAGTGAGTGGGCCGACCGTCTCATGGGCTTAGCATATGAGCAACAACAGATTTAAATTGTGAAGTCAAACAGTGAAATATCAACTCTAATGATATTTTCATTGTCAATGTAGTAACATCAACAGACTTTAGATTTAATATCTATAACAGTTGTGACTGAAGTATGAGAGACAAGGGAGAAGAAGAAGTTCTAAAGCTTTTTGAATCACATGGAGAAATGAACTCAGAGCAAGGTCCAATAATTGTTGCTGAGGGTCACTTTTGAACCCTCTAGATAATAACTAGAAGTCAGTTACAGAGGCAGAAGATGAGAAGTAGACCATTCCCCATCTAGAGTTGCCACCTATAAATATGGCCTCCCTTAGTAATCTAGATGACAGTATTAACCATGAGAATCGGACTAAGGGCTTGTATTGGTCGCACCTGTTCCTGATATCAAAGGTTATCATACATTCTAGAAGATTAATCACACCAGAAGGAAGATTAGATCTTGTTAGATCTCCATTTATTGAGCAGTATGATTGACATAAGGGTAGTAGGAAGGAGGGATAGCTACCACAATTCTCTGACACAATATAGCTAATCATGAAGGATAATATCAAAATGTTACAGTATCTGCAAATCTGTCCATAACTAAGGAGTTATTGATCTGGACCATTAAATGGGCCCACATTCGACAATAGCCAGATGTTTTAGCAACCATCAATTAAAAAAGTGGCTGAGATTATTGAATATATAGGATTTATAATTACTGCAGATGTAACCTACAGTGCGTTTGCCAGAATAATGTCAAATTTATTTGCATCATTTTCAGAGGGGTGTGAAACAAAAACATCAAAGTCATTAAGACGTTTGCTACATGGTTTAGCAAGGACTGTAAAAGGCCTTAATAAAATGTCATCTTAGCCATCAAGAGCAAACACCAGACTCTGATAAGAGAAATAAGGAAAACCTACAGAAACATTCAAGCAGTGGTGGCAAGAGAATGGGAAGATCCAACTTGGCAGGTCTTGCTTCTAGCTGCAAAAAACAAGGGATTATAAAATGCTTTGTCATATAATGGCAATGGAAGTTGTAGGAATTTGAGCAGTATAGACTATTTTATCCAGCCCCATGCATGGATCAAACAATTTTGCATGGGATATTTTCTTCAATGTATCAGAAGTATGGGCACCGTACATAAATATACTAACAAATGCTATTATGGGAGGATCTGATATACCCAGTACATGGAAAAGGCAGAAATAATACCTAGATATAAAAAAGGAGAAAAGAACAACTCATTTGAGTCTGATTGACAGCCTGCAAAAAGTATTTTGTAGCCACTTTCTTGATATGTTACTACTCTGTATCGTGACAAATAGCATGCTACCTACCTTACAGGCTGGCTTCAGAAGAAACATCAGCATTATTGGTCAGGTTTTCAGATTTTTCATCATGTACTGGAAATCCATGGTTTTAAACAAAAGTAAACAAAAGTAATTTTTATGCTGCTTTCATGGATCCTAGTTCTGCATTTAACCTGGTTCCTTGTGAAAACCCTGGCCAGTGCTGTGGAAATTGAAGGTCCCAAGCAGCATGTTAACCATACTAATCACATTACATAGTCTGAAATATGAACAAGAGAATAGGGGAGACATTGAGAACTGAGAGACCATATTCCTGTTGTTAAAGGGGTACGCCAGGGATGCATCTCAACGCTGTTCTCACTGTGCCTAAGCAATGTCTCTCCCTACCTCGAAACCTGCATTATTGATTTGTTAATAATCACGCATTGTAGAGTTCCTGTGCAGCTCACAGAAGACACCTGAAGACATCTATAGGCTTGCAGATATTGTTGAATCAATTTGTGGAGTTCTGCAAGGAGCATGGAATGGATATAAACTCAACTAAGACAAAATATATAACTTTGAACCAGTAGAACCAGTAGAAAATTGGGGTACAATAATGATGGCAAAGGAAAGGGCAACTGACCATAATCACATGGTGGGGGAAAATCTAACAGCTAATATGTCTTGGTCAATGCAAATTAGTAAGAGTCCTTTAAGATTACTACAGAACATATCTGGAATACACAAAATGTTTACATTAACTACATCAATCAACCAGTTAATCAATCAGTATTTGTAAAGTGCGGCTTATCACCTGTGAAAGTATGCAGGCACTAGGTTGCTGAGCTCAATCGAAAAGCCAGGTTTTGAGTATCTTCCTGAAGTCCGCTAACGAGGGTGATGTTTGGAGGTGGCAGGGAAGACCGTTCCAGGACTTGGTGGCAAGATAGGAGAAGGAACGGCCTCTGCTGTGGCTATGGTGGATGCGGGGTGTCTGGACGAGGGCAACAGAGGCAGAGCGGAGGTGTCTGGATGGTTGGTGGAAGTTCAGGTGATGTTTCATGTATGCTGGTCCATGTATGCTACATCCAGATCTCTTGCCCGAGCCCTTTATTTATGTAATGTGAAAGCTCTGGGAGGTGCACTTGATGGCGCAAAATTGTGGGGATACACCTGGGCAGTAACGTCAAATCGACAGAAAATACTTTTTAAAAGTCTTTGATCAACCTGCCACAGAGAGCTCCATTGCTGCCATTATTTATGGATTTGCGGATAAAAAACATCTTCCAAAGAGCTAATATCAGCCCATTTTTCTTCTGGTGTGCTGAGGTATTAGCACAATATTGTTACAGCCTTGAAGAGATTGTTTCTCTTGATAGTTATAGTAAAATCCAATAAAATAACAGTATGTGATCTATGATGATATCTCTAGGCCTAGAAGAGTTAAGGAACAAATGGATAGATTACCCTGCTGACAAAAAGACAGGTAAAACAAATACTGGCAGTACCTGATTGAAAGATAATATGTCAATTTCAGGTATATATCTCTTGTAGCAGCCTCTCTGGATTTCAAATGTATTGGAACGAGTCCTCAATGCCATTATGCCTTCTGCTGCTAAACAGATATATGTCAAATTTAGATATGGGATTCTCCCTATAAACAGTTTTTGTCACAAAAGGCAAAAATAATTTACCTCTAGTATTTGCCCAGTTTGTAAAGTGGCCCACTTACTGTTCTTTTGTAAAGCTTCTGTGACACCTCAGGGGAAGTAAACAACTCCAATCTGTCACTATATTGGGTTAACTCAATATTTAGTTGCCCTAAGGATACTTAGATTCCACACTAGCGAAAGAATGGTATGTGGTTTGGCTAAGGGCCTGATTTACATATTGGTGGATGGGTTACTCCATCACAATAGTGACGGATATCCCGTCCACCGAAATCTAAATACCATAGGATATAATGGGCTTTAGATTTCGGCATATGGGGTATCTTTCACCATTTTGACAGAGTAACGTGGCCGCCAATATCTAAATCAGGCCCTAAGTCTCATTATTCTACTTGGTGTATAAGGAAGGAGTATAGTAGTAAGAAAGTTGTACAAGCACTTTAAGTATATATACTTTCTCCAGCGTATTACTCTTTTAAAACTCTAAAAGTATTTTTGAATATTCATGAAGTTATGATGTGAGTGCTGGTAATGTAATTTGGACTGTATATTTGTAAGGGTTTCTTAGAATTGTATTTTACAAAGAATTAAGAAGATCTTTCAGAGCTGATCTGCCTACTCCATTATTTCACATAAAAAATACAGCGACTCATCTGTCTCATGGTCATGCAACTCATCTGTCTATTGACAGCAAAGTGCCTGGAAACCATGGGAAGCCATGCACGAGAGACAGGCAACCAACCCGCTACTTATCTCCAGAGAAGGAATGTGTTGTGACCACTTTGCTGGAAAGGGATCTAAAGGAAACTTGCTGAAGTACCGAGCTGTTGTTCTAAGTTATCACATCTGTAAGACAGAAAAAACATAAAATAGACAAAACCAATATTGTCACTAGGACATGTACTCTGCACAACATTGTTCTTTTTACAATTGTTGAGTAGAACTCTAGGTCCTGATGCATCAAATAGTTTCCCCCATATGAGTCTACGGGTCCTGGTTTGTAGCTATGGACTGTTGAACTCAATATGAAGTAATAAGCAGTTGTAGATCCCTTCTACGACTAGCCTCTACTCAAAGTAAAGCCTGTTTCGAGAAATTCCCATTTTTACATAACAGCTTCTTCACAAAAGTCAGGAGTTGACCCAGCATGAAAGCCATTCTTCAAACCTATCTCTTATAATTGCTGGTCAATAGATTGTTCTTTTTTGTAGGACCATAATTGAAAGTACCAACCAGTAGAGAAAGATCATTTGAATGGAGGTCCTTCTGTCCTTCTGCCCTCTTTCAGTTTCCAGAAGGTCTATCTCCAGCCCAAAGCTTTTGTCACTCTGATACTTTCTTATTTCAAGCACAGCTGGCTGATCCAGGTTCTCACGATTGATGCTTTTTCTCCTCCTCTCACTCGAGTGGACTGATTGAGAGGAAATTGGGTAGTGCAATGATAACATTATTCGTAGTGTGAATCTGCAGTTCAGTTAAGACTGTTCCACTAGAGAATGGCATGGCTCTGTATCCAGTCTCATTAGACGGAAACCTAAAAGTATATAATTTCATTTTTCCAGCCAAATAATCTTCTTGCTAAGTTCACAATTCTGCATGCATCACATATTGATATCTTAAATGTTATCGCATTTGCTGTTATTTGCACCATTCACACTTTGGGATATTATTTAACAGATTTGTAATATTTTTATATCTACCTATATGCAGGCCTCGCGTTCTTCATTGACTATCTGTTTTCAAATGCTAATGATTTCCTTCATCGTTCAGCTTCTCTTTCTTGGCTAAGCTGTGATCTCTGCAAGGCTACCAAAATGGAGAGTTAAGGTTACAATAGCTTTTTCTTATTCTGGGTAGGTGTCTATTTACATGCATTCTCCAGGTGGGTGTTCACTACATAGCTCACTAATGCAAATTAGACCAACTCACAGTTGGTTAAGTGTCAGACCAGGCTATCAATGATGTGACCAATTCCCTTTATTGGTTAGCTAAACTAAAATAAAGGAAGGAGATAGAAACCTCTGGGATCCCTTCCTTGTGATTAGAAGAGAAAATCAGAGGCAGGTCTGCATGCCAAAGTGGATATCATCCTACTAGCCATCCTTAATGAAAGCTAATGTGAGCACCGACCTCCAGTTTGGTCTGGACTCTTACTAACAAAAAAGGGCAGGCCTGCCATTATCCAATCCATGAATTCTACTTCATGAGGCTAACTGACAGTTATAGAGAAGGATCATGAAAGTGCAGTGCTGGTCCTTCTTGATATTAGCGTGGCTTTTTACACCATGTCTCACTCAGTTCTTTTTCAAAGCTTCTATTTTATGAGTATTTGAATGAATGAATGTCATTTGTAAAGTGCACAGCTGCTTCCCAAGAAGCATCCCAGCAATGAATATGCCTTAGAGTGATACAGTAACTTAGCATTCCCTGTAAAGGTATGTTTTAAAGATACCTTAAAAGCCTTTTTTCATATCTAGATCTCTCAGAGCTTTAGGAAGCGGGTTCCAGCTTTTGACGGTCAGATAAGGGATAGACCATACACCCAGCCTCTCCTTATGTATCTTGGGAATACACACCAGTCCCTGGTTGGAGACTCCTAATGGAGTCATATTTCTTGAATCTCCTTTGTAAGTAGAGAGGCCCAGTTTGATGCAAAGCCCTATGAATTATAGTCAAGGCTTTAAACATTATCCTCTGTTATATCGGGAGCCAGGGAAGAGTCATCAGATTTTGCCTAATTGATTGCCTTCTGGGACAGTTCAGAAATAGTCGTGCGGGGACATTTTGAACCAACTGTAATTTATTATGGAGTCCAACTGGTAATTCAAAACACGCAGTGTATTCACAAAATCCAGCTTCACAGCAATCATCACATAAACCACAATTTTTCATGTGTGTTCAGGTGGAATAGCAAGGTGTTCTTTAAGTATTTTAAAAGGGTAAAAAAAGCAGCTGTAATCAGGGTCGGCCCTCCATAAGGGCTGAGGAACGTTGCTGCCCCGCCAGCAGCGGCAGCTGCAAACCTTTTTCCAAAAAACGATCATAAACTTTGTTAATGATCGTTTTTTTGGGAAAAAAGGGGGTACATGGGAGGAGGGTCCACGGGGTTACGAGCATTGAGCTCCTCAGAGCACATGTGTGTTTGGCCGGCTGTCTCGGGCTGGCCAAACACACATGCGCATAGGGCTCTCTCCAGCCCAGCAACCCAGTTGCTGACCTGGAGAAAACCTGCACAGGCTCCCAGTCTGCCTGGGAGTGCCCTGGCTGGGCGCTCCCAGCCAATACTGACACAGCTCTAAGTAGCATCAGGATTGGCGCAGGGCAGGCTCGGAGCCTGTGCCTGCCTGCAGCGAGGAGACGGAGGAGCGGAGCGGTGCGCGGTGGTAAGGTAAGTGTTTCATTTAGTTTTTAAATTATTTTTCATTTAATTTAATTCTTCTTCTCCCCTGGGTGCCTGCCGCCCCACCGCTCTGCTTAGCGTGAGCCGCGACTGGCTGTAATGGCTCTCACTTGTGGTGTGAATGATAGTTGGTTGTCAAACTTTGCACTTAGGTTTCTCATTTCACCTTTAGGAATTGGATCGAGATCTATGTCATTCAGCCACAGCAATGTGGCTGTAGGATTGCCAGTTGCTCCAAAGACAAGATTTCTTATTTGTCGGAATCCAACTTTAAGTAACTGCCTTTCATCCAATTCACTATAGCAGTCAGACAACTTTGGGCAGTTTCAACCACTGAGCTATCTGTTCATAGAAAGGATAGCATCAGCTGAGTGTAATCAGCATAAGAAACAAGATTGAAGCCACAGTTCTCCACTAACTTCCCCAGTGGTGCAGATAGATGTTGAATAGTCTGGGGCTCAAAGAAGAACATTGTGGTACCCACAGCTCATTTTCTCGAATTCTGATGTAAACATTGGATAGTCTGAATTCTTCTTTGAATGATCGCTCTCAATCCATAGTCTTATCACCTTTCCACACTCAGTCTAGGTCCTTACTATGAGGGGTTCCATAGGCATCCATGCTTAACCTCACACTTAATATCTATCTGCCTCCTTAGCATATCTCTTTCAGGGGTTTGGGTTTTCCTTTATTTCCTATGTAGATATCACTCTGATTGCCTTCTCTTTTGCGGACAGGTCCTCTGTCACTTTTTCCAATTTCCATGCTTTTCTGTCTGCCATTACCCCATAGGTGAGAAAGAACACTCTTTAAAATTAAATGGAAGCAAAAACTAACCATAACTCATCTTCTTCCATGTGGCCCTCTCAATTTTGCGAAGTCCCATCTCCTAAAAAGTCAGTAAAAAATCCAGGGGTGTTCGTGGATATATCCCTGTCCTTTGTGCAACCAATAAATGTTACTAAATCTTCTTGTTTTTACTATTTACTAATGTTACACAAGATATGCCCTATGTCATTATGATGCTCTTGGACCATTGCAACTGATGTTACTTTGCTCTGCCAAAACCATCACTATGGGGGTGATTCTAACCCCGGCGGTCGGCGGAGAGGCGGCGGTCAGACCGCGAACAGACCGGCGGTCCAAAAAATGGCATTCTGACCGCGGCGGTCACCGCCGCGATCGACCGCCACTTTCCCACTCCGACCGCCACGGCGGTCATGACCGACGGGCTGGAGTTTGCGCACTCCGGGCCGGCGGTCGACCCAAGACCGCCAACCGCATCATGACCCTGCTTACCGCCGCGGTTTTTGGCGGTCGGGAACCGCCATGCGAACCATGGCGGTAGGCACTATCGGGGCCAGGTAATTCCATCCCTGGCACTGATAGGGGTCTCCCCCTCCCCCCACTACCCCCCACGAGTCCCCCCCCACACCCTCCACCCCCTGCCACCCCCCAGAGATGTTACAAACCCCCTGCCCCCCCCACCCCGACATGCACATACACGCACCCCGACATGCACGCACCCCCAACATGCACATATGCACACCCCCTACACACACACATACACAACGGGGGCACATACCCGCACACATACATGCCAACATGCGCACCCGCCGAACTACACACATTGCCCATAGGCACAGCAGCACCCCCCGCCCGCATGCACGCACTCACACACCCCCTCTACACACCCCCATGCACGCACACATCACACAACACCCCCCCCACCCCCTCCCCTCACGGACGATCAACTTACCTTGCGTTGGTCCTCCGGGAGGCGACGGGAGCCATAGGGACGTGACCGCCAACAGAAGACCGCCAACAGAAGACCGCCACACAGAAATGTGGGTCGTAATTCTGTGGGCGGTGTTCTGCTGGCGTGGCGGTGGAGGTTGACCAGTCTCCACTTTCCCGCCGACCGCCAGTGTGGCTGCTGGCGGTTTTCCGGCGGAACGCTCCCAGCGGTCGGAATACGCGCCGCGGCATACCGCCGCGGTCGGCGGTCTTTACCGCGGCGGTAACTCGGCGGTCTTGCGAAAAGACCGCCAAGGTCAGAATCACCCCCTATATCTCCTGCAACTCATCTGCAGTATTTCCACCAGATTCTTACCTAATCTTCTCCTTCAGAGTTCTAGTTCTCCATATCTTCACATCTTAGAGATTTGTACTGAAAACCACCTGAATTTGACTCTCACCACAGCTAAGAACCGGCTTCTGTTTAGTCTAAAAATGAGGACTATGACCAAAGTGGATGCTAGGCTCAGAGAATGCCTTCCTGCTAAAATCTGAATTGGAAAATTTGTTTTTTCATACTTGCCCCTAAATTATGGAATCGCCTTCCAGTTTATCTTCAGTCAGAGACTGGTCACCTAAAGTTTCATAAGACCAACAATTTTGCTGATCACTCCCTTCTCTTCCAGCTAAGTGTCAGAACCCCCATTTTGGGGTAACTGGGTGAATCTGCTCCATCTCTAACATGTGCTGTAAATTGACAGCAAGGTGACATGCGAGAGCATTTTAAAACTCCTGGAATAAATAATAACTATATAAACAGATATATTGTCTCACACTTTTGACAAGTCACTGGATTTCGTTTTTGTGGGTGAGCGAGCAGATTGTATTTAGACCTTGTTAGGTCTTGACTACAGAAATCATTAGCTGTCTGTTGGCCAGGCTTATTATTTCTAATGCAAGAGTATAGAGTGGGCTTTCGGTCAGCTCCTTTATCACGACTGGATGGCTTTGCTGTCTAGCTCACTTCCCTTCTCCTGATTTGAGGCTTTCCTCTCTGCCACTGATAACGCGTCCAGCCCCTATAAATTACCTGTACCTGGACACGTTGGAGTTCGGTTAATCTTTTAGCCGAGCTGAGCTCTCCTCATCCTCGAATAGTCGGGTTATTTAAATCAATAATCAATGACTGTAGTACGCGATAGCCAATACTCAATTAGGAGATCTAAATAACACATTAGGAATCAATAACAGTTGATAATTCGACGCACCATGACCTTTCAGTCATGAATAACCACACCAGTTTATTAAAAGTTAGTGAATTTATTCCCCTATATTAACAAAGCTAGCACAATGTATATAAGTCTCAAAACCAAATGATATATGTATACGAACATTACTAGCTGTCCATAACGGCGGACGAAACGCAGTCTACGAAATATCTGAATAATAGTGCATTCAGTTATGCAAATGCAAATCACTAATATGAGTAACTGTATTTGACTAATCTCGTACATTGGTCAGCATAACAAGATTTCAATTCAACATGGTGCATCAATTGCATACCTCGACTAACCTCTAATTAGCATTGGCATGTGTGGGCTTCATGCAAAACGAATTTTAGTCAACACAAATTTGGAAAGCTTCTAGCTTGGGCCCTATCAAAATAGCAGTTGGTACCTAGAGGGAAAAACACAATGCATAATACAATTATCCTTTCATATTTACCAATTACAATCAGCATTCAAGAATATCTTCGTCCTTCAGGTACCGGTTCGGTCAGCATGGGGCAGAATTTCAAAGGGGCAAAGTTAGGGCAGGTTTCCTTGCAACAGCAAGGAGAATGGGCAAAGTTACTGCATAGGCAAGATGGGGCAATTTAAAGTTAAAGTCTCTAGGGTGAGAATTCTCAAAGTCTCTTTGTCAGTAATAGAGAAAAGGGCATCAAGATGTCGTCTAAGATGGCGTCTGGCATTCGGCTTCCAAGATGGCATCAAGAAAAAAAATGTCTGACTTCTCTTTGTCCAGTGGGTTTAAATAAGAAACATTCCAAATTCAGCAGGGTCGTCCATTGGAGAGTTCATAAGGTGGCTTCAAATTGACCAAAGAAAAATGTATTTCTACTAGCACTCGTTTATGCATACATTGTCCTTGGAGCCTTGGAACCAAAGTTGCAACATGGGTTGCCAATTATTTTGATATCTGTACCTCCTTTGTCTGCACCTGCAGAGACTGACCTTGCTTCAAAGGGGATGAAACTGGCCTAGTACGAAACCTTGGAGATAAGTGTATTAGTCATCTTCTACTGGAAAAATACAACTTTTAAACGTGAATATATGTTACATTAGTTCAAGGAAAAGTCACGCAGTTAGAATTTGAGACCAGGCAACTAGGCCAAAGCCTCTACTAAATTTAAGCTAAGCACAAACAGTTTCAATAAGAAATCATAACACACATTTGCGATTATGACGGATTACTACATTTTTCAATTCTTCATGATTATAAAGCACGTTTATAATATTGGCGAACTACTCCGAGGGCACAATTTCCCCCGTACATTATTTTTCTTTTACTAACATCACACTTCATTATACAATTTTGGTTACATGATACGTAGATATATGTTAGACCCTCTTTTTCTGCGTCATCAATCCCTCCTCTGATGACTAATTATGTCATCACATCAAATCTTCCCACAAATTGTATTCCATTAAAATTCTGTCCTAGTAATTTGGTATGTCAGTCAATTCCCTCTTTCTTTTGGTTCCCTTTGATTTTTCTCTGTATATTTCTACTATTTTGTTCTCTATTTTCTCTTCTCTTTTCCTTTTGTTCCTTGCTTTTAACATTTTGATAGCTTTCCATATTCCCCAAATGCCTAATACACAAATTAATATTATTAACATTCCCTTTATTATTTTCAGTAATAATCCGTTCCAAACGTTGCTGAGCCAATTTCCCACTGAAGCAAATCCTTTTCCAACCTTCTCCCATACTCCTGGTTCTTTCAGTTCCTTCAAATCTGTACTCTCGTCAGTTAAGTTTGTAAGCATTTTTCTAATACGTCCACTGCTGTCCGGTATATATGTACAACAGCGACGCGTACCAAGCATTTTGCAAACGCCGCCATCCTTTGCTAAAAGAATGTCTAAGGCAAGCCGATTTTGAAGAGTCATAGCTCTTTCTGCAGCGAGTTCAGCATCCATCAGGATTATAGCTCCTGAGAATTTTGTCAGCATGTTATCCACAATAGTAGACAACTTTCGTATTTTGATCGAATTCAATATGACTCCTACTGAAGGAATCAAAGCTCCAAATATATCTCCTACCACACCAGAAGCTGTCTCTCTCTTCTGAACATGATGTGATTCAGACAGCTTTGGAAATTTCTTTAAGTCGTCTAGTTGATAAATCTTTGGGAATACTATTCCCAAATAACACCTCCCATACCATCCTTTAGGAAGACGATAATAGGCGTTAAGTCCACAAATATAGTATACCCCTGGAATAACTGGGTCTTGTCCATTCAGCATGAACGTCCATTTAGGTTGAAACAAAAACGTGTGTTTACACTCACTCGTTCCCACAAAGACTGTGTCATAATATGATTTGTGTCTATGTATACAGAATCTCCCTACGTGTAATGTATCTAAAGCTATTTTCCCTTGTGTCTTTATGGCGGCAAAAGCATAGTTATCTACAGATGTCCTTTTATGTAATTCCCTTTCTAATTCCTCCTTCATTTCTTTCCTCCTGTCGTCAGTGCGATCTAAGAAGTTTATTTCCACCGGTGAAAGCAAGCATGTAAGGTTTTCTCTATGTGCGTGAGCTGTGTGAAAAGGTGACAACGGCTCAAAGGAGCCTCTCATCAATTTTATATAATAATCTCTGGCCACTTTGCTCAGGTACTCGATTATGGGGACATATGCAAATGTAACATCATAATTAGAGTAAAAATAATGAATGTACGTCTGACCATAAAATCTGGACATTATTATACTACATGTAATTCCATACGTAAGAGGCATGCTATGATACGTCACCCCTTCCACTACTGAGGTAGGTATTTGTGTACACACATAACAATCTTTCGTATCCATGGTCTCAACATACTCACTTAACAAGCGATAGAAAACATTAGACGAAAGTTCCTTTTTATCATGCAGATGTCTTTCATCTTGTTCGAGTCTCTTTAAAGCTGTTAGTTCAGTAGTAATAGTAGGTCTAGAAGTAAAAGCGTCATTCGTTTCTTTCTCATCCTTCCCATGCATTGCAAGAACTATTGCTACAATGATTAGTACGCATGCAGTTATTAAGCCTATACACATGTATTTACAACACTTCATTTTATGCCCCTGTGTAGTGTAGCCTGTCATGATCTGTATAGAATCAGAAAGTTGAAGACACCTTATCAAATCGGATTTGCAGATATATGTACAAAGCTGAACGAGTTCAATGTTCACACAGTTTTCTTTAGCAGCTTAGTCTCTCATCGGTTAGCAGCTTTGTCTTAAAATCGGTTTCAAAGTCAATCAAGTTTAGCAATGTCTTAGCCGGTTTAAAAGTCAATCAGGTTATCATTGTCTTATTCGGTAAAGTTCATGGGGTTTCACTCCTCAAGTGCCAAAGTGGAGTTCTGCCTCTTCGTTCTCGAGACTGAGAGACAAGAATTCGTCTGACCAATCGTTTGCGGCTATGTATGCCCACTCCGGACCAGAGTACCTTCTGCTCGGTATTCTTTTCCTTTTAAATTTTGCATCTCCCTTCGATTCTCTCTCACGGGTGCTTTCTTCCTTGGTCAGGTCTTTCTCTTCCCTTGGTGTTGCTATTGCGACAGACACTTCTTTTCTTTTCTCTTTCAATTTTGGCTCTTCATTCTCATTTGGTATTTCTTTAATCCTTAGCTTCACTGGTGATATACTTTGCCTCCGTTTCGCACTGTTTTCACTCGAGGGACCTGCAACTGGTTCCGGAAGAGATTGAGCGATTTCACTTTGTCCCTCTTCCTTTTCTTCCTCCCGGAGGTCGATCAGATTTTCCTTTTCCTTTCCTGTATCGTCTGCTTCTGGGAAAGCCCTTCTCTGATCAGGCTCTCCTGCTTCTTCACTTGTTGCAGGCTCTTTGTCACCCTCAGGGTCTCCGTCGCTCTCTGATGTCTCTCCTCCGTTCTCTTCAAATGGATCGGCCGTTTCTTCCTCGGAGAGTATCTCTCCCTCCTCTAATTCTGTTTGTTCACCTCCAGGTTCTCGCTGCTTTTTTTCGGTGTCTGGTACTTTCCTGTCAGTCACTGGTGATTTCAGTGCTTCAACTTCCTCTTCTGTGGGACATGTCACCCTTTTCGTGTGACTGGCGTGAATCCAGTTGGGAACTCCCGCACATTTCACAGCGGTAGTAGTCGTCAGAAACACTTGGAAAGGCCCTTTCCAACGAGGTTCCAGACACGACTTCCTCACGTGCTTCTTTATCACGACCCAGTCGCCTGCTTTCAGGGCGTGTCCTGGACCTTGGATCAGTGGCAAGGTGGTTGTCTCCACCTGATGAGAAAAAGAGCGTACCACATCAGCTAGACCTTTGCAGTAGTCCAACACCATATCATCTGTAATATTCAAAAGAGCATTTGCAGGAACTGCTGGAAGTCTCTTAGCCCTGCCCATGGGGATCTCGTGCGGGGACAGTCCAGTTTTCCTATCAGGGGTATTTCTCATAGAAATTAGTACCAAGGGCAATGCATCAGGCCATTTCAAGTTTGTTGATGCACATATTTTCGCCATTCTTGATTTCAATGTGCCGTTCATTTGCTCCACTAGGCCTGAGGCTTCAGGGCGGTAGCTACAATGCAATTTTTGCTCAATGTTCAGCGCTGCACACAGTAATTTTATTACTTCGTTGTTGAAGTGACTTCCCCTATCTGATTCTAAAGAGATCGGGAATCTGAAATGTGGTATTAGCTCCCTCAAGAGCAGTTTGGCAACTCATTTCTACGTGTGGGGTATGCTTCTATCCAGTGACTAAAAATACACACAATCACCAACACATACTTCAAACCTCCATGCACAGGCATTTCAATGAAATCCATCTGCATCCTGCTGAATGGACCTCCAGCTCTCCCAATGTGGCTCAAATTTACTACTGTTCCTTTTCCCGCGTTCATTTGTGACAAATGACGCAACGGTGGCAAACCGCTTCAGCAACTTGACGGAATTTGGGGTTAAACCAATCAGTTTTGAACAGCCTGACCATGGCGTCCCTCCCAAGATGAGCCTGTCCATGGTAGAATCTGGCCAATTGTGTCAACAGACTGTTAGGCAGAACCAATTTCCCTTCACTTGAGACCCACAAATCATCTGTTTTCTTTACACATTGTAATTTGCTCCATGAGAGTTTCTCTTCCTCATTAACGTCGTTCTGTAAAGACTTCAATTCATCTATTGTATCTACAACTTTTAGAGCAAAGGCTTCGCTTGGTTCAATTTCTGGCTCATTTATCAAGTTCCATTCATCTCTGCGCAATATACAGTTCAATGCGCAAAATCTTGCGACTTGATCTGCATACCCGTTTCCCAAAGAAACATAGTCTTGTGACTTTGAATGTGCACTGCATTTTACCACTGCAACTTCTCCTGGCAACTGAATGGCATGTAACAACTCTCTTATTCTTTCACCATTTTTCACTGGCGATCCTGAAGAGGTCATGAAGCCTCTTTGTGACCACAACTGTTCAAAGTCATGCACTATTCCAAATCCGTACTGACTGTCAGTGTAAATGGTGACTTTCATCAATGCGGAAAGTTGGCAAGCTCTAGTAAGTGCCACCAGTTCCGCTACCTGTGCAGAGTAAACCCCTTGAAGCCAAGATGCTTCCAGAACACCTGTTATCGTACATACAGCATATCCTGCTTTCAATATTCCCAGTGCATCTCTCAAACATGAACCATCAACAAAGAGGATTTGATCATTGTCTTCCAATCGGGTGTCTTTGATCTCAGGTCTTGGTTTCGTACAAAATTCAGTCACCTGAACACAGTCGTGCTCGACGTCTTCAGCGTTCTCAATTTAGACATTTTCACTGGGAAACAATGTTGCCGGATTCAACGTAGTGCACCTTTTCAGCTGCACATTTGGTGGTCCCAAAATTATTGTCTCATACCTTGTAAGCCTAGCACCAGTCATGTGCTGTGTTCGGGAACGTGTCAAAAGTATCTCGACTGAGTGAGGGACCATGACTGTTAAAGGATGTCCCATCACTATTGCTTCACTCTGGGTTAGGCTGATACCAACTGCTGCTACGGCACGCAAGCACCCTGGCAGTGCTGCTGCGACCGGATCCAAAGTAGCTGAAAAATATGCTACTGGTCTGTTAACGCCGCCATGGGCTTGAGTCAAGACAGACAAGGAACATGCATCACGTTCATGACAAAACAATGTGAAAGGTTTTGTGTAGTCAGGCATACCTAACGCTGGAGCCCTGCACATGCATTCCTTTAATTCGATAAAAGCATCCATCTCATCTCCTTTCAACTCTATTTCATCCAGCGCATCCTTCTGGGTCAGTTTCAGTAAAGGTTTTGCTAGAGTCGAAAAATTGGGAATCCATTGGCGACAGTAGCCCACCATTCTCAAAAACTTTCTCACTTCTCTTCTCGTCTTTGGTGGACTCATCTGAAGCACACTTGTTATCCTTTCTTTCATAATTCTTCGTGACCCTTTCTCTATTTGGTGACCCAAATATTTCACCTTGTTCTGGCAGAATTGTAATTTTGAAGGGGACACTTTGGTGGTCATTCTGACCTCGGCGGTAAAAGGCGCTTACCGCCGGTCAGAAGACCGCCATAACACCGTCGCGGTCGTGGTAAACCGCCACGGTCATTCTGACCCGCAACTGGCAAACCGCCAAAACCCCGACATCAACAAAAGTCCGCCACAGCAACGGCCAGCGAAAAACTGGCGATGACCAAACCTCCACCGTCACGCCAATAGAAATACGCCCATGCCATTCCAACCCACAAATCCCCGCAGCGGTCTTTCAACCGCGGTATTCCATTGGCGGTACACACCGCCGCAGTCAAAATACACACACTTTTACAAAACACTACCACATTGGACAATTCAAAATACACACACCTGAGACACATACACACACCACTCCCACACACCCAATTAAATATAAAACACACACCCACATCACCCACAAACCCTTACAACCACAATTGCGACTGAAGGACAGAGAGAGACAGCACAGCATAGAGTAGACCATCACACAGAGGCAAATCACAACATCACCCACACAATATCCACGCACAAAACACCATACACCACCACACTCACCACACTCTACAACACATACACCACCCCTCACCTCATCCACACCACCCCATGGCACCCCAAAGACACCCCAGGTTCTCTGACGCCGAACTCAGGGTCATGGTGGAGGAAATAGTGCGGGTAGAGCCCCAGCTCTTCGGGGCACAGGTGCAGCACACCACCATTGCCAGGAAGATGGAGCTATGGAGCAAAATAGTGGACAGGGTCAACGCTGCGGGACAGCATCCACGAAATCGGGACGACATCAGGAAGCGGTGGAACGACCTACGGGGGAAGGTGCGTTCCATGGTATCAAGGCACAACATCGCGGTACAGCGGACTGGCGGCGGACCCCCACCTACTCCCCCAGAATTCACAGCATGGGAGGAGGAAGTCTTGCACATCCTGCATCCTGAGGGCCTCGCAGGAGTAGGCGGAGGAATGGACTCTGGTAAGTCAAATCTTCACTACTTCATTCCCCCCACCCCACCTGCATGCCAAATCATACCCCCACCCTCACCCCCACCCCCATCACACCAACTCCTTGCAAATGGCTCACCATCACAACCCACCCATCCCAAAACCTAGCCCTGCATGCCTCCCCAAAGCATGGACACCCATCACCAAAGCATGCCCACTGCACATACCCATCTCCCCCACAAGCCACTGTCACAAAAGCCCCCACAAGGGAATGCCAGCACTGGGGTACACGGCCACCCACCCATTACACGAAATGGCACACACAGAAGCAATAACCATACTCTAATACCCCTGCAGGACCCGAATGCCACCACACCGCCCAGGAGGGTCCAGAGATGTCCATCCCACCCCCAGAAGAGGCCCCCAGTGATGACAGCAGCTCTGTCTCCCTGGACCCAGATGACCAGCCCGGCCCATCGGGGACCTCGGGACAGTCGGTTCCCCACAGACAACCACAGGCTACAGCAGACCTAACCCCCTCTGGGAACACCAGCACAGCTCCCACCCAGCGGGCCCATGCCTCTGTCTCCAGGACACGTCAATCAGCGGTGTGTCCACCACTACAGGGCACCCAGGTTGACCCACCACCCCAACAACAACAGGGACCTGAGGGGAGTGGTAGTGGGCACACGGTCCAGGGGACAGAGGCCCAGGGAAACAGGGGAACTGGGAGGGCTGCTGTGCGACAGGGGGGGGGACAGGCCCAGGGAACCGACTCTCCAAGAGGCCCTCTCCTCCATCATGGGAGCATACCACCACTCCCAGGAGACGATGGCTACGGTACTGGCCAGGTTCCAGGAGATCCAGGTACTGCAGGAGGAACAGTACATGGGGTTCAGAGAGGAACTGAGAAACATTAGTTCCACAATGGGGACCATCGTCGTGGCCCTTAACGAGATAGTCACCACATTGCGGGACCATGTGGCACCACAACGGGCCCCTGTCACTAGCATGGACCAGGAACAGCCTACCACCTCCGCCGGCGCTAGTGGACAGGAGGCCCCCACACAACAACAGGCCACCAGAACCCCACCTCCTGCAGAAGAAGAACCACCCCGCAAGCGGTACCTGAGATCTCACAAGAAGACAGAGTAGGATGCCAAGACCCCCACCAGCAAACGATACCCCTTGATGTCATCCCACTGTCCCACATTGTCACCCTGTCCAAACTTAAACTGCCCCTGCTCCATCCTTCCACAGGCATATGGACAATGCACCTGTGAGACTGAAAACTGGACTCTGCCATGGACATTACTCCACCATCACCCATCACCGTTTTACAATCATGTCCCTAAATTTAGCACTTTAATAAAATCACTTATTGCACTTAAAAAATCTGGAGTCTGCTTGTAGTTTGAACAAATGTATTAGACATAACGTTGCCAAAATGTTCAGTTACATTGTGATGACAACATACCACGGTCACACAGCTGTAGTCCATGGGCAAACAAAGCAGAGGTCACGTAGTGGGTCCCACAGCTCTGAAAACGGAAGGGAAAGTCACAACTCAGTTAACAGGAACTGGGGGGAAACACAGACAGTAGAGAGGCAGGAGACTTTAAGTAAATGTAAAATGGCGGGGTTGATTCGTACCTGTGTGCTACTGAAAATACTGTTGAATCACTGTGTCCCTGTTGTCTGTGTCGTCCCCGTCGTCTTCCTCCTCTTCACTCTCCACAGGCTCCACAGCTGCTACAACACCACCATCTGGACCATCCTCCTGCAGGAAAGGCACCTGGCGTCACAAAGCCAGGTTGTGAAGCATACAGCAGGCCACGATGATATGGCACACCTTCTTTGGTGAGTACATTAGGGATCCACCTGTCATATGCAGGCACCTAAACCTGGCCTTCAGGAGGCCGAAGGTCCGCTCGATCACCCTCCTAGTACGCCCATGGGCCTCATTGTACCGTTCCTCTGCCCTTGTCCTGGGATTCCTCACTGGGGTCAGTAGCCACGACAGGTTGGGGTAACCAGAGTCACCAATTAGCCACACACGGTGTCTCTGTAGCTGTTCCATCACGTAAGGGATGCTGCTATTTCGCATGATGTACGCGTCATGCACTGACCCAGGGAACTTGGCATTTACATGGGAGATGTACTGGTCAGCCAAACAGACCACCTGGACATTCATCGAATGATAACTTTTTCTGTTCCTGTACACCTGCTCACTTTCTCTGGGGGGAACCAAAGCCACATGGGTCCCATCAATGGCACCAATGATGTTGGGGATATGGCCAAGGGCATAGAAATCACCCTTCACTGTAGCCAAATCGCCCACCTCAGGGAAAACAATGTAGCTCCGCATGTATTTCATCAGGGCAGACAACACTCTGGACAAAACCTTAGAAAACATAGGCTGAGACCTCCCTGATGATATGGCCACTGTTGTTTGGAATGATCCACTTGCCAAAAAATGGAGTAATGACAGAACCTGCACCAGAGGGGGAATCCCTGTGGGTTGGCGAATGGGGGACATCAGGTCTGGCTCCAGCTGGGCACACAGTTCCTGTATAGTGGCTCGGTCAAGTCTGTATGTCAGTATGACATGTCTTTCTTCCATTGTCGACAGGTCCACCAGCGGTCTGTACACGGGAACATTCCTCCATCTCCTCGCAAGTCCCAGCGGACGGTGCCTAGGAAGGACAACATGGAGCACAGAGTCAAGCAACCCACAGGTACGTAACCACAGCTTGCACAGAACACGATTCGCTATGCATTGAATGGCTTGTATGAGTGGCAATGCAAGGCCTAGGCCTGTGTGACGCAGTACAAATTAAGCCATGTGGGCCCTTGAAATGGCGGCTGCCTGACCTGTGAAGTGTGACAATGGGATGTGAGGTCAATGCGCTGGCGTGGCACACCGTGGCGGTAGGCGGTCGAAGACCGCGGCGCAAAGCAGCATTGGTTAACATTGAACCCTATGGGTCTCAGGAGCCAATGACGATGTGCGCCGGCGGTCGCGGTACGCACCGCCGCGGTACGCACCGCCGCGGGCGTGACCGCCATCTTCTATCTGCTTAATCACTCAAGACCTGATCATCCACAGGAGAGGACCTGTACTGCAAGTGCTGCTGTGACTTCGGTCTGGAAGATACAATGGCTGCTGCGACTGGGGAAAGGGCCCCTGCCTTCACATCTGAGGAATTGGAGAAACTTGTTGATGGGGTCCTCCCCCAGTATGCGCTACTCTACGGTCCTCCAGACCAACAGTTAAGTACACTGGGACCATGCTTTGTGGGCAATGCCTGTGTTGAGTGGGGTGGATGAAAGATGGTGGGGAGGGGAGCGAATGAGGCATGCATCGCACGACAGATGAGAGCGTGTGCCATATAGCAAGGTTGGGGAGGGGGGGCCACTGACATCGACCATGCAGAAAATGATGATATTTATTTTCCCACCCTGTCCATGTCACATAGGTCAGCGCCCATCAGAAGATCAACATTTGGCGTGCCATCGCCAAGGACGTCCGGACCCTGGGGGTCCACAACAGATGGGGCACCCACTGCCGCAAGAGGTGGGAGGACATCCGCCGCGGGAGCAGGAAGACCGCGGAGGCTCTGCTGGGGATGGCCTCCCAACATAGGAGGGGTGGCTCCCGTCAATTGACCCCCCTGATGTCCCGGATCCTGGCGGTGGCCTACCCCGATTTGGATGGGCGCGAGAGGACATCACAGCAGACACAAGGGGGTGAGTACCAGCACATTCTGCTATGTTAGCGCACAGTGGAGGTGTCTGGGTGGGGGAGGAGGGCTGTGGGTATCTCTAGGCCAGGGCGACTTCTGTAGGCTGGGCCCCTCCGTAAGGCATGGCCCTGTGCCCCCGCCCCCCACCTCTGTAGGGTGCTAAGTACAGCTATACATGGCCCTGGGTCACCTATGTGTGCAGTTGTCGTCCATAGGCTTGTAGGCCAAGTCACAATAATTGAGTAGTGTACACCGAGTGCGCGGCGTAGTGCAGGGGGCTTCTGTGTCTGTCCTCTCCGCCAACGGTGTCGCCAATGCATGCACTCAACATGTCATTTTTTCTCCCCCCCCCCCTTTTTGTGGTCTTCCTGTCCATGTGTGCCTTAGCATCATCAGGCGGAGGAGAAGTGGCATCGGAGCACGAGGGAGCTGTATCTCACATGGCCCCGGAGGGCCATGCAACCGACTCCGAGTACACCAGTGAGACGGAGGGCGAGGGGAGCTCCACAACGGGGACCCGTGGAGACGTCAGCGACACAGACACGTCCTCGGAAGGGAGCTCCCTTGTGGTGGCGGCAACATCCGTGCCCACCGCTACAACAGGTACAGCCGCCACCCCGCGCACCAGCTCCGCCCTCCAAGCAGCCCCTCAGCGTTCGCCCCGTGCCCGCTCGGCCAGGAAGGCGGGCATCTCCTTCGCCCCAGGCACCTCAGGCCCTGCCCCAGTTACCCCTGCTGCCCTCAGTGAGGAGATCATTGACCTCCTCCAGACGCTCATTGTTGGGCAGTCTACCCTTTTGAATGCCATCCAGGGTGTAGAAAGGGAGGTGCACCGGAGCAATGCATACCTGGAGGGCATTCATTCGGGTCAGGCTGCCCATCAGCGATCGTTCAACGCTCTGGCCTCAGCACTGACGGTAGCCATTGTCCCTGTCTCCTGCCTCCCCCCTCCAATTTCCTCATCCCAGTCCCACTCCCCTGTTCCTCTGCCTATCCCAGCCACACCTACAGACCACCCTGCACACACATCAACACCCAAGGGCAGCTCATCCAGACATAAGCACCACAGATCACACAAGCATTCACACATGCAACATCCACATGCAGACATGCCAACAGCCACTGCCTCCTCTGTGTCCCCCTCCTCCTCGTCTCCCTCCTCCCTCCCTGTGACGTCTCCACTCACACCTGCATGCACACCACCATCAGCCAGTACGTCCATCACCAGCACACCCACCAGAACACGCCGCACACGTGCAGTCACCACCCCCACTGCCATTTACACGTCCCCTGTGCCCTCTCCCAGTGTGTCTGTCACCCCCTCTTCCAAACCACACAAACGCAGGCAGCCACCCACCCAACAGCCATCCACCTCACGACAGCCTCCGTCACAAGCACCTGCACCCAAAGACAGCACACTTGACTCTCCTACAACCACATCCTCTTCCTCCACTCCCATACCCACTGCACCTACCCTTCCCACTGCTCCTAAAAAGTTTTTCCTCTCCAAAATTAACCTCTTTGCATCACCTGACCCACCCCCTCCATCTCGTAAGAGTCCAAACAGCCCCTCAGCCACCACAAGCCCTGCACCTACAAGGACCATAGTCCAGGGCTATTGGAGTCCACCAGCTTCTAGGGCAGCAACATCGGCCAGCAGCAAGGGGACAGCCAGCCCACCCCCTGGGAAAAAAACAAAAAAAGGGAAGGGCCGGCGCGAGAGGCCAGAGACGGCAGCCCCCAAAGGCACTACCCTGGCACCGTCACCTGGCACATCCACAAAGGGAGGCAAGGGCCCCAGAGAATCGGCGAAGGAGGGCAAGGGCAGCAGGGCGAACATTTCCGGCAGCAGGCGAGCTGCCCAGGAGGGCCCCACCAGCCCCATTTCGGGTGTGAAGGAGGACACCCACGGGCCCAGGACTCCAGCACAGGAGGGCCCCGCAAGCGAAAGGTCGGATGGCGACTGAGCAGAAAATATTGGCCCGATCTGGTTTCCTGGGAACACATGTCAAGCACCGCCGAACAGGGCCCCGCCGTGACAAGCACCGCTGAACAGGGCCCGCCGTGACAAGCACCGCTGAACAGGGCCCCGCCGTGACAAGCACCGCTGAACAGGGCCCCGCCGTGACAAGCACCGCTGAACAGGGTCCTTCCTGTCAAGCACCGCTGAACTGGGCCCCGCCGTGACAAGCACCGCTGAACAGGGCCCTTCCTGTCAAGCACCGCTGAACTGGGCCCGCCGTGACAAGCACCGCTGAACAGGGCCCCGCCGTGACAAGCACCGCTGAACAGGGCCCCGCCGTGACAAGCACCGCTGAACAGGGCCGCACCGCTGAACAGGGCCCCGCCGTGACAAGCACCGCTGAACAGGGCCCCGCCGTGACAAGCACCGCTGAACAGGGCCCTTCCTGTCAAGCACCGCTGAACTGGGCCCCGCCGTGACAAGCACCGCTGAACAGGGCCCTTCCTGTCAAGCACCGCAGAACTGGGCCCCGCCGTGACAAGCACCGCTGAACAGGGCCTGCCGTGACAAGCACCGCCGAACAGGGCCCCGCCGTGACAAGCACCGCTGAACAGGGCCCCGCCGTGACAAGCACCGCTGAACAGGGCCCCGCCGTGACAAGCACCGCTGAACAGGGCCCTTCCTGTCAAGCACCGCTGAACAGGGCCCTTCCTGTCAAGCACCGCTCCGCTTGGCCCTTCATCTCAAGCACCGCTCCGCTGGGCCCTTCATCTCAAGCACCGCTCCGCTGGGCCCTTCATCTCAAGCACCGCTCCGCTGGGCCCTTCCTGTCAAGCACCGCTCCGCTGGGCCCTTCATCTCAAGCACCGCTCCGCTGGGCCCTTCATCTCAAGCACCGCTCCGCTGGGCCCTTCATCTCAAGCACCGCTCTGCTGGGCCCTTCCTGTCAAGCACCGCTCCGCTGGGCCCTTCATCTCAAGCACTGTTCCGCTGGGCCCTTCCTGTTAAGCACCGCTCCGCTGGGCCCTTCCTGTCAAGCACCGCTCCGCTGGGCCCTTCATCTCAAGCACCGCTGGCCCATTGGCAGGGCCGGATCTGTGTCGGCCAGGGCTTCACGAAGCACTCTGGGCACCATGCCTCCTCCAGAACCAGTGGAGTCTGTAATCCACTTGATGGACTGTGGCTTTGACTCCCCAGGATGGATCAGTGGGCAAGCCACCCACTGTAGAGACTTGAGAGACTGTGGCTTTGCACTCCCCAGGATGGTACAGTGGGCAACCCACCCACTGTAGAGACTTGTGAGACTGTGGCTTTGCACTCCCCAGGATGGTACAGTGGCCATGGAGGCCCCTCGTGGATCTGGCGTCGTGGACTCAATTGGCTGAGGTGCCCCCCTTCCCTTCCCCCTGAGGTGCCTGTCGTTTTACTATCTGATGCCCCTGCAGTGTTCTCTCCAATGGAATCGGGTCTCGTGGGTGGGCTTTGCCCATGTGTTTAGGCCCATTGGCCCACGAACAATGGATGATAGCCAATATGGCCCGGACTTTTGACCTATGTAAATATTGTTCATGATGTAATATATTGTATTTATATATTTCATATTTCACTTAACTTCAATTATGCTATAATATACTTCATTTTTAATGTTCATTTTTTTTTGTCTTTGCATTCTTCCGGGGGGGGTTGGGGGGTGTCACTCTGACTTGTTGCTCTGCATTGATGTGTGTGTTGTAGTGGGTGAGGGTGGGGGTGGGTGTGTGGCGTATGTGTGTCCCCGTAATTTTTTGCCTCCCCCCTCCCGTGTGTCATAGGTGCAGTACTCACCGTTGTCTTCTGTGCCGGCGTTCGTGCTCCTGGTAGAGGAGCAGGTAGACAATAGCTGGTAGGATGTGTAGTTCGGGTTCCATGCTGTCCAGATTCCTCGTGGAGTGTGTAGAGGTGAGCGTTTTCCCGTTCGAAGTCTGTTTCCGCCGTGTTTTTATCGGCGGGGCTCCCGCCCTGGAAAAGGTGGCGGATCGGTGAGTTGTGATAGGGTGGGCTGTACATTGTCTGCCGCCTGTCTGTTGGCGGTGACCGCCGCGTTGCTTGTCTGTACCGCCGTGGCGGTCAGAGTGTTAAAGTGGCGGGCTGTGTTGGCGGTTCCCGCCAGGGTCGGAATTCCATTTTTTGGGCCGCCTGCCTGTTTGCGGGTTGGCTGCCGCTTTTACACCGACCGCCAGGGTTGGAATGACCCCCTTTGTGTCCGTTCCTTCCCAAATGATTCAGTAGGGCAATGGTATCAGCTATACAGTCACTTTCTGTCTTTGATGCAATTAGCAGATCATCAATGTATTGCACCAAGGTTGATTCGAACGGTAACTCCAACGATTCCAAATCTTTCTTTAGAATCTGATTGAAAATTGACGGTGATTCCGAAAACCCTTGAGGAATTCGACACCAACTGTAAACCCTGTCCAGGAATTTGAAACAAAAGAGAAATTGGCTGTCCTCATGAAGAGGCACAGAAAAGAACGCTTGTGACAGGTCGATGACTGAGAACCACTCAGCATCACAGGGAACTTGAAACATTATCACAGATGGATTTGGTACCACGGGACAACATTTGACTATTATGTCATTTATCTTCCTCAAATCCTGAACAATCCGGACCTTTCCACTCGGTTTTATCAGTCCCATAATTGGTGAATCACATGGACTGCTTAACACTTCTTTTAGTACGCCCTGTTTTACAAACTCATCAATGAGTTGGGCGACTTTCATATGGTATTGTGGGGTCTGGGGAAAAGTTACATTGGGTTTCACTGTCACCTACACTGGTTCTACTCCTTTAACCAGTCCTACTTCTTTCCCTGTCATATCCCACACTTCCTTTCCGACTGTTTCCTGCAACTCAGCAGGGATGTCTGCTTCAGTGAGCATTGGGTAAAGAGTAATCAGGGGATATTCTTCATCAACAGTTTCCGCTTCGTCCCCTCCTACACTGTCCTCTTCTTCCCCATCACTGTTTGTCTGGATTTTAATTCCATCATTTGAACACATAATCGAACATCCCAATTTGCACAATAGGTCTCTCCCTAGCAGTGATATCGGGCTCGAGTCACACACCACAAATTTATGTGACCCTTGATAGTTACCAATTCTGACTTGCACTGGGTCAGTGATTGGGTTTGTCAGGTATCTATTTGCTACTCCCACACTTGAACTGTTCTCCCTGAAAGTGGCAAATTTGGTACTTCGATGCTCCTAACAGTAGAGCGTGTAGCTCGTGTCAGCCAAGAATGAAACTCGATGACCCATAACTCTTCCTTCCACATACGGACCGTTTTGATCAACTTCCAAGGATGCTGCAAGCATACAATTTCCCTCCTCATCTGAACTTTCACTCTCCCATACATTGTTTATTCCATCCTCACTGTGTAAAGGGAATTGGTGTACAGTGTCATTTTGGTTCATCACTTGACCCGTGACCTGTTGAGGAAGCATTACTTGTTGCTGATTCATTGGTGCTAAGGGAATTTGCATTTGCTGATTAGGTACCATGGGAAACTGCTGTTGCTTTGGCTGCAACTGCACCATTTGCGTACGGGGCATTTGCACCTGTTGCGGTTGTATGGGTTGTAGACCCTGCATCTGATTCATATTATTCTGAAAATTTAGATTTGGACCCCTCAATTTCGGTCCTCTCATATTCTGCAATGCATTGACATCATTGTTTTGCTGACCTACACCTTCCTGCACCATCATTGGGCACTCCCGTTTCCAATGCCTGACGATTCCGCATGTGTGAGATGGCATCACCTTTTTCATTGCCTGTATACCATTTGGGATCATGACAGTATTTATGTCGGGACCATTATTCACAAAACCACCTCGACCTCTGCCTCGCATCTGCGGTTGAAACATAACATTTCCCTGTTGTTGTTGCTGCGGCATCTGTTGTTGAAACCCTTGCAAACCTTGCAAACCTGACTGAGCTGCTCTAAGCTGCATCACCATCACCTTTTCCTTCAACCTTTTCTGTTTTGTCTCAATCTCATCACTGCAGTATTTTGCATAGTTCAACACTTCATCGATCGATTTTGACTGCCAACAAATCAAATGCATTTTGATCATCTGACTGACCTCAGGTCTCAGCCCTTCCACAAATCTGAACACAAAATGGAGCATGTCCTTTGCCTCTATCTTTTCCGTGCCACTATAATCTTTAAACGCTTTCAACAACCTCTCGTAGTATGCATGTATCGATTCTTTAGCCTCTTGTGCTGTCCTGTCAATCCTCTGCCAATCCACATTTTTCGACGCAACCTTGGTTTTCAAGTGGGGAAATCATCCGTAAAGGATTGAATATCGCACCTGTGCCATGGTCATGTACAAGTTTTCCCCCTGCTGTATCTCTCATTGGCAACATGGTTATCAGATCATCATTCTGTTGTGCCTTTCCATTCCGGTCTGGGGTACTCTCCTTCTTCTTGTCCTTTTTCTTAACCCATCTGCCTTCCCACTTATCTAGGCATCTCCATACCTGCGCGCTCTGCAGTATCTCTTTGAGGTGCGTTTTCATCTCTGCTGATCTCATGTGCTCAAAATCTTTTGTCTCAAAATCTAGCCTGTAACTTCTGCTCAAGTGTTTAGTTTTACCTATATCGATCTCGTTTCTGTCTGCAATTTCTTGTAAATTCTTATGTATGTTACTCACTTCTCTTGTAATCCTGGGGCACATGTATCTCAGCTCATCTTCTGTGTATGACTCTAACCTGTTCAGACCCATTGTTCCCTCTACTAGTTCATCTGCTTCCATGCCCAATCTTATCCTATTCAGGTATTCTTCTCCCTTCCCACTGGATGTACTCTGTGGGGAGTTCAGACTGTTGAACCATTGTGCTAGCTGTTGTGCGTTCAGTCCCATCAATGTAGCACTTACATCAACTGCTACTGATGGTTGCGGTAATGTTTCAGTCTTTGAGGTTAACGGTATTAATAGTGTTGGATTTGACCTTACCACTGTCGACGGAGCACAAATTGGAATTGGACTAAATCCCGACAAGGACCCAGATCCATTTGGCAGTGTTGCTATCGGAGTCGTTTCTGGAGTAATTTCTATGCATCTTCTCCCTGTCTCACTTTGTTTTATTACCCCTTGGTCACATGCGTTTGAATTTGCCTGTATATACAGTGGTACTGGCGGACCAACAGTAATAGGCAGAGATATTGCATCTGGATTTTGTCTGTTCCCCGAATTCTGTGGCATGTTAATCCCCACATTATGATTCATCATTGCTGGCAAACCTAACTGACCCTCTGTTACTCGAGTGTGCCTCAGCACTTCTTGTGCCTGCTTTTGAGGCATCAAGAATTGTGTTGATTCAGCTTGGATCAATGTTGGTCTTTGGTAACTCTGTCCTCCCTGAGCCCCTAAGTCAGAAGTTGTTCCCAAGTTATGCTCATCACAGCAGTGTCTTTGAATCTGCGGCTGATAATTATCGACAGGTTTCAATAGAGGCACGTCAGGATATATTCTCTGAACTTGTGGTTATTTGTGGTGAAAAAGGCATATCAGGACTGCTCTGTCTTTGCGATGTTCTCAAATTCGGTGTCACATTACCCTGTACTGGTTCTGGAGGGGCAGTACTAATGCTTGGTCCTTTTTCGCTTTCCACGTATGGTGGCGGGCGATCATTCAGCAATTGTATAATAAAATCCTCATCGTCTGACTCGTCTGATCTTTTCGAGTTTCTGTTGTTCTCTCTATCTCTGGACTGACTCCTGTTTGTTTTATAGGTAGCTTTCCTTCCTTCCGTCTCTGCCTCATCAGTAATTGCTGGAAACAATTTAATTCGCTGTAGTACGTCTGATCTCCAAACCTTCTGTGTGGTATCCCATCTAGCATCCGCTAGTGTCTTTTCTACTTTTCTTATTCTTGTCTCAAATTTCTTTTGTTGTTGGTTTCTAGCTATCATCTCCCAAATTGCTAGTGCCTCAAACTGTGCTGGTCTTGGAGGTACTTTCATATCGTATAGTGCAAATCTTAAATTCTCCAAAACCGTTAGGTTAAACGACCCATGGATAGGGAACGCTACACTTCCATGCTTCTCTGTTAATTTGCACCATTGCTTTAGCCAAAGACATGGTGCGACACCCTTTACTTCAAATACGATGTAAGCTGGCGTACCCTCAGGCGGTGTCTCTTCTCCTATATATGCTTTGTTGTAAACATCTCCCCTCATGGCACTCTTAAATGCTTTGAAAAATTTCATCTTTCAGTCTTTTATTGTCTCAAATAAGTGATCAATAAGTGACTTTAATTCCCGGAATACTCTTCGCTTGCCTTTCCCTACCAATTGCGCTTCATGGACTGCGTCCAATCCGTGCGCGACCCTTCTTACCGACCAACCTATTCCAGCGCGGCTCCTAGTGACGTCACACTCACACACTGCAGCTGACAAAGTCTTGCGGCCTGTCCTTCTTCATTCGGCTTCACTCAAAACTAATTTCTGCAATATATCGCGAGCACTAACCAAAAAAGAAGAAAACAAATCTGTCGGTTTACTACACACTCGCTTCAGAGACCTTAGGGATTTTTCACTAGCCTCAGCAGTTATTCCATCTTTCTCGGTCTCCCACTTTCGCAAGTAAATTTTGACCCACAAACTTTACTCTCAACTGATCAATTAACTATTCTAGCGCGCTTTAGAATTCGTCAAATCTCAAAGTCGAAATTTTCTTTCATGCCTCAATATTCATACCAACTTGTTGACCACGCCCGATCAACCTATTAAACCGAACAGATTACAACATCAATCAAGTGTCTCATACACTTTTCAACATACTCCGGAGTCTCTTGACCTCGCAGGGCCCGTCTCAACATCAACAACCACGTGGACAATTTTTCTGCACAAAGCGCTACACACATGTGAAGTTCGATGACTTCCCTACTCTCACACTTTGGAGTCACACTCCTCTAAAACTTCAACTGGAGTTTGTAACCCTCCTAATATCCTCACAAACTTCTCAATTCATCTGCGGCAATAAGCTGTGCAAGTGCAAAACCCTAACTTCACTCATACCGTCACTAGAAACACCGAAAACATTCTCACACCTCCATGTCCTCCATTCGCAAGCTCCGAGATCCCGGGAAAGTCATTGGGGACTTAGGGCATCATCATCTCTTCAACTTGTTTTATCAAAGAAAATTCTAACTTAACTCCGTCTATTGCTCGGATGGGGTCCCAAAGAGCGAAACCATCAATCTCTGCTACCATCTACTGATAACGCCTCCAGCCCTTATAAATTACCTGTACCTGGACAAGTTGGAGGTCGGTGAATCTTTTAGCCGAGTTGGGCTCTCCTCATCCTCGAATAGTCGGGTTATTTAAATCAATAATCAATTACTGTAGTACGCGATAGCCAATACTCAATTAGCAGATCTAAATAACACATTAGGAATCAATAACAGTTGGTAATTCGACGCACCATGACCTTTCAGTCATGAATAACCACACCAGTTTATTAAAAGTTAGTGAATTTATTTCCCTATATTAACAAAGCTAGCACAATGTATATAAGTCTCAAAACCAAATGATATATGTATACGAACATTACTAGCTGTCCATAACGGCGGAAGAAACGCAGTCTACGAAATATCTGAATAATAGTGCATTCAGTTATGGCAATGCAAATCACTAATATGAGTAACTGTATTTGACTAATCTCGTACATTGGTCAGCATAACAAGATTTCAATTCAACATGGTGTATCAATTGCATACCTCGACTAACCTCTAATTAGCATTGGCATGTGTGGGCTTCATGCAAAACGAATTTTAGTCAACACAAATTTGGAAAACTTCTAGCTTGGGCCCTATCAAAATAGCAGTTGGTACCTAGAGGGAAAAACACAATGCATAATACAATTATCCTTTCATATTTACCAATTACAATCAGCATTCAAGAATATCTTCGTCCTTCAGGTACCGGTTCGGTCAGTATGGGGCAGAATTTCAAAGGGGCAAAGTTAGGGCAGGTTTCCTTGCAGCAGCAAGGAGAATGGGCAAAGTTACTGCATAGGCAAGATGGGGCAATTTAAAGTTAAAGTCTCTAGGGTGAGAATTCTCAAAGTCTCTTTCTCAGTAATAGAGAAAAGGGCATCAAGATGTCGTCTAAGATGGCGTCTGGCATTCGGCTTCCAAGATGGCATCAAGAAAAAAAATGTCTGACTTCTCTTTGTCCAGTGGGTTTAAATAAGAAACATTCCAAATTCAGCAGGGTCTTCCATTGGAGAGTTCATAAGGTGGCTTCAAATTGACCAATGAAAAATGTCTTTCTACTATCACTCCTTTATGCATACATTGTCCTTGGAGCCTTGGAACACAAGTTGCAACATGGGTTGCCAATTATTTTGATATCTGTACCTCCTTTGTCTGCACCTGCAGAGACTGACCTTGCTTCAAAGGGGATGAAACTGGCCTAGTACGAAACCTTGGAGATAAGTGTATTAGTCATCTTCTACTGGAAAAATACAACTTTTAAACGTGAATATATGTTACATTAGTTCAAGGAAAAGTCATGCAGTTAGAATTTGAGACCAGGCAACTAGGCCAAAGCCTCTACTAAATTTAAGCTAAGCACAAACAGTTTCAATAAGAAATCATAACACACATTTGAGATTATGACGGATTACTACATTTTTCAATTCTTCATGATTATAAAGCACGTTTATAATATTGGCGAACTACTCCGAGGGCACAATTTCCCCCGTACATTATTTTTCTTTTACTAAAATCACACTTCATTATACAATTTTGGTTACATGATACGTAGATATATGTTAGACCCTCTTTTTCTGCGTCATCACCACCCAGGTGCATTCCAAACTCACAGTGTTCTGATTGGAGGAGTTGTATTTTTCCACTGTATACTTGAGGTGGCTCAGTAAGTGGCACCTAAAAAGTAGTTCACTTTGTGAGAACACTTCTTAGTCAGGAGACAAAAGCGATCAGCTTCAGGAGTCATTTTGGTTTTTTCCCATCTATCCTGCTAGTGATGTCTGCACACTATCAGTGGCACAAAAGGTTAATTTTTGTAATTATTGAGTTGGATAAAATGAAATATATAGAAACACAGAGAGAGTGAGATGTGACTTACGTTCTCCGTAAGATGCTTGCATGCGACTGTGCAGCATCCCAGTGTCTCTCCAGGGTGCACATGCCTCCATACACAACTTGACCAGTTGCTCTATTTAAACATACACTCTTTTCAAGAGAATACATTTTGGGGCATATTTATACTCCGTTTGCGCCGGATTTGTGTCGTTTTTTTTTACGCAAATTCGACGCAAAACTAACTCCATATTTATACTCTGGCGTTAGACGCGTCTAGCGCCAAAGTCCATGGAGTTTGCGTCACTTTTTAGCGTGGACACCTACTTTGCGTTAATGATATGCAAGGTAGGCGTTCCCATCTAAAAAATTGACTCCGAGGCATGTGCGCCGTATTTACACTCCCGGGCAAAAATCACGCCCGGGAGTGGGCGGGTCAAAAAAAATGACGTCCAGCCGCTTTTGCGTCGTTTTTTAGCGCCTGGTCAGGGCAGGCGTTAAGGGACCTGTGGGCTCGGAAGGAGCCCAGAGGTGCCCTCCCATGCCCCCAGGGACCCCCCCTGTCACCCTTGCCCACCCCAGGAGGACACCTAAGGATGGAGGGACCCATCCCAGGGAACATAAGGTAAGTTCAGGTAAGTAATTATATATTTTTTTTCATTGTGGCATAGGGGGGCCTGATTTGTGCCCCCCTACATGCAACTATGCCCAATGACCATGGCCATTGGGCAAGGGGGCATGACTCCTGTCTTTGCTAAGACAGGAGTCAATTCAATGGGGGTTGGGAGTTTTAAAAAATGGCGCAAATCGGGTTGAGGCAAAAATTTTGCCTCAGCCTGACTTGCCCCATTTTTTGGCGCCCAAGCTCCATATTCCCCTACGCCGGCGCTGCCTGGTGTACGTCATTTTTTTTCACGCACACCAGGCAGCTCCGCCGGCTAACGTCATTGGATAAATACGGCGCCCGCATGGCGCTTCAGAATGGCGTTAGCCGGCGTTAGATTTTTTGACGCACAACTGCGTTGGCGCAGTTGTGCGTAGAAAAGTATAAATATGGCCCTTTATTCATGCTGACTTTTTACTTACTGCAGTGATCTGTGCTCTCCATGAGGCACATTTCAAAACGTCCATAGTGACCTCACGACCACCCGTTTCAAATGCACAGGCCCTCTAATCATCAGTAGGAGCAGTAGCATAATTACGTGAAATTCAGCAAAATTGCAGGGAATTACGCAAAGAGGAAAAGTTTGCATTCAGCACAAAATGCACCCTTGTGTCCAAAATGAACCGAAGGATGCATTTTGTCCTAAGAAATGCAACAGAACAGGAACAGCCAGCACTTGAGCGGGCATTTTTGCCCCAAATTACTCTAAAGTATGCCTATGGGAGTGATATGTTTTTTAAAAATAATTTCACATTATAAGAGTGACAGGAAATTACTGAAGTCACTCACATTACTCTCGCCAAAATAAAACTTAACCCAGGCTTAATCATCAGGTGCTAATCCTCGACAGGGGCAGCCACTAAAATGCTAGGACAACTGTTAAAAAACGTAATGTAGGAAGGAGCCATGCTTAGTTTACATGAACGTCATACTAATGAATCCCTCCTCTAAGTAGATGCAGTAATGTTCTGCTCATCTATCACTTTCCTTGATGCACCAACTAATCACCATCAATGCAAATGTTTAAATAGAACTTCAAGCAGTAAACATCCCTGGAAGTCCAATATTTTTTAACATGGCTGGGGTTGCAGAGAAGGTTTGTGAAAATGTCCATCCTTATATAATGTAATGAAACATGGCCATGTACATCAAAAGGTTGCTTTAAAGGGCTGCGCTAGAACAGTTGTTTCAAGGAAGTAACAGAAATGATGGGGCAAGGAATAAGGAAACCTTTAGCGAGTTCCTTGCATAAAGGAAGTGTTGGAAATGGGGTTTGAGGTTGGCAGTCAGGTTATCCCCTATCCAAGCAAGGACCCTCACTCTAATCAGGGCAAAGGAGAAACACACCCAGTTAACCCCCGCTCACCACCTTGGTAGCTTGGCACGAGCAGAAAGGCTTAACCCAGAGACAATGTGTAAAGTATTTGTACCAACACACGCATTAATACAGTAAAAACATTACAAAACGAATCAACACCGTATTAGAAAATTGCAAATATTTATCTGAACACAAGACCAAAATGACAAATATCCAACATATACAGGCAAAGTTATGATTTTTTAAAGAATAAACTTCAATATAATTCTTGGGATCACAAATGCTTTGATTTGGTGATAACACAGCGTCGTGACGGAGTTGTTCCCAACAATCCAATGCTAATGGCGCCAGTCACGGAATTACTCGGACCCCCAGGTATAGTACCTTGCGAAAATGAGGAAACAAGCTGGTGCACAGAGTCTAAGATCACAGCGTTACTGGATCTGAGGAGGCATCAGTTCTGGTTCTGCAGAGCAGAGGAGTGGAGGTATCACAGAGAGGTGAGGGTCCTGCCTGCGGAGCAGTGGAGGTCAGGCGGCGTTGGTGCGAAGCATTGGATCCATGCACTTCCGGCATAGTCGATATCCGGTGGTCAGGGCGTGCTGCGGCAAACTCAGGTGTGACGGACGTCGGTGACACAGCACTTCAGGACTTTGGCGGGGCTGCTGCGGCATCAGGCCTGCTGGGTTGTCGCACTCCAGTGAGGACCGCGGCTTCATTTGCAGGGGGTGTTGCAGAATTCGGCAGCGGCATTAGTCCGGGGTCATCCAAAGTCTGTGCACTTGGTGCTTCTAGGTTTTCTACCAGCTTCTTCTTTCCCAGGGACTGGATTAGGCACCACTCAGCAGGACAGGAGTCTCCATGGGGAGAGTCCAGGTGCTGGCAGCGGAAGTCTTTGATGGCCCTGAGACTTCAAAACAGAAGGCAAGCTCAGTCCAAGCCCTTAGAGATTCTTCTCAAGCAGGAATGCACAACAAAGACCAGTCTTTGCCCCTTTTCACAGGCAGAAGCAGCAACTGCAGAATAGCCCAACAAAGCACAGTCACAGGCAGGGGCAACACTTCTCCTCAGCTCTTCACCTTGGCAGAATTTCCTCTTGATTCCAGAAGTGATCTAAAGTCTCAGGTTTTGGGTCCACTACGTATACCCCTTTCTGCCTTTAAAGTAGGCAAACTTCAAAGGAAAGCCTCTGTTTTTCACCAGATCCTGCCTTGCCCAGGCCTGGCCCCAGACACACACCAGGGGGTTGGAGACTGCATTGTGTGAGGGCAGGCACAGCCCATTCAGGTGTAAGCGACCACTTCTCCCTTCACTCTACTCCATATGGCCCATCAGGATATGCAGGCTACACCCCAGCTCCCTTTGCATCACTGTCCAGGGGAGATGCACAAGCAGCCCAACTGTCTGACCCAGACGAGGAATCTACAAAAAGGCACAGAATGGTTTAAGCAAGAGAATGCTCACTTTCTAAAAGTGGCATTTTCAAATTGACAATTTAACAACCAACTTTACCAAAAAGGTGTATTTTTAAATTGTGAGTTCAGAGACACCAAACACCACCCCTCTATCTGCTATAAAATATATTTTAAGGCAGCCACCATGGTAACCTATGAGCGAGATAGGCCTTGCAACACTGCTAGAACATGTAAAACACATCAGTACATGTCCCATCTTTAACATACACTGCACCCTGCACATGGGGCTACCTAGGGCCTACCTTAGGGCGCCTTACATGTATAAACACGGAAGGTCTGGGCCTGGCAAATGGGTACACCTGCCAGGTCGAATTGGCAGTTTAAAACGTCACACACAGACACTGCAGTGGCAGGTCAGAGCCATGTTTACAGAGCTACTCTTGTGGGTGGCACATTCAGAGCTGCAGGCCCACTTCTAGCATTTGATTTACAGACCCCAGGTACCTCTAGTGCACTCTACTAGGGACTTTCTGCTAAATCAAATATGCCAATCATGGAAAAGCCAATTACACATACAATTTACACAGGTAGGACTTGCACGTTAGCACTGGTCAGAAGTGGTAAAGTGCCCAGAGTACCAAATACAGTGAAAACAGAGTCCAGCACACAGTCAAGACATGGGAAGCAGAGGCAAAAAAGACAGGGGAGACCATGCCAAGGATGCCAGGTCTAACAGGAAGTATGCTACCTTAAGGCGTCTTCAAAGTGCTGAAAGGGAACAGAATCAAATGAGGGAAGGGGGAACATTCTGCCCTGTCCGGTAATTGTGCAAACCTTATGCCAATCTAAAGTTTTTTCAAAGAGCAACATAAGGAACTGACAAAAGAGGGAGCAGAAGATGAAGTGTACTCCTTCATGAGAAGCAATAAAAAGGCATTATTTCTCTAGCTACCTCTCGTTCAAGATCCCTTATACCCCATCACGTTTCCCATTTTGCACTTTGAAGTAGTCTTGAGGCAGCATAAGAGTTAAACAAGCACCCAGCATGCTACAATTTCTCTTTTTGCATGTTAACCCTGTCGCCCCACTCTCTTTTCCTCCCTTGGTTGCTAGGGAGCAGCCTTAGAATGGCATATGTACTAAACGAACTTCCACAATGTCCCAGCATTTCCTTTTTCGCTCTCCTCCTCTTCCCACTTTCCTTTCACTTCTTTCCTATTTCAATTCTCATGCAGCACATAGAATCAGCCTAAAGATCTATCTGGTCTATGCACAATTCTTAACTGCTATTGGTTCCCCTATTTCTCTCTCCTTCAGAGACAAATATGTACATCTAAACTATTTATATTGTGCATAATACTGCGATTGGACTTCTTAGCAAGAGTTTACAATTTTAACGGATGGGTGATGGACACACAGACATATTAAATAATCAACCTTTTTTTTCATTGGCTATTGTTTGTGCTCCTGTAATGGCAAAAACAGTTTTGTCTTGAGGTACTGCAGCCATCTATCTCACCTTCATCGGAGACAGCTTTTCTGCTGGAAGAGATGCCTTCCAAAACTTAAAATGCATTTTTCTGCTTGGTTCAAAAGCCTCTGTCAGCAGGACAGAGCCCTGTGCCAAATAGGTTTTAATTTTTTTATTTTCTAAAAACAAAATCCTGAAGCTTGATTTTATTTTTGAAACTAAATAATGCAATGCTCCCCTCACAATGGGAGATCCCTCCCATGGCAGAGGAGCATTTAGTAGTTTTCACTGTCCTTCACCAACAGGGATTTCCTAGCAGTGACGGGCAGTCAAAACTGACCTGCCATTCTGCCCCTAAAAATTGTGGGAAGAATGAGAGGTAAGCCTCCAACGGCCCTGTGCCCTGTGGAGAAGTTTGACCACAATGGAGACGAAGTATTCTCTACCATAGCCAAACTTAAGGTCTGTGTTATAATGTGTTGTGCCTTTAGGAATAGAACCTTAGTAAGTTGTTATGGGAACGGTGACATTCCGCCTCAGACGGTTGTAGGGAGCTGGCTGAGGTGGAGGTCACATCTATTTCCAGAGCTGAATAAACCAACTATCTTGTTAACAACAGCGTCGGTGCCGTCCTTTACAACAGTCCGCCCGCGTATACATCTGGCAGGTTGACCACTATGTTGGCGGGGAGGCAATACATTCCCACCTACTATAAATCAGGCCCTAAGACTACTTTAATAAGGAGTTTGTGAATATCAGGGGGCACCTTTATCAAAAAATCATGCAGCACAACCACCTTGCTGTGCTGCGTGACAGAGAAAGGGCAGAAATGTGCCATATTTAACATTATACTTTGTATTCCTGTCTTTCCTCTGTGCTGGTGCACAATGTGGTGCCTAGCACCAATGCAGGTGCAAGGGTGCCTGCACTGCAGACAGGATTGTTTTTGTGCAGGAAGAGACACCTTCCTGAACAAAAACAATCCTCTGAAACATATTCCTCTTTCTATGTGTACTGTAAAATTCAGCACACATACAGGAAAAACAAGGAGAAATAAACATATTTCTTCTCTTAATGCATCTCCCGGGGAGGTGTTACATTTTGATGCATTCCCAGGTCTGCCAGTAATGGTAAGTCTTAGAATGCATCAAAATTCATGGGATGCCTCCCAGGGTTGGGGGGGGGGCGGGGTTGGTTAACTCAACACAGTGATCTGCGCTGTATTGTGTTACTCCAGATTTATCAAGCCACTAACGACCATGCTAGGTGGTATTCCATGGCATGAGAAATCTTAGTAGTTTCATTGCCCTTGTGCCCCATTGGGTGGCGCAAGGACGATGCAAGTGCAGGTGACTCCCTGACCTGGTTCTGGCCAGGAGTCCACTTGGCTCAACCATCCTGCCCCCGTGCTCCTGACCCCCCCAAATGCCGCCTGGACAGCAGTTCGAGGCCCTCCTCCACCCGCAGGCTCCCGCCTGCTTCTCATCCCTGGTGCCTAGTGGTAGGCTTCTCCGATCTCCGACGACCATGTAAGTGATCCATGTGTGTATTTCTGGTATTTTCTGCTTTCCATTTATGTCTTTTTATGCTCTATAGTATTCCGTCTATGCCTTTTTACATGTCTATGCCATTGTATTTGTAATATTCGTTGTTAGCCTGTGTGCCTTTCTCTGCCCCTCTGCTTTGAGCGCTCCTCTCTCCGCGCTCTCTGACCCCCTGCCCCCGCGTTCATCTCTTGCCTCGCTCTCCCCCGCCCGTTTTTCCCAGTCCTCCGGATCCGGCCGGTCTCGTTCGCCCCTGCTGCTGCCTCCCCTGCGGCCCCCCGGCGCACACCCATTGGCCCCCTCCCTCCTCCCAGCTGCTCCACCCTCCCTTCCCACCCTCTTAATGGCGCCCGCTGTGCGGCCACACCGGAGCCGTGCCAGAGGCAAGCCCTTTTGCGCCCGTCCGCCCCTGGACCGCGCCCAGCGCCAGTCCCCCTGGCCCCCCAGCCAAAACCCGCCCAGGCAACTCTACTCCCCTCTCACCCTCCACTCCCTCAACCCAGGCCCTCACCCCACCTGGACCCAATCCAGCCCCACACCACACACACACAGGGTCCCTTCACCTGCTACACCTGTCATTTCTCCTGCTCCACATCCCACACACCCCACACCAACTCCAGAGCCCCCGCCAAACTCAAAAACCCCAACACAATATACACTGCACTGCCCCCACGCCCACCAACCACCCCCACCACATAACACCTCACAACCTGAACACACCCCACAACAACACCCTCGCACAACATTACAACAACACCCACCACAACCATCTCAACTGCCTGCTCCTTAACACCCGCTCCCTACACAAACATGCCATAGAACTCTGGGATCTCATCACATCACACTCACCTGACATCGTCTTCCTCACGGAAACCTGGACGAACCACTCTTCAGAGCCGGACATAGCCACAGCCACCCCCATGGGATACAAACTCCAACGCAAAGACCGACTTAACAATTCAGGAGGTGGCATCACCATCCTGCTCAAAGACACCATTAAAGTCACCACAAACTCCCAAGACACCCTCGACAGCGCAGAACACATGCACTTCCTCATCCACATAAACAACAACTCCACCCTCAGAGGTACTCTACTTTACAGACCCCCAGGACCACGCCCCGCCTTCTGTGACACCATAGCCGACACCATCAGCACGCACGCCCTCACCTCCACAGACTACATCCTCCTCGGCGATTTCAACTTTCACTTGGAAAACCTTCAAGACCACAACTCCTCCTCCCTCATAGACAACCTCACCAACCTCGGACTCAAACAACTGGTCACAGCACCCACCCACTCAGCAGGACACACGCTTGACGCAATCTTCACCTCAAGCCAACACATAACCTACACCCACACCACCGAACTCCACTGGACTGACGACCACTGCGTCCACTTCTCCTTCGCCAAACCCCCCACACACCACCACCAACACACCACACCCTACCGCATGTGGGACAAGATCCCCACAGAACGCCTGAACTCCCAACTGGCCCACAAACACATCTCACCACACCTCAAATCCCTTCACTGGCTCCCCATAGACAAGAGGATCCCCTTCAAGATCCTCATCCACGCACACAAATCCCTCTACAACACTGGCCTATCCTACCTCAATGAAAGAGTGAACTTCCACACTCCCACCCACCAACTCCGATCTGCCGACCTCGCACTAGCCACAGTCCCCCGCATCCAACGCACCACCACAGGAGGCAGGTCCTTCTCCTACCTTGCCCCCAAAACCTGGAACTCCCTCCCCACCAACCTTCGCAAAACCAAAGACCTCCTTCTCTTCAGAAAGAACCTCAAGACATGGTTGTTCGAACAGTGACCCTCCGTGCATCCCCCCCCAAGTGCCTTGAGAGCCTCACAGGTGAGTAGAAGCGCTCTATACATTTTTCTGATTGATTGATTGATAAGTATGCCCATAGGAGGCAAATTCTGTGTAATTAATGGATGCACGAAGCCTGAAGATGGAAGCAAAAGAGGAGATATCTTAGTTTGGATGTTGAAGTACTCAGATACGCTGTGTGAACTCACGTTTTTCTTTTGAGACATTTGTCCCTCATGGAGGTTGGAAAGTGATCTATTGCTGCAGTACCTTTAAAGTCATGCTGGATAGACAATAATTCATGATGAAAACATATGCCTGTCTTCCAAAGTCCCACATGCAGCCGGGCCTGATTTGTAACCCAATAGTTCCGAGCATAGTATGAGGTCTAGACCCATATTTATAATGGGGAATGAAACTCCAGTCTTAGTGCTATTGGTTGAAAATCAGCAGTGAGTTACAAATCACCTTCATAACATATATGTGCATGGCAGCCATGCTCGTGGACGTGTGCTCAGCTAAAAAGTAGAGATAGTTTGGCTTTGCTTGAGAGCAATATTACTAGTTTTAAGCAGCAGTAGTGACTGGGAGATCCTGCAGTTGGTGGAAGCTATGGTCCAAAATAAGTCAAGATGCACCAAGTCTTTTCCAGGTTTCCAGGAAAAAGCCTGACATCATAGTTTACTATCATTTTGCGTTAGTGTATAGAAAAGTACCTTCTGTCCACATCTTGAAAACTTGGTTTTCCTATGGCCCTTCTGGACTTTTGCTCTACAACCTTACCCTAACTTGATGAACACAGTCTATGTGTGTTCGCTACGTCATATTCGATGCCTTCTCTCATTCCTGCTATTTGCCATGGATGTGCACATTTTATGCAGTACATGTTTTTCAGGAGGTATCTATAAACACACAGTTATTAATTGCAAAATTTCATAAAGGTAAAAACTTCTGAGTCCTGGTATTTTATGCATCGATTATTTGCAAAAACTACTGGAGTACATTATGCAATGCATGCTGTCATTAGAGTGCCAAACTGACCATTTAAAATTTGCGATGCAATTACAAGTGCCTCACGAATGACTATTACCTGCAACTATCCTAGTCAAAATGAACCATTGTGCTTTGATTGTCAAACAAATCTTTGGAATGAGAAAAATCACAGGTTTTAATAACCGATGCACTTCACTCACTCTCAGTTGCAAGCTAAGATTTCACGTTTTTGATGCTCATAGCCTCGGCTGAAATGAACATTGTAATCAATACCATTACAACAATATCAAGATAGCGGAATATCAAGGACAGAATATCAAAGGACAAAATATCGAAAAGTAAGTGCATATAGGGAAGTAAAGATGTGCTATTTCTAACTCCACATCTATGTACCTGGAGGATATATGTACCACTCAGGCTTATATATGTGGCGTTAGGTAAAACAAAGCTGGACTTACTTACCTGTTGATAATTTTTTCGATATTTTGCCGTCGATATTCTGCTCCACCGATATTTGTGGGTTTAATTGAGCGCACAACTGAAGCGCACAAAGACCCTTCATTGCCACCCACAAGGGGAAATAATTAGATGGAATTAAATGCAACTATAAAAACTATGGAAAGTAGCCCTCAAACTACTTATTTTTGGAACTCAGCTGATAAAAAGTGTGAAGGATAAACAAGTGATGACTTGTTGTCCTATTAATACAAGCTTCAACATCCTGATATTATCAAGCCCAGCATCCGCTGTCTCCAATGACTTTTATAACCTCCTTGGACACCTCCTGTCTATTTTCATTTTACCAGGTGGGATTTTTTTCCTGTGTTGGATCTCATGAGACCAAATCAGGAATAACTTTGCATTAACAACTTTGGAGGCATCGGATATGGAGGGAAAGTAGAAGTAATGATGCTGATTAAGGCATTGAGTCATTAAAAGTCAAAACAGGGATTTTTACAAACCAAAAAATAACAAAATACAGTTATAGACGAGGGACTGCGACTGGAAAGTAGAAAGGCTTTCTTGCAATGTTTACATTGTGTTCCAAGGAAGACATATCTGAATGATATCGAGGCAGCTGAATTGTTCATCATTACAGTTAATTTTACTTCCATTTAATATGCTGGGCATTCTTACAGTGTGTTTGTTTTATAACCAACTTATGCAATAGTGCCTACATACACATAGTTTTTTACTTTTATCTTCACAACGTGAATTGTGTTAACAATCATGAGACTTACCATGTTTAAAATTGAGAATTTGACAATTTGTCGTGCTCCATTGATGAAACAATGAAAAGTAATTCTGATGGTAACTTGGTCTTTATTTGGGATATTGGCACTTAGCTTGCAGCTTTTGTAATGGCCAATGTGAGTTTTTATCTACAACACAACGGAGGCGCTACAAGCAGAAGTACTGGTTCTGCATATCCACCAAAGCTGCTTCATTGTGCAATGATTCCTATCGAACTGGCAAGACATTCACCTAGAAGCCTGGAAAAGAGTTTAAAAGAGAATGGGTAAGAGATAGATAGACAGATAGACAGATAGATAGATAGATAGATAGATAGATAGATAGATAGATAAATAGATAGATAGATAGATAGATAGATAGATAGATAGATAGATAGATAGATAGATAGATAGATAGTATTGACGAAAGCTCTCATTTCTCAGGATGCTTATGTTCTGACTTTAAAAACTGATGCTAAATATGCCCCTCTCTGAGGCCCTACGTAGGAACACTGTGAGCTATTGTTCCTATAACAGGGATTACCGGGTGCTGGAACACATAGCCCAGAGGCTCATCTGGAAACACTGCAGATCAGTGTCAGGGCCTCCGTCTAACCTGGAAGCTCAGTCTGAAGAATCAAGCACTTCATGGGCAGGGTTTAAACCATGCAAGGTCCCCAGAATGGCCGTTGAGACTTAGGGGCTCTCTCGAGAGAGTTGCTGGTGCAGCCCCAAATGCAAAGGACTGCCAAAGAGCCAAGCAGTGAAACTCCAACCAGAAAAGGCCGCCAAATGCACAATTTGCACATCCCAAACCTCAAAAGCGTGCCAAAACTCAGACTAGCGCAGCCCTAAAGGTCATCCTGGTCATTGTAAAAAGGATCATCATCTGTGTGTGGGTTCCCCTGAATGCTTTCAGGGTTGTAGTTCTTCGGCGTCAGGTGTCTGTAGGATATACCACATGAGTAAGTGTTGTATAGTGGAAACATTAGTGCATTTATGAGGGTGATCGTTGCATGTACCATACCCAAATCCTATGGTCTCTGGAGAAGCTATCACCACAGCATGGGAATGGGTCAGTGGGAAAGTGGGTGAGTAATTGTAGAAACCTGGTGACATGTGAAGATTTACGCAAGGGTATTCGCGCACTGGGGGGGTCATTTCCTGACAGGTTCTATGAATGAATTGAAGAAGCTCACATCTCCAAGTAAAAAGAGGTGCTTTGCTCTGCCACCTGCTGCTGTCTGCTCCTAGATAGACAATCCCTGTTAAGACCCATCTGCTCTTCCTTGGCTCAGAGGTAGGGTATTGTTCCTTCAAGTTGTTAAGGTCCACAGCCAAAGGTACGTATTCCACCTCTAGAGGTGTGATCTGTGGCAAAACTGATTTTAAGTCAGAACCAAAAATCTGATTTCACCATTAAGTCAGATTTTGAAAGTTAAGTGATAAAAAGCTTTAGAGTTTTTTCTAGCATTTTCGTAAGCAGCATTTAATCCCATTTAGACCTGTTCATGGAAAAGTCCTTCAAAATGAAATAGTTTGTAGTTTTCAATCAATCAAACTTTTATAGAGTGCGACAAATCACCTGTGAGGGTCTGGAGGCGCTGGAGCTGTACTCTGTTGCATAGAGGAATAATCATTTGAACATCCAGGTATTTAGTTCTCTTATGCATCTATGGAGTGACGGTGCAGTCCTGAGGTGCAGGGGGAGGTTGTTCAAGGCTTTGGCTGCCAAGGGCAAGAAGGAGCGTCCTCTGTTGTTGGCTCGACGGATCCGTGAGGTGTTTGCGAGAGAGAAGGAAGCTGATCGTAGGTGTCTTGTTGGTTGGTGGAAGGTCAGGTGTCTTTTGATGTAAGCTGGTCCTTTGTTGTAAAGGGCTTTGTAGGTGTGGGTCAGCATCTTGAGCTAGCCTTTCTTCTGACTCGAGAGCCTGTGCTGTTTTTTGAGATGGGATGTGATGTGGGTCCTTCTGGGGAGGTCGAGTACGAGTCTTGCCACGGAGTTCTGTATTGTCTGGAGTCTCTTCAGGAGGCATGCTATGATTCCTAAGCAGAGTGTGTTTCTGTAGTCTAGTCTGCTGGTGATGAGGGCCTGCATGAAGGTCATTCTGGTGTCTGCTAGGAGCAACCCGAAGATTTTGCAGAGCATGCGATGGTTGTGGAAGCAGGCAGATGAGACTGTGTTATCTTGTTTCTTCATGGATATCTTGCTACACAGGATGATGCTGAGGTTGCAGGCATGGTGTGTTGGGACGGGGGGTGCGTGAGCTCTGCGGGCTACCATGTGTCAGACCATGGTGAGGTATTGTTCCCAAAGATGAGGAATTCTGTTTTTTCGGTACTGAGTTTAAGACAATTCTATTTCATCCACTCTGCTACGTTCATCATGCATCTGTGGGAGTTAGCTTTTGTGGTGGAGAGCTCTTCGGACAGTGAGAGGGTGAGTTGTGGGTCATCGGCGTAGGAGATGATGTTGAGTCTGTGTGATCTGGCGGTGATGGCCGGGGGGGTCATATAAGTGTTGAAGAGAGTCGGGCTGAGTGACTCTACTTGAGGACTCCACAGATGATCTTCTTGGTCCTTGAGGTCAATGGTGGGAGGCTGATCCTTTGGGTTCTGCTGGTGAGGTCTGAGGTGATCCATTTGAGGGTGTTTCCTTGAATCCCGAAATGGTGGAGTCTGTTGATCAGGATGTGGTGGGAGACAATGTCAAACATAGTGGAGTGGATGAAGGACATCTGTTTTACGTCAACTGCAATGTGAAGTATATACTTGCATTCAAAATTGTGCCCGAATGGCACTGTGTGGTTTACATGGGCTCAGCCATTTTGTTTTTCACTCTGTTGATAGTGCTGGGCCTGCTGTTTTCCTCCCTTAATAATCTTTTCATTCCTCCACCCTTTTAATTAATCTACCCCTCATTTTTTTTTTATTGTATTAGTGTCTCTTTTTGTGTCTGTGCATTTTTTACTTTTTTTTTAAAAATCTATGCTTTTTGTGACATTTTGTATTTTGCTTTTTTTCCCTTTACTTTCTTAGTTATTGTTCCCTCCTTCACCTTCTATTTCTTTTCTTCACACCACCACCCATCACCATGGCAGAGCAGGGCGGCGGCAGCGAACAGGGGAGCGGCAGTACCAGGCCTCCCAGGACATTAAGCAGCAGCCATCTACCTTGTGGGTGGCAACACCACCAAGGGGTGCAACTCTGGCCCATCTTTTGTGAGGAGGAGGTGGCAGCACTGGTTTTCTATCTGCAGCACCACCTTCCCTCCATGCTTGCAGCAGGCCTGGCAGCAACTACCTCCTGTGGGAGCATTGGCTGCATTGGGCTAGGGCGTGCAGGTGAGTTTGTGGCGCCACCCAGGTCAGCATACCACCCAGCAGCTGACACACCGCTGGGCAGATAACATCGACTGTGAGCAGGACCTGCTTGACCTGCTAGGTGTGGCGATTCCAGGGCTCAGTGAGTATTAACTATATCATTGCGTTTGTGTTCTATAATGATAGCTTTTATTTCCGAATAGCATGCTGCTCACACTCATAGGTAAGTCACGTTTAGTTTACGTTAAGAATATTATTTATTATGTGATCCAGTTAGAGCTAGGCAGGTGCTTGGCACTACATCATCATACTTGTAGTTATAGGCACTCATGTTGGCAGATTATTTAGGAAGCCATTGCAATGTAGACTCCTCTGTCATCCTGTAACCATAGTGAGTTAGTGATATCAGTGAGTTAGTGTTTCCTGTGACATTCATTATGTAGCTCATACAGTCCCAAGCAATTTCACAGTGATGTGTAGCACTAGTATACATCTATGCATTTAAAAAATGGAGACTGAGTTGGTCCAACAAGGGAGCTGAGTCATGAGAATAGAATCAAAGATCATTCATTGCAATGCATTTGTTCCAAATGTAGTTTTTGTTAAGGAAATTTGGGATAGAGATTTTAGGAGTAAAGCCAACTCAACGATAGCCGATCATACGAGTACCATAGGCAATCTGAGTTAAGTACAATGTTTCTGCATTTGCAAGGTATATGATAATTATGTAGGGATTAACAACACCACTAATCTTTTTTTTAATCTTCTTTATTTTTTTACATCAACACGCAAGGGGAAGAAGAATGTCACCACAGACGCAGATCTGGCAGGAGCTGGGGAGGCGCTGCCCCCCAGCACCAATGTTGAAGGCTCTGCTCATCTCAGTAAGTCCTACTGTTTAATATTATGACTATTTCTTTAACTTTTACCTCTGCCCACTATTATACTACTTTTAATTTTGCCTTGATTACTATTTTTATACTGTCTCCTTTTTTGGCAACTCCCCTATCCAATTTTAGTTTAATTTCTGTTATTTCTCATTATCTTTTTTTCTGTCTTTCATTGACCATTTTTATTCCATCCTTTCATTGCACTTCAGTGATTCAGAGTCATCAACATCATATGCTATAGCTCTGCCCCTCCATTTGCAAAGTCTTTGGTTATCTTGACTACCTGGCTTATCTAGCATTGTGAACCAACTCAGTGCCCAGAGTTATATTTTTGAAAAAGATACAGCAGTGCTAACCAAACTGTAACAATGTATTGTGGTTGCATTTTTTGATAAACAAATTAAGGGGAGGTGTACCTAGCACCTAAAAATTGTATAATATTTTTTTCTAGCCTCACCAACCACCAGTGGGGTCATCTCAAGCTCTGCTGCAGGAGCAGATGGAGCATGGGAGAAGCGACAGCAGGGCCAGGCAATGGGAAGTCACATTGCTTGCTTATTGACAATTACTATTACTCACTAGCTAAAAGAGCATTGTTGTGATCATGTATACAGATACAGGGGTGGTTGGGTTACTTGTGGCCTCTTCTATCTGCAACTCAGCAAAAGCTGACATAATGTATGCTAAAAACGATGGCTTAATGGAAACGGGGCAGAACGGAAGGTTAAAAGAAAGGATGGGTGAAATGAGCTAAAGGAAAAGATGCATGGGTGGGTGAAAGGATGCGTGGGTGAGAACTGGGTAAATGAATGGATGGGTGAAAGGATGATTGAAAGAAAGGGTGGATAGTGGATACTGAATGGATGGATAATGGATTGTGAATTTTTTGTGAAGGAATGGATGAGAGAAAGTAAAGCCTAAATCATGGTGGCTATGGGTAAATATAGGCCCTCATTCCAACCCTGGCGGTCTATGACCACCAGGGTGGAGGGCAATGGAAGCACCGGCAACAGGCTGGCGGTGCTTTCAGGGCCATTCTGACCGCAGCGGTAAAGTCGCGGTCAGAAAAGGGGAACCAGCGGTTTCCCGCTGGTTTTCCCCTGGCCCAGGGAATCCCCCATGGCGGCGCTGCTTGCAGCACCGCCATGGGGATTCCGACCCCCTTCCCGCCAGCCTGTTTCTGGTGGTTTACACCGCCAGAACCAGGATGGCGGGAACGGGTGTCGTGGGGCCCCTGGTGGCCCCTGCACTGCCCATGCCACTGTCATGGGCAGTGCAGGGCCCCCCTAACAGGGCCCCATGAAGATTTTCACTGTCTGCTTTGCAGACAGTGAAAATCGCGACGGGTGCTACTGCACCCGTCGCACCCCTGCAACACCGCCGGCTCCATTCGGAGCCAGCTTCTATGTTGCAGGGGCTTTCCCGCTGGGCCGGCGGGCGGCCTTTTGGCAGTCGTCCGCCGGCCCAGCGGGAAAGCCAGAATGGCATCCGGCGGCCATTTGGCGGTGACCGCATGGCGGGCGGCGACCGCCGCCCGCCGCAGTCAGAATGACCGCCATAGTAGGAAGAATGAAAGGATGATTGAATAATTGCTTTGATTAATAAACAAAGGAGCTCTTCTGTAGAGGGGCATGCTGCTCACCTACTTCACTTACTTTGTGTTTTATAGTTATCAAAGCTATGGTGCAAAGTGGGGGGTGTTTCAGATCCCTTGACTCATTGTATTTGTTAAATGAGGCAGATATGTATCCCACCCATCATCATCGTTCATCAACCACCTCCCTGTACATGGCATTTCGCCACCCATGACTGAAGAAGTGCAGTATGGTTCAATTCATGCCTGCAGTGTTTGCTGTGCAACGTGTGTCTGCTTCAATTAATTCAACATTTACAAAGTTTTCAATGCACTGCAAATGGAACTCACAAGGTGTGTTGTTTTCTCTTCACCCACTCAGTCACCTCTTAGTATTTCACTCCTTTATTCTTTCCTAAGCTCTTCTGTCCAAGCCTACCAAACAAATTAAAAAATCCATACCTTGCATGTGCCACGTGTTTATGGCTATGTGAAGTGTTTCCAAAATATATTCCATGGTTTCCCATAACAAATATATTCTACACCTGTTCAGATTTTTCCCTTTAGACTTTCGTCTATACAGTGTCTGAATAAGCCAAAGCTTAGGCACATGATGAATCAATGATCAGTGACACCCCTCTATTCCGTAGAAAAAGCTCTACCTACCTGCCTAATCCCTCTGCCTTACTATGCAGTAGAATAAGTCAAGTTTCCTGTGCTTACTGCCCAGCGAATTAATCTGTTTGAAAGAACTTATGGTGGTGGGCGAGGCCAGTAAGTAAAGTGGGACTAGTAAGGGTCAGATTTGATTTTAAGTTTGGCGTAAGGGATTCTCTGTGAAGAACGTGCCAAATACAATGTATACAAGCTAAAGTACAGTGCATCGTTTTCCCTACCATCTACTTATGACAGACAGGATAAATATGTTGGCATTTTATACATAACATGTGTGATGTATCATATTTATTAATCTGCCTCTTTGGAGGCAGGGTAGAAATTAAGTGAAAGGCATTTGGGGAAGAGCAGGGCCATTGGAATTAAAGATAGATAATTGTCAACTACAGCTGCCACAAGTGCAGACAGTAGTAAAGTACTTGAATCGCTGGCTAGCATACCTCCATTAATTTGGCCTAACAACTTACACTCCATGGAGCATAATGCCTTACTAATAAATGAGAGGTAATTCATCTTAATTTCTCCACTAAACGAGTCTGTTTAGTTACTAGAAAAACATTTAAAAGAAAAAAAATGAAATCACTGTTTTTTTTAAATCTGGTGTTATTCTGACTTCATTCTTTTCTACCAGACAGTCAGTGCTTTTTATGTGAGGCATGTGTGGGTAAACAAATAAAATTGGTCCTATGACTCTCCTACTAATAATCACATCAAATTCCAATGTCCCTAGGGGATCGGCAATGTGGTGCTACTGTGCCACCTACTTTTGATTGTTTGTTCAGAGAATTATACAATTTTTTGTTTTTTCTTTTTGTTTTTCTTTTTATAGCTACTGCTGCTGAACGACCACCAACTAGATAGGAGATAGAGGTCCATCTGCGGCAGCAAACCCCCGAGAACATCAAGGCTGAGTACTGGCGCATGGTGGTCCTGGAGAAGGAAGAGGGTGAAACTGGGGCCTCGGACACAGGACACAGCTCAACAGCACATCAGCCCCAGCCTCAAGCCTCCCAACCACTACATTAAGAGCACCTTCGCCAGCTGTCAGGATCCCTGACTGCACCTGCTGCCATCCTCTCCCACTCTGACAAGACATTGATTCACCGTATCCTAAGGCGAATGGACCAGATGGAGAGCTGGCTCGCCAGGATCGAACAGAGCCTGGACCAGCTCTGAACCCATATTGACAGTGCCCTATTCCAAGCCCTTTTTAAATGTTTTTGTCTTGGTGGGAGTGACCTGTTGTGGGTAGAGAGCGTGGGGAGGGAGTTGGGACGGGTCTTCATACTGGACTTTTCATTGGACTTTTTGGGGATGGGGATGATTGCTTGAGGAGAGGGTTGGGACTGTGGATGAAAAGGGTGGGTTTTTGAATTTGTTAGAATAAAAAGGGGATTTTTTAAAACTTGATTTATGCATCAAATGTTCACTTTGGTGTTTTAGTTTGCACTGATGTCTTTTAGTGTAGCCAGTTTTTAGAATCTGCTAAAAAATAAGTGTATGTCATTTATTCATACCCTTGCTTGATTGCCCTCTACAACTGTATTGACCACTAGTAAATGACTGCTATTGCCTATTTTGCCTACAAAAACCTAGATACACACAGACAACATCTTCTTCAGTAGGAGTTAATTACTAACTAAACAAGCTCACTTCAATTCATAGTTCTTCTCTTACCTGAATAGATGACGTGAAGCTGTCTTCTTACTGCAGGGTTTTTCCCAAGGGGTGGAAGGTAGTAGTAGGAGCAGGCTAACACACTAACAGGGAAGACTCATCTATGCCAACTCCAACTGCAGGATTAATCAAAGTGCTATCCATTATTGGCAACTAGATTGAAAAAAAAACAGAGAGTTAGTTAGTCATATTATATCATAACTTTAGGAAGACTGAGAACAGACTACCACAATGACAGTATTTGATACACAACAAAGAATACCTGATACAATAATAACAACTAGCAATATCAACTTGTTCTGAGCAATGGTGGGGAACAAGATTAAGCGTTTATGCAACACACAACTAAAGGCAAGAATGAGGATGTTGATGGGGCTGTTGTGGAATATTGCTCAGGTAATAGAAGGTCATGCAGTGAGTTGGTGTTGCTTTCACCACATCCACCCCAGCAAGTGTGTGATCCATTTCTAATGTTAAATTAAGTCACACCTCAATAAATCACACAGCCGGGGGAAGAAGGTTAGGGGCTCAATGAATGGATCAGAAAGAGGATATGAGGAAAGGTGTGACAAAGACAAATATTACACAACAGAAACCACAACAAAATTCATTGGAGCGCTGAGCAGCACACCATCATCAATCTGTTGTGGAAGAAAACGATAAAGGGATGGGTATGACACAGTTCAGTTAAATGCATTGCAAACAGCCCTTCTGCCCCAGAGACCCAAGATAGCATATCTCTAAATATTATATTGTCTAGGTTTGAAACAATACAAGTAATGGAGGACTGAAGTTAACCCATCCAATTCTAAAGAGTATGATTGTTAAAAGGAAAATGATACTTTATTGACAAACTGGGAAGTTCATCTCCATTCTTCTTCAAATGTCTATCACTCTTTGGTGCCTGACTGAACCTGTCCGGCAGGTAAGCTGGAGTCTCGAGCTTTCACCAAGTTTTTTTCACAAAGGAGAGGACTAGGAGAAAGCATACATATTGAAAAAAACAGTAACTGTACTATAGAGAAAAGGAGAAGGACAAAAGGAAGCAAGGTAAACTTCATGAGGAGTCAAGGAGTGTACCAATAAGACTCAGAGGCAGAGCAAGAATATAAGAGGAGTTTGACGCTTAAGCCAACAATGCAGTAAACACATGCCCAGCAACATTTCCTAACAATGCACCTCTCTCCATTCCACAGAGCTGAGTGAGAACGAGGCCTCAGAGCCTTCGCCATCATCATGATTTCTCTCTGAAGTCAATAACTTTCTCCTTCTATCTGTTGAGGTAGTCCTGGCCTGAATCCTTCCTTCCTCATCCTCCTGATTCTGAGGAACTCCTTCCCAGCACCAAACCTAGCAAGCAGACCTATGTAGTCAAGTGTACTGCTGTTGAAGAACAAATAGAGAAACAGAACTGGAGTATTTTGTGTACATTTATGTTTGGTAACTAAAGTTACTGGTCTGGTCTGAGGAACCAGAAAATAGGAGTAGACCCTACAGGTAAATTTCTCTAAGCTTAAAAGACCAATCATTTTCAGGACAAAATAATCACCTATCAGCCTCCAAACATTGCAAAGCATCAGATTCAAGTTTACAAATTTGTTGAACTCCATCCCTCACTGTCAGCCACCACACACATCATCAACCATCACTCACAATCACTCAATATATCACCACTAATTGGTACAATAGTTAGTACTTATCTCTTCCAATCCAAGCATGGTGGTTGAAAATACTACATCCTCCATTGTAGCAAGCAGCAGCACATTGGAATATGGTACTGGCACTAGCAGTCTTTCAATCAATGATCTTCTGGGGCAGCCCTGCTAGGTGATGTAAAAAAGGACAGGCAATGGCATGTGAGAGAGGCAGGCATTGTCTCCAATGTCCTGAAGGGAATGTGGGGACTTCTCTACTGCACACAAGTCCAACTCCAATCTGATTATTTAATATGTGACTACATAATTGTGGGGCAGCATGAATCTAACACAAACATAATGTTCCACTAGCAATTTCTTTTGGAAAGAAAGAAAGATAGGAAGAAAGAAAGAAGTTCTACAAGAAATAATTAAAAAGTTCCATGGTGGCACTGGCAAGTAAAGTTTGGCCTCTAACTCAGGTGGTTCACCCAGAAGTTTGTCAGAAAACACACTTCTGCCTCCAAACATTGAAAACCATCAGAATCAAGTTTACAAATTTGTTGAACTCCATCCCTCACTTTCAGCCATCACACACATCATCAATCATCATTTGCAATCATTCAATATATATCACCACTAAGTGGTACAATAGTTAGTACTTATTTCTTCCAATCCAAGTATGGGGGTTGAACAAAATATTATCTCCTCCATTGGTAGCAAGTAGCAACACATTGGAATATGGCATTGGCACTAGCAGACTTTTAATCAATGATCTTCTGGGGCAGCCCTGCTAGGTGATGTAAAAAACGACATGCAATGGCATGTGAGAGAGGCAGGCATTGTCTCCAATGTCCTGAAGTGAGTGTGGGGGCTTCTCCACTGCACACAAGTTCAACTCCAATCTGGTTATATAATATGTGACTAAACAATTGTGGCACAGCATGAATCTAACACAAACATAATGTTCGACTAGCAGTTTTTTTTGGAAACAAAGAAAGTAAAATAGGAAGAAAGAAAGAAGTTCAACAAGAAATGATGAAAAACTTCCATGGTGGCACTGGCAAGTAGAGTTTGTCCTCTAACTCAAGTGGTTCACCCAGAAGTTGGTCAGAAAACACACTTCTGACCAATGATCCTCTTTCTTCTCCTGTGGTGGTTCAGGAACAGTGCAATCAGGTGGTATAAAATGCTGGTTAATTTTGATCATGGTTAATAACTCAACATTTTGAGGCAACATACTGTCTCTTTTCACTGTAACAACTGCACCAGCTGCAGTGACCATACTTCCAGCAGACACGCTGGCTACAGGACAAGTCACATACTTTATTGTCAGCCTGCTATGCTCTGACCATTGGCGTATCTTCCTTTTCCATTACACCAATGGGTTTTGATCCACATACACCTCTTTTGGGTCATCCAGATATTCCTGGAACATCCTGTGAAGTGTCATTGGTGCTGCTACTCGCTCAACCTCTTTTGCCTTCACCTCTGCACTTGACTTTAAAGACATGACACCTGAAACCAAGCTAATGCAGAGGTTGCACCAGATTCTTCTGATGCTGTTGGTGTTCTTGTTGCTGGTGTTGGCTGCTGTGAGACAAGGCTACCCTCTATGGAAGTTGGAGGCAGTATCCCAGAACTGCAGAGTGGGACTCTAAGTTCCAACTGTTCTTCTTCCAGTTTACTGACTTGCTCAACAATCCACCTCTTGTATTTTGAAACATCCCGGTCAGAAAAAGGAATGAAAGAGGAAAGAAGTTTTTGTAGAGTGGATCAAGTAGGGTGACACAGATGTACTCTTTGGATGAGATAATGTCATTTTATAGCCTTGCAATACAATTCAAGCGATAGCCTCCGAGTGCGTACCTTTCAGACGTCTTCTTCAGTTGGTCCTATAGCATATGAAACAATGGGACAGCTTGGCTCATCATACGGTCATCTTTGCTAACTTCCTATGTGAAAACCTCAAAAGGGAGCAGCATATGTGTCAGGCATTTGACTAGGCCCCATTTGTCCGCATCTGTGGTCAGAGATTTCCCAATTTCATCCCCTCCTCTTAGAATGACATTGTCATTGATCTGTCTGTACTGCTTAAACAGACTTTGCAACATACAATAGGTTGAGTTAGAACATGTGGGAATGACGTGTATCAGGGCTTTAACTGGTCCTCTGTTACCACACTGAATAATCGGCAACTGTTTCCGGGCTTCAAAAGAATGTCTCAAGTGATTGCTGATTTTTCTGCAGGTGGTCAGTATATTGCTGACTATGGGGGTGATTCTGACCTCGGCGGTAAAATGCCCTTACCGCCGGTCAGAAGACCGCCATAACACCGCCGCGGCCGCGGTCAACCGCCACGGTCATTCTGACCCACAACGGCCAAACCTCCAAAAATCCGTCCTCCACTGCAGCCCGCCACATCGGCGGGCAGCGATAAACTGGAGATGACCAAACCTCCACTGTCACGCCAACAGAAATACGCCCATGCCATTACGACCCACGAATCCACACGGCGGTCATTCAAACGCGGTATTCCATTGGCGCTACACACCGCCGCGGTCAGAATACATACACATCACCAAAACACAGCCACATTGGACAATTTGAAAAACACACACCTGATACACATACACACACCACTCCCACACAATCAACCAACTATAAAACACACAGCCACATCACCCACAAACCCCTGCGACCCCAATTACTGAGAGAAAGAGAGAGAGACACAGCAGACAATCCAAAGCAAGACACACTGAGGCACACTACACCATCACACACACCACATAGTAGCACAAAGCACCACTCACCAACACACTCCTCATCACATACACCACCCCACACCTCACCCACACCACCCCATGGCACCCCAAAGGCATCCACGATTTTCGGACCAAGAACTCCGGGTCATGGTGGAGGAAATCCTAAGAGTGGAACCCCAGCTCTTCGGCTCGCAGGTGCAGCACACCAGTATAGCCAGGAAGGCGGAGCTATGGCAGCGGATCGTGGACAGGGTCAACGCGGTGGGACAGCATCCCAGGAATAGGGAGGACATCCGCAAAAGATGGAACGACCTACGGGGGAAGGTCCGGTCGATGGTCTCCAGGCACAACATCGCGGTCCAGAAGACTGGCGGCGGACCCCCACCCACCCCTCCCGAATTTACATCGTGGGAGCAAGAGGTCTTGACCATCCTGCATCCTCAGGGCCTCGCAGGAGTAGCCGGAGGAATGGACTCTGGTAAGTCCCATCTCAACTACTATATCCCCCACACCCCACCAGCATGCCAACCCACACCCCCACCCTCACCCCCAACCCCCCAGCACACATCCTTCCTGACAATGTTTCACCAGCACAACCCACCCATCCCAACACCAACTCCTGCATGCCAACACAAACCATGGGCACCCATCACCTAAGCATGACCACTGCACTAACCCCTCCCCCCCACTAAATACCCTCACAACACCTCCCTCCAGGGAATGCCTGCACTGGGGGACAAGGGCACCCACAACACGCATGCTATTGCACACACAGAAACAATAACCAAACTCTCTTACCCCATGCAGGACCCGAACGACAACACACCAGCCAGGAGGGTCCAGAAGTGTCCATCCCACCCCCGGAACAGGCCCACACTGAGGATAGCAGCTCTGTCGACAGTGAACCTGATGACCAGCCCGGACCATCGGGGACCTCTGGGCAGTCGGTTCCCCTCAGGCAGCCACAGGCCACACCAGACCCGACCCCCTCTGCCGACACCAGCACAGCTCCCACCCAGCGGGCCCATGCCTCTGTCTCTAGGACAGCTCAATCAGCGGTGTGTCTGCCACTACAGGGCACCCAGGCTAACCCGACACCCCAACAACAACAGGGACCTGGGGGCAGTGGGAGCGGGCACACCGGCCAGGGGACAGAGGCCGGGGGAAACCGGGCAGCTCGGAGGGCTGCTGTGCGACAGGGGGGGGAGGAGAGGCCCAGGGAACCCACTCTCCAAGAGGCCCTCACCACCCTCATGGGGGCCTACCACCACTCCCAAGAAACGATGGCGACGGTACTGGCCAGGTTCACTGAGATGCAGGCACAGCAGGAGGAACGCTACATGGGGTTCAGGGAGGAGCTGAGAATCATCGGGACCGCAATGGGGACCATCGTCCTGGCCCTCCACAGGATAGAGGACGCGTTGCGGGACCATGGTGCACCACACAGGGCCCCTGTCACTAGGCCGGACCAGGAACAGCCTACCACCTCCGCCGGCGCTAGTGGACAGGAGGTCCCAACACCTCGACAGCCCCCCAGAACCCCACCTCCTGCTGAAGAACAACCACCCCGTAAGAGGAGCCTGAGACCAAAGAAAAAGACAGAGTAGGATGTCAAGACCCCCGCCAGCAGGACATACCCCCTCAAGTCTTCCCACTGTCCCACATTGCCACCCTGTCCAACCATGAACTGCCTATGCTCCATCCTTCCACAGGCAAAAGAACAATGCACCTGTGAGACTGAGAACTGGACTCTGCCATGGATACTCCTCCACCCCCACCCATCACCCTTAGAATCACATGTACCGGTATCTAGCACTGTAAATAAATCACATTTTGCACACAAACCTGTTTTGAGTCCTGCTGTATTATTAACAAAGGGATAACATATTACTGTTCAATTTCTGTTCTGTCAATTAGTCATGACAACATACCAATGTCAATACGCTGTATTTCATGGGCGAAGCAAGCAGAAGTCAGGTACTGAGTCAGACAGCACTGAGACGGGAAGGGAAAGGCATAAATTAATAAAAAACATCTGTGGGGAACTACAGAAAGTACAGATGCAGGAGGCTAGAAGCAATTGTGAAATGGCGTGGGTGATTCTTACCTGGGTGTTACTGGAAATACTGTTGTATCACTCTGTCCCTATTGTCTGTGTCGTCCTCAGAGTCTTCCTCCTCTTCACTCTCCACAGGCTTCACGGCTTCTACAACACCACCATCTGGACCATCCTCCTGCAGGAAAGGCACCTGGCGTCGCAAAGCCAGGTTGTGAAGCATACAGCACGCCACGATGATATGGCACACCTTCTTTGGTGAGTACATTAGGGATCCACCAGTCATATGCAGGCACCTAAACCTGGCCTTCAGGAGGCCAAAGGTTCGCTCAATCACCCTCCTTGTACGCCCATGGGCCTCATTGTAGCGTTCCTCTGCCCTTGTCCGGGGATTCCTTACTGGGGTCAGTAGCCACGGCAGGTTGGGGTAACCAGAGTCACCTATTAGCCACACACGTTGTCTCTGTAGCTGCTCCATCACATAGGGGATGCTGCTATTTCGCATCACATACGCGTCATGCACTGACCCTGGGAACTTGGCATTTACATGGGAGATGTACTGGTCAGCCAAACAGACCACCTGGACATTCATCGAATGATAATTCTTTCTGTTTCGGTACACCTGCTCATCGTCTTTTGGGGGTACCAAAGCCACATGGGTCCCATCAATGGCACCAATGATGTTGGGGATATGTCCAAGGGCATATAAATCACCCTTCACTGTGGGCAAGTCACCCTCCTCGGGGAAAATGATGTAGCTCCGCATGAGTTTCATCAGGGCAGACAACACTCTGCTCAAAATCTTTGAAAACATAGGCTGAGACATTCCAGATGACATGGCCACTGTGGTCTGGAATGACCCACTGGCCAAAAAATGGAGGACTGACAAAACCTGCACCAGAGGGGGAATCCCTGTGGGTTGGCGGATGGGGGACATCAGGGCTGGCTCCAGCTGGGCACACAGTTCATGGATAGTGGCACGGTCAAGTCGGTATCGAAGGATTATATGGCGTTCTTCCATTGTCGACAGGTCCACCAGCGGTCGGTACACGCGAGGATTCCTCCTTCTCATCCCAAGTCCCAGCGGACGGTGCCTAGGAAGGACAACATGGAGCACAGAGTCAGCCAAACCACAGGTACGTACAGACAGCTTGCACAGTTAAAGAATGGCAATGGGTTGAAAGGCGTGTATGTGTGGCAATGCAAGGCCTAGGCCTGTGTGTCGCAGTCAAAATTAAGCCATGTGGGCCCTTGAAATGGCGGCTGCCTGACCTGTGAAGTGGGACAATGGGATGTGAGGTCACTGCGCTGGCTGGGCACACCGTGGCGGTAGGCGGTCGAAGACCGCGGCGCAAAGCCGCATTGGATAACATTGAAGCCTATGGGTTTCAGGAGCCAATAACGAAGTGCGCCGGCGGTCGCGGTACGCACCGCCGCAGTACGCACCGCCGCGGACGTGACCGCCATTTTCTATCTGCTTAATCACTCGAGACCTGATCATCCACAGGAGAGGACCTATACTGCAAGTGCTGCTGTGACCTCGGTCTGGAAGATACAATGGCTGCTGTGACTGGGGAAAGGGCCCCTGCCTTCACGTCTGAAGAATTGGACAAGCTCGTGGATGGGGTCCTCCCCCAGTATGCGCTACTCTACGGTCCTCCAGACCAACAAGTGAGTACCCCGGGTGCTAATGGAATGGGCTATGCCTGTGTGGATTGGGGTGGATGTAAGTTGGTGGGGTGGGGGGCGAATGAGGAGTGCAACGCCCGACAGATGAGAGCATGTGCCATATGGCAAAGTGGGTGGGGGGGGGCCAATTACATCTAACATGCAGGCCATTGATGATTTCCTCCTTTCCACCCTGTACATGTCTAATAGGTCAGCGCCCATCAGAAGATCGAGATTTGGCGTGCCATCGCCAAGGAAGTCCGGACCTTGGGGGTCCACAACAGACGGGGCACCCACTGCCGCAAGAGGTGGGAGGACATCCGCCGCGGAACAAGGAAGACCGCAGAAACACTGCTGGGGATGGCCTCCCAACCTAGGAGGGGTGCCAGTCGCACCATGACCCCCCTGATGTCCCGGATCCTGGCGGTGGCCTACCCTGAATTGGATGGGCGCTTTAAGACATCACAGCAGACACAAGGGGGTGAGTATCAGCACATTCTCCTATCTTTCTGCGCAGTGGAGGCGTCTGGGTGGGGGAGGAGGGCTGTGGGTGACATTAGGCCAGGGCGCTTTCTGTAGTGTAGTCCTCTCCCTTAGGCATGGCCCTGTGCCCCCGGCCCCCACCTCTGTAGGGTGACAAGTACAGCCATTGAAGGTCCAGCATCTCCCATGTGCGCGTTTGACGTCTCTTGGCCTGTTGTCTTAGTCAGTAGTACTGAGTAGTGTACCCCGAATGCGCGGCTTAGTGCATTAGGCACCTGTGTCTGTCCTCTCCGCCAACGGTGTTGACATTGCATGCACTCAACCTGGTCTTCTTTTTTCTCCCCCCACCCTTTCTCTTCATCTTCTTGTGCATGTGTGCATTAGCATCATCAGGCGGAGGAGATATGGCATCGGAGCACGAGGGAGCTGCAGGACACAAGGCCCCGGTGGGCCCAGGAACAGACACCCAGGGCACCAGTGATCCGGAGGGCGAGGGGAGCACCACGACGGGGACCGCTGGTGAGAGCAGCGAAAGCGACACGTCCTCGGATGGGAGCTCCCTAGGGGTGGCGGCAACATCCGTGCCCCCCGCCTCTACAGGTACAGCCGCCACCCAGCGCACCAGCCCCGCCCTCCCAGCAGCCCCTCAGTCTTCGCTCCGTGCCGGTTCGCCCAGGAAGGCGCGCGTCTCCTTCGCCCCAGGCACCTCAGCCCCTGCCCCTGTTGCCCCTGTTGCCCCTGCTGCCCTCAGTGCGGAGCTCATTGACCTGGTAAGGACGCTCATTGTTGGGCAGACGACCCTTCTGAATGCCATCCAGGGTGTGCAAAGGGAGGTGCAACAGAGCAATGCGTACCTGGAGGGCATTCATTCGGGTCAGGCTGCCCATCAACGAGCGTTCACTGCTCTGGCCTCATCACTGACGGCAGCCATTGTCCCTGTTTCCAGCCTCCCTCTTCTGACTGCCTCCAGCCTGTCTCTGTCTCCTGTTCCTCAGCCTATCCCATCCACACCATCAGACCAGCCTGCACACACCTCAACACCCAAGAGCAGCTCATCCAAACACAAGCACCACAGATCCCGCAAACACTCACCCGAGCAACACCCAGATGCAGACATGCCAACAGCCACTGCCACCCCTGTGTCCCCCTCCTCCTCGTCTCCCTCCTCCCTCCCTGTGACGTCTACACTCACACCTGCATGCACCCCAACATCAGCCAGTGCTTCCATCACCACCTCACCCTCCAGTACAGTCCACACTCGTGCAGTCACCACCCCCACTGCCATGTACACGTCCCCTGTGTCCTCTCCCACTGTGTCTGTCACCCCCTCTTCCAAGACACACAAACGCAGGCAGCCACCCACCCAACAGCCATCCACCTCACGACAGCCTACAGCACCAGCACCTTCACCCAATGACAGCACACCTGACTCTCCTACAACCACCTCCTCTACCTCCACTTCCATCTCCACTTCTCCTACCCTTTACCTTGGCCCTAAAAAACCTTTCCTGGCTAACCTTCACCTCTTTCCCCCCGATGACCTCCCCCATCCATCTTCAAAGAGTCCCAAGAGCACCGCAGCCACCACCAGCCCAGCTTCGGGTGTCATTGTTGTGCCTGGGTTCTGGAGCCCACCCTTTGCCAGCAGTGACACATCGATCAGCAGCAAGGACACGTCCAGCCCCCCCCCGGCAAGAGGACCCGCAAAACCAAGGACCGCCGTGCGAGGACCGACAGGGCTGCCCCCAAGGAGCAATGTGCGGCCACTTCACCACCCACACCATCTGGGGGAGGCAAGGGCCCGAGAGCCCCATCAAAGGAGCGGAAGGGCAGCAGGAGCGCGGAGAAGGTGGACCCCACATGCCACATCCCAGCTGGGAAGGAGGACACTAAGGAGGCCAGGAGTCCGTCCCCGAAGGGTCCAGAAACGTCACGGTCCGAGGGCGACTGAACAGGGAGTCCAGGCCAGGTCTGGCTCCCTTGACCTGCTGGATGGGCACCGCTGAACAGGGCCCGCAGTGCAGAAGAGCACCGCTGAACAGGGCCCCGCCGTGGAGATAGGCACCGCTGAACAGGGCCCGCGGTGCAGAAGAGTACCGCTGAACAGGGCCCCGCCGTGGAGATAGGCACCGCTGAACAGGGCCCGCGGTGCAGAAGAGTACCGCTGAACAGGGCCCCGCCGTGGAGATAGGCACCCCTGAACAGGGCCCGCGGTGCAGAAGAGTACCGCTGAACAGGGCCCCGCCGTGGAGATAGGCACCGCTGAACAGGGCCCGCGGTGCAGAAGAGTACCGCTGAACAGGGCCCCGCCGTGGAGATAGGCACCGCTGAACAGGGCCCGCGGTGCAGAAGAGCACCGCTGAACAGGGCCCCGCCGTGGAGATAGGCACCGCTGAACAGGGCCCGCGGTGCAGAAGAGCACCGCTGAACAGGGCCCCGCCGTGGAGATAGGCACCGCTGAACAGGGCCCGCGGTGCAGAAGAGCACCGCTGAACAGGGCCCCGCCGTCTCATGCACCGCTCCGCTGGGCCCTTCCTGTCAAGCACCGCTCCGCTGGGCCCCGCCGTCTCAAGCACCGCTCCGCTGGGCCCCGCCGTCTCAAGCACCGCTCCGCTGGGCCCTTCCTGTCAAGCACCGCTCCGCTGGGCCCCGCCGTCTCAAGCACCGCTCCACTGGGCCCCGCCGTCTAAATCACCGCTCCGCTGGGCCCCGCCGTCTCAAGCACCGCTCCGCTGGGCCCTTCCTCTCAAGCACCGCTCCGCTGGGCCCTTCCTCTCAAGCACCGCTCCGCTGGGCCCTTCCTCTCAAGCACCGCTCCGCTGGGCCCTTCCTGTCAAGCACCGCTCCGCTGGGCCCTTCCTCTCAAGCACCGCTCCGCTGGGCCCCGCCGTCTCAAGCACCGCTCCGCTGGGCCCTTCCTGTCAAGCACCGCTCCGCTGGGCCCCGCCGTCTCAAGCACCGCTCCGCTGGGCCCTTCCTGTCAAGCACCGCTCCGCTGGGCCCCTCCGTCTCAAGCACCGCTCCGCTGGGCCCTTCCTGTCAAGCACCGCTCCGCTGGGCCCCGCCGTCTCAAGCACCGCTCCGCTGGGTCCTTCCTCTCAAGCACCGCTCCGCTGGGCCCCGCCGTCTCAAGCACCGCTGAACAGGGCACCGCCGTCTCAAGCACCGTTGATGGTTCATTGTGCCCACCATGCCTCCTCCTTGACCAGTGGAGACTGTCATCCACCTGATGGACTGTGGCTTTGCACTCCCCAGGATGGTCCAGTGGGCAGCCCACCCACTGTAGAGACATTGAGAGACTGTGGCTTTGCACTCCCCAGGATGGTCCAGTGGGCAGCCCACCCACTGTAGAGACATTGAGAGACTGTGGCTTTGCACTCCCCAGGATGGTCCAGTGGGCAATCCACCCACTGCAGAGACTTGAGAGACTGTGGCTTTGCACTCCCCAGGATGGTCCAGTGGGCAATCCACCCACTGCAGAGACTTGAGAGACTGTGGCTAATCTAATCTAATTTAAAATAAAAAACAATCTAAAAAAACTAAAACTAAAATTTAAATAAAAAACAAGAAATTAAAACAAATAATTAAAAATTACAATTAAAAATCAAAATAAACTAAAACACAAAAAATTAATAAAAAAATAAAATAAAAAATAGTAGAATAAAACATTAAAATAAAAAAATTAACATAGAATATACAAATTAAATATAAAATATAAACTTAAGATAAACAAATGATCAATAATTAACAAGGTTTGTATGTAAGTCTATGGCAAAGACACACTGGCTGGATGCACAAAATGGCTGCCAGCCACATGGTAAAACAACAACAAGGACGAAGGAGGCATGGCAAACAAAGAACACATGCAAGCCAATGTCAAATGAACACTGGCTGCATGCACAAAATGGCTGCCAGTCACATGGTCAAACAACAAGGAGCAAGGAGACATGGAGAAAGAACATATGCTAACCAATGACAAAGGAACACTAGCCGCATGCTCAAAATGGTTTTTAATAACAAGGAGCAAGGAGGCATGGGGAACAAGGAAAGAACACAAGCAAGCCTATGGCAAAGGAACACTGGCTGCATGCACAAAATGGCAACCAGTCACATGGTCAAACAACAATATGGAGCAAGGTGGCATGGGGAACAAAATAAGAACACATGCAAGCCTTTAGAAAAGGAACACTGGCTGCATGCACTAAATGGCTACCAGCCACTTGGTCAAACAGCAACATCAAGGAGCAAGGAGGCATGGGTGACAAAGGAAGAGCACATGCAAGCCTTTGGCAAAGGAACACTAGCTGCATGCTCAAAATGGCTACCAGCCACATGATCAAACAACAAGGAGCAAGGAGAGATGGGGAACAAAGAAAGAACATATGCTAGCCAATGACAAAAGAACACTAGCAACATGCGCAAAATGGCTTCCAGCGGTCAAACAACAACAATAAGGAGCAAGGAGGCATGGGAAACAAAGAAAGAACACATACACAAGTATGGCAGAGGATAACTGGCTGCATGCACAAATTGGTTGCCACCCACATGGTCAATAACAAGGAGCAAGGAAAACAAAGAAAAACACATGGAAGCCTACGGCAAAGACACACTGGGTGGATGCAGAAAATCACTGCCAGCCATATGGTCAAGCAACAAGAACAAGGAGCGAGAAGGCAGAAGAAAGAACACATGCAAGCTTATGGCAAAGGAACACTAGCTGCATGCACAAAATGGCTTCCAGCCACATTGTCACACAACAGCAACAAAGAACAAGGAAAACAAAGAAAAACTCATGCAAGCCTATAGCTTGGGTGGCTTCAGAACATGGCCACCAGCCACATGGTCAAACAGCAACTGTGAACAAGGAGGCTTGAAGAACAAAGAGCACATGTAAGCCTATAGACATTGACTACACAAAATGGCCCTCGCCACATGGCATGGAAAACAACACATACACATACAGACTGGCCATACAGAGGCATGGTGGTAACACTGAAGAAAACACTAACATTAATTCAGCAATGCAAAACATGAAATTTAACTCAGGCATACAAATTTAACAACAACAGTACAATCATCCTCCTATGCCATCACACATAACCATACACCATACATACCTTTTGCAAAAAAAATGAAAAACAAAAATAGCCAACATTTCTAATTTAATCCAATGCCATCCCTGCCCTAAATTAAGTTTGAAAACATATACCACTGAAATATTTATTTTATGCATTGATGACTACTAATACTGGGCCTACTGGCTAGATGGCCCTTTGGAAATCTCGGCACATAGATGGCAATTTGGAAATCTAGGCCACATAGTAAAATAATATTGCAAATGTTACAAACGTGTATAAAAGCACAGGTACTGAACTGTGCAAAATGTTCATTTACAAAATATGAAAAATCAATGAAATGCAAAATAAATGATTAGGCTGTACTTAAACTCCAGGCCACCCACCACTATACATTTTCACAATCCAATTAAAGTACAAAGAACTACTGGTGCATTCCGGAGCAAACAAACAACACCCTTCAATGTATTTGTTATTCTTTTGTGTGATTTCACAAACACAAAGGGGGTTATTACAACATTGGGGGTAAAAGCCGCTTACCGCCGTGCAGAAGACCGCCAATACACCGCCGCGGCCGCGGAATTCCACCACAGTTATTATGACCCACATCTCTGAACCCGCCGAAATTCAGGCACCCACACATATCCGCCACACCAAAGGTCAGTGATAAACTGGCGAAAACAAAACCTCCACCGTCACGCCAACAGAAACACGCCCATGCTATTACGACCCACGAATCCACGCGGTGGTCTATCAACCGCGGTATTCCATTGGCGGTACACACCGCCGCGCTCAAAATACACACACATCTCCAAAACCCGCCACATTGGACAATTCCAAATACACACACCTGATACACATACAAACACCACTCTCACACACCCAACACTATATAAAACACAAACCCACATCACCCACAAACCCCTACGACCAAAATTTATTCACGAAGGCCAGAGAGACAGCACAGAATAGACAATCCCACCACACAGAGGCACACAACACCATCACCCACACAACATCCACGCACAAAACACCACACACCACTACACATCACCACACACATCAACACTCACACCGCCCCACACATCACACACACCACCCCACGTCACGCCAAAGACACCCCCGCTTTTCCGAGGAGGAGCTCAGGGTCATGGTGGAGGAAATCCTACGGGTAGAGCCACAGCTATTTGGCTCACAGGTGCAGCACGCATCCATAGCCAGGAAGATGGAGCTATGGCGAAGAATCGTGGACAGGGTCAACGCTGTGGGACAGCATCCAAGAAATCGGGAGGACATCAGGAAGAGGTGGAACGACCTATGGGGGAAGGTGCGTTCAGCGGTCTCCAGGCACAGCATCGCGGTTCAGCGGACTGGCGGTGGACCCCCACCTCCTCCCCCACAACTAACAACATGGGAGGAACAAGTCTTGACCATCATGCATCCAGAGGGCCTCAGAGGAATCGGTGGAGGAATGGACACTGGTAAGTCAATTCGTAACTATCATATCCCCCACCCTACCTGCATGCTATCACACACCCCCACCCTCACACCCTCCCCTATCACCCAAACTCCTCACTAATGTACTAAGAACACAAACCACACATCCCAACACCAAGCCCTGCATGACACAACTAAGCATGGACACCCATCACTAAAGCATGCTCACTGCACATACCCATAACAACCCCTAACCATCATCACACAAGCGCCCACACAGAAAAGCTTGCACTGGGGTACACGCTCACCCTCCCATTGCACACCATGACACACACACATGCAATAATCATGCTCTTATGCCTCTGCAGGATCACGAAGGACCGTCACCACCCCGGAGGGTCCAGACAACTCCACTCAACCCACAGAAGAGGCCCACAGTGACGATAGCAGCTCTGCCCTACTGGATCCTGATGACCAGCCCGGACCATCGTGGGCCTCGGGACAGTCGGTTCCCTTCGCACAGGCACAGCCCAACACTGACCTTCCACCATCTGGTAACACCAGCACAGCACCCACCCAGCAGGCCCAAACTTCCATACCCAGGACACGTCAATCAGCTGTGTGTCCACCACTACAGGGAAGCCAGGATAACCCACCACCCCAACAACAACAGGGACCTGGGGGCAGTGGTAGTGGGCACACGGTCCAGGGGACGGAGGCACAGGAACACAGGGGAACTGGGAGGGCTGCTGTGCGACAGGGGGTGGACAGGCCAAGGGAACCCACTCTCCACGAGGCCCTCTCCTCCATCATGGGAGCATACCACGACTCCCAGGAGACGATGGCGACGGTCCTGGTCAAGTTTCAGGAGACCTAGCGCCTGCAGGAGGAACAGTATTTGGGGTTCAGGGAGGAGCTCAGGACCATCAGCTCCGCCTTGGGCACCATCGTAGAGATGCTGAAGGACATACAGCAGACCTTGAGGGACACTGTGGCACTCCAAGGGGCCCCTGACACTAGCATGGACGATGAACTGCCCACCACCTCTGCCGGCGCTAGTGGACAGGACGCCCCGCCACAGGACCACCACACTAGCACCCCACCCCCTGCAGACGGACAACCACACGCAAGCGGTCCCTGAGATCCAGGAACAGGACAGAGCAAGATGGCAAGACCCCCGCCAGGAAATGAGACCACCCTGATTGTCCTCCCACTGTCCCACTTTGTTACCCTGTCCATACTTAAACTGCCCCAGCTCCACTACCTTTGCCCATTTGGCCAGTGCACCTGTGAGACTAATAGACTGGACTCTGCCACGGACATTCCTCCACCATCACCCATCACCATTTTACAACCCCCCTCCAATTTTGAGCACTTCAATAAACACCCTTGAACCACAAAACAATGTTGAGTCAATCTATGATTTGGAAAATTGTATTATCAATGACAGAGTCAAAATGCGTTTCTAGTTGTAAAGCCAACATACCTATGTCACACATCACAAGTCCTTGAAGGATGCATGCAGATGACACACGTTGGTAAGCACACCTGTGAAACCGTAATGTAAAGGAACAACTCAGTTACCAAATAATCCTATGAAATTACACACAGGATAGAGGAAGACGTGTGACAGTGAATGTAATGGTAAAAATGAAAGTGTTCTCACCTGTGTGTCAGTGGAAATATTGCTGTATGACTGACTCCCTGTTGTCGTTGTCTTCTTCCTCAGCTTCCTCCTTATCACTGTCCACAGGCTCCACAGGCTCCACAGCTGCCACAACACCGTCAACTGGACCATCTTCCTGCAGAAAAGGCACCTGGCGTTGCAAAGCAAGATTGTGAAGCATCGAGCAGGCGATGATGATCTGGCACACCTTCTTCGTGAGTAGAATAGGGAACCACCTGTCATATGGAGGCACCTGAACCTGGCCTTCAGGAGGACGAAGGTGCAATCGATCACCCTCCTAGTCCGCCCGTGGGCCTCATTGTAGCGTTCCTCTGCCCTGGTCCTGGGATTCCTCACTGGGGTCAATAGCCAGGACAGGTTGGAGTAACCAGAGTCCCCTAATAGCCACACAAGGTTCCTCTGGAGTTCACCCATCATATCAGGGATGCTGCTATTCCGCAGGATGTAGGCGTCATGCACTGAGCCAGGGAACATAGCATTTACCTGGGAGATGTACTGGTCTGCCAAACATACCATCTGTACATTCATGGAATGATAACTCTTCCGTTCCTGTACACCTGTTCACTCCTGTGGGGGGGGGACCAGAGCTACATGGGTCCCATCAATAGCACCTATGATGTTGGGGATATGTCCAAGGGCATAGAAGTCACCTTTCACTGTAGCCAAATCTTCCACCTCAGGGAAAATGATGTATCTCCTTACGTGTTTCAGCAGGGCAGACAACACTCTGGACAACACGTTGGAAAACATAGGCTGGCACATCCCTGATGCCATGGCTACAGTTGTCTGAAAAGAGCCACTTGCAAGGAAATGGAGCACTGACAGCACCTGCACGCCAGGGGGGATTCCAGTGGGATGACAGATTGGTGAAATCAGGTCTGGCTCCAACTGGGTACATAGTTCCTGGATAGTGGCACGGTCAAACCTGTAGGTGACGATTAAATGTCGCTCCTCCATTGTCAACAGGTCCACCAGCGGTCGGTACACCGGAGGATTCCGCCATCTTCTCAATTGTCCCAAATGACGGTGCCTAGGAAGGACAACAGCGACCACAGAGTCAACTATTTACCAGATATGTACCGACAGTTACACAGAACACGACACCAAACACAAAACCCTTTCTGTATGTGTGTTGAGTGTAGGCCTAGCTATGTGTGATGCAGAAGTAAATGAAGCCATGTGGGCCCCTGAAATGGCGGCTGCCTGACCTCTAAACTGGGACAATGGGATTGTGGGGTGACTGCGTTGCCGTTGCACACCGTCGCGGTAGGCGGTCGTAGACCGCGGCGCAATGCTGCATTGGTTAACATTGGACCCTATGGGTCCCAGGAGCCAATGAACAAGTGCGCCGCCGGTGATGATACGCACCGCTGCGGACGTCACCGCCATTTTCTATCTGTTCAATCACTAGATACCTGATCTTCGACAGGAGAGGACCTACACTGCACGTGCTGCTGTGACCTCGGTCTGGAAGCGACGATGGCCGCTGCGTCTGGGGAAAGGGCCCCTGCCTTCACTGCTCAGGAGTTGGAGAAACTAGTAGACGGGGTCCTCCCCCAGTACACGCTACTCTACGGTCCACCAGACCAACAGGTTAATACACAGGTAGCACGTTGTATGGGCTAGGCCTGGGTGGAGAGGGCTGGTTGTAAGAGGGCAGAGTTCAGGGAACATTAATGCATGTGAATGAATGTGCACATGGCTAGGGTAGGGAGGGGGGACACTCACATCGACGGTGCAGTTGGTAATGACTTCTCTTTTTCCCTTGTGCATGTCATGTAGGTCAGCGCCCACCAGAAGAAGGACAATTGCCGTGCCATCGCCAACGACGTCCGGACCCTGGGGGTCCACCAGAGACGGGGCAACCACTGCCGGAAAAGATGGGAGGACATTAGCCGCTGGAGCAAGAAGATGGCGGAGGCTCAGCTGGGGATGGCCTCCTAACGTGGGAGGGGTGCCCGTCGCACCATGACCCACCTGATGTTCCGGATCCTGGCGGTGGCCTACCCTGAGTTGGATGGGCGCTTTAGGGCATCACAGCAGACACAAGGGGGTGAGTGCACTCTCATTCTGTGGACTTTGCGCGCAGTGGAGGGGTCTGGGTAGGGGAGGAGGCCTGTGGGTGTACCTAGGCCAGGCAGAAATACGTAGGCTAGGCCCCTCCGTAATGCAGGCCATGTGGCACTCTACCCCACCGCAGTAGAGTGCCAAGTACAGGTATACATGCCCCTGTGGCATCTATGTGTGCAGACGTCCACCATAGCCATGTAGGCCAGATCCCAGAGATTGCATCTGTAGAGGCCAGGAGCACGGCATAGTGCAGGGGGCTGCTGTGTCTGTATTGTCCGTCAATGGTAGCGGTATGCCATGCATTCAACCTGTCTTTTTTCTCTCTCCCCCCCCCTTTTGTGGTCTCCCTGTTCTTTTGTGCATCAGCATCATCAGGCGGAGGTACAGTGACACCGGAGCACGAGGGAGCTGCATCCCACATGGCCATGGAGGGCCACACCACGGACTCAGAATGCACCAGTGGGACGGAGGGCGAGGGGAGCTTCACATCGTCCACCGGATCACCAACCAGCGACACGGACTCGTCCGCCGATGGGGGCTTCCTTGTGGTGGCGGCACCATCTGTGCGCCCCACTTCTACAGGTACAGCCGCCACCTCCCCTACCAGCACCGCCCTCCCAGCAGCCCCTCAGCGTTCGCCCCGTGCCCGCTCACCCAGGAGGGTGGGCATCACCTTCGCCCCAGGCACCTCAGGCCCTGCCCCAGTCACCCCTGCTGCCCTCAGTGAGGAGGCCATTGACCTCCTCAGGTCCCTCACTGTTGGGCAGTCTACCATTGTGAATGCCATCCAGGGTGTAGAAAGGGAGTTGCAACACAGTAATGCATTCCTGGAGGGCATTCATTCTGGTCAGGCTGTCCTTCAGCGAACCCTGCAATCTCTGGCCTCAGCACTGATGGCAGCCATTGTCCCTGTGTCTAGCCTCCCCTCTCCCCCCTCCAACCTCCTCCGCCCAGACCCAATCTCCTGTAGCCCAGCCTATCCCAAGCACACCATCAGACCAGCATGCACACACCTCAATACACAAAAGTAGCTCAGGCAAACATAGGCACCACACAACCCACAGGCACACACACAAGCATCACCCACATGCAGACACAGCAACATCCACTGCCTCCACTGTGTCCCCCTCCTCGTCGTCTCCCTCCTCCCTCCCAGTCTCGTCTACGCTCTCACCTGCATGCACTACATCTACAGGCACCAGGACTCGCACCAGAACACCCAGCACCACACCCCGCTCACCTGCACTCACCACCTCCACTCCCATTTACACGTCCCCTGTATCCTCTCCCAGTGTGTCTGTGACGCCCCCTCACAAAGTACACAAACGCAGGCACACACCCACCCAACAGCCATCCACCTCCCGGCAGCCACAGCCCCGCTGGGCAATGAGGGACCGTCATGCCACACACCAATGTCCAGTCCAGAGACCGTCATGCCACACACCAATGTCCAGTCCAGAGAACGTCATGCCACACACCAATGCCCAGTCCAGAGAACGTCATGCCACACACCAATGCCCAGTCCAGAGCCCGCCATGGCTAAGCACCGCTGAACAGTCCAGAACCGCCATGGCAAAGCACCACTGAAAAGTCCAGAACCGCCATGGCAAAGCACCGCTGAACAGTCCAGAACCGCCATGACAAAGCACCGCTGAACAGTCCAGAGACCGCCATGGCTAAGCACCGCTGAACAGTCCAGAACCGCCATGGCAAAGCACCGCTGAACAGTCCAGAGACCGCCATGGCAAAGCACTGCTGAACAGTCCAGAACCGCCATGGCAAAGCACCGCTGAACAGTCCAGAACCGCCATGGCAAAGCACCGCTGAACAGTCCAGAGACCACCATGGCTAAGCACCGCTGAACAGTCCAGAACCGCCATGGCAAAGCACCGCTGAACAGTCCAGAGACCGCCATGGCTAAGCACCGCTGAACAGGGCATGCACCGCTGAAGAAGGAAAAGACCGCCACATCAAGCATCGTTATCCCATGTGCAGCTGGGACAGTGACGGGACAGGAACTGTCACGGGGAGACTAATCCAGTCTGGGCACCAGTCCCCCTCCAGAACCAGTGGTGGCTGTTATCTACTTGAGAGACTGTGGCTTTGCACTCCCCAGGATGGTACAGTGGGCAAACCACCCACTGTAGAGACTTGTGAGACTGTGGCTTTGCACTCCCCAGGATGGTACAGTGGGCAAACCACCCAATGTAGAGACTTGTGAGACTGTGGCTTTGCACTCTCCAGGATGGTACAGTGGGCAATCCACCCACTGTAGAGACTTGTGAGACTGTGGCTTTGCACTCCCCAGGATGGTACAGTGGGCAAACCACCCACTGTAGAGACTTGTGAGACTGTGGCTTTGCACTCCCTAGGATACATCAATGGGCATGGAGCCCCGTTGTGGATCTGCCTTTGCACTCATCCGGCTGAGGTGCCCCCCTTCCCTTCCCCCTGAGGTGCCTGTTGTATTTCTCTCTGATGCCCCGGCAGTGTTCTCTCCGTTTGTGGACAGGTATCTTTTGTGGGCCTCGCCCATGCATTTTTGGACTAGTGGTGCACGGACATTGATATGTGCATATCTGCACTGCTTCTCGTAATGTATATACTTTTGAATGATTTTATCATGTTTCTGTATATATTTGAGACATGTATATTGAAACATTACAATGTTTGAACTGATTTTGTTTTGTTTGCATTCTTCCGGGGAGGTTGTGGGTTGTTACTGTGATGTTTGTGAATGCATTGGTGTGTGTGTTGTAGTGGGTGAGGGTGGGGATGGGGGTGTTTCGTGTGTGTACCCCTGACTTTTGCCTCCCCCCCCCTATGTCGTAGGTGCAGTACTCACCGTTGTCTTCGCCGGCGTTGCTCTTCGTAGATGAGTAGGAATACAAGGGCTGGTAGGATTTGTAATTCCGGATCCATGGAGTCCTCCTTCCTCGTGGGATGTGTTCAGGTGAGCGTTTTCCCATTGCAGGAACTGTTTCTGCCGTTTTTTTATCCACGGTGAATCCATCCCTGAAAAGGTGGCGGATTGGTAGGTTGTGATACTGTGGGCGGTACATTGTCTTCCGCCTGTCTGTTGGCAGTGACCGCCGCGCTGCTTGTCTGTACCGCCGTGGCGGGCGGGGTGTTAAAGTGGCTGTCTTTATTGGCGGTTTCCGCCAGGGTCATGATTCACTTTTTTGGTCCGCCGGCCTGTTTGCGGTATTACCGCACCTTTAACACCGTCCGCCAGGGTTGTAATGACCACCAAAGTCCTTTAATCCAAAGGTATATCCAGGAGCCAAAGAGAGTGATCCTTATGCCTCAAAATCCAAGTGAAAACTGACTAAGAGATGGACAAAGCACTGGGAGGAACCTGCTGGACAGCAAGAGGAATTTGGAGTCTAAGGGACACTTCCTTTCCTTATAAAAAAAAAAGGCTTCTCAATCTTAAAAACAAATTGAAGGATCCATTGGAGAAGAAAATCCACTCAGAAACCACTTTTCGACTAGATTTAGATGTATCTAGAGTACAAAATCTACTCCAGATGCATTTGTGGACACACGTGGACTGTTTTGGCTGCCGTGGCGGCCGGAAACAGAGCGAGTAAACACCAAGGCCCTCATTACAACATTGGCGGTAAAAGTCGCTTACCGCTGTGCAGAAGACTGCCAACACACTTCCGCGGCTGCGGAATTCTGCCACAGCTATTATGACCCACATCCCGAAATCCGACAAAAATCAGACACCCACACAATTCCGCCACACCAAAGGTCAGTGATAAACTGGCGAAAACAAAACCTCCACCGTCACGCCAACAGAAATACGCCCACGATATCACGACCCACGAATCCACATGGCGGTCTTTCAACCGCGGTATTCCATTGGCGGTACACACAGCCGCGCTCAAAATACACACACATTTACAAAACACAACCACATTGGACAATTCCAAATACACACACCTGAGATACATACACACACCACTCCCACACACCCAATACAATATAAAACACACACCCACATCACCCACAAACCCCTACTACCAAAAACTCAGAAACAAGGCCAGAGAGAGACAGCACCAGTAAGAACAACAGCATCCACAGGCACTCAACACCATCACCCACACAACTTCCACGCACAAAACACCACTCACCACTGCATATCACCACACTTATCACCACACACACCACCCCACACATCACCCACACCACCCCATGGCACGGCAAAGACACCCCAGGTTCTCGGAGGGGGAGCTCAGGGTCACGGTGGAGGAAATCGTCCGGGTAGAGCCACAGCTATTTGGAGCACAGGTGCAGCACACCTCAATAACAAGGAAGATGGAGCTATGGCGAAGAATAGTCGACAGGGTCAACGCAGTGGGACAGCACCCAAGAAATCGGGACGACATCAGGAAGAGGTGGAACGACCTACGGGGAAGGTGCGTTCCGTGGTCTCCAGACACCACCTGGCGGTACAGCGGACTGGCGGCAGATCCCCACCTCCTCCCCCACAACTAACAACATGGGAGGAGCAGGTCTTGGCAATTCTGCATCCTGAGGGCCTCGCAGGAGTCGGTGGAGGAATGGACTCTGGTAAGTCAAACCTTTAACTACCATATCCCCCACCCTACCTGCATGCTATCACAGACCCCCACCCTCGCCCCCTCCCCTATCACTCCAACTCCTCACTAATGTACTAATAACACAAACCACACATCCCAACACCAAGCCCTGCATGCAACAACAAAGCATGGACACCCATCACTAAAGCATGCCCACTGCACATACCCATAACACCCCCCTCAACCATCAGCACACAAGCCCCCACACAGGAATGCTAGAACTGGGGTACACGGTCACCCACCCATTGCACACCATGACACACACAGATGCAATAATCATGCTTTTACACCCTTGCAGGACCACTACCCAACGTCACCAGACAGGAGGGTTCAGACATCTCCACCCCACCCACAGAAGAGGCCCACAGTGATGACAGCACCTCTGTCCAACTGGATCCAGATGACCAGCCCGGACCATCGTGGGCCTCGGGACAGTCGGTTCCCCTCACACAGGCACAGCCCACCAAAGACCTTCCACCCTCTGGAAACACCAGCACAGCACCCACCCAGCGGGCCCATACCTCCGTCCCCAGAGCACGTCAATCAGCTGTGTGTCCACCACTACAGGGAACCCAGGATAACCCACCACCCCAACAACAACAGGGACCTGGGGGCAGTGGCAGTGGGCACACGGTCCAGGGGACGGAGGCCCAGGAACACAGGGGAACTGGGAGGGCTGCCGTGCGACAGGTGGCGGACAGTCCAAGGGAACCCACTCTCCACGAGGCCCTCTGCTCCATCATGGGAGCCTACCACCACTCCCAGGAGACGATGGCAACTGTCCTGGCCAAGTTTCAGGAGACCCAGCGCATGCAGGAGGAACAGTATTTGGGGTTCAGGGTGGAACTCAGAACCATTAGCTCTGCCCTGGGCACCATTGTAGGGGTGCTGAAGGAAATACTTAACACCAGGAGGGAAACTGTGGCACTCCAAGGGGCCCCTGACACTAGCATGGACGATGAACTGCCCACCACCTCTGCCGGCGCTAGTGGACAGGAGGTACCGCCACAGGACCACCACACCAGCACCCTACCCCCTGCTGACAGAGAACCACCCCGCAAGTGGTCCCTGAGATCCAGGAGCAAGACAGAGCACTATGCCAAGACCCCCGCCAAGAAATGAGACCACCCTGATTGTCAAACCACTGTCCCACTTTGTAACCCTGTCTATATTGGAACTGCCCCAGCTCCACTTCCTATGCCCATATGGGCAATGCACCTGTGTGACTAATAGCCTGGAGTCTGCCATGGACATTCCTCCACCATCCCCCCTCACCATTTTACAACCCCCTCCAATAATGAGCACTTCAATAAACACCCTTGAAGCACAAAACAATCTGGAGTCAGTCTGTGATTTCGAATTTGTGTAGTAGCAATTACAGTGACAAAATGCTTTTTCAAATGTAATGTCAACATACCTATGTCACACAGCTCAAGTCCATGATGAATCTAAGCAGATGACACACGTTGGATACCACACCTTTGAAACCGTAAGGGAAAATGACAACTCAGTGACCATACACTGGGTGAAATCGACAGACAGGATAGAGGTAGAAGTGTTAAAGTACTTGTAGTAGGCAGGAATGTTTTCTCACCTGTGTGTCACTGGAAATATTGCTGGATGACTGAGTCCCTGTTGTCAATGTCTTCTTCCTCTGCTTCCTCCTCATCACTGTCCACAGGCTCCACAGCTGCCACAACACCGCCATCTGGACAATCCTCCTGCAAAAAAGGCACCTGTCGTTGTGAAGCATACAGCAGGCCACGATGATCTGGCACACCTTCTTTGGTGAGTAGAATAGGGATCCACCTGTCATATGGAGGCACCTGAACCTGGCCTTCAGGAGGCCGAAGGTGCGTTCGATCACCCTCCTAGTCCGCCCATGGGCCTCATTGTAGCGTTCCTCTGCTCTGGTCCTGGGATTCCTCACTGGGGTCAGTAGCCATGACAGGTTGGGGTAACCAGAGTCCCCTAATAGCCACACCCGGTGCCTCTGGAGTTGACCCATCACATAAGGGATGCTGCTATTCCGCAGGATGTAGGCGTCATGCACAGAGCCAGGGAACATAGCATTTACCTGGGAGATGTACTGGTCTGCCAAACATACCATCTGTACATTCATGGAATGATAACTCTTCTGGTTCCTGTACACCTGTTCACTCCTGTGGGGGGGGACCAAAGCTCCATGGGTCCCATCAACGGCACCTATGATGTTGGGGATATGTCCCATGGCATAGAAGTCACCTTTCACTGTACGCAAGTCCTCCACCTGAGGGAAAATGATGTAGCTCCGCATGTGTTTCAGCAGGGCAGACAACACTCTGGACAACACGTTGGAAAACATAGGCTGGGACATCCCTGATGCCATGGCCACTGTTGTTTGAAATGACCCATTTGCAAGGAAATGGAGCACTGATAGCACCTGCACTTGAGGGGGGATTCCTGTGGGATGGCGGATTGCTGACATCAGGTCAGGCTCCAACTGTGTACACAGTTCCTGGAGTGTGGCACGGTCAAACCTGTAGGTGATGATCAAACTTCTTTCCTCCGTTGTCGACAGGTCCACCAGCGGTCGGTACACCGGAGGATGCCGCCATCTCCTCACATGTCCCAGCGGACGGTGCCTATGAAGGACAACAGCGACCACAGAGTCAAACAACTCAGAGATATTTACCCACAGTCTACACAGAACACCATTCATACACAAAATGTGGCCTGTATTTGTGTTGTGAGACAAGGCCTAGGTATGTGTGACGCAGTTCGTAATTAGGCCATGTGGGCCCTTGAAATGGCGGCTGCCTGACCTGTAAAGTGGGACAGTGGGATGTGAGGTAGCTGCTCTGGCGTTGTACACCGTCGCGGTAGGCGGTCGAAGACCGCGGCGCAATGCTGCATTGGTTAACATTGGACCCTATGGGTCCCAGGAGCCAATGACGATGTACGCCGGCGGTGACGGTACGCACCGCTGCGGACGTGACCGCCACGGACGTGACCGCCATTTTCTATCTGTTCAATCACTCGATACCTGATCTTCGACAGGAGAGGACCTACACTGGAAGTGCTGCTGTGACCTCGGTCTGGAAGAGACAATGGCTCGTGCGTCTGGGGAAAGGGCCCCTGCCTTCACATCGGAGGAGTTGGAGAAACTCGTGGATGGGGTCCTCCCCCAGTACACGCTACTCTACGGTCCTCCAGACCAACAGGTAAGTACACAGGGAGCATGCTGTATGGGCTATGCCTGTGTGGAGAGGGCTGGTTGTAAGAAGGAAGGGGGTACAGTTCTGCGTGCATGAAGGACTGTGAATGCATGTGCCACATGGCAAGGGTAGGGATGTGAGCCACTCACTTTGACGGTGCAGTTGGTAATGACTTCTCTTCTTCCCCTGTACATGTCATGTAGGTCAGCGCCCACCAGAAGAAGGATATTTGGCGTGCCATCGCCAAGGACGTCCGGACCCTGGGGGTCCATCACAGACGGAGCACCCACTGTTGTAAAAGATGGGAGGACATTCGCCGCTGGAGCAAGAAGACGGCGGAGGCTCAGCTGGGGATGGCCTCCCAACGTGAGAGGGGTGCCCTTCGAACCATGACCCCCTTGATGTTCAGGATCCTGGCAGTGGCCTACCCTGAGTTGGATGGACACTTGAGGGCATCACAGCAGACACAAGGGGGTGAGTACACTCTCCTTCTGCTGACTTTGCGCGCAGTGAAGGTGTCTGGGTGGGGGAGGAGGGCTGTGGGTTTCCCTAGGCCAGGGCGAGTTCCATAGGCAAGGCCCCTCCATAAGGCAGGCCATGTGGCCCCCCACCCCACCTCTGTAGAGTGCCAAGTACAGCTATTCATGCCCCTGTGCCACCTATGTGTGAAGATGTCGTCCATAGCCGTGTAGGTCATTTCCCAGGAATTGTATCTGTAGAGCCCAACAGCGCGACATAGTGCAGGGGGCTGCTGTGTCTGTATTGTCCGCCATCGGTAGCGGTAAGCCATGCACTCAACCTGTCTTTCTTCTGTCGTCCCCACCCCTTTTTGTGGTCTCCCTCTTCTTGTGTGCATTAGCATCATCAGGCGGAGGTACAGTGGCACCGGAGCACGAGGGAGCTGCATCCCACATGGCCATGGAGGGCCACACTACGGACTCAGAATACACCAGTGAGACGGAGGGCAAGGGGAGCACCACAGTGGTCACAGGATCTGCAACCAGCGACACAGACTCATCCTCCGATGGGAGCTCCCTGGTGGTGGTGGCAACATCTGTGCCCCCCACTTCTACAGGTACAGCCGCCACCCCCTCCTACCAGCACCGCCCTCCCAACAGCCCCTCAGCCTTCGCCCCGTGCCCGCTCACCCAGGAGGGTGGGCATCACCTTCGCCCCAGGCACCTCAGCCCTGCCCCTGTCACCTCTGCTGCCCTCAGTGAGGAGGCCATTGACCTCCTCAGGTCCCTCACTGTTGGGCAGTCTACCATTTTGAATGCCATCCAGGGTGTAGAAAGGGAGTTGCAACACACAAATGCATTCCTGGAGGGCATTCATTCTGGTCAGGCTGCCCTTCATCGAACCCTTCAGACTCTGGTCTCAGCACTGATGGCAGCCATTGTCCCTGTGTCTAGCCTCCCCCCTCCAACTTCCTCCTCCCAAACCCAATCCCCTGTACCTCTGTCTATCCCAAGCACACCATCAGACCAGCCTGCACACACCTCACCACACAAGGGAAGCTCAGGCAAACATAAGCACCGCACATCCCACAGGCACTCACGCAAGCATCACACACATACAGACACACCAACATCCACTGCCTCCACTGTGTCCCCCTCCTCCTCCTCTCCCTCCTCCCTCCCAGTCTCGTCTACACTCACACCTGCATGCACTACCACTACAGCCACTACGTCCCGCACCAGCACACCCACCACCACACCCCGCTCACATGCACTCACCCCCCCACTACCATTTACACGTCCCCTGTGTCTTCTCCCAGTGTGTCTGTGACGCCCCCTCCCAAGATACACAAACGCAGGCACACACCCACCCAACAGCCATCCACCTCACGACAGCCTCCAGCCCTTGCACCTGCACCCAAAACCACAAAAGTTACACCTCCTACAACCACCACCTCTTCCTCCACTCCCAAACCCCCTCCAGCTACCCGTCCCAGTGTCTCCCAAAAACTTTTCCTGTCCACCCTTAACCTATTTCCCACCACCCCCCGTCCAAGTCATAGGTTCCGTACTAACACCTCAGCCAAAAAATCTACGTGACCAGTTGTGCCTGTTGTTACAGGTATGTGGAGTGCACTGGCCACCAGGCCAGCCAGTGTGGCACGGAGCCACAGCACAGCCAGTCCCCCCCCTGTGAAGCACCAGAAGTTGGACAGTACCCGGCGGGAGAGGCGGAAGACTCCAGCCAGCCAAGCCGCTCACAGGGGTCCCGGGGGGGAGTGTCGACTCAGCTGTGACTCCTCCCAAGGTGGGGAAGGGGCAGAAGAAATCTCCAAAGTCTGGGAGAAGCAGTACGGCTGAGAAGACCGTCATCATCCCCGCTGCCTAGGAGGCATCCGCCAGCCCCATCGTCACTGCCCAGGAGGTCACCGCCAGAGTCACTGCCCAGGAGGCCTCCGCCAGCCCCATCATCACTGCCCAGGAGGCCACCGCCAGCCCCATCGTCATTGGCCAGGAGGCCACCGCCAGAGTCACTGCCCAGGAGGCCACCGCCAGCCCCATCGTCACTGCCCAAGAGGCCACCGCCAGAGTCACTGCCCAGGAGGCCACCGCCAGCCCCATCGTCACTAGCCAGGAGGCCCCCGCCAGAGTCACTGCCCAGGAGGCCACCGCCAGAGTCACTACCCAGGAGGCCACCGCCAGCCCCATCGTCACTGCCCAGGAGGCCACCGCCAGCACCATCGTCACTGGCCAGGAGGCCACCACCAGAGTCACTGGCCAGGAAGCTACCGCCAGCACCATCATCACTGCCCAGGAGGCCACCGCCAGCCACAGCCCAGCTGGCCAGGAGGGCCCCGCAAGCCACAGCCCAGCTGACCCAGGTAGGACCGCCAGCCACAGCCCTGCTGGGCAATGACGGACCGCCTTGGGAAGGACCGCTGAACAGGGCAAAGACCGCTGAACAGGGCAAAGACTGCCATGGAAAGCACTGCTGAACAGGTCAGACACTGGCAACTCAAGCACCGCTGAACAGGCCAAGGACCGCTGAACAGGGCAAAGACGGCCATGGACAGCACCGCTGAACAGGTCAGACACTGGCAACTCAAGCACCGCTGAACAGGGCAAAGACCGCCATGGAAAGCACCGCTGAACAGGTCAGACACTGGCAACTCAGGCACCGCTGAACAGGGCAAATACCGCCATGGAAAGCACCGCTAAACAGGTCAGACACTGGCAACTCAAGCACCGCTGAACAGGGCAAAGACCGCTGAACAGGGCAAAGACCGCCATGGAAAGCACCGCTAGCCCATTTGTGGCACGGGCAGTGACGCAATAGGGACCGTCACGGGGTGAGTGCTGCACTCTGGGCACCAGTCCCCCTCCAGAACCAGTGGAGACTTGCATCCACTCCGTCTGTCCTTGGCAGGATGAAGCACTCTGGGCACCAGTCCCCCTCCATAACCAGTGGAGACATGCATCCACTTGTGTGACTGTGGCTTTGCACTCCCCAGGATGGAACAGTGGGCAAACCACCCACTTGTGAGACTTGAGAGACTGTGGCTTTGCACTCCCCAGGATGGAACAGTGGGCAAACCACCCACTGTAGAGACTTGAGAGACTGTGGCTTTGCACTCCCCAGGATGTAACAGTGGGCAAACCACCCACTGTATAGACTTGAGAGACTGTGGCTTTGCACTCATCAGGATGGTACAGTGGGCAAACCACCCACTGTAGAGACTTGAGAGACTGTGGCTTTGCACTCCCCAGGATGTAACAGTGGGCACACCACCCACTGTATAGACTTGAGAGACTGTGGCTTTGCACTCCCCAGGATGGTACAGTGGGCAAACTACCCACTGTAGAGACTTGAGAGACTGTGGCTTTGCACTCCCCAGGATATAACAGTGGGCAAACCACCCACTGTATAGACTTGAGAGACTGTGGCTTTGCACTTCCCAGGATACATCAATGTGCATGGAGCCCCCTCGTGTATCTGGTGTGGTGCACTCATCCGGCTGAGGTGCCCCCCCTTCCCTTCCCCCTGAGGTGCCTGTTGTATTTCTATCTGATGCCCCTGCAGTGTTCTCTCCGTTTGGATCGGGTATCTTGTGTGGGCCTCGCCCATGCATTTTGGGCCCTGTGGTCCACGGACTATGAATGGTACAATACCTGCACTACTAATCGTGGTGTCTAATTTGTTTATTGCGTATATATATATATATATATGTACATATGTGCTTACTGTATTTTGATATATTACAATGGTTCCACTCATTTCCGTTTGTCTTTGAATTCTTCCAGGGGGGTGGGGGGTTGTTACTGTTATGTATAGATAAGCATTGGTGTGTGTGTTGTAGTGGGTGAGGGTCGGGGTGGGGGTTGGGGTGTTGAGTGGGTGTGTCCCTGTGTTTTTGCCTCCCCCCTCCCCTATGTCGTAGGTGCAGTACTCACCGTGGTCTTCGCCGCCGGCGTTGATGCTCCTCGTAGAAGAGCAGGAAGACTAGTGCAGGAAAAATATGGAGTTCCGGCTCCATGGTGCCCTCCTTCCTCGTGGAGTGTGTAGAGGTGAGCGTTTTCCCTTCGAAATGGCTGTTTCCGCCGTGTTTTTATCTGCGGTGAATCAGCCCCGGAAAAGGTGGTGGATTGGTAGGTTGTGATACTATGGGCAGTACATTGTCTCCCGCCTGTCTGTTGGCGGTGACCGCCGCGCTGTTTGTTTGTACCGCCGTGGTGGTCGGAGTGTTAAAGTGGCTGTCTTTGTTGGCGGTTTCCGCAACGGTCATAATTGCTAAATTTTTACCGCCGGCCTGTTGGCGGTCTTACCGCCGCTTTAACAGCGTCCGCCAGGGTTGTAATGACCACCCAAGTCTTGCGCGTGTGGCCTGGAAACAGTGTGATCGAATGCAAAGTCTTGTGCATGCTGTGGCCCAGGAGTATTGTCACGTTCCTGGGAGAACCCCAAAACCCAACCTTGCGCTAGTGACCGAACACCATTCCATGCCGGAATGCAGTATTCTGGAATTCCATCCTACTTTCCGAATTCTACAAACTCTGCCTGTGGAGCAGATTTCTACACCCGGACCAACGTTTGTGGCCCTTTCAGCCTCCTACCCACTGACATCCTGGCTAACAGGCCCACTAATCAATGACCTGCTACCTAGATGTTTTTACATTCTGTTTTCATTTTTTTTTTACTTTATAAATTCCAGCCTGGCTTTTACACCTCTTTCTGATCAGGGCCGCTGTTGAGATATAGAACAAGTTGCTTACATTCAGTAATGCTCTTTCTGGTAAAGGCTCTATCTAACTGCCCATTCCTCACCTTTTGAATTTTCCACAGGTGCCAGACTGCATCTGGAAACTTTTTTTTTCAGCAGTTCCTCAGTGAGCAAGTAGGTGGCTATATGTGGTTCTGCACTGATGCCATTCAACTCCTGATATGACGTACAGATCTTTTACTGGCTCCAGTCCTGCACTGACGTCAGTTGCTTTCGAGTCAGTCTGGACCCCTGGACACAGAGCCCTAGCTGCAAATTGACTTCCAGTATTGCGTAAATTCTTAGACTTGGGAGTGGAGAGAGTGCAATTTACAGAACAGGGAGGATGGGAGGCTTGATAAGGAATCTGTGGGTAGATAGAATCTCTACCAGAAAGAGCGTCACTTAACTTGTTCTTCTGACAGAGACTTCTCACCTTTCAAATAGACACCAAAGCAGTGCCTACTTGGAGGTGGGTCTGTGAGTGGACTCAAACCAAAACGTCATGTTGGAGCAAGTGGGTCAAATGCTCCTGGAAAACCTGGCTGTCCAGGTAGTTGTGCTTCATGAACGTATGACAGAATGGCCACATAGATGCCTGGCAGATGTCTACAACAGAAACAGCACATGCCAACGCTTTGGCACTGGTTTAATTAACTTGCAGTTCTACTGGAGGCTGCTTTTTGGTCAATGCTAAGCAGATTTTGATGCAAAGCATTCTGCTTCTGCATGGCCTCAACTTTTTTTGCTCCAGCGTGCCCCATAAACAGATGATAATCTTTTCACTGTTCTTGGTATGGTCGATATACAAGCTCAGCGCTCTGGTGGGGTCCAATCAATTGAGGTTCTCCTCCTCCTTAGAGGGGGTGAGGTGGAGCATAGAACACTGTCAGGCTGATGGTTTGACCAATGTGAGATGACATCACAACTTTTGACAAGAAGGATTATCATATCTGCAGAACCAGTTTGTCCGAGGAGAGAATGGTCTACGGTAGATGATAAAGAAAGTGTGAAGTTTGGTCACTCATCGTGCAGATGTATTGGCAGTGCGGAACAATCTCTTGAGGGGGAATGATCCGCAAGTGACAGCTGAGAAGCGGCTTTAAGGGAGTGCATATCAAATAGTGAGGACCAAGTTAATGTTCCACAGTGGCATGACAAAAGGAGAGGAAGGACACATATGTTGTATGTCTTTTGAAAAACACATACCAACAGGTGATTCAAATAATGAGAGTTAGTCTGACAACCGTAAGAAGACAGTAAGAGTCAAAAGGTACCCTTTAACTGTGCCCAGAACAAAGCAGAGGACAGATGCTCATTCCCAGATGTTCAGGATACCATACTCTCTGTTGCCAATCTTGTGGCACTAGGACAACTTGAGACCTTCGGTCTAATCTTCTTCAGACCTCTGGGCAGAAGATGTATCGGCTGGAAAGCATACAGGAGTTCTGAGTGCCTCCCTAGGTGGAACGTGTCTCCTAGTGAGAGATGCCTTAGAAACTCCAATACACAGAACTGCTGACATTGTACCTTCTTGGCGGGTACAAATAGAATGAGCCAACACTTGATCCTTTGGCAACTGAGTTTGTCCGTTCTGGCATTCAACAGTCTTGCCAGGAGGTTCACCACCGGGAAAGTTCATTGATAGTTCAGTAATTTCCAGGATCAGAGTGCCTCTTGGCACAAGGTCTATGACCACCCCCACCTCGCCCTGTTTGTTGCAATACCACATGGCAGTGATGTTGTCTGTGTGCACACACACCACCCTCACTTTGATGGTTGGAAGGAAGGCTTTCATCACCAAGCGGATAGACCTCTGCTCCAGAAGGTTGCTATAAAATTGGAACTCTACTGGGGACCGAAGGCCTCTGATCTCCATCTCTCCCAGGTAGCCGCCCCATTCCAGAAGTAACTAATCAGTCACCACTGTCAGCCCTGTGTGAGGTGGGGATCAGGGTCTATTACTGACCAAATTTCAGACCAGCAACCACTGCTGCAGATCTTATGGAGTCACATTCAAAATCTGAACATAGTCAGATCAGGCCCCTTTATGTTGAGCCCACTGAAACTTCAAATTCCACTGCAGAGTGAGGTTTGCTTTAAGATTTAAAATAGCACTACCCACCTCATATACAAGGAGTAGCATGTTTGACTAGCAAGATGTGGGAGGCTAAGAGTCCCAGCAGCCTCAGAGTTGACTTCAGTGAAACCCAGAGCAAAAGCATATGAGAAGGTGTCAGGTTTGACTTTGGCACATTGACAGTGAATCCCAATGATGATAGGAGGTTTGCTGTAGTTTAGAGGTGGTTGACGACTGCCTGGTGGAGTCCACCGTCAACAGCCAGGCATCAGGTTAGGGGAAGATTTTGACCCTTGACCTCGAAAGGTGAGGAACCACCACCACCACCATCACTTACGTGAACATCCCAAGGGGCACTAGTGAGAACAAAGAGAAGCACAGTGAACTGAAAATGCTCCTGTCTCACCAGAAACTGCCGGTAGTGCAAATGGGCCCGCAGGATGTAAGTATGGAAATAGGCACTCTGCATATTCAGCACCAACATCCAGTCTCTGGGGTCGAGGGTAGACAAGACGTGGTCAAGTGGTGAGGATCTTGAATTTGTCCTTCCAGAGGAAGGCGTTGAAAGAGCATAGGTCTAAAATAGGACAAAGGCCTCCTTTTTTTCAACACCAGAAAGTAGAAGAAATAGCAACCATGATGTATGTCTGGTGCAGGCACCCTCTTAATAACCCCTTTGGTCAAAATGGCATGCATTTCCTGCCAAAAGACAGACAGATGGTCCTTATATAGTTGTTCCTTGGATTGCAGAAGGTGCAGTGGAGTAGAACGCGTATCCATTTTGCACTATTTGCAGAACCCATTTGTCTGATGTTATGGCCTGCCAACCCAGCAGCAATTGTTGCCTCCAACTGTGTGAGAGTGTCTCCACCAGGGGCACCCTAAAGAAGCTTTGCAGGTAGAGCCAAGGGGGGGCAGTCGGTTGACTGGCTTGGTGACCCTGACCACAGGGACTTTGGGTGCCATGGTCTCAGCCACAAAACTCCTTGGTGCCTTGCTGAGGCTAAAGTGGCTAACGGAATAGGGTTCTTCCAGAACCACAAAAGGAAGAGGAAGACTGATGCAACTGGCAAGACGGGGCACATAAGTCCATGAAGCACGCTGTGGCTCTGCTCGCTTTGAAATGAGTGGATTCTGCCTTTTCTTTCCAAAAAGATGAGTCCCTTCAAAGGGCATGTTCATGAGGGATGACTGGATACCACCTAGAAAGCCTGTCACAGCAGCCAGGCATGTCGACTAATAGTGGCACTGGTGTCAATTGCTCTCCTGATGGAATTGGTGGTGTCTAGGCCACAATGAATCATGAACTAGCCAGCGCTGTGGCCGTCCTGCATAACTTGGGTAAGGACAGATCAAAGGTCTCTTGGCACACCAGGGAGGAGTTGAGCCACCAAATCCCAAAGAGCATGGGAGCAGCAGCCCAGCAGACAACTTGCATTACCAGATCTGGGGGTCAAACTGCTATAAGAAAGTACCCTCTTCCCAAGGGTCTCCACTCTTTTGGCCTCGATGTCAGTGGGAGTAGTCAGAAAAGTGTTTGGATCCGGCTAGTAGACGCATGCACCACTAAGGTCTCCGGAGAGGGGTGCTGAGACAAAAATCCAAGGTCACTTGCTGAAGGTCAGTGGGCCTTGCAATGTGGTGAATAACTGGCGGGGGTAGGGCAATGGAGACCCAGGACCCTAGAATGGTACCAGTTAGTGCCTCATTAAAAGGTAGAAGGGGCTCAGTAGTGTTTTGCACCGGCTGAAGAACCTCAGTCAAAGTATTGATTTTGACTTATAGGGTGGGAAGTTGGAGGTCAACAATTTCAGCCACCCTCTAAAAAGGAAGTGGCAGGAACTTGGGTTGTTCTGGAACACGTTGGTGATAGGCTCCAGTGTTGACTTATTACAGGAGCAAGATTGACAAGCATAGCGACTCCCTTGCACCTTCTCCAGAGTACGAGTGTGGTGGGAAGGTACCAAGTGCCGCCTTTTGTATTTTTTCTTCCACTTACCCAAAGATTTGGAGCTCAACAATGATTAGCCACAGGATAGACTACAATGAATCCTGGAATGGGAACATATATTCATATGAGGTGAACAGAGCAACCTTAAAGCAAACCATTTTGTATAAGCTTTTGAAATGTGCAGGGTCATTCATTATGTACTGTGTTGAGCAGTATATCGCTATATCTTGTCAGACATCCAAGGAATTGTCAGCTATGGCCTGTGTAATAATGTTTAATGGGTTAGTTAACTGTTTGTACCTGGAGGGTTGTAAAAGAGGGCTTAAGTAATCTTGAATGCATAAGTAATCCTTTTAAATGTACTTAATATTAGCATGTGTGTTATATAAGAACACTCACACGTCTTAACCCTTAAAATCTTCTTGAAGGGGGGGGCAAGCAAGATGGCCGGTAGTACACGCTTCTAGGAAGCTCCTCACTGCCCTGGCCTTATCCTGTGGAATCCTGCCATGTCTGCCCTTTGTCAGGGCCCCCCGGGCAGGGAACAGAGTGCTGCTGCCTATCCAGCATTTCCCGGGACGGAATGCTGAGTGCTGCATAGACTGGTGGCGAGGTGTAACGGGCTAGAACCGTGTGGGGGCTGGCAGAGGGCTTGCCTGGAGTGGATGGCAGGGAGGCCTTGTTTACCCATCCTTGCCCAGAGGGGCTGGCAGGGGATCCAGTGTTGTGTTGCTCCATGTGGAGAAGGACGCAGACACGCCTTCAAGAGGAGAGCGGCTTGAAACACAGGGAATGCACTGTTCATCTGGCCTGTGCGGGGGCCCAGTGAAGACTTTGAGGGCCCGGTGTTGGGGGATCCTGCCCTCATTTTACTCTTTAGTGGGCCCTTGGTGCTGAGGAGATCGGGCCGTGGGGCTGTGCTGGAGTCATCATTGACTGCATGGGCGGGCCGGTGCCCATTGCAGTTCACTGGTGACTGGTGGGGGAAGTAAATAGGCTGACGGGTGGGCCGGCTGGGGCCTGTTGTGTTGGGCCCCAGCAGCGTGGTGCTGGTGAGAGCTATCCTCAGTGGGCCGGCAGACATTGGCCACGCAGAACAGGGAGCAGAGCGCTGGGCCACACTGTAGCTGGTGCGGCATGGGTGGGCTCTCGGGACGGAGACTGCTTGGGCCAATTAATGGTACACCGAGGATAGTGGAGGAGGCCACTGATATTGGAATGGAACTTCTCGCCTCTCTCTACATTGATCCTCTTGCTTTGGTGTGAAGGAGGACTGGTGACACCGTGCTGGCATTCCATTACTGTACACCGTAATACCTTGGTGCTGTCTTCATTGCTTATTGTTGAGTTCTGCATGGCACGCTGTTCCGTTTGAGTGCACCCCTGGATCTGCCCCTATTGCTGAATGGATGAGGAGCTGTGCAACTCTGGACTCTTTGGACTGAGCTCTGGTTGTCTCTTCCCCTTATCCTTGTGAGACCGGTGCTGATTGTGGATGGTCTCCTGCACGCCTCAGGGATTGTGGTGGTATGGAGGAGAGATACGGAGTATATGGTGCACCTGGATCTATGTGATGGGGTGATGCTCCTTCCTCCCCCCCTTGGCATGCATAGCAATGGAAAGACATAAGCAGGTGGATCCTTCGCAGGAGAATACTATGGAACATTATACCACTTCCACCCGCTTCCTCAGTGCCAGAAGCAACAGGGTGGGCTGGGAGATGATCAGGCGATGCCTGCAACCGCGGAGGAGCCATCTCCTGCTGAACTTCTTACAGTGACCCAGGGCTCTAGGGTGGCCCTTGAGAGGAAAATAGAGACTGTATCTTTGGAAGTGAACCTCCTCCAAGCAGAACTTAGGAATGTCTCCGATAAGGTTAAGGTGGCAGAGGGCTCATCGTGGCAGTCACCACCCTGTGTAAACAATAGGCACAAGTCACCTCCAAATTAGGAGCTCTGGAGGCGAGGCTGGAGGACACTGAGGGCAGGTCAAGTTGCAACAATGTCCACCTTCTTGGGTTTCTGGAGCCTGCAGAGGGTGCCTCCACGGAGGTCTTTGTGCAGCTTTGGATTAGAGATATGCTGAACCCTTTGGGTTACCCACTATGTCCACAATAGAATGGGCGCACAGGATGGGTGTTGGACAAAGCGTCACCGGGCGGGTCAAGTTGGCTCTGGGCGAATTGGAGGTTCTGGTAGTCCCTATAAACCAGTGAAGGAGGGAGAAAGAAGCTGTCTTTGAGGTTCACTCAGCTTCCTTTGTCCAAACACTAATAACCAAAAGAAATGAACCCTCATACCATATCATTCCAGGCCCTCTGAGATCTTTCTCAAAAGACCCTCAACCATGTATTCTACCTTCAACAGTGAATGTTACCACTGTGAGGTGATTTCGTGAGTAGCATCATCATGGGGTCTCCATTCACTTCAGTATCCTGTTATCGAAATGAAATTAAGGATATCTCAGTGAGAAGGCAAGTTAAAGAATGTGAGTTGAAATTACCTCAGATCCTAAATTCCTGTTTAGTAGTGTCCATAAAAAGGAGAAGAGTAAGGTTAAAAACAGATGATGTTGTGAGGATCAGCAATGAATCCTATACAACTAAAATTAAGGTTGACATGTTTCAGCCTGACATGGCCACTCAGGGTTCAAGGCTTTTATCTGAAACTATTTTTAATTAGATTACTGTTAGAAATTGGGTCTTTGGTTGGCAGTCAGGTTACCCCCTGTCCAAGCAAGGACCCTCACCCTAGTCAGGGTAAAGGAGAATCACCCTCAGTTAATGCCTACTCACCCCCTTAGTAGCTTGGCACGAGCAGGCAGGCTTAACTTAAGAAGCAAGTATTTGTACCAACACACACAGTAACTCAGTGAAAACACTACAAAATGACTCAACACAGATTAATTTTTTTTACACCAAAACGACAAAAATCTAACATACACAAGTCAAGTTATGAATTAAAAAAGAAAAAGAGTCTTAAAACCTTAGAAAACAATGAGAACGCTGTTAGCGCGCAAAAGTAACTGGGTAGCATCAAAACAAAGCCCGTCGGAAAAGGCCAGTGATGTGTCGATTTCTCACTTGCGAGCGAGGACGTGCGTCGTTCCTCCTCCAATCGGGTTCGCATGCAGCATTTCTTCTCTCCCGCAAAAGAGCAATGCGTCAGTCCGGACGGGCACCTCGGGTCCGGGCAGGCTTTGCATTGATTTTCAACACCCAGCGATGTTGCGTCGCAATTGGGTTGCACGGTGTCAAGAATCTGCCCTGCGTGGGGGCTTGCATCGTTAACATCAGCTGCTGCGGGTGTTACATGTTGCTTCTCCAGCCGCGGTGCATTGATCTTCCAGCCGCGATGCAGGTGGAGCGTCAATTTTAGCTGCAAGGCTGGTGGTGCGTCGTTTATCAGCTGTGAGGCGGTGGTGCGTCAAAAGTTTCCCCACACAGCGGTCTTTGCGTGGATTTCTGTCTTTTTCCACCAGCTTCACCTTTCCAGGGCTCAGAAACAGCTTAGGACACCACTTGGCAGGCAGGACTCTCATCAGAAAGCCCAGGTGCTAGCAGAGAGAACTCTTTGATGGCCCTGAGACTTCAACAACAGGAGGCAAGCTCAGTTCAAGCCCTTGGGGATTCTTCACCAGTGGGAAGTTACACAAAGGTCAGTCTTTGTCCTCTCTCAGGCAGAAGCAGCTACTGCAGACCAACCTAGCAAAGCACAGTCACAGGCAAAGGGGAAGTACTCCTCCTCCAGCTTCCAGCTCTTCTCCTTGGGAGACGTTCCTCTTGGTTCCAGAAGCAATCTGATCTTCAGGGTTTTTGGGTCCCCTTCTTATACTCCTCTCTGCCTTTGAAGTAGGCAAACTTCAAAGAAAAGTCTCTCTTGTTTGTAAGATCCTGCCTTGTCCAGGCCAGGCCCCAGACACACACCAGGGGGTTGGAGACTGCATTGTGTGAGGGCAGGGACAGCCCTTTCAGGTGTGAGTGACCACCCCTCAGTCCATATGGCCCATCAGGATATGCAGGCTACACCCCAGCTCCCTTTGTGTTACTGTCTAGAGAAGATGTGCAAGCAGCCCAACTGTTAAACTGACCCAGACAGGGAATCCACAAACAAGCTGAGTCACAGAAAGGTTTAAGCAAGAAAATGCCTACTTTCTAAAAGTGGCATTTTCAAACACACAGTCTAAAATCCAACTTCACTAAAAGATGTATTTTTAAATTGTGAGTTCAGAGACCCCAAATTCCACATGTCTATCTGCTCCCAAAGGGAATCTGCACATTAATGATATGTAAAGGCAGGCCCTATGTTAACCTATGAGAGAGATAGGCCTTGCAACAGTGAAAACCGAATTTGGCAGTATTTCACTGTCAGGACATGTAAAACACATACGTACATGTCCCACCTTTATTGTACACTGCACCCTGCCCATGGGGCCACCTAGGGCCTTCCTTAGGGGTGCCTTACATGTATAAAAAGGGAAGGTTTAGGCCTTGTATGTGGGTACACTTGCCAAGTCAAATTGGTATTTTAAAACTGCACACACAGACACTACAGAGGCAGGTCTGAGCCATGTTTACAGGGTTACTAATGTGGGTGGCACAACCAGTGCTGCAGGCCCACTCGTAGAATTTGAGTTATAGGCGCTGGGCACCTCTAGTGCACTTTACTAGGGACTTACTAGTAAATCAAATATGCCAGTCATGGATAATGCAATGTATACATGGAACACTTACGCTTTAGCACTGGTCAGCAGTGGTAAAGTGTCCACAGCAAACAAAAACAGGAAAAACAGAGTCCAGCAAACAGAATCAACCTGGGAAGTAGAGGCAAAATGTTAGGGGAGACCATGCTAATGATGCCAAGTCTAACAATTACCTGCAACTTTCAAGTTATCACAGAATGTAGTTATGATTTGTGGTTCAACTAGTACTGCAACTTGGAGAGCACAGAGGGGAATCTGAAATAATTAACAGACCAGGAGGAAAGAATAATCAATATAATTCATTATATTCTCAAACCATATCCATCTTGCCCCCTCCAAGAAAGCTACATTTTGAGTGCATAAAAAACCATGACTTGGTTCTAGATGAAATAGGGTGTAATCACCCAAATTCTTATGTATATTTATTGACTTAATCAACAAAAAAAGTTTTTTAGAAAGAAGTGGCAGTTAGGGTGTCAACTTAGTTGAGTAGATTCCACAGATGAAATGAGCACAGTTCAGGGCCAATTGTTTTAGGGCGAGGTACCAATCCACGGCGAGGAAAGAGTAAAGAGGTACAGTAGAGCGATCAGACTCAAGAGATGAAAACAAGGAGCATGATGAAAGATCAAGTGCAGGAAAAAGCAAACTCGGTCATTAGTTTTCAATCGCGTAGATTGGTGCTGGACTTGGGAGCGGGGTCAGCGTTGGATGCCACCTAAACATGTTTTTCTGAGATTTACTTTTTATCTCTCTTTCTCTATGGAATGTATTGTTGTAGTGAATGTATTTTGCCTAAGTTATATGAGGTGGTTGGTGTGTGATCACTATGGAGGAGATATGGTTAGCATTAGCAGGTGAGGACAGGCATGTGCCCCTGCATCCTTAAAGTACCACCTTGTGGGGTGTGGTCACAGATTTTCTGGAGTTTGACATAATCGTAGTGTAGACAAGGTACACTTTGTGTATGGGGTGGGGGATGCTACCTGCACTGTTGTGGTAGGCTTAAGTTTATGGGGTTTGGGTTTAGGCTGTTCTTGCTGGCAGCATATATATGTCTGAATTTACAGTATGCTTTGTGCTTCCTGTTCTGTTTATCAGGGGTGGGAAGTGGGGTTTGGATTTGTTCTTTCTGTGCACATTTTTAAATGCTTTTTAGTTATTTTGCAGAGTAAGCTCTTGTGCGAGATGTAGAAGGGACTGTCAGAATACTTCTCCCATTCGCAAGGGGTGTAGTGGGGGGCGGTTGGTCATGGGGGAGCTCATAATGGTCTTATGGTTCGACAGGTAAATATAGTGACTTGGAATGTCACTTCTCGATACAGGGTGCACTCATTCCTGCGGCAGCACAAGATCCAAATAGCCTGCTTACAGGAAACACATATGATGGATGATGAGTCCCACAAATTTGCCAAGTGGTGGGGTCAGTTGTTTTCCGCGTATTTTTCCCTTTTATGCCAGGAGAGTGGCGATATGGGTGGTGCCAGGTGTTCCTTTTAAGCACATCTATTGTGAGGCTGATGTAGGGGGGCGATACATGCTCCTGCAGGGTACATTGAACGGTGCACCCTTCACAATTCTAAACACTTATGCCCCCAACACTGATGATTGCTCCTTTTACGACAATGTCCAAGAGGTGCTGGAGACTGGTATAGGATCCCCCATTGTCTGGGCTTGGGACTACTATTGCATATTGGATGGGGATAGAGACCGTCATCCCCCAAAACAGGGCATTCCAACTTTGATGGTAAGATCCCTTACCTTGGTTATGCATAATTTGGGGCTAGGGGATGGATCGAGGGGATTGTACCTGGAGAGTAGGGAATACATGTCACTCAAAGACACATAACACATTTAGCTGCTTAGACCGATTTATGTTGGGTGGGTTGCTCACAGGCAATGGAGGTAACACACTTAGGGTGGGTCCTATCTGACCTTACTCCTGTGCTCCTGCAGCTGGGATGGGGTCAGCTGCCAGAGTGGTGTAAGGCTGGAGCATTCTTGCTGACTTCCTGACAGACACTGCATGTTGTGAGACACTGGCCACCACAATAACAAATTATCTGGGTACAAATTGGGGTACCACGACAACCAGGGGTACTGAGTGGGAGGAAATGAAGGCCGTTGTGGAAGGACCACCTATAAGCACCACACATGGAGTTTGCAGAAATTTGAACGTGATCTTAAGAAATGGGAGGGGCAAGTGGCAGATGTACAGCATTGTGAATCCCTTTCTACGGAGACTCAAAGAGAACATCTTCACCTGAGTAGGGAAGTATGCAGGAGTTGGGAGACATTGAATAAGCTAGCACTTAGATCGTATCATCAGAGATTGCATAGGGAAGGGGATAAGACCAGTAGGCTGCTGGCATGGATCCTGAAATGAGAGGTAGAATCACCCCCTATTTTGCATATTAGAAACTCGGTGGGTGTGCTGGTTACCAACTGTAGGGACATCTTAAATGTGTCAGCAAAGCACCTGCAAATGGTGTCCTGAGCTGGCCCTCTGGCATCTGACGAGGCTGTACAGGGGGTTTTGCAGCGCTTTGAGCTCCCGCAGTTGTACCCTAAGTGCCGGAGGGAGTTGGATAGTTATATCACTGTGGAGGAGGAGGGTGCAGCTATTGAGGCGATACTTAATATCAAGGACCTAGGGGGGACAAATTCCCTGTTGAGCTCTTTCAGGCATACTCCTCCCTCCTTTGAGAGAAATTGCTGGCAGTGTTCGGGGATGCACATGACGGGGTATCTTGCCACAATCGATGCAGCAAGGTATTGTCTGTCTTATACTCAAGCCTGGGGGTGATTTGAATGACCCCTTTTCCAACAGGCCTCTCATGATGTTAAATAGTGATGTCAAAATTCTTTGTAAGATAATAGCTACCAGACTGCGCTGGGTTGTTCGGGGTTGATCCATGAAGACCAATGTAGCCTTATAGTGGCCTGAAGCACGACCTTTAACTTACGCTGTTTGGCCAATATCCTACATGAAACCATAGATGTGGCACAAGAATTAGCATTGGTATCGCTGGACCTTGAAAAGTCCTTTGATACTGTCGAATGGAGCTAACGAATAGCCTTGCTGTAGGGAATGGGGTTCCGCCTGAGGTTCTGTGCCTGGGTCCGGCTCCTTTATACTGGGCCCATAGTATGAGTTCCGCTGGGAGTGAGCTCTCATATTCCTGCGTGGTCAGCATGGGAACCAGACAAGGGTGTCCTCTTTTGCCGCTCTTTTTTCACCTTAGCAATGGAGCTACTAGCTTGTTGTTGCATGGGGAGCTGGTTCCTTGGGGGATCCAGGCATGTCTCTCCACTCACATCATCTTTCTTTATGCAAATGACGCGCTAGTGTACCTTTAGTTGCTGGGTGAGTCGGTTCCACTATTATTGCAGCTGTTGATGAAGTTTGGGGCCTTCTCTGGCTTATGAGTGAATCCACATAAGTCACTTCTGTTCTCTCTGGGTACGCTTCATGGTAGACCTCTGGATGACTTGCCTGTGGTAGGTTTTGATTGGAAATTAGAGAGCTTTCAGTATTTGGGTATTTGGGTTGCTCACACCATGGCGGCCCATGAGACCCTCAATGTGGAAAGAGTTGTGTCGGGTCTGGAGCACTCGGTTTTGTTTTGGAACAGGTTGCCACTCTCTGTAATGAGTAGGGCAGCTATTGCCAAGATGGTGTTCCTCCTGCGGTGTCTTTATCTGGTGCAGAACTAGTTGTTTCCGCTGGCCCCTCAGTCATTTGTTCGACTGGATAGTTTGCTGATTTGTTTGGTTTGGGCTGGGCGCCACAGCAGGGTGGTCCTGTCTACGCTGCAGAGAGATCTGAAGGACAGCAGGTTTATTTGGCTATATTATTATGCTGCACACCTTCAGCATGCTGCAAAGTGGCTGGTTGAGTCGGACACATGGGGGAAGCGACTTTTTGAGGGCATACTGGGCACAAATACACTAGTGTGGATTCTGATGAGAGGTGGCCGTTCGGAGGGAGCAATCCCTTACCTGGTTTACAATACTGCAAGGATGTGGGAACAGGCCATCAAGAAGGTGCTTTGTCATGCCTCGTTTGACAGGGAGTTGAAGATGTGGGACCTACCTCCAGTCTGTAATATTGAAAAACACATGTCTATGGACCCCTGGATACTGGGTGGGTGTCTAGTTGCGGGGGATGTATTTCCTTATGAGATATTCCTTTATTTTTAAGAGGCACAGGATACATTTGGTTTGGGCCCTGACCAATTCCTGAAATATGCAAAGCCTGAAAGTGTACGGGAGGTTTTGCGAGATTTCCTTGCTACCCCAACATCCTCTAAGGTGCTAGGTGGGCTGATAAACTGGGGAGAAGGGAGACATTTAATTACCTTATTTTTTAGGGCTCTTTCGGAGGATATGCCTGGTACAGCCTATGCAGTGTGCCAGGGATGGGAGCAGGCAATGGGGGAACCATTGGCAGATGCCGACTGGGCTCGGGAGTTGTCGTTAGTGCATACCGTCCCATGCGATAATAGATTTAAGTTCCTACACTTTAATTTTGTGCACCATACTTATGTAACACCTTATCATCTTAAAAAGATTGATCCAACTAGGATGGCCCAGTGCACTCACTGTGGTGAAAGAGATGCCTCTTTTCTGCACCTGGCATGTTCCTGTGGGGGGGGTCAGCTCATCGGGAGGGAGGTGGTTGCCAAGATCGTGAAGGCTACGGGGTTGAATATTGCTCTGACACCATTGGCATGCATTCTTGGGGTGGTGGTGCAACCCAGGGGTTGAAAAATCCCATACAAATTAGCACAGCTGGCTCTGGTGTCGGCCAAACGCAGGGTGGCCATAGGCTGGATAAGCACTAGGAGCCCTTTGCTTGAATACTGGATGTAGGATCTTGGGAGTGGGAAGTGACAGAAGAATAACATATGAGGTTGGTGCGCACATATGAGGGTGTACCCGCTGATCTTATGACGTGAGGATAATTGTTGGAGCAATTCACTGATGCTGGGGAATCGAGTTCTGAGACATGTACAGATACTGAAGATTAATAGGTGGGGTTAACTTATGAGTCAAATTATTGTGGTGACCAACTGTGTTTATTTCTAAATTCTGGTCTCCATAGAATGTTTGCGCTTTGGTTACATTATAGCACTACCATGTTTTGGGAACTCTTATGATGCTCCTCTTCACACGACAACATTAACATGTACTTCTGACCGTGTATCTCTCCTAGGAGGCCACTGTATGGGGGGTCTCACATGTTTTGCACTGTACTGTTTTTTGGTTTTATTTGTATAAAAGCAATAGAAAGAGTACATTAAAAAAATCTTCAATTCCTTCAACATGTGTAGGTATATTGGCATAGAAGTGCTCTACATTCAATTAATTTGTAAACAGATTGAGGTGGTTTATTTTGCTCGCCTTTCCAAAGTCAAAACCAATAGTTTATATAAAGTGAGCCCAATAGGAAACCTGAGATAATTAATCCAAATCCCAGTCCTCACTGGACCAGAGTGAGAGAATTACAAATATGTTTTAAGCATTTTCCCATCATATGGTCCAAACACAAGATAACTTTGTCTAAATGTAATCACTCAGTAGGTCAATGTTTAGGAATTGAGAGCATTTAAATGGGCTCTAGTACCAGGCAGGTTGAACTGTCAAGATCCTAAGTAGTTGTACGAGTCAACTTCTTAAACTTGTGTGGTACCAGTTTTACAAGTAAATGTTTTTTTTTACATCCACTATATACAATCGCCTTTGTTCTAGTTACATTTATCACTAAATCATTCATATTGTTATAATTGATCAATGTATCACGTCTCCTGGAAGCCACCAGAAGTGGTAAAGAATAGTGCTGTACGGTCAGCATATTGGAAGAGAAGTATGTGATGGTCTCCCAGCTTTGGAGGTAATGATCTCTTTCCTTCTAGGCTTGCAACTATAGCAGCAATATATAGATTAAACAACATAAGGGTGAGCAGGCAGTCTTGTTTGAGTCCACAGTTTGTTGGAATTCTTATGCTATTACCCACATTTATCCAGAACTGGAGAAGTTGCATACTATTTAGAAAAGGCAAAAAAATTCTCAAACTCTCTGCAGAGGATACCTCTGTCAGCCCTAGCGAAAGTTCTAATGAACCCGGAAGTAATGTAATCTCACAATAAGAACAAACACAACTTGGGGCTACATGTACAAAGCTTCTTTCTGGTCACAAATGCAGCCAGATAAAAGCACTTTTGAATGTACCAAACCTTATTTTAAGATTTGGTAATCTATTACCGAATTGCAAAATGGGTTAGCGATTTCTTATTAGGAAGGGGTGCGTCAAGGGCGTCCGTTCCTAATAGCAACTTGCAGTGGTATGTATGAATGGTTTGCAACTGAAATACGGTTGCAAAACATTCGCTTTTTACCACCAAATTCAATTTGGTGGTAACCCATTCGTAAATGAGAAGGGGCACCCTGGAGACCCGTTTCCCTTTGCGAATGCATGCAAAAACGTATTTAAAGGCAGACAGTGATCCCACAAATTCCTGCCTACTCTTAAAAAATGAAACTGAAATGTTTATTTTTTCTTTTTGAAACACAGCCCTTTTTCCTTTAAGAAAATGGGCTCCATTTTAAATAAAAAGTTGCTTTATTTAAAAGCAAGCATGGACATGGTGATCTGCTGTTCCCAGCAGGCCACCATCACTGTGTTTTTTGTGATTCCCAATAGGGTGGAAATTGCGACCTAACTCATGAATTTTAACGAGGTAGGTCTATTTGCGACCCAAGGAAATCGCAAATTGAACTCAATATAGTTTTATACGTTGAAAATTTTGAGCAATTCCTGACATACGTACTTGTGACCCTTGGCCCATTGAACGCCACTTTCAGCCCTGAACACCTTTTCTGGGTGTGCAGAGAGGAACTTGCCACAGGAAGTAGGAATCATGGGAGAAATAAGGAAGGGAGTGAGAGAGAAGTACTGGACTGGCATCCACACTCCCTCAAGGTTTTTTTGTTTCATAGGACGTCACCACTCTGTCTAGATGTTATGGAGCAGGTATATCCATGCCAGCTGGAAGACAGAGTGGAGATGATAAACAAGCAATTCAGACCGAAACCAAGTGATATAGCACAGATGAGAGGGAGTCTATCCTGGGTCTGCTAATATCATCCTATGAAAATATTTTGCTTTTTTTGACATAACATTACTCCAAAATGGAATGTCACCACCCTTGGGTCATAAAATTCATCAATTTGAGTTTCCAGAACAAGAGTTAGAAAAACAAACTGTTCAATGTACCCATGGGCTCTCAGGGTACTTTGGCCCTTATTTATACTAACTCCATATTTATATTTTGACATTAGACACGTCTAACGTCAAAATATAGGAGTTTGCACCATTTTTTTGATTCATGCGCCTTCCTTGCATTAATGAGATGCAAGGTAGGCATTCCCATAAAAAAAAAATGGTGCTATCCTCACAACCCCATATTTATCCCCCCGTGCTAAAATGACACACGGGTGGGAGGAGGGGCTAAATTATGGTGCTAAGCTTGCTTTGCACCATTATTTAACGCCTGGGTCAGACCAGGCGTTAGGGGACCTGTGGACCCATTTTCATGGTTAAACACCATGGAATGAGTGCACAGGCGCCCTCCCCAAGCCCCAGGAACACCCCCAGCCCCACCAGAGGAACAGCGGAGGATGGGGGACCCAATGGCAGGTATGTCCAGGTAAGTATTATTTTTTTTTATTTTATTTTTGCCATCGGGGGCCCTAACTTGGGGCTCCCTGCATGGCACTGGGTGCAGTGGCCATGCCCAGGGGACACTTGTTCCCTGTGCTGGACGTTGGGGTGGAGGCATGACTCCTGTCTTTCCTAAGACAGGAGTCACGTTTTTGGTGGTTGTGCGCCAGGAAATGGTGCTAGTCTGGTTAGAGGTTATTTTTTTTGCCTCTAACCAGGCTAGTATCATTTTCTGATGCACAACCCACTCCTTCCCTACTCCCACTCTGCTAGCGTCTTCTTTTAAGACGCTAGCCCAAGTTTGGCGCCGGCTTGAATTGAATAAATACGGCGCTGGGCTGGCATTGTTAAATGACGCAAGCTGGCGCTAAGCATTTTGCCGCAAAACTGCATTAGAGCAGTTTTGCGGCAAAAAGGATGCATATGGGCCTTTGTCTCATGCTTTGCCTTTTGTGGTTCTCTATGTGTTTTGATCTGACCGCCTTGGTAGCTAGCAATTCACAAGGAACTCAGGTGTACCGGAAACTACAGTTGACGTTAATGTGAACCAAATTTGTTGTCACGCTATTCCTTGCTCTAATTACGCGACGGTTGGATCAGGAGAATAGTTAACCCCTTTATAGATTTTGGTGCTCTTTGCTCAACCTCTGTCTCATTAAAGCAATAATAAATATAATTGAGCACATAGGACCCTTTTGGTCCTACACAAACGACAGGCAGAGAAGTCTCAAACCTTAATGGTTTATTTTCAGGTTTTGTCATACAGAATCTGCTTAATATAGTCAAAGTCAATTAATCAGCAAATCAGACTGCAAGCTCAGTTAAAGCACAGAATCAATCAAAGAACTCAGTAAAGTTCAGATCAGTAAAATACAGAGTATAAAAGGGGAGAGCAATTTAGCATGGATTAGTCTCCAAGAGTCATTGAGAAAAGGCCTCCTTCACATTTAAAAGAGCACACTTTTATAGGTTTCTGAACAAAGGTTTCATACATTCACTACAGTTGTATGTGGTTCCCACATATTAAACCAATTGCAATTAATCAGCATGAAACATTTGCAAGCAAATACATTTAGGAAATCTCTCATACTTCTACATCATTGCGCTTTGCACAAACACTACCTGGACTACAACAAATATTGTTCCATTATGTGAATCTCTGCTTAGACAAGTGTAACCTTGAACCAGAGCGGTTGTACTTGTGCAGGGGGTCTCCAACCTTTGCTGTAATAAGAACTGCTAAAGTTAAAAAAATATCACCCCCTTCTTCCATACTGCCTGCCTCACCCGGCTAACGTCATTTTTTTTGGCACTAGCCTACCATTTGCACCGGCTTGCACCATTCCATAAATATGGTGTCCGGCTGGTGATCAGAAATAGTGCCAGCTGGTGCTAAACTTTTTGGTGCAAAACTGCATTGGTGTAGTTTTGCACCAAAAAGTATAAATCAGGGCATAAGTTTCTCCACTGCTGCATAATTTATCACTGAAATATCAGATTTAACTATAACATGTATTTGTAAACTGCACGTTTTTCCTATAAATCATCTTGGCATTGAAATATCATGTTTATTTATAACCAATTGAATGGTTGCAGTGTTTGAACTGGAAATTAAACATTTTAGAAAAACATACGTTTATGAGTTCTGAAAATACACACATTTTCACCTCAAATACAGGCTTTTGAATTTTGGTACACATATATTCATTCAACAATGCGCATGTTTCTAATTTAGTGGGCTGGGTTGCACACAGGAGAGCTACTTGCAGATAGTTAGAGAGCTACTTGTAACTCACAAGCTACTCATTGCAGAAGCCTGTACAAGAGCAATGCTTGATATTTGTAAAGAGGGCCATTGTGTTGCCTGTGAAAAGTACATTTAAACATTTTTCTGCTGAGACATGAAAATACAACTTTATCTTAGTGATAAAGGATACCAGCAGTAAAACTTCACAGTGAAAATGGAGTATGAGGCCCACAATTTCTAACTTATCTAGAGTTCGATTATTAACAGTGCACTTCATTTAAATTTCAGAAAAAACACCACTCTATCAGTCTTAAAATGTGTTTACCCATGCACTTGTGCGTTGATGCCTTCAGGAAGAGTTAGGAACTTTTGCCTGAAGATCATTGTGGGCTTTGCGAAAATCAAAGTTAAAAAAAATGCAATGGCAAAAATATAGAAGTTGTTGTTCACAATAGAAAGACTCCTCACAGGAGCTGCATAATATACCTACAACAGTGTAGCAAAGATGAAACCTTCCACATCATGCAGCTGTCTGACCTTCCTTACCACTCACCAGGCCCACCACCTAGTCAGACATTTGTGATACTGAATCTCTGCAAACCTCTTGACTGCAAGCTCCCAGCAGGCTTGAGGTATATTATCGCTCTGGCTCAACATGCTATTCGTGGCAGCTGGAGAGAGAAAAGCTTAGTAAATACCTCAAAGGTGGAACAAGTGGGGAAAGAAGTCCTGAGAAAGCATTGGTTATTAAGGGGTGCCCTTTATCATCTGTGGCTATTTCAACTGTGGTCTTCAAGGCTATGCTACGTCCATCTGGTTTACACTTGTGGGGCTCCACATTAGATGAAGCCATGAGACCCATTTCACTGATTCCATGAGGAGAGACTAATGGCCTAATTTAAACTGATGGATTGTCCATACTATTTGTGGGGCAGCACAGACAGCTCATCCACCAACATCCAGCATGCCAAGTTTAAAGATGTTTGCAGACATAACAAACATGTTCCCTCCAGAGTGACTTTTATGTCTATAGTGGGAACTGCTTAGGAGAAGAAACAGTGACAGTCCTATTGGCACTTTCTTTTTTCCAAAGTTCAACAAAGCAAAGGTAATATGAATGAGGGATTACCAATAAAGAATTATTTAGGAATAAAGACAGTTATTCCCATTTTCTACTTATGAGCTCATCTTCAATAGACAGATTGAAAGAACACCATGTAAAAGCTCTACAAATAATTACTTACAGAGGGCCAGATTTCTGAAAGGTGGCGCTGCATTACATGTAGTGCCACTTTTCTTGTGGCCCCTTGCGCCCCCCCTACTGCCACAATGTGTGCACAGTAGTTCAAATACAGCACACCATGGCGCAGGGTAGGGGGCAATGGCGTCAGAATTTCTGACGCTATTGATGTATTGTTCAGGGTTAGCGCCGAAATTTTGGCGCTAACCCTGAACATACATAGGGGCCTTTTAATGCCTGCTCTGAGCAGGCTTTAAAAATGCCAAAAAATGACGTCAAGAAATCTTTTAGATTTGTTTGCATCATTTTTTTGCACCGCCCTAATGGGGGAATGCCCCCAGGAATGCCCCCCTTGCATACATTATAGAAAGTGGAGCAATGCATGCATTGCGCCACTTTGTAAATCTGGTGTGGCGATTTTGGCCTCGTTGGGCCACATTAACGTAAAAAAATGACACTAATGAGGCGCAAGGAGGTGCTAGGGGCTCTTAAATCTGCCCCAAAGTATATACCAGACTAAAGGTATGTTTTATTGCAGAGTGTATGCAGTGGAAACAGAAGAAACTTTTAATATATCTATTATACAAGTATAGGCTAACATGAACGAGACCTTTGCCAAAACCAGTGCTTAATTTGAGCAGGTGTATTCCAGTGCAGGGCACCAGCACTTGTTTTTGAGGGCCATCACTTATTTTCTGCCTTAAGCATTTTACTGCGAGCAAAAGAGACATATGGGAAAGACGGAGGAAGAGAAAAACTAAAAAGCGTCACAAAGGGAGAAAGTAGAAAGCTGCAAGAGTGAGCTACAGCGGCTGTAAATAGATTAAAGAGGCCCAAGATTGCTTCAGGATTAGGCAGCTTCAGTATTCCGTGTTCGCACATTTAATTGCAGCAGACACATATTTCACGGGGGACCTCTGGGCACTGGCCCAAACGTGTTGTTGGTATCTCAGCAAATAAAAGCTGCATGCTGAATTCCGCTGCCGGAGTCCCGATCTCTTATTTATCCAGTAAGAGGAGAGTGTTGGATATATATACAAATATATTTGCCTTCACATTGTTATGGCAGCTTTAATGAAAACGCATGATCTTATTACCAAGGTGTGATTAACATGTAATGAACTTGAAATATGATGTCGAGAAGTTGTGTTTATTTTAACATTGATAATGTAGGCCTCGATTTAAAAATGGTTGTTGCTCTCTGTCGCCATCTTTCCCGTGCACACACTCATTTATTTGCCTTTCCTCGCCATTCATTCAGCGTATAATAGATATTTTGTAAACAATGATTTAAACATAATGTTACTCTCCCATGTACAACATGGTACTTCATTCTCAAACTTCGTTTAAATCTCGTGTTAGCAAGGTGAGTGTTTTCCCGGGGCTCATCTATAGGGACCATGATGTGAGTCTCATGAGAATGTAACCTTGATTGTAGCGATATTTGTCCTAGCTTTGGAGGTGATACAGGAGAACGGGGCATAGGAATTACATTATATGAATCTCTGTGATAGTCTTGACAAATGCATTTTTCTTCTCCTGATATAGTTGGATGGGATCTCCAGACCTTTGTACATTCACACCAAATGTATGAATCTTATTGCCTTAACCAGAGGGTGTTGTGCTCGGTCTTCCCTGTTCCTTAGAGGGCAACACTCTGCCTGTCTAATGTCTGATATATTACTTGTATACTGAGCTGAATTATACTCTCTTCTGCTAATTCATTATTTGCCTTTTATTCTGAGGGTCGTGCTTTTACATGACACATGGCTAAAAATGGCTCACTGACTGACTCCTTTCCTTTGGTTTTGCTTTCTGTAATGCCTTTAACTTTCAATAAACCTTCATGGTTTTCTTTATAATGCTTGTCAGTCTTTATGGTGAAGGCTGTGGTGCTTTACATTTAATTCTGAAATAGTGCTTGATATTGAATGTGTATGTTGGCTGAGTCCAGTTGTTGAGCAACATAGTCCTTAGGGGATTAACACCGCTCCTGGTGCATTGAAAGAGCTTTAATTTGTTTTAGGGAAGAAGCGCTACACCAAGATACACACACATACACACACAAACACACACACAAAAAGAGGGAGACCTTTGGATTATCGCTGTATCTCTGACTCAGTGGAACATCGATTTTCCTGCAAAAATATTAACACCGGCTAATGCCATTCCTTAGGGCCATCTTAACGCCATATTTATACAATGACGCAAGATGTCACTAAGGAATGGCTAGGGTTTGGAAATAGGACGCTAGCCGGGCAGGGATGGCGTTAGGGAGTATGGCGCTAGTGGGTCAGAAATTACGTTAGGCTGGTTAGCAGCAAAATATATGCCGATAACCAGCCTAGCATCATTTTCTGGCGCACAAGCAGCCACAAACATGACTCCTGTCTAAATGTAGACAGGAGGCATGCCCACCACCCCGATAGCCAGCACAGGGGACCATTGTCCCTAAAGCAAGGCAATTAGACCCAGTGCCAGGCAGGGGGCCCCATGCACGGGGCCCCCAATGGCACAACTAGAAATTATAAAAAAAATACTGACCTCTACTTACCTGGGATGGGGTCCCCCATCCTGTGGTGTCCCTCTGGTGTGGGTGAGGGTGTTCCTGGCACTTGGGGTGGGCATCTGTGGCCCATTCCATGGTGTTTGACCATGGAAAAGGGTCCACAGCCACCCTAACGCCTGGTCTGACCCAGGCGTTAGATAATGGTGCTAAGCGCCATTATCTGGGTCCGCCTACTTCTTGAGCGTGGTCTCTGCGCCGGAGTATAGATATGACAGTAGGGGGTTAGAGTAATTTCTAGGACGGAAACGCCTACCTTGCATCTCATTGGCGCAAGGTGGGTTGGCATGTGCTGGATATGGCGCTAAGCCCAATATTTTGGCGCTAGATGTGTCTAGCGTCAAAGTATAAATATGACATTAGGTTTGTGCCGTTTTAGCGTAAAAATAAATGCCGCTAAAATGGCGCAAGCAGAGTATAAATATGCCACTTAATGTCTTAATTATATTGGAACATGCCTCTTACTTCTAATATAACAATGCCTAGCTTTAACTGTAATTCACTTTCAGCTCCTGATGTGTGCAATATTAATTTCTGATTAGGGCAACTATGAACCAAAATATACAAAATGAATCAGTATTGCGTTATCTTGCTGATGCCAGTCATTACCCTCCTTGAATTATCAATACAGTAAACACAATATGAACATCATAAACAGTGTAAACGTGTTGAGCTTTAAGGCCCCTACTAATTAATGTGTCTAAATGCACTAAGAAATAATATTTAAGAAATCCCTTTAAACTGTAGTCAGCCTTTTGTTTTTTTTCACAACTGAGCAAATGGAAAAGTTTCAAAATTATATTTTGTAAGTTTGAGCCACTTTCGTGTAAAAAAAATGACTCAAATGCAGCGCAAACAAAGTATAAATATGGGCCCTAGCGCGTCCACTAAGATGCGAAGCCTTTTACCAAATGGAACTAATGTTCCTTCCCCAGCTCTGGCCTTTCCTTTGTTTGACTGAAGCTGAAACCAGTTCTTGTGCAGCTTCAGAATACGAAGAAACTAGCTAAAGTGTGACACTGGATCAGGGAAGTGTGGCTGCTCAGGTTTTGAATTCACAGTAAGCTTCTTCAGCACTGGGAAGGTATTGTGGTCGTGTTTCCCTCCAGATGGAAGCAAAAATAACCCAAGACTGGTTTTCGGCATATTTTCACCACAATAGTGCGATGTAGCTTAGTTTTGTTGGGCACAGCGAGCGTGGAACCCACGTTTTGGCATACATGTCTCACTTCGGGCATCGCACTTCGGAAAGCAGAAAAGTGATGGGAGAAATGCTTGAATTCACCATTACATTTTCTTATTTAAAATGAATAGTAACTGGAGAACGTGTGATCTCATTACAATTGGTCTGATTAATTGTGCAATATGCGGTCACTCCAATTACAGCACATATCGCAATTACGAGTTGTGAAATAAGCACACCTCCCTCATTTTCCCCCAATAAATTTCAAAAAGTAAACGCTGTTAATCAAGGGAAACCTGCCCAAAAAATCTTGAAAGTTGAGGTGTGAGAAAACAGGGCTGATTGCAGAGGCCCCCTAACTTTTTGCCCCCATTTTCCACTTTTTGCTGGTGTTTTCCTGACTCTGATGGTGCCCTGGGTACTGCTAACCAGTCCCAGGGCCTGTGCTCTGTGTAAAATCAATATGCAAATTAGGCTAATTATAATTGGATAAGTCAACCTACCTATAAGTCCCTAGTGTATGGTAGGGCATGTAGGTTTAGGGACCACAGCATAGGTAGTCCACCCATAGGCGCACTGCTGAGGTTCCCAGTGTCATTTTAAAGGCAGGCCTGCCTTGCTGGCTGCTTTTAAATTAAAGTTATATGCAAATTTCGACTTTGGAATTAAAAGTTCCAAAGTCTTAAACTACCTTATTTGTACATATAAGTCACCCCTAAGGTGTGCCCTATGTGCCCCTAGGGCTGGGTGCCATGTAACTAAAAGCAGGGACCTTATAAAAATAGTTTTATAAGCCCTGGTGAGGTAAAAACATCCACATTTGTTTTCCCTTATTGTAGTGAATGGCCTTCATAGGCTAGAATGGGGAAACTTTATTTTAAATGTTAAAGTCCCCTTAAGTAATGGATACCAAGAGTTTGGTATCAAATTAATTGTTATAATAAATCCCACAACTTCCAGTTGTTGGATTTAATATAGCTTGTTCAGGTAAAGAGTTTTAAACTTTACCTGAAAAGTTGCCAATTTCAGCCCTGCATTGTTTTTGCTGCTGTGCCCTGATTGGCCAGCCTCTGGCAGCCTGGCCAGGCTGCCTTGATGAGGTGTGAAGTGTCCTGGCTTCACACAAAGAGATGTGCCTGTGGGAAGGAATTTCCCCTCAGCAGATGGTGAGGCAGGAAGGGGGAGGGCTGCCAAACTGGTCTTCAAAGGCACAGAAGGACATTTGGAGCACCCCAGCAACACCCCCACATCCTGCAACCCCAGACAACTAGGTGCCCCCTGGATTAGATTAGGAGAGGGTAGGAGAGGGGTGTGTTTATGATTTTTAGCTACACCAGTGGGTGGGCTCAGCCAGATGTAACCTCCAAAAATCAGATTCAGCCATGAAGGATTTTTTAAGAATGTTGCCTCCTGGGATTGATTTTTGTCACACTTCCCAGGAAGTGGTCATCACAGGGGGAAGGACCCTGCACCTGATTGGAGAATCAGGACCCCCCTGTTTTTCACCCAGGAGCAAGGATAACATTGGCAGACCTGCACCCACACCTCAGTTCCCTACCACATACCTACAAGGAATAACTACAGAAGAAGAAGGACTGCCCTGCTGGACCCCTGGCCTGCACCTGGAACCTGCACTCAGAAGGACTGCACCAGCTGCACCCTTGGTCTTCACCACAAGAAGGACTTTGCCTGGCTTCAACTGGTTCAAGGAGGGACTCCCTGTTTGCTACAGGTGAAAAATTGCTAACCAGAGTCCCCTGCACCAACTCCTGAAGAAATCAACCAGCGGATCACTGCCCAGTGGGCAAAAAGGAGTTGGCCCCGGGTGCATTCTGGGAGTTGTAGTCCGCACTCCCAAGGATCATCTCAGAGCTTCTGGACTCTTGGGGTGAGCTGTGGACCCCAAAAGAACCTTAAAAGTAAATCTGGGAGAAGCCCCAGAAGTTGGAGTACTTTTGAAAAAAAAGCTCCATAGAGGGACCGACCCGCCGCGGCAACTCTAGCCGGTTTGCCTCAACCGCGACCCGGCCTGATTTGCAGGTTCGTCCCAGTGAAGAAAATCTCCAAAAAAGAGACTAAGTCCGAAGGTAAAAAGTTGACCGGGACCTCCCAGCCAGAGTATCCGAGGAGGGCTCCAAGGACGTGGGATCAAGATCCAGGTTTACCCCGGTCGAAGGATTTTCACCTCGAAAAAACGACTAAGTCCGAAGGTAAAAATCTCCACCGAGGATTCCCGCGACGCGTATCCGGAGAAGAGTTCCAGGAGGTCGGATTGGACTGGCAGGTTCGTCCCGCTGAAGAAAATCTTCATAAAAGAGACTAAGTCCGAAGGTAAACTTTTGACCGAGGCTTGCCGCGAGCTGTAGCCGAGCAGAGCTCCATCGCGGTCGGCCTTAAACTTTGACTTTGCCCCGGTCGAGGTGCAACCAGATGACCTGATTGGCGCTTTTTGTTACTAGGCGCTAAAAAAGCAATAATTCTTTAAAAAGTCATATCTCCGGTTCCCCTTATCCGTTTTTATTTGTTTTTGTGTCATTTTAAAGATAAAAATATATTCAATTTTTATAAATTGGTTTGGGATTTGTAAACAGTTTCCTGTGTTTTATTTATTTACTGTTTTGTGATATTTGAATGCTTTACACTGTGTCTCCTAAGTTAAGCCTTGACGCTCTTTGCCAAGCTACCAAGGGTTGAGCTGGGTTTAATTTACTGAGACCTAGCTGGACCTAAGTGGAGGTTAGTGACCTATTGCTAAGTGTAGGTACCTACCTGCCCTTACCAATTACCCATTTTCCAACATTTTTGGTGCACAGTGGTGGGATCCTGTACTTGTGTTCAGTATCACATTACAGTTTTAAGTAAAACAAATTAAAAATCCTTTAACCCCTTCGCTGCCAGGCCTTTTCCCCCTGCTGTGCCAGGCCTTTTTTTGGCTCTTCGGGGCAGTTCGCGCTTAGGCCCTCATAACTTTTTGTTCACATAAGCTAGCCAAGCCAAATTTAGGTCCTTTTTTCCCAACATCCTAGGGATTCTAGAGGTACCCTGACTTTGTGGGTTCCCCTGAAGGAGGCCAAGAAATTAGCCAAAATACAATGAAAATTTCGTTTTTTTTCAAAAAAAGTGGAAAAAGTGGCTGCAGAAGAAGGCTTGTGGTTTTTTTCCCTGAAAATGGCATCAACAAAGGGTTTGCGTTGCTAAAATCACCAGCTTCTCAGCTTTCAGGAACAGGCAGAATTGAATCAGAAAACCCAATTTTTCAACACAAATTTGGCATTTTACTGGGACATACCCCATTTTTACATTTTTTTTTGCTTTCAGCCTCCTTCCAGTCAGTGACAGAAATGGGCGTGAAACCAATGCTGGATCCCAGAAACCTAAACATTTCTGAAAAGTAGACGAAATTCTGAAATCAGCAAGGGGTCATTTGTGTAGATCCTATAAGGGTTTCCTACAGAAAATAACAACTGAAAAAGAAAAATATTGAAATTGAGGTGAAAAAAACAGCAATTTTTCTCTACGTTTTACTCTGTAACTTTTTCCAGCAATGTCAGATTTTCGAAAGCAATATACCGTTACGTCTGATGGACTCCTCTGGTTGCGGGGATATATAGGGCTTGTAGGTTCATCAAGAACCCTAGGTACCCAGAGCCAATAAATGAGCTGCACCCTGCAGTGCGTTTTCATTCTATACCAGGTATACAGCAATTTATTTGCTGAAATATAAAGAGTGAAAAATAGCTATCAAGAAAACCTTTGTATTTCCAAAATGGGCACAAGATAAGGTGCTGAGGAGCAGTGGTTATTTGCACATCTCTGAATTCCTGGGTGACCATACTAGCATGTGAATTACAGGGCATTTCTCAAATAGATGTCTTTTTACACACTCTCTTATATTTGGAAGGAAAAAATGTAGAGAAAGAGAAGAGGCAATAACACTTGTTTTGCTAATCTATGTTCCCCCAAGTCTCCCGATAAAAATTATACCTCACTTGTGTGGGTAGGCCTAGCGCCTGCGACAGGAAACGCCCCAAAACGCAACGTGGACACATCACATTTTTTGAAAGAAAACAGAGGTGTTTTTTGCAAAGTGCCTACCTGTAGATTTTGGCCTCTAGCTCAGCCGGCACCTAGGGAAACCTACCAAACCTGTGCATTTTTTAAAACTAGAGACCTAGGGAAATCCAAGATGGGGTGACTTGTGGGGCTCTGACCAGGTTCTGTTACCCAGAATCCTTTGCAAACCTCAAAATCTGGCTAAAAAAACACATGTTCCTCACATTTTGGTGACAGAAAGTTCTGGAATCAGAGAGGAGCCACAAATTTCCTTCCACCCAGCGTTCCCCCAAGTCTCCCGATAAAAATGATACTTCACTTGTGTGGGTAGGCCTAGCGCCCGCGACAGGAAATGCCCCAAAATGCAACGTGGACACATCACATTTTTTTAAAGAAAACAGAGGTTTTTTTGAAAAGTGCCTACCTGTAGATTGTGGCCTGTAGCTCAGCCGGCACCTAGGGAAACCTACCAAATCTGTGCATTTTTGAAAACTAGAGACCTAGGGGAATCCAAGATGGGGTGACTTGTGGGACTCTGGCCAGGTTCTGTTACCCAGAATCCTTTGCAAACCTCAACATTTGGCTAAAAAAACACATTTTCCTCACATTTTGGTGACAGAAAGTTCTGGAATCAGAGAGGAGCCACACATTTCCTTCCACCCAGGGTTCCCCCAAGGGTCCTGATAAAAATGATACCTCACTTGTGTGGGTAGGCCTAGCACCCGCAACAGGAAATGCCCCAAAACGCAACGTGGACACATCACATTTTTTGAAAGAAAACAGAGGTGTTTTTTGCAAAGTGCCTACCTGTAGATTTTGGCCTCTAGCTCAGCCAGCACCTAGGGAAACCTACCAAACCTGTGCATTTTTGAAAACTAGAGACCTAGGGGAATCCAGGATGGGGTGACTTGTGGGGCTCTGACCAGGTTCTGTTACCCAGAATCCTTTGCAAACCTCAACATTTGGCTAAAAAAACCACATTTTCCTCACATTTTGGTGACAGAAAGTTCTGGAATCAGAGAGGAGCCACAAATTTCCTTCCACCCAGCGTACCCCCAAGTCTCCCGATAAAAATGATACCTCACTTGTGTGGGTAGGCCTAGCGCTCGCGACAGGAAATGCCCCAAAACGCAACTTCGACACATCACACTTTTGGAAAGAAAACAGAGGTGTTTTTTGCAAAGTGCCTACCTGTAGATTTTGGCCTCTAGCTCAGCTTTCACCTAGGGAAACCTACCAAACCTGTGCATTTTTGAAAACTAGAGACCTAGGGGAATCCAAGATGGGGTGACTTGTGGGGCTCTGACCAGGTTCTGTTACCCAGAATCCTTTGCAAACCTCAAAATTTGGCTAAAAAACACATTTTCCTCACATTTTGGTGACAGAAAGTTCTGGAATCAGAGAGGAGCCACAAATTTCCTTCCACCCAGCGTTCCCCCAAGTCTCCCGATAAAAATGACACCTCACTTGTGTGGGTAGGCCTAGCGCCCGCGACAGGAAATGCCCCAAAACGTAACGTGGACACATCACATTTTTTTAAAGAAAACAGAGGTGTTTTTTGCAAAGTGCCTACCTGTAGATTTTGGCCTCTAGCTCAGCAGGCACCTAGGGAAACCTACCAAACCTATGCATTTTTGAAAACTAAAGACCTAGGGGAATCCAGGATGGGGTGACTTGTGGAGCTCTGACCAGGTTCTGTTACCCAGAATCCTTTGTAAACTTCAAAATTTGGCTAAAAAAACACGTTTTCCTCACATTTTGGTGACAGAAAGTTCTGGAATCAGAGAGGAGCCACAAATTTCCTTCCACCCAGCATACCCCCAAGCCTCCCGATAAAAATTATATCTCACTTGTGTGGGTAGGCCTAGCGCCCGCGACAGGAAATGCCCCAAAATGCAACGTGGACACATCACATTTTTTTAAAGAAAACAGAGGTGTTTTTTGCAAAGTGCCTACCTGTAGATTTTGGCCTCTAGCTCAGCCGGCACCTAGGGAAACCTACCAAACCTATGCATTTTTGAAAACTAAAGACCTAGGGGAATCCAGGATGGGGTGACTTGTGGGGCTCTGACCAGGTTCTGTTACCCAGGATCCTTTGCAAACCTCAAAATTTGGCTAAAAAAACACATTTTCCACTCATTTAGGTGACAGAAAGTTGTGGAATCTGAGAGGAGCCACAAATTTCCTTCCACCCAGCGTTCCCAAAGTCTCCCGATGAAAATGGTACCTCACTTGTGTGGGTAGGCCTAGCGCCCGCGACAGGAAATGCCCCAAAACGCAACGTGGACACATCACATTTTTTTAAAGAAAACAGAGGTGTTTTTTGCAAAGTGCCTACCTGTAGATTTTGGCCTCTAGCTGAGCCGGCACCTAGGGAAACCTACCAAACCTATGCATTTTTTAAAACTAAAGACCTAGGGGAATCCAGGATGGGGTGACTTGTGGGGCTCTGACCAGGTTCTGTTACCGAGAATCCTTTGCAAACTTCAAAATTTGGCTAAAAAAACACATGTTCCTCACATTTTGGTGACAGAAAGTTCTGGAATCAGAGAGGAGCCACAAATTTCCTTCCACCCAGCGTTCCCCCAAGTCTCCCGATAAAAATGATACTTCACTTGTGTGGGTAGGCCTAGCGCCCGCGACAGGAAATGCCCCAAAATGCAACGTGGACACATCACATTTTTTTAAAGAAAACAGAGGTTTTTTTGAAAAGTGCCTACCTGTAGATTGTGGCCTGTAGCTCAGCCGGCACCTAAGGAAACCTACCAAATCTGTGCATTTTTGAAAACTAGAGACCTAGGGGAATCCAAGATGGGGTGACTTGTGGGGCTCTGACTAGGTTCTGTTACCCAGAATCCTTTGCAAACCTCAACATTTGGCTAAAAAAACACATTTTCCTCACATTTTGGTGACAGAAAGTTCTGGAATCAGAGAGGAGCCACACATTTCCTTCCACCCAGCGTTCCCCCAAGTCTCCCGATAAAAATGATACCTCACTTGTGTGGGTAGGCCTAGCGCCCGCGACAGGAAATGCCCCAAAACGCAACGTGGACACATCACATTTTTTGAAAGAAAACAGAGGTGTTTTTTGCAAAGTGCCTACCTGTAGATTTTGGCCTCTAGCTCAGCCGGCACCTAGGGAACCCTACCAAAACTGTGCATTTTTGAAAACTAGAGACCTAGGGGAATCCAAGATGGGGTGACTTGTGGGGCTCTGACCAGGTTCTGTTACCCAGAATCCTCTGCAAACCTCAAAATGTGGCTAAAAAAACAACTTTTCCTCACATTTTGGTGACAGAAAGTTCTGGAATCAGAGAGGAGCCACAAATGTCCTTCCACCCAGGGTTCCCCCAAGGGTCCTGATAAAAAGGATACCTCACTTGTGTGGGTAGGCCTAGCGCCCGCAACAGGAAATGCCCCAAAACGCAACGTGGACACATCACATTTTTTGAAAGAAAACAGAGGTGTTTTTTGCAAAGTGCCTACCTGTAGATTTTGGCCTCTAGCTCAGCCGGCACCTAGGGAAACCTACCAAACCTGTGCATTTTTGAAAACTAGAGACCTAGGGGAATCCAGGATGGGGTGACTTGTGGGGCTCTGACCAGGTTCTGTTACCCAGAATCCTTTGCAAACCTCAACATTTGGCTAAAAAAAACACATTTTCCTCACATTTTGGTGACAGAAAGTTCTGGAATCAGAGAGGAGCCACAAATTTCCTTCCACCCAGCGTACCCCCAAGTCTCCCGATAAAAATGATACCTCACTTGTGTGGGTAGGCCTAGCGCTCGCGACAGGAAATGCCCCAAAACGCAACTTCGACACATCACACTTTTGGAAAGAAAACAGAGGTGTTTTTTGCAAAGTGCCTACCTGTAGATTTTGGCCTCTAGCTCAGCTTTCACCTAGGGAAACCTACCAAACCTGTGCATTTTTGAAAACTAGAGACGTAGGGGAATCCAAGATGGGGTGACTTGTTGGGCTCTGACCAGGTTCTGTTACCCAGAATCCTTTGCAAACCTCAAAATTTGGCTAAAAAACACATTTTCCTCACATTTTGGTGACAGAAAGTTCTGGAATCAGAGAGGAGCCACAAATTTCCTTCCACCCAGCGTTCCCCCAAGTCTCCCGATAAAAATGATACCTCACTTGTGTGGGTAGGCCTAGCACCCGCGACAGGAAATGCCCCAAAACGTAACGTGGACACATCACATTTTTTTAAAGAAAACAGAGGTGTTTTTTGCAAAGTGCCTACCTGTAGATTTTGGCCTCTAGCTCAGCAGGCACCTAGGGAAACCTACCAAACCTATGCATTTTTGAAAACTAAAGACCTAGGGGAATCCAGGATGGGGTAACTTGTGGAGCTCTGACCAGGTTCTGTTACCCAGAATCCTTTGCAAACTTCAAAATTTGGCTAAAAAAACACGTTTTCCTCACATTTTGGTGACAGAAAGTTCTGGAATCAGAGAGGAGCCACAAATTTCCTTCCACCCAGCGTACCCCCAAGTCTCCCGATAAAAATGATATCTCACTTGTGTGGGTAGGCCTAGCGCCCGCGACAGGAAATGCCCCAAAACACAACGTGGACACATCACATTTTTTTAAAGAAAACAGAGGTGTTTTTTGCAAAGTGCCTACCTTTAGATTTTGGCCTCTAGCTCAGCCGGCACCTAGGGAAACCTACCAAACCTATGCATTTTTGAAAACTAGAGACCTAGGGGAATCCAAGATGGGGTGACTTGTGGGGCTCTGACCAAGTTCTGTTACCCAGAATCCTTTGCAAACCTCAAAATTTGGCTACAAAAACACGTTTTCCACTCATTTAGGTGACAGAAAATTGTGGAATCTGAGAGGAGCCACAAATTTCCTTCCACCCAGCGTTCCCCCAAGTCTCCCGATAAAAATGGTACCTCACTAGTGTGAGTAGGCCTAGCGTCCACAAAAGGAAATGGCCCAAAACACAACGTGGACACATCACATTTTTTCATAGAAAACTGTGCCTACCTGTGGATTTTGGCCTCTAGCTCAGCCGGCACCTGGGGAAACCTAGAAAACCAGCGCATTTTTGAAAACTAGAGACCTAGGGGAATCCAAGATGGGGTGACTTGTGGGGCTCTGACCAGGTTCTGTTACCCAGAATCCTTTGCAAACCTCAAAATTTGGCTAAAAACACACATTTTCCTCACATTTTGGTGACAGAAAGTTCTGGAATCTGAGAGGAGCCACAAATTTCCTTCCATCCAGCGTTCCCCCAAGTCTCCCGATAAAAATGGTACCTCACTTATGTGGGTGGGCCAGGTGTCTGCAACAGAATAAGGCCAAAAACTTGTAGAGATAGAGGGGATAGCACAGCGAGTTGATAAGGACATATTCTTCTTTTATACATCTTTAGGCTGACTCTGTTTTGGGGACCCACACAAGTGAGGTGTCATTTTACTTGGGAGACTGAGGGGAATGCTGGGGAGTAGGAATTTTGTGCTGGAGCGGTGATCGTACAAACAAAAGTCAGGAAAATATGCTTTTTTAAGCAAATTTTGCAGTTTGCAGAGGCGTCTGGGTAAGAAAATGTTGGGGGATCCACACAAGCCACATCTCCCTGCACTCCTTGGGGTGTCTAGTTTTAAAAAATGTCTGGGTTTGGTAGGTTTCCCTAGATGAAGGCCACACCCAGGACCAAAAACATAGGTGGCCCCTCCCCCCCAAACAAAGGTAGTTTTGTAATATATCATTTTGATGTGTCCACATACGTCTGTGATGTGCCAAACACTAAAATTGTGAAAATAAACGCACTAAGGTTATGTGAAAAAGACCCCTGACCCACCAACCAAGTTGGTGGCATGCTTCATCATCGGGGTCCCACCTGAGACACCTAGCGTGTCTCAAGTGTGCTGCGACGCCTGATTACAGTGGAGCAGGTTTTGTCATTTGTACCACACATACTGGTTGGATTTGGCACGAGGGTGAGTGATGGTTCAGTAGATCAAATTTTATTAACAAGAGATTTCACAAAAATGAAATGCACTGTTAATAACTGAAAGGCAAAAAACTGAACCAATGACTCACAGCTCGTGAGCTGTAAAGCCGCGACAAGGCACCAACCGCTTTACAGTCCATTCACACACCTTTCATACATGACATGCACAAGACCATTCACGCCGCCAGCCACGGGCCCAGCACATTACAACACTCACATCGACAGACAGCGCCACTCAAGGGCCCATCACTTACATACGCCCACATGCCTGATACAACAATCACACCAGCTGATGGGAGTGTGGACTGGCGTCACCCCACCCACACCGCCAGCCAAGCCCCACCCCACGCACACCGCCAGCCAAGCGCCACCCCACGCACACCGCCAGCCAAGCGCCAACCCACCCACACCGCCAGCCAAGCCCCACCCCACGCACACCGCCAGCCAAGCGCCACCCCAAGCACACCGCCAGCCAAGCGCCACCCCACGCACACCGGCATCACTTTTTTTTTGTTTATAAACAACAAAGAAACCACTTACTAATTATAAAATAAGCACAAAACTACAAACACAAAAGCTCGAACTAAATACGTGACAGAGATGCCAACTGTGAAACATATGAAAATATAAAACAGACAGCTTACGCTCACGGTATTTCCCAAAAGTTTTTCCTTGTGTGGTAACTTCTAAAACAGCTGGTCACACACAGCCCAGGCTTTGAAGGGCATTCGGGGCAGTACATCCGGCTCTCCCTCTGGATTAATCTCTGGGCACATACTCTACATTTCTTTGTGGGCAAGTCTTTTTTGGGAGTGGGAGGAATGTGATCTGGAAAGTGCCGATCTTTCAATCTAGCCACATCCTCCACCACTTCTACTCTAGGAACTCTTGCCTGTTACACCACAATAAGGCTTTCTATCACCGACTACTGAAATTTAACAAATGTCATCCTTGACTCAGGTGAACAATCCTTGAATACAATAAAGGCATTAAAAGTTGCCAAATGAAATAAATGTAGGGCCAACTTTTTATACCACACGTAAGACTTACGAAGAGCAGTGTAAGGTTCCGACCTCTGATCTACTCTATCAACACCACCCATGTGCCTCTTGTAGTCCAAAATGCACACAGATTTGCGCACTTCCGCAACCTGACCCCAAACAGTCACAGGGGAAGTACTCTCATCATGGATGGTAGACAGCATGTACACATCCCTCCTGTCTGAAAATTTCAGAGCTAGCAGCTCATTATTTCCGCAAGGCACTGCACTGTCCCCTCTCAAGTTGTTTACAGACAAGCTCCCTTGGATAGCCTTTCCGGTTAGAACGGATTGTGCCACAAGCAACAGTGTCCATTCTAAACAACTCCTTGAACAACTGCACTCCAGTGTAGAAATTATCTACGTACAAATGGTGACCTTTGTTAAACAGCCGTCTACCAAGTTCCCACACAATTTTTTCGCTAACTCCAAAAGTGGCCAGACAACCAGGAGGGTCAATACTGGAATCCCTACCAGTGTAGACCCGGAAATTATACACATATCCTGTACTGCTTTCTGACAGCATATACAATTTAATTCCATACCGTGCCCTCTTACTAGGAATGTACTGCTTAAAAACTAAACGCCCCTTGAAAAGGACCAAAGACTCGTCCACACTTATCTCTTTGCCTGGAACATAGACCTCTGAAAAACGATCTACAAAACGATCAAGGACAGGCCTAATCTTAAAAAGACGGTCACAATCAGGGTGATCTCGTGGCAAGGCTAAAGCATTGTCTACAAAATGCAGCACACGAAGAAGAAGCAAATACCGATTACGTGTCATAGTTGCAGGAAATATAGCCGTTGCCATCAAGGGACTAGTAGACCAATAAGAAGCCAGTGACAGCTTCCTGATCAACCCCATCAAAAAAATCAAACCCAAAAACTTTTTCATCTCTTCCAGATATGTGGGAACCCACTGAGTAGCTCTAGACTGAGGCTTAAGTCTGGCAGCGTTGTCCCGCAAAAATTGCTCTGCATACAAATTAGTCTGCTCCACAATCTGTTCCAAAAATACATCGTCCATAAACAAGTGAAAGAAATGGACAGGCAAAAAGTTTTCCGTATTAACTCTACACCCTGCGAGACCAGTAAATGCAGGTAACTGTGGCTGCTCCATGTTTGGGGCAATCCAGGTGTCAGGTCTTATAATGGGAAACCCTTCAGCCCCAGGCTGCTGCACTCTTGGCACATCAATGTCCTCCTCTACAACAGACCCTTCATCTGCACTGAGAGTAGCTTCCTCATCAGAAGAATACTCTCGGACAGAAAACTCACTTCCAGAATCTCCCACTTCCTCCTCTTCCTCAGATGCAGAGTCAGTCTTGTAATCATGGTCTGAAGACGATTCAAAGAGCATGCCAACAACCTGCTGAGCGGTCACTCTGCGGCTAGCCATGATCCTCACTAACAACAAATGGATTGCCAACAACAACTAGCACTAAAATAAGTAATAAACAAAGTGTAGCTTTATCACAAAGAGTTATGTACTAAAAAAACTATACCACTCACTTGCCTGAAAAAGCTACTCACCAAGCAACTACTCTGCACAGACACAGCAATCACCAATGATATCCCACTAAAAAGAAAATAGAAAAAAGAAAATTATACATATGACAACACAAATATCATAGTGCTCAAATCTAAGGACAATTTCACACACAAAACTGCATTTAGTACACCACCTACAAACATGTCATTCATGCATGTCAACAATACTCCTTTGGAGTAAATTGCTTTCACTTACTGTGAGAAAACAGGGCTGATTGCGGAGGCCCCCTAACTTTTTGCCCCCATTTTCCACTTTATGCTGGTGTTTTCCTGACTCTGATAGTGCCCTGGGTACTGCTAACCAGTCCCAGGGCCTGTGCTCTGTGTAAAATCAATATGCAAATTAGGCTAATTATAATTGGCTAAGTTAACTTACCTATAAGTCCCTAGTATGTGGTAGGGCATGTAGGTTTAGGGACCACAGCATAGGTGGTGCACCCATAGGTGCACTGCTGAGGTGCCCAGTGTCATTTTAAAGGCAGGCCTGCCTTGCTGGCTGCTTTTAAATTAAAGTTATATGCAAATTAGACTTTGGAATTAAAAGTACTTCCAAAGTCTTAAACTACCTTATTTTTACATGTAAGTCACCCCTAAGGTGTGCCCTATGTGCCCCTAGGGCTGGGTGCCATGTAACTATAAGCAGGGACTTTATAAAAATAGATTTATAAACCCTGGTGAGGTAAAAACAGCCAAATTCGTTTTTCCCTCATTGAAGTAAATGGCCTTCATAGGCTAGAATGGGGAGACTTTATTTAAAATGTTAAAGTCTCCTTAAATGTTGCATACCAAGAATTTGGTATCAAATTAATTGTTGTAATAAATCCCACAGCTTCCAGTTGTTGGATTTAATATAACTTGTTCAGGTAAAAAGTTTTAGACTTTACCTAAAAAGTTGCCAATTTCAGCCCTGCATTGTTTTTGCTGCTGTGCTCTGATTGGCCAGCCTGCAACAGCTTAGCCAAGCTGCCTTGATGAGGGGAAAGTGGCCTGGCTTCAAACAAAGGAATGTGCTTGTGGGAGAGAATCTCCCCTCAGCAGATGGTGAGGCAGGAATGGGGAGGGCTGCCAAACTGGTCTTCAAAGGCAGAGAAAGACATTTGGAGCAACCAGCAACACCCCCACATCCTGCAACCCCAGACAACTAGGTGCCCCCTTGATTAGAAGGAGAAGAAGGACTGCCCTGCTGGACCCCTGGCCTGCACCTGGAACCTGCACTCAGAAGGACTGCACCAGCTGCACACTTGGGCTTCACCACAAGAAGGACTGTGCCTGGCTTCAACTGGTTCAAGGAGGGACTCCCTGTTTGCTACAGGTGAAAAATTGCTATCCAGAGTCCCCTGCACCAACTCCTGAAGAAAGTGACCAGCTGACCACTGTCCAGTGGCCAAAAAGGAGTTTGCGCCAGGTGCATTCTGGGAGTGGTAGTCCGCACCCCCCAAGGACCATCTCAGAACTTCTGGACCCTTGGGGTGATCTGTGGACCCCAAAAGAACCTTAAAAGAACATCTGGGTGAAGCCCTAGAAGTTTGGAGAAGATTTGAGAATTTTTGTAAAAAAGCTCCATAGAGGGACCGACCCGCCGCGGAAATTCTAGCCGGCTTGCTTCAACCGCGACCCGGCCTGATTTGGTGGTTCGTCCCGGTAAAGAAAAATCTCTGAAAAAGAGACTAAGTCCGAAGGTAAAAAGTTGACCGGGACCTCCCAGCCATCGTATCCGAGAAGGGCTCCATGGACGTCGGATCAAGATCCAGGTTTACCCCGGTCGAAGGATTTTCACCTCGAAAAAACGACTAAGTCCGAAGGTAAAAATCTCCACCGAGGAATCCAGCATCGCGTATCCGGAGAAGGGCTCCAGGAGGTCGGATAGGACTGGCAGGTTCGTCCCACTGAAGAAAATCTTCAAAATAAAGACTAAGTCAGAAGGTAACTTTTTAACCGAGGCCTCCCGCGACCTGTAGCCGAGCAGGGCTCCATCGCGGTCAGCCTGAAAGTTTGACTTTGCCCCGGTCGAGGTGCAACCAGATGACCCGATTGGCGCTTTTAGTTTCTAAGCGCTAGAAAAATAATAATTCTTTAAAAATTCATATCTCCGGTTCCCTTTATCCAATTTTATTCGTTTTTGTGTCATTTTAAAGATAAAAATATAAACTATTGTTATAAATTGGTTTTGGATTTTTAAACTGTTACCTGTGTTTTATTTAATTACTGTTTTGTAATATTTGAATGCTTTACACACTGTCTCCTAAGTTAAGCCTTGACGCTCGTTGCCAAGCTACCAAGGGTTGAGCTGGGGTTAATTTACTGAGACCTAACTGGACCTAAGTGGAGGTCAGTGGCATGTTGCTAGGTGTAGGTACCTACCTGCCCTTACCAATAACCCATTTTCCAACACTTACCTAAAACATGCAACTATGCAAACCGCAGGACAACTACTGCCAAAACCGCAAGGATCCACACCAAAGGAAGCAAAAGCGTTGAACTAGAAGAAAAAGAAGAAATAAATTGTTATAATCACAAATACAAATACTTCGCCAGTTGACAAACACCCCACCACCAAGAACTTAGAAATTGTCCCTGGTACCTAAGTGGATTCTGCCCCCTCGGGGGCAGATGGGCATAAAAAGAATTGCCCGATCTGCCCCCAAGGGGGGCAGAAATGGGCAACAGCTCTGTGCCCCCTTTAGGGGGCGACCCTTCCCAAAGGGGGCACCCCCAGCACAAAACAAAAAAAAGGGAAAAAAAAATAAAAAATCCCTGGCGTATTGGTGGTTTCTGCCCTCCTTGGGGGCAGATAGGCCTACAAAAATAGGCCCATCTGCCCCCGGGGCAGAGATGGCCAATACGAACTTTCCCCACTTTGGGCCGGCGACCCTTGCCCAAGGGGTACCCCCAAACACACACCACACACACACACCACACAATCCCTGGCTCCTAGTGTGCTTCGACCCCCCCCTGGGGGCCAGACCGTCCAAAAACATGGCTGATCTGCCCTCGGGGGGGCCGAAACAGAAAAAAAAATAGCCCCCAGGGGAGCGACCCTTGCCCAAGGGGTCGCCCCCAAAATAAACATATAAAAGTAAATCCCTGGTGTCTAGTGGATTTCCCCCCCCCCCCCCCCCGGGGGCAGATCGGCCGAAAAATCGGCAATCTGCCCCCGGGGGGGGCAAAATACTAAAAAAAATAGCCCCCCAGGGGGGCGACCCTTGCCCAAGAGGTTGGCCCCAAAAGAAACATACCCCAAAAAATCCCTGGGTCTAGTGGAGCAGGAATCTAGTGAAAACAGGCACAGGGGGGAAGGAAAAAACCTTTCCTTTCCCCCGTGTCTGTTTTCGCCCCCCAAGACCCCCAAAAAGGGAAGGACTAACTGTGGGAAGTCCTCTCCCCTCGATGCGCTGGAAGCAAATGGCTTCCAACGCGTCGCGGCAAAACTCGATGACGTCGGCGCGCTGTGTGCGCGCTGACATCGTCAGATTGCCGGGGGGGGTCGGGGGTGGAAGGGGAAGGGCTTCCCCGTCCATCCCTGCCTTGGGGGGGTGGGTGGGGTGCACAGGGGGGGGAGCGCTAGCGCTCTCCCCAGTTCCTGTGCCTTGGACGAGGTCACCTCGTCCAAGGCACACGGGAACTGGTGCCTTGGACGAGGTGACCTCGTCCAAGGCACAGAACCGGTTAAATTGTCCTAGTGCAAACATTTTTTTAATTTTTAATTTGGATTCATTTCAATTATTGAATTTTTGTGATTTTTCTAAATTCTTGTTTCCAATTTTTGCAATAAGTTTTTGTTGACACAAAACTAGGGAACCATGGAGCTTGATCTGGCTAGCCTACCCACACTGACAGTAGTCCAGCTTAGGGGGTTGTGTACTGAAAGAGGGTTTCCTGCAACCACTGACCTTAGGAAGCATGTCCTGATCAAATCCCTGGCAGCATGGGCTGAGGCCCAAGAAGTAGGCCCAGAGAAAGCTCCAGAGGAGGAAGAAGTAGGGGAGGATGCTAGCTCTCACTACTCAGGGGAGGGAGGGCATCTGAGCCTAAATGAGGATGAGGAAGACCGGTCCTCATTACATACAGTCACTAGGGGCAGACCCAAAGCTAGTTGGGGGAAGGGGGTCCCTTCAGGAGGAGAGAACCTGTCCCTCAGGGAAAGAAAGCTGGATGCCCAGCTAACATTTACAGCTTTGGAAGCACAGAAGCTGGCCCTAGAAGAGAAAAAGTGGGCAAAGAAATAGAAAAGAGATGGTGGCAGCGACAGAGAAGCCGAGGTGTCCATGGGTGGAGGGTTTTGCCCAGATTACCCAAGGGGGTGGTTCCTGCTTATGTAGAGGGGGATGATATAGACAAGCAGTTTTATAAGCCCTGGTGAGGTAAAAACAGCCAAATTCGTTTTCCCTCATTGTAGTGAAGGGCCTTCATATACTAGAATGGGGAGACTTTATTTTAATTTTTAAAGTCCCCTTAAGTAATGGATACCAAGAGCTTAGTATCAAATTAATTGTTATAATAAATCCCACAACTTCTAGTTGTGGGATTTAATATAGCTTGTTCAGGTAAAGAGTTTTAAACTTTACCTGAAAAGTTGCCAATTTCAGCCCTGCATTGTTTTTGCTGCTGCGCCCTGATTGGCCAGCCTCTGGCAGCCTGGCCAGGCTTCCTTGATGAGGTGTGAAGTGGCCTGGCTTCACACAAAGAGATGTGCCTGTGGGAGGGAATTTCCCCTCAGCAGATGGTGAGGCAGGAAGGGGGAGGGCTGCCAAACTGGTCTTCAAAGGCAGAGAAGGACATTTGGAGCACCCCAGCAACACCCCCACACCCTGCAACCCCAGACAGCTAGGTGCCCCCTTGATTAGATTAGGAGAGGGCAGGAGAGGGGTGTGTTTATGATTTTATTTTTAGCCACACCAGTGGGTGGGTTCAGCCAGATGTAACCTCCAAAAATCAGATTCAGCCATGTAGATTTTTTAAGAATGTTGCCTCCTGGGATTGATTTTTGCCACACTTCCCAGGAAGTGGTCATCATAGGGGGAAGGACCCTGCACCTGATTGGAGAATCAGGACCCCCCTGTTATTCACCCAGGAGCAAGGATAAAACTGGCAGACCTGCATTCACACCTCAGTTCCCTACCACATCCCTACCAGGAAGAACTACAGAACAAGAAGGACTGCCCTGCTGGACCCCTGGCCTGCACCTGGAACCTGCACTCAGAAGGACTGCACCAGCTGCACGCTTGGGCTTCACCACAAGAAGGACTTTGCCTGGCTTCAACTGGTTCAAGGAGGGACTCCCTGTTTGCTACAGGTGAAAAATTGCTAAGCAGTGTCCCCTGCACCAACTCCTGAAGAAATCAACCAGCGGACCACTGCCTAGTTGCCAAAAAGGAGTTTGCGCCAGGTGCATTCTGGGAGTTGTAGTCCGCACCCCCAAGGATCATCTCAGAGCTTCTGGACCCTTGGGGTGAGCTGTGGACCCCAAAAGAACCTTAAAAGAACATCTGGGAGAAGCCCCAGAAGTTTGGAGAAGTTTGGAGTACTTTTGAAAAAAAGCTCCATAGAGGGACCGACCCGCCGCAGCAATCTAGCCGGCTTGCCTCAACCGCGACCTGGCCTGATTTGCAGGTTCATCCCGGTGACGAAAATCTCCAAAAAAGAGACTAAATCCAAAGGTAAAAAGTTGACCGGGACCTCCCAGCCAGCGTATCCGAGGAGGGCTCCAAGGACGTGGAATCTAGATCCAGGTTTACCCCGGTCGAAGGATTTTCACCTCGAAAAAACAACTAAGTCCAAAGGTAAAAATCTCCACTGAGGATAACTGCAACGCGTATCCGGAGAAGAGTTCCAGGAGGTCGGATTGGACTGGCAGGTTCGTCCCGCTGAAGAAAATCTTCAGAAAAGAGACTAAGGCGGTCATTCCAACCGCGGCGGGCACCGCCGAATGACCGCACCGCGGTCAAAAGACTGCAGCGGCCATTCTGGCTTTCCCGCTGGGCCGGCGGGCGACCGCCAAAAGGCCGCCCGCCGGCCCAGGGGGAAAGACCCAGCAACGATGAAGCCGGCTCCGAATGGAGCCGGCGGAGTTGCTGGGGTGCGACGGGTGCAGTGGCACCCGTCGCGATTTTCAGTGTCTGCAAAGCAGACACTGAAAATCATTATGGGGCCCTGTTAGGGGGCCCCTGCACTGCCCATGCCAGTGGCATGGGCAGTGCAGGGGCCCCCAGGGGCCCCACGACACCCGTTCCCGCCATCCTGTTCCTGGCGGTAAAAACCACCAGGAACGGGATGGCGGGAAGGGGGTCGGAGGATTCCCTGGGCCAGGGGAAAACCGGCGGGAAACCGCCGGTTCCCCTTTTCTGACCGCGGCTTTACCGCTGCGGTCAGAATGGCCCAGGAAGCACCGCCAGCCTGTTGGCGGTGCTTCCACGGTCCCGGTCGGAATGACCCCCTAAGTCCGAAGGTAAACTTTTGACCGAGGCCTCCTGCGAGCTGTAGCCGAGCAGGGCTCCATCGCGGTCGGCCTTAAACTTTGACTTTGCCCCGTCGAGGTGCAACCAGATGACCCGATTGGCGATTTTTGTTTCTAGGCGCTAAAAAAGCAATAATTCTTTAAAAATTCATATGTCCGGTTCCCCTTATCCGATTTTATTCGTTTCTGTGTCATTTTAAGGACAAAAATATAATCTATTTTTATAAATTGGTTTTAGATTTTTAAACTGTTTCCTGTGTTTTATTTAATTACTGTTTTGTGATATTTGAATGCTGGACACTCTGGCCCTCATTCCGACCCTGGCGGTTTCAAACCGCCAGGGTGGAGGACCGCGGGAGCACCGCCGACAGGCCGGCGGTGCTCCAATGGGCATTCCGACCGCGGCGGTAAAGCCGCGGTCGGACCGGCAACACTGGCGGTCTCCCGCCAGTGTACCGCCGCCCATAGGAATCCTCCAAGGCGGCGCAGCTAGCTGCGCCGCCAAGGGGATTCCGACCCCCCCTACCGCCATCCAGTTCCCGGCGGTTCTCCCGCCGGGAACCGGATGGCGGTAGGGGGGGTCGCGGGGCACTGGGGGTAGGGGGGTCGCAGGCATGGGCACTGCAGGGGCCCCCGTAAGAGGGCCCCTAAATGTATTTCACTGTCTGCTTCGCAGACAGTGAAATACACGACGGGTTCAACTGCACCCGTCGCACAGCTTCCACTCCGCCGGCTCGATTCCGAGCCGGCTTCATCGTGGAAGCCTCTTTCCCGCTGGGCTGGCGGGCGGCCTGAAGGCGGCCGCCCGCCAGCCCAGCGGGAAAGTCAGAATCACCGCCGCGGTCTTTCGACCGCGGAACGGTATTCTGGCGGCCCCCGACAGGCCGGCGGCGACCGCCGCCGGCCAATGTCGGAATGAGGGCCTCTGTCTCCTAAGTTAAGCCTTGATGTTCGTTGCCAAGCTACCAAGGGTTGAGCTGGGTTTAATTTACTGAGACCTAACTGGACCTAAGTGGAGGTTAGTGGCCTATTGCTAAGTGTAGGTACCTACCTGCCCTTACCAATAACCCATTTTCCAACATGAGGCATTCACATTTTTCTGCAGTAAGCACCGAAATCCGCATGTTATGCCACATTTTGAGGGTGCTGATCATTTTGGGGCTATTTATCGCACTAGGGCCCATTTCTATACTTTTTTAGCGCTGCATTTGAGTCATTTTTTGACGCAAAAACACCACAAACTTACAAAATAAAATTGTATTTGGTAAGTTTGCGCTGCTTTTGCATCAAAAAGCGGCGCAAATGCGGCACTAAAAACATATAAATCAGTGCCTAGATACGTTTCAGTACGTGTGGTGTCGGAACATAATGGGTGCAATAAATATTGTACCTTCTTCCCAACCAACCATAATTGGGACTTAATCTTGTGGCCAACATTCTACCCTGTGCAGATGATATCATGCTTATATAAGGTTATTTGCCGACAGTGGTTGATTCCAACAGCCCCTGATTGTTAGCATAGGTGGAGTACACATATCTTTGATTTTTAATTGCCTTACTAAGGAAGTTCCAAGATTTTTAAGACAAATTTCAAGTTTCAGCACAGAAAAATGTTCTTGATATATTTTAGCCATGGTAGCCTTGGAAATTCATGTCAAATTTATTTCTCAAAGCAGTCAGAGTCAGAAGGTGAGGCGACTGGGCTAAGTCACAAAGGCATTTGTGAGCATGTCAAGTATTACTCTACAGGAGTACTAGATTATTGTTTATTTGTATTGATGTATGATTTAAGGTGTTTTAGACTACTCTGCAGGCGCCAGAGAAACATTACAGTTATTTGCTTAATAGGTGAGAGTACTAACAGTTTTCCCAAATAGTTATGTACATCTGAATGGAGTATATTTAGCTCAGGTAGGCGATGGTGCTGCAATGCTCACAGTGCACTCATGGATCCAATACATATAGAAAGTTGCAGATATAACAAAGAAATGGTCCTGAGCTGTGGTGGCATTGTCTGCTTTCTAGTCTGAGATACACTAGGAGGTTGCACACAGTCCACATGTCTAAAGGAAATGTGGAAAGGTGATGACTGGGTGAGGGACAGGTAGGTTGGGAGGGCTCAAATGTTGGTTGAAATGTCATAGAAGAGAATCAACTCATTTCTGGTAGGAGGCCTGTGAAAGTGCCAAGGCAGTGAATCACAGGTTCTTGATGTGCAACCAGAGAGGGGCTATGATAGTTGTCTTTATTTGGCGAATTTACACATAGATTACCTAGTTTTTTATTTATTTTATTTTTTATTTATGCTTTTTGACGCTTCCAAATACAAAAAAGCAATTGCGCCAACATACGGTAAACATTGACATGTAACGCAGAATTATGCAGTTCCATCAGTTATCCAGATATTCCCCAAAGTAGGTTTCCACAGCTTTGTAATGTCAAATATCCCAGGCTTATTTCATCACACAGCTGACCATTGCCGCCCATTCAAGTATGGGCTCACATACCCTCTGACTCACCAGTTTCTTTACCAACCAAATATTGCTTATAAATATCCCAGTGCCTCGCAGGCCTACTAATTGGGGGGGAGTAGTTCATTATATGTATCTGTTTGTGTGTTACAATACACCATATCGCTATGCCATTCTTCATCTGTTTGCACCGGACCCTTATCCCAGCGCATGGCTATACGACGTTTAGCTAGTAGCAGCCCATTAGCCACCAACCACCGAATCGATTTTGGTAAGTCTCTATCCCAGCCCAGTAGCGCAAATACCGGTTCACAACTTAGTTGATGTCCACTTATGCCCTCCAGTTCCTCGGACACTAACCTCCAGAAGTGCTGTACTCCAGCAGAGGCCCGGGACATATGAAAGAAGCCCGCTTGGCCCTCCCCACATCTGGGACAATTGGCATCAGTGTGCAGTCCATATCTGTAGAGTTGGAGGGGGGTGTAGTATACCCTGTTTATATATTTAAAGTGTATCAACCGATGCCGGCCTTTCAAGGAAATCGTACAGGTCAGCGAACAGCAGTAGCGCCACTGGTCATCTGTTAGCTATGATCCCAAATCCACCTGCCACTCAAGTCTAGCCTTCGTCAACTCATGTATACGTGTCTTCTGTAGGTGTGCATACAGACGGGACACCAAGCGCCTGGGCTGGTCGTCCGTAACCACCATGGACAGGGTCTGCATATCTGGGGGCTCCCGCATATCCTCCCCCAAAAGCGCCGCCATAGCATGCCTTGCTCTGTAAAACTGGTACCGTAGCAATGGGGTCGGCCCATCAGCCCGCTACGCTATCATTTCCCATGTCTTCATAACACTCTCATCAAACAAATCCCCCATGGTGGTGATATTCAAAGTTCGCATTGCCTGTATCAAACTTTTGTCTCGCCACAGCTCATACAACGCACACCATTCCAAGGGCACATGCGGTGAATACAGCAGGGCCAGTCCCTGTCTATATAGCAGTCCTTGCCAGGCCTGTGTGGCAGAGTTCAGAGATGCAAACCCTCCATAGCGCCTGTTCGGGACGTGAAACATTTTACTCTGTAACAGAAGCGGGGACGCCAGCTCACGCTCTATTTTTAGGAAGGGAGTGTCGTAGGACCCGTGGATCCAAGCATGAGCAATTGCGGCGTGGGCGACCATACAGTAGGACTCCAAATCTGGGGCTTTAAGTCCTCCCAGTTCGTAAGGAAGAGTCAGGGTGCATGGTGGTTGTTTACCTGCCCATGCTAACTTAATGAGTAGTGCTCTCAAAGTCACGAAATAGGCCTTTGGCAGCAACATAGGGATGTTCTGAAAAAGGAACAGAAACCTGGAAAGCACCACCATTTTCATGAGGGCTATGTGGCCATCAGAGACAGTGGGAGCCTGATCCACCTCTCCACGTCACCTGCCAATGTCTTAAGCACAGCATAAAAATTATCGGCCACCACTACCTTAAGATCCGTGCGGACCCTGATACCCAGGTACCGAACTGATCCTACCTCCCACCAGAGAGGGAACCCCACATCCACCGTCGTGGTCACCGGCGTCAGGGGGAACACAATAGACTTTCTCCAGTTGACCTTAAGACCAGAAAGAGTGCCATACCTCATGATCTCCCGGATGACCAGTGCAACATTGCGTGGCGGATCCTTGATATAAAATGAGTCATCTGCCTAAGCAGAGAGTACAAGAGTGTAATTCTGAAAGCCAAGGCCACGATGCCCATGGTACTCTCGCAATGCACATGCCAAGGTTTCTGCCACAAGCACATACAAAAGCGGCGACAACGGGCATCCCTGCCTGGTGCCTCTAGTGATTCGAAAGCCGTCAGTCACCATCCCGTTAACTCTGAGCCTGGCTGATGGTTCCCCATAGAATGCTGACACTAAACACAGAAAAATATCTCCCACTCCCAATCGCTGTAGTACCGCCTTCATAAAGCACCACTCCACTGAGTCAAAAGCCTTTTTGGTGTCCTCAGTTCTGGGTTTATGTTCTGTATTGTTTCAAACAGCATGCAGAGGTTCACAGTAAAGCTGCGTCCCAGAACAAACCCCGATTGCTCCGGTCAGACTAGCTTCAGCATCAGTTTGGCCAAGCGATCCGCCAGAATCTTAGCATAGATTTTGACATCCACATTTAGTAATGACAACGGTCGGTAGGATGAGCAATGCATCGGGGCTTACCCGATTTAAGCAGCGTGATCAGCATCGCTTCACGCATCGACTGAGGCATAAGCCCTGCCCCTACCATCACCTCATAGACCTCCCTTAGGTGTGGGAACAACAGGTCTTTGGAGGCCTTGTAAACCACACAGAGAGCCCATCAGGGCACGAGGCCCTGCCCTCTGCCATGCCCCCTTCCACCCTACCCATCTCCTCGAGGGTCAGAGAAGCCATGAGAGACTCCCTGTCCGTGTCCGTCAACCGCGGCATATCGATGTGCGCTAGGTAGTCCATTAGTGCCTCCTGGTCTGGGGCAACCCTGGAGGTGTAGAGGGACTCGTAGTAGTCACAGAATCTGCCTGCTATAAGTTCTGGTTCCTTAATCTCACTGCCATCATCAGCCTGCCCTGCTATAACCATGCTTTTTTCTCTATTGGGATGGATCAAGTTTGCCAACACTGACCCTGGCCTCTCACCCTCCCCATAGGAACGAGTTGTGGCATATTTCCCCAGATGTTGAATCTCTGTGAGTGCTGTGTCCTGAAACTCAATCAATTTAGCGCGCATATTACCCAGGATCTAACTATCAGCCTTATGTAAGTGCTCCTGCTCTAGTTGCACGAGTTCCCTTTCCAGTGAGCATAAACGCCCACTAATCGAACTCAGAACCCCAGCATGCTTGGCAATGGTGACACCTCTGATATACACCTTAAATGCCTCCCACACCGTGCATACACTGGTCACAGACCCCTTAGTGATCTGAAAAAAGTCCCTAATGGCGGTGGCTAACTCATCCTAAAAGACTGAGTCCAGTAGCGAGTGGGGGGGAACCTCCATGAGAACGGGGGAATCGGTTGTGTGCGCAAAGTCGTCATCAATGGGACTGGCGAATGATCAGAGTACGTCCTGGGCCAGGGAGCTTCTGACTTCAAACTGCCTAACAGGCTTTGAGAGACCAGCCACAAATCAATACGTGTATACAAGTTGTGTGCAGCTGAGTAGTGGGTGTACCCCCCCATCCAGGTGCCTGTCCTTCCGTATATCCACCAACCCCAGCTCTGTTGCCACCGCTGCCACCGCTCTAGCCACGGCCGCCGGCTTACGGTACCCCCTCCCGATCTATCAATTGTAGGATTTAGTGTGCAGTTAAAGTCTCTCCCTCAAATCTGCAGTAGTCCCCCCAAGGAACCCGCTCTGGCAGCTAAATTATAGTAGAACTGAGGGTTGTCAAAAGTTGGGCCATAAATACCAACGAGCAGAAACAGAGTAGCACTCCCACCGCACTGCGCCACAATATACCTACCACCCGGATCTACTTCAATTTCCCAGGGGCTGATGCCGGAGAACCGCAAAGCCCAGACCAACACTCCCCGTGAGTGAGAAGTAAACCCTGCCTCCAAAAATTGCCCCTGTAGTCTTCTAAGGGTGAGCATGGGGCTACCTGGTGCCAAATGTGCCTCTTGCAGAAGAACGATATCCACCTTGTGCCTGTGCAAATAGGCCCCCACCTTACGTACTTTCCGCTCATCATTTAAACCTCTCACATTCCACATGACCAGTCGGAACTTGCTAAGGCCCTTGCATTGATCTGGATATGAATTGTTATGTGCCATTAACTACGGAATGCATACATTTCCATGTCTGCCCCTTTGTATCAAGGAATCTGCAATTGTTTTGACTAATACGTACAGCACAATACAAACAGCTAAAACCCGAAACTCCCCCCAAACTCCACCCCCGACCCACAGCAGGCAGTACCCCAATGCACCTAGCTGACATCTATCTTCCCACCCACCCACCCACCCCTACTTAAGTAGAACAACCTCTTCTTCAGTCTATGCCCAGCCGCACCGTACCTCTCCTGTTTGTTGGCCACCCATAATATTGTTGCGAACAAAGCAATTGCGTATTAGAATAACACATGCCTAGAAACCCCTACTACTCTCATTTGCAGCTAAATATCTAATGCCATTGTCATTTGCTAGCAATGTACCAATCCCCTGTCCCATCATCATCGTTCAGCCTGGCGTTTGGAGTCTAATACCATATTCTCTATTACAGTCACACTACAAGTGTCACTCTCAGGCCATTAAGTGAATATATATGATTCAAACATTGTCGGCTTGGGAATCAGTGTCCTCCAGTCTGCAGTCCCCTCCATCCGCCACTCTGCGTTTCAGGAACTGAGCAAGTTTTTTGTGATCAGTGAAGAATAATGGCTTGACGTCCACTTCCACATGCAGTTTAGCTGGGTATAGCATGCAATATTCTAAATGTAGCTCTCTCAGCTGTCTCTTCCCGGTGATGAACTGCCGCCTCGCCTCCTGTACTTGCAATGTGAAGTTCGGGTAAAGCGAGATCACCATGCCCTCATGCTGTAAGGTCTTTAGTTCTCTGGCCCGGCTCAAGGCCGCATCTCAGTCCCTGTAGTTTAAAAGCCTAGCTATGATGAGGCACGGAGGGGCACCCGGAGGTGGAGGGGCCACCAAGGAACGATGTGTCCTCTCCACCACAAAGAGATTGGAGAAGGTGTCTCGTCCCAACATCTGCACCAGCATGCGTTCAATATAGCCTTCCATGTTGTCCATCGCAGTGGACTCAGCGATACCCACTATGTGTGGGCTGTTTCTGCGGGATCTAGCTTCCAGATTGTCCACTTTAGTTTGTAAGAACACCAACCCTTTGCTCAGCTTAGCATGACCAGCGGACAACACTGCCTGGCCATCCTCCACTTCAGAAACATGCCTCTCCGATTGGTCAAGTCACTCTGCATGTTTATCCAAACGCTCATTCATTCTGTCTATGTGGTACCATCTATCTGGGTCAAGCTATGCTGCATCGCCACCAAGATTTGCCGCATGTCTTGTTTCTCTCCTGATGACACGCCAGTTCCTCCCGTCATGCCAAGCTCCGCAGGATCACACGCAGGGCTGTTTGACTTATGCCGGACAAACTGCAGCTTGGCCTGATTCTTGTCTGCCTTGCCCATTGTGCGCGCTCTGGTGAACATGAAGTTCACTCTTAATAGTGTTGGGCAGCCGTGAGACACCCCCGTGGCCACATCTGACAGGCTTTGCGATCATACACCAACTATGCCCACTGCCGGGCGGCCTCATCTGCTCTCACCAGCTGCCCACCTCTCACCTCCGCTGCACCCCTCCAACCAGGATTCTTGTTGTGGTCATCGCTGGCCCCCCAGTTTACCTTCAAATGCTCCACCACACGCCTGGGGGCTGTGATAAATGTCAACGCACCTCGGACTGTTTCAGGCATCCACCGTCTGACTCCAAGCCTCGAGCTCGGATGAAGTGAGCGACAGGGGGCCGGAGTGCAACCCCGCTCACTGGGGCATCACGTCTTCCACCCCTCAAGCGAGTGGCCCCACCTCCTCACACTGCTCTCAGCGCAACCCCGGATGGGCCGCTCTCCAACGGGCCCCTCGACCGCAGGCACCGCCGCTTCAGCTCCGCGCCTACGCAACAGCACACCGCCCCAGGCCTCCAACTCACGCTCTTCTCACCGCCGCCACCTCGGGTCCACTCCAGGCACCGGCCCCCCTGCCGCTGCTGTCACTAGGGCCACAGCGGTATCTACAGACCACCACGACCCCCGCACACTTCACCCGGTCACCACTTATCCATTGGGTCCACTCGGTGGAGGGGTTGTTCAGCAAGGCCTCACTCCTCGGCACACTTACATCAAGCCTGCCTGAGGGCGCGGCCGGCCTCGCCCCGGGCAGAGAGCCCTACCGCGTCCGCCGACGCGAACCCCCACTGCCAGAGCACTATTGCCGGCAGTGGCGCTAACATTTAGGGATTGTCTCGCTGTCGCAACACAGGATTTTAACACGGATTGTGAGGTGGCCGACGGAGCTCTTCTACAGCGCAGCCATCTTGTGGCCGGGTAAGCTCCGCCCCTACATAGATGACCTAGTTATCAACGTTCTAAAAGTTGGTTTTGATGTTGAAAAATAATGTATTCACACAAATATTTTCAAGTGATTAAATCTACGAGTGGTGAAGGGCAGTGAAATATCTTGTAAAGTATTGGATGCCAGGAGACCTACACTTATGTAGGTATTCAGAAATTGGGATTCTTTTATATACGAAGTGCACTGAGGATGCAACAGGGACACCTGTCTTCTTTTTGCTTCCTGAGGTCAATTTAGAATAACAGAAGAGGCCTCAGATGCTTGCATATTCCCTTCTGTAATAAGGATCACCGGAGTGATTCCAACTGTGACATGCTTTTGTTTGCATGTGGGCTTGACCCCATGCACATGAGGGAATTCTTTGCCTTTATGCCTCCACCACATTACTGACCCAAACACAATGGCAAAGTGCCTTCAGAAAGCACACTGACACTGCATCATCTTTCACGTAGAATGTGTACCACATTAAGGTTGAGTATAGTCAGTGTCCCACCCCCCCAGGATGCCCAATGTCACGGAGGTAATGGGTTCTTCAGAACTCCCCGAGCATCTCCCTGCAGGTCACTCGCTACACCTGCCTGCAGATTGATCCCTGACACCCTGTTCAACAAAGGCCTGGTTGCCATCAGTCATCAAAGGCAGACCGACAATCTTTCATTAGTGTGCTGCATTGTTTGAGACTGCACTCTGAACAGCACAGTCTTTGTAAAGAGGCACGCAGTCTTGGACTATGCCTGGGGCACCAAGTTAAGGCTGACCCGCAGTACAGAGTGGGACCCGTGCGTCATATCTGTAAGCAACCTATGGTCTCCAACCTCTTCCACAATTTGAAAGGTTGAACAATTAGGCCCTGATTTATACTTTCTTTGCGCCGCATTTGTGTCATTTTTTGACGCAAAAGCGGCACAAACTTACAAAATATTGGGGCATGTTTATACTCTGTTTGCTCCAAATTTGCGTCAAAATTTTTGATGCAAATTTGGCGCAAACCTAACACCATATTTATACTTTGACGCCCGAACCCGTGAACGTCAAAATTCAGCAGTGTGCGTAATTTTCTGGATAAGTGAAACCGCCTTGCGTTAATGACATGCAAGGGAGGCGTTCCCGTCCAAAAAATGTCTTTAAGGCCTGTGCGACTTATTTATACTCCTGTGTCATTTTGACGCACAGGAGGGGCCGGGCCTTAAAAAATGGCACCCAGCCTGATTTGCGCCGTTTTTTAATGCCTGGGTGAGGGCAGGCGTTAAGGGACCTGTCGGCTCATAGTCTCTGACCATGGAAACAGTCCACAGGTGCCCTTCCCTGCCCCCAGGGACACCCACTGCATCCCTCGCCCACCCCTGGAGGACACCCATGGATGGGGGGACCCATCCCAGGTAAGTACAGGTAAGTAGAGGTAAGTATTTTTCTTTATTTTTTTTATGTGGCATAGGAGGGCCTAACTTGGGCCCCCTACATGCCACTGTGCCCAATGGCCATGCCCAGGGGACAGAAGTGGGCATGACTCCTGTCTTTGCTAAGACAGGAGTCATTTCAATGGGGGTTGTGCGTCAAAAATTGGCGCAAGTCAGGTTAGAGCCATGATTTTTTACTCTAACCTGACTTGCACCATTTTTTGACGCACAACCCCCATTCTTCCCTACGCCTGCGCTGCCCGGTTAGAGTAATTTTTTTTTACTCTAACCAGCCCGCAGCGCCGGCTACCATCAATCCATAAATAAGGTGCCCGCCTGGTGCGTTGGAATGGCGTTAGATTTTTTGTGCTGGCGCTGGTTTGCGTCAAAAAGTATAAATATGGCCCATTGTATTTTGTAAGTTTGTGCCGCTTTTGCGTCAAAAAAGGATGCAAATGCGGTGCAAAAAAAGTATAAATCAGGGCCTTACTCCTTTGAGAGCTTGAGGGGATCCCTTTCCAGGGTAGTGAGGGAAGCACCCCAAATCGTGGGGGTGTAGAAGAAGAAGTTTGTTGGGAAGAAAACATACTTTTTGATGGAGAGAAAATAGTTAAAAAGCGTATTTTCACTCGAGCTGCTGACCTTCCGAAGCAAAGGAATACCTGGGTATATTTTCACATGAGGGACTGGAATTCACAAATGTTTTCTAGGATTGTGTCTTGAAACATGCTAGAGTAGTAACTTTTCAAGTGTTATCTGGAAATCTTTTGGTAATTTAAAAAAAAACACTCTGAAGTTTAAACACATGAGAGGTTGGAATCTGCAGATGAAAATTTCTGACTTTTTGGACTTAAACCCATAACACTATAACTTACTTAACTCGTCTACGCACCTGAAATTGGCATGAACTAATTGTGTCTCACATGGCACAATTTAAAAGGTTCAAAACCACATTTACACGTGGGTAGTACAACACTGGTGTGTAGTAAACCTTCAATGGACTGCTACACTACGGCAAAATGTTGAACACATATGCCTTTGTTTACTCTCTTATTACAGCAGACACAAACACTAGTGAATGGAAAGTGATGGTGATTTTGTTCCTTTATTGCATGAAGCTGGGCCATAACGTCCTTTAATAGTATTATTGGGTTTTATGGCTTAAGAAGCACAAACTGAGTGTAGCTCTGAGCATTTGGCTTTGATCTTAACATTTAGATGTTTGGAGAGCTCTAATATCCATTAAATTTAGGACTTCTAAGGCAAATGGATTTAAAGAGGCCTTTTACAGGAATTGCTCAGTCTCAAACACTTAAGGTAAACACCTTTAAACGCCTTTAAGCTGTGTTATGGTGAAAATCTATCGGTACGAGCATTTATTATTCATGTAATTTCCTAACACTATATTTTGATGAATGCATACGGCGCAGTAGTAAATCACTGGTTGCAGTGTGTTACTGTAAATGATGCGGTAACGCAGATGTCTATGTGACATGTTCCCAGCGGTAGTAAATATGCTAAAGTAAGCTACATATGCAAATACTGACTGAAGAGTTCCAGAGAAACAGCTGATTGAAAATCTCATTCATATTCATGCAGCGCTCTGAGAGCCTGCCAATGCACAATGGTCTACACGGAAGGTAGACCTGAGCAGAGTCATCATATGGCTTTCCCTGCCTCCTCCCCTCTTGGAGACCCCTGTAAGCTGGTGTCTTAATGGATAAGAAGAAAGATATGCAGAAGAGTGTCTGCAGCTGTTGGTTATTTGATGACTACCCCTTCCTTGAGCTGATCTGTCTGTCTCAGAACTCAATACCTTCTCAGCATTTTTAGTATTTTTTTTCTTTCTCTGCACTGTGTGGAAGTAGGAGTCCACTGCCACTTTCCGACAACATACTGACACCCTACCACCACCCTTCTTTCTCCCAACATGCTGAAAGTGCACCAGCAAGTGAAATTCCATGGATTCTCCATACATGCTTGTGCCATTTATCCACCTTTCACCCACCATTTTTAGTACAATGTCTGTACTTGCCCCCTATAAGGATGAAAGTCCCCAACAAGCTGTGCAGCGGGTACCTCTGTCAGTGCCGGCCTCTGCTTGGATAGCGCCCTGGGAGGAATTAAACTAGGTGCCCTTGGTGGTCCTCCTCCCGCCTGCTCCCTCCTAGGGTTTTCTAACTCTAGGTAGAAGCTACTACCTAGCAGAAATTAGCACAGCTGCAGCACTATTCTTTTCCTGTCTGACAGTGCTGCACCTGTTATGTGAGCATTACTTAAATATATAATGACTGACCTATCCTGATTGGTGATACTTTTATGTTCATTACACCTTTTCCCTGCTCTGATGCAGAATTCGAAGCTGCCCACCAGTGGAGTCTACCGGGTGGTATACAATGGGTGATGAGAATGTATGAGACTGCAAAAGAATTAGGGAAGGCCTACTTTCTTCAACCTCCACTGCCAATTACCTATTCTCTTTCCCCCTCTTTCACCTTGCTCCTGCTGTGATCTCTGTGGGGGTCCTTTTGTTTTCATTGGCCGAATCATGCTGATTACCTCAGAGCAGTGACTAGCCTGTGAACACTTCTCCGCCCACACCCTCCCCTGATTCACTTCTGTCACACAACACCCGAGCTCTTTGCCACTGACGAACAATTTGTAAGAGAGAGCCCATTGGTGAGGGAGAAGAAATGGGGCGGGAAAGATGGGGAAACTACAGGAAAGGAGAAAGAGCCTGGAATTATTGGGAGCCTAGAATTAAAAAAATACTTAAGTGCACTTTGATAAGTAGGCCCACTGCGTCCCTCTGAAGCTTGGCGCCCTGGGCCTAGCTGGGCAATGCCAAAGCCAGCCCTGACCCCTGCCATTACTTTCTTTGCCTCCTCATAGTCCCTTGAGGTTTTTAATTTAGGTCACAATCTGAGGGGAAGGTTCCATATTCCTAGGGATCACCAAAACTGCAGATTAATAGCATAGGGTTCACCTTTTGTGTTAATCCTTTAATGGGAGATCCCTAATGGTCTATCAAGCCTTTGCCCTAAGACACTAGTTCTGCTTAACACCTTAGACTGAGATCTTACTGGTATGGCATGTATAGTGTTTGGGTCCAGAGGCTCATGGGGACTTGGGGATCCTTTGTTGAAATATAATTTTTTCTTAAATGTAAGGTCGGTGAAAATTGTGCATGTATCAATCGTGTTACACTAAACAAGCATTAGTGCATTCGAATTGTGATAAGGCATTGTAAATAATACTGGTACGCGTACGTTTTTGCTATCTGTGGATGTTGGTAAAGTTATTTTTTCATTAACCTGCCCCTGCTACCTAGAACGTTTTTCAAAGACCAGCTATTAGAAGAGCTCATTTGGGGCATCAGGGAAGCACCAAAAAGCCCTACCCACAGTCTTGTTGCCCACGTAACGGAAGGATGCTTGGGGGTCTCAGATTTCAAAAACATACTACCGGGTGGCCCAACTCCAATGGACCACTAGAGGACAGGCAGGCTGCTCATTGATGGACACTAGATTGGACTTAGAACAGCTTACAGGTGGTACCCTACAGGCAATATTTTTCCCTAAGGTGAAACTCCCTATTACCTGTTCGTGTCTCGTGATCACAACACCAGCATGCCTAAAACAAAACATTCACCTCTCAAAAATGCAGACCCCACACGCAGTCAGTATTCTATTGTTGGGTCTGCACATGGGAACTGGGTGGCTCACGCCAAAGTGAGCTGTTGGTCTAAAGTAAACATTACACCAGTCATAGATCTGTTTCACAAGAGCGACCAAATTACTTTCCAGACACTTGTGCTGGAAACAACTGCGAACTCCAAAAGGGTCAACTCATTATACACAGACAAGAGTGATTGGTTCGCCATGACCGGTGTCAGATAACCCAACCAGACCCCAACTAGAAGTCTTTCACAATATGGGTGGCAGAAGATAGGTAATGGAATAACTATGCAGAACACACCTGCAACATGAAGGGACATACTCACGGTTGATTTCTTAATGATACAGAATGGTAAAAGGTTATTCAATACCATTCAATACCAAAGCAAAGTGTCACGGAACACAAGATTTAAACTCATACAGTTTAGTATCTGACTGAGCCTATCGCACTCCAGTTTATGGAAGTAAGAAATATCCGAATGCCCCTCACCCTGCCCAAAACGTTGAGACCAATTGCCTGCTATACCCCACATGTTATGGAGTTGCCTAGCTCTAGCATAGTACTCCTTTGCAAGGGTACTCACAAACATTCCCTCAGGGGTCACGAAGTATGGTCTATCAAGTGACTGAGGGCCACACTGATGCCCAGCAAAGTGATGGTCTGGGTGAGGAATGTGTGCAAGGTTGATGTAGGGGAAGCTAAGCATGTGCATCTAGTGGCTGAAATGCAGAATGTTAAATTAGAAAACCTGAGACCAATCCTGGCATACCCGCTCCAACAACTAGGCAACTGTAATTTTCACTTTGCCTCCTTTTATCACATGTAAGAGAACCTTAAAATACTTGAGTTCACGATGTGTGTGGTACAAAACCTTCTCTTGTATTTGATTGTATAAATTATAATGTTGTCCACGTTTAATAGCAACCCAGGCCACCCAGAGGGTGCACATGACAACTGACCTGCCTCTTAGTTCACAATTGGATTGTTGTCTGGGTGAAAGTAAGAATGTTTCTAAATACGTTTGAAAACGAACATTTAAAAAATGCCTTTTAAGAGCATTTAAATGGCAGCAGAGGCCTCACATTGTTCTTGGCTAGGAAAAACAACACCACGACAAGTTTAACAAGTGCTACACCACACTCATGCACAGGTCAGTAAAATGTTCCACTAAGTGGAATGATAATGGGTTAAGAAACTTGCCAATAGCACATCGGTGGGAAGAACTAACAGAAAATGTATCTGCAGCTTTCATAGATGACAATATACCACCAATAACCCTCTTGACATAAAATACACACGTGTGAAGATACATTTCCCACTGATTTTGCCGAGAAGTTCTCGTAGTGGGTGTGTTGGTTGAAGACTAGTTTATTTCCCTTTTGCCAGTACGGATTTGAGTGGTCATCACTTAATGCATCGTTGAAGGACACACTACCTACAGGTTCCAGATCAATATCTTATTTGCAGAACTGCCACTGACAGTTGTTTTTCTCTTTCTGTGGTTGCCTGTTTCCCTCTGTGTCCGCTTGTGGATGTCCCTGGGGTCTAGTTTGTTTCTGTCTCTTCGTTCTTTTCCTCGCTTTCTCATCTCTGAATTCCCTGTTTTTTACTTGATCAGAGAGAAAAATAAGGAAAAGGCAGTATTAAAGTACTGTGCAAAAATGGTTGGAATTGTCACAGAATAATTATCAGTTAATACTGAATGCAGTGAGAATGGTTGTTTGGATGCCAATTACAAATGTTGGTAAGAAACGAATGTAAGAAAGAAGTTAGCAAGATGGAGGAAAAGTGCTACCCACAGTGGGGAACCAAACCCCCCATTCCTTGCTCTTCATTTTTATGATGTGATCTAGAGGGAATTCGCATAGTTGCCTGCCAGAGGTGCCTAGGATGGGCAAGATTCCCTTTTGTTCTCTCTATGGTAAGTTCATGCGAAACCTCAGGTAAATCCATTGTCTCTGGATCCACCTTTCTCGGTCTGAATAAAGGGAGGAATGCAGGGAAAATGCCAGGCACAAGAATGACTTATTCCACGCATGGAGGAATGCACGGAATGAGAATTTCTTGTGCTGCCCAGTATTGTCAGGGCCCAGACAATGTAATTACCGTAATGATAATTGCAATACTACAATGGCCAGCCCTTGACGGAGCTGTTTAAATCACCTTTCCCAGCAGGGGCCTCTGTGTGGTGCTTAACTCCTAGGAGGACCCTGGGGACTAGTGTGGCCCACAGAGGTACCTGCTGAGGGAGCTGCTTTGAAGTGTACTGTCATTGAAATGCCACGTGCACCAGAGGCACCAGCAGTAATTTGTTCGCTTAATGAGCTCCCTAGGGAAGCTAACCACGACTGAAGATTTGCAAGTGGGTACATTAGAGATGGCATCAGCTATCTACTTTCTTCCAATACCACACTCCAGCAAGGCTCTACCCGCAGGAGGCAGAGAAAGTAGAATCAAAGACTCTAGGAAGATACCCGTGACCCAGTATCACAGTGTACTTCAGATCTGTAGAAGGCATCGCAAAAGGATGACCAAGACTCAGAAATCCCCAGAGGGTGGTGGGAAGAGTCTGTCATCTGACCCTCCCTCTACATAAGTTGGAAGGGTAGAAGCTTCTATGTTCTCTCCCCACCTCAAAATTCTTCAATCTGCGTCTCACCAGTGCTTTCTATAGCCTTACCTCATAGAGTGACTTACTCGCAATCTCTTAATTTCTTGGACACAGATGCTGGTTGTTAGAAATGGGGTTTTGGTTGGCAGTCAGGTTACCCTCTGTCCAAGCAAGAACCCTCACTCTAGTCAGGGTAAGTCACACACAATCCAAATTATCCTGTGCCCACCCTCTGGTAGCTTGGCACGTGCAGACAGGCTTAACTTAGAAGGCAATGTGTAAAGCATTTGTGCAATAAATCATACAATAACATAATATAGCACCACAAAAATACACCACACAGTGTTTAGAAAAATATACAATATTTATCTGGGTATTTGCAGGTCAAAACGATCAAAGATGCAATATGAGTTTGTAAAGATATCACTAAAAAGTGATATAAAGGGCCTGATTCTGACCCTGGCGGCCGGTGACCGCCAGGGTCACCGGCCACGGGAGCACCGCCGACAGACCGGCGGTGCTCTGAAGGGCATTCTGACCGCGGCGGTTCAGCCGCGGCCAGAAAGGGTAAACCGGCGGTCTCCCGCCGGTTTACCGCTGCCCTTGGAATCCCCCATGGCGGCGCAGCTTGCTGCGCCGCCATGGGGGATTCTGACACCCCCTACCGCCATCCTGTTCCTGGCGGTTCGCCCGCCAGGAACAGGATGGCGGTAGGGGGTGCCGCGGGGCCCCCGTAAGAGGGCCCCACTGTGTATTTCAGTGTCTGCCTAGCAGACACTGAAATACGCGACGGGTGCAAACTGCACCCGTCGCACATGCCCACTCCGCCGGCTCCATTCGGAGCCGGCTTCCTCGTGGGGAGGGGTTTCCCGCTGGGCTGGCGGGCGGCATTCTGGCGGTCGCCCGCCAGCCCAGCGGGAAAGCCAGAATGGCCTCCGCGGTCTTTCGACCGCGGAGCGGCCATATGGCGGTTCCCTCCAGGCGGGCGGCGACCGCCGCCCGCCGGGGTCAAAATGACCCCCAAAGTGTCTTAAGTCTTTAGAAAGTAAACAAAGTCTCTTTCAAGCACAAAGTACCTGGTTTGGAGTGGAAAATCTCCGCAGAGGGCTGCAGAAGAGGAGATGCGTGGAAAAATGGTGTGTGCGTCGGTTACGCCCCTTCACACACGGACTTGCGTCGTTATTTTTCACGCGGGGAGACGTGCGTCGTTCTACGGGAGGAAAATTGGTGTGTGCGTCGGTTGCGCCCCTTCACACACAGACTTGCTTCGTTATTTTTCACTCGGGGAAGACGTGCGTCGTTTTCCGGCATGCGGACTGTCTCCTTCTATGGATCGCGGGATTACCAAATGTCCCAGGGTCTGTGCATGGATTCTTCGGCTTGTTTTCCGGATGCGCGTCGTTCCGGGAGGCTGTGCGTGGAATTTTCTTTCTCACGGCAGGATTCGCGTCGATTTCCCCTCTGGAAGTCGGGCGGCGTTGTCCATGCGAGGCCGTGCGTCGAAGTTCCAGTCGCACCGTAGGCGTCGCGTCAAGCAGCATCGGCGTGCAGTGATTTTCTCACTGCGGAGCAAGCTGTGCGTCAAAATTTTCAGCCCACGAAGAGTCCAAGGGGGTCATTACAACCCTGGCAGAAGGCGGAGAACCGGCAGTAAGACCGCCAACAGGCTTGCGGTCTTTCCCCAGCTTATTATGACCATGGCGGTTACCGCCATGGTCATCCTCCGGTTCTCCGTTCCGCCCGCCAGAGCGGAGATGACCGCCAGGCCGGAGACCTGGGTATTTTGACTCTGCTTACCGCCGCAGTTTTTCCAGCGGTCTGAACCGCCATGAAAACCATGGCGGTAAGCACTATCAGTGCCAGGGAATTCCTTCCCTGGCACTGATAGGGGTCTCCCCCACCCCCCACCCGGACTCCCTCCCCTACCCACCCACCACCCCTGCCACCCCCCAAAGGTGGCAGGGCCCCCCTCCCCACGCCGACCCCCAACATCACATCACTCACTCACACACGACACGCACGCAGGCACTACCTACATACTTACACGCACACACGCCAACATAAATGCCTACATCTACACACACAGTCATACACGCACACCCACATTCAAACATACACGCACACATCCATACAGACATACACGCACTCACACACCCCCTCTACATACACACACGCACACAACACACAACACCACCCCACCCCTCACGGACGATCGACTTACCTGGTCTGACGATCCTCCGGGAGGGGACGGGAGCCATGGGGGCAGCTCCGCCGACACCACACCGCCAACAGAACACCGCCACGGTGAAGCAAAGGACGTGATTCGCTGGGCGGTGTTCTGTTGGCGTGGCGGTGGAGGTGGAGCAACCTCCACTTCCCCGCCTCCCGCCAGTATGGCTGTTGGCAGCTCTCTGTCGGAACAAGGATGGCGGGCTGCCAAGGGTAAGAATACGCCGAGCGGAAGACCGCCACCACTGGCGGTCTTCAGCATGGCGGTACCTCAGCGGTCTTGCGAAAAGACCGCTGAGGTCGTAATGACCCCCCAAATGAAAAAGAGAAGTCTTTTTGGTCCTGAGACTTCAGGGAACAGGAGGCAAGCTCTATCCAAGCCCTTGGAGAGCACTTTTACAGCCAGACAAGAGTTCAGCAAGGCAGCAGGCCAACAGCAAGGCAGCAGTCCTTTGTAGAAAGCAGACAGGTGAGTCCTTTGAGCAGCCAGGCAGTTCTTCTTGGCAGGATGTAGTTTCTGGTTCAGGTTTCTTCTCCAGCAAGTGTATGATGAGGTAGGGCAGAGGCCCTGTTTTATACTAAATTGTGCCTTTGAAGTGGGGGTGACTTCAAAGGGTGGCTTAGAAATGCACCAGGTCCCCTTTCAGTTCAATCCTGTCTGCCAGGGTCCCAGTAGGGGGTGTGGCAGTCCTTTGTGTGAGGGCAGGCCCTCCACCCTCCCAGCCCAGGAAGACCCATTCAAAATGCAGATGTATACAAGTGAGGCTGAGTACCCTGTGTATGGGGTGTGTCTGAGTGAAGGAGCTGTCAACTAAACCTAGCCAGACATGGATTGAAGGGCACAGAAAGATTTAAGTGCAAAGAAATGCTCACTTTCTAAAAGTGGCATTTCTAGAATAGTAATATTAAATCCGACTTCACCAGTCAGCAGGATTTTGTATTACCATTCTGGCCATACTAAATATGACCTTCCTGCTTCTTTCAGATCAGCAGCTGCAACTTCAACAATGTATGAGGGCAGCCCCAATGTTAGCCTATGAAGGGAGCAGGCCTCACAGTAGTGTAAAAACGAATTTAGGAGTTTTACACTACCAGGACATATAAACTACACAGGTACATGTCCTGCCTTTTACCCACACAGCACCTTGCTCTAGGGGTTACCTAGGGCACACATTAGGGGTGACTTATATGTAGAAAAAGGGGAGTTCTAGGCTTGGCAAGTACTTTTAAATGCCAAGTCGAAGTGGCAGTGAAACTGCACACACAGGCCTTGCAATGACAGGCCTGAGACAAGGTTAAGGGGCTACTGAAGTGGGTGGCACAACCAGTGCTGCAGGCCCACTAGTAGCATTTAATCTACAGGCCCTAGGCACATATAGTGCACTTTACTAGGGTCTTACAAGTAAATTAAATAGCCAATCATGGATAAACCAATCAACGGTACAATTTACACAGAGAGCATATGCACTTTAGCACTGGTTAGCAGTGGTAAAGTGCCCAGAGTTCACAAGCCAACAACAACAGGTCAGAAAAAAATAGGAGGAAGGAGGCAAAAGGTTTGGGGATGACCCTGTCAAAAAGCCAGGTCCAACACTGGTCATCATATGGTCTGGTGTTAAAAACAGCTGTTTGTGCCCTAACCAAGTATTCTAACCTCATATGTTCAATTTATGTCTTAGATAGAGAGATTGACAAATCTCTCTTCTAGAAATCCCTTTGGAAGCTTTATCTGCCACCCAGAGACCCTGCAAGAAGACACTGTGTGCTCATTTTCTGCTTTATGCTGCCAAACATGCTACCTAGGAGCTCTTTCTCCTCGGGAAGTCTGTATTTTGTGGCATGCATCCTCCAGAGGACAGCTAGGGAATTATTGTTGCAGTCTTGGTTCCTCACTGCGAATCGGAGATCTTTTGACTCCCAGGGACAATGCGTGGAAATCCTGGGTGTGCGGGACGAGGTCACAGGTGATGCGTCGATCCGGTAGGCGGTGTCAAAGTTACTTTCGCACAGCACGCGCTGCATCAATTCTTCACTCAGGAAGTCGGGCTGTGTCGTTCTGGCTCGGCGATTCTTTCGTCACAAGGCAGGATGTGCGTCATAAGGAATTTCCTTGAAGAGATGAAGTCTTTTTGGCCCTGAGACTTCAGAAAACAGGAGGCAAGCTCAATCCAAGCTTTTGGAGAGCACATCTCAGCTTTTGGAGAGGCAGCAGAGCAACAACAAGGCAGCAGTCCACAGCAAAGCAGTCCAAGTGAGTCCTGTGGGCAGCCAGGCAGTTCCTCTTGTCAGGTTGGAGGTTCAGGTCCAGAAGTGCCTGATTTGGTGGGGTCAGGGACCCAGTTTATATACCCAAAAATGCCTTTGAAGTGGGGTAGACTTCAAAGAGTGGTTTTGAAGTGCACATGGTCCCCTTTCAGTACAGGTCTATCTGCCAGGGTCCCAGTAGGGGGTTTGGCAATCCATTGTGTGGGGGCAGACCACTGGCTTTTGAAATGTAAATGTCATGCCTGCCACAATTTCAGCCCGTGAAGACCCATTCATTATGCAGATGAATGCAGATGTGTCTGAGTGTCCTGTGTTTGTGGTTTTCTGGGTGGAATGCACAAGAGAGCTGTCAACCATCCCAGCCCAGACTTTGATTGGAGACAGGCCATAAGGCACAGATGGATTTTAAGTGCAGAGAAATGCTCACTGTTTACCCCTTTCTGATTGGAATCTACCAATCAAGCAATATGTGAGGGCAGACCTAATGCTAGCCGGTGAAAGAAGCAGGCCTCACAGTACTGGAAAATAAATTTAGGAGGTTTCCACTACCAGGACATGTAAAACACACCTGTATATGTTCTTCCTTCTACCTACATAGCACCCTGCCCTGTGGGTTATCTAGGGTCTACCTTAGGGGTGACATATGTAGAAAAAGGGGAGTTTAAGGCTTAGGAAGTACTTTTAAATGCCAAGTTTAAGTGGCAGTGAAACTGCACACACAGGCCTTGCAATGGCAGGCCTGAGACATGGTTGAGGGGCTACTTAAGTGGGTGGCACAACCAGTGCTGCAGGCCCACTAGTAGCATTCAGTTTACAGGCCCTGGCACATGTAGTGTATTTTATTAGTGACTTACAAGTAAATCAAATATGCCATTTGGAAATGAACCAATGTTACCATGTTTAAGGGAGAGAGCATATGAACTTTACACTGGTTAGCAGTAGTAAAGTGCGCAGAGTCCTAAAACCAGCAAAAATAGTGTCAGAAAAGTGGAGGGAGGTAGGCAAAACGTTGGGGGATGACCACCCTAAGGCTGACAGATCTAACACAGATCAATTTAGAAAAATAGGGTAAAGTTTAGTAAATAAAATTACACCTACATGACAAACATCCAATAGGGGAAACCTGAGTTATGAATTGTTAAAGTTTAAAGTTCAAAATAACACCAAAAAATGTTACGTTCCACCTGCGGTATCTAGTTAATCTTGAATGGTACCTAGGCACGAGGCTGACTACAATGGAGCAAGGATCAGATAGAGGAGCAACATTCCACCCCGTCAGAAGTGTTACTTCTTGACTTAGGGCCTCATTACGATGCTGGCAGTCTTCAGCCTTACAGCCTTATGGTGACGGTCGGACAGCCACACCCCAGGCGGTCCCACCGCTGCACTATGACCCTGGTGGTCAGACTGCCAGCGGATTACTGTCACTGCCGGGAACAAGGTTCTCGACTGACTGACGACGGTTGAACTTGTGGTAGGCCATGGCGGCTCTGAACTCAGCGCCACCGTGCTGATCACGACTCCTGTTTCTATCAGCCTTTCCACGGCAGGGAACCTGCCATGGAAGGGCTAGCGGGAACACAATGCAGACAGTGTGCATTCCAAGGGTGCAGTAGTGCTACAGTATTGGCATTGGTTTGCTTAAGAAGCTGAGACTATTAACGTGGCACTGTTCCCGCCGGTCAGCCCAGTGGGAACATAGTAATGGAGTTGGGGGGAGGCAGCTGGTATGATGGTTGCCTCCTCTCCGTGTGTTTGGCTGTCAGAGTTTTCCAACCACCAAACTCGTAATGGGTGTGCTAGTCTCTGAAGTAGGAGTAAAAACTCCTCAGAGGGACAAGACAGCAGGTTGCAGTTGGACAAGGTTCCATATTGTTGACAGCCGCTGAACAAGGGAGGTCTCAGGGTAGCAGTTGACTTTTGATGGGAAAGCTCTGAGCGAGAGAACTTTTAATTTCGGGTCCACGGAAGGTCCCTTACCATCCAGATACTTTTGGCGCCTTCGTCGGATGAAGTCATCTACCTTCGGATTTAGTTACCTTGTTGGAGCTCGGATACTTTCACTGGGGCAAGGCTGCAGCCTGTAGCCAAAGGGGGCTCCTTGAAGACCCGCTAAATCAGATTTGTTGCTGTGTAAAAGCTCCAGGCGGAAGCAACCTGACTCTTTGGTCCAGCAGCAACACATCTTTGTCGGATCAGCTTGGCATGTTCATACAGGTCCTCCATATGTCTTTCAAGCCAAAATGTTTCCAAATCCAGTTTGAGAAAAAGTTAGAAGGAATACACCTTGACACCAGCCAAGGGTCCAGGACCTTGGGGACAGCACTTGTGGGTCCGGATTCCCTCTAGAAGAGGCCAGCATCATGGCCCGGGGAGGTCTTGGTGGAACTGGTCACCTAAGCAATTGCAGAAAACACTTTTTTTGTAGTTTGGAGTGCCAATGTAGTTTGAACAGGAGGGTTATTTAGACAGGTAAAATGTGCAGTTAAAAACTGCAACAGCCAGGTTAAGCAAGGTAGGCCTGCAGCCATGTTTACACTGTCACTGTAGTCGATGGTACAATGTATGCAGCAGGTGATTGGTGACCTTTAACTTACAGGCCCTGTTTTTACACTTTTAACACTTTTGTACCATATTCTATGAACTGATGGCTAAGTTAGATATGCCAATTGGTGGTATGCCAAATTAATAATGTTGAAAGGAGGAACACAGGTAGTTCACTACTGATTAGCAGGAGTAAAGTGCACAAAGTTCTAGAGCCAACAAAAACAGTCAAGGCACAAATCTGGGGTTCGCCATGCAAAATATTGTAATTCCCAACAATATGCTTGCTTATTGTCCAAATAAAGGATGATCTAGTTTCTCTTCATGTAATGGAAAAGCCCATTGTCAATCATGGATACAATAGACAGTGGTTTGGTGTGAAGGGTAGTCATATTGGACGAAAGGTATTCTATACCAAAGGCATACACACCACAAGTGCCCTAAGACCTATATAGGCCATGCAAAATGCTATAAGGTAGAAGAAGGGACATAATAGTCAGTAGTTGAGAGTGAGTGGAACAGGTGCTGATATACTCAGAGGCAACAGGGAATCTGGAACAGTAAGTTATAGAGAGTAAATGGTCACAGGATAAGAGCAAAGGGGAGGAAGGATGGGGGTAGAATCACACAGATACTAGGCCACCAACCAAAAAAGCCGTAATCTACATGCTCACCTAAGGTTGCCCTCCTTCCCAGTAGCTACAGGACCCAATGATCCATAACATTTCTTACAAGAAAAAAGGGGAAGAGAGAATAAGGCCACTCAACAGTCTGGGGACAGCAGCGTAAAAGGCATTGCATAACAGCACAATGTAACAAGTTCATCAGCTGTAATACAATGGATGCAGATCAGTATTGTGCTTCTTCTGACAATATACATTCACTTCCATACCATCTGTCATACATCTAACAGGCGACTAGCACACTCCCTGGCCTCACTGCTGCTTGTTCTTGATCCTCACACTCGCAGGAAGTCTACAGCAGGGTAGTGCACCCTCACTCGAACTCCTTCAGAAGTGTATCACCAGCAAGGTGCACAGCAGGCCTTCACCAATGAATAACAGTATCTCCGTTCCTACTGCTGCTGTAAGTGGGCATCCAGGATCAGCCCTTGTTCTGCTGCTCATTGCTCCAGATAAGGATGCCTCTACCACCTCTGACCTGCAGAACAGTGGTGAAGGATGAGATGGGAACCCGAGAGCAGCCATCTTGGTAGTGGCGGGTTCAGCCTTCCATGCTTATCTCCTTGGTTAGGATTAGTGTCTGCTCTGCCTGTCTCTTGAGAAATGTGTATCTTGTGTTTTGGGACTGTGCACACCAAGCAGAGTCAAAGTATAGTTCATCTGCATTAGCAGATAGCTGTTTCATGGTCATCTCTTCTCTGATTTAGTGTGAGATGCAGAGAGGGATTCTTGGTGTTCTGTGTTAATGGACTTTGTAGCGATTCCTGATTATTTCTATGCTGTCAAGAGCAGCAGAAGCAGGACAGTCAGCAGAGATTATGCAGGTCATCAGTCACATTGACAGAATGAGACAAATGCTGACATATGAATAGGAATGCTGACACACAAACAGGAAGGTGAGAGAAGGAGCATTCACTACAAAGAAAATACTTTTGAGTTACCTTGCAAGTGATATAGGACTAGGAAGAAGCATATCTTCTGTAACAACATCTAGAGGTGCTGGTTGAATTGCAATAGATTGGATACTCTGATTCCTATTTTCTCAAATTTATCTAAAATAACACTGTTGTGGAAAGGTTGCCAGGAAGTGCATTATGGATCTGAGTGGGTTTGAGTTTCTACTGGATCTCATCTTGGTTCTATAGGGTGATTTCTGCTCTTCTTTGCCTTACATTAACAGACTAAAAATGACTTTTGCCTGTATTGAGAGGGATTTTAGCTGCCTTCTGTAAAGATTGGATCCCCCTCTGACTGTAGTGTCTCTCAATGGTGTGAATTTTATGTTTATGTACTGTGTGCATTTCAATTTGCTTGTTTAATGGAGATAGTCAGAGTTTACTAAACTAAGCCTCCCATTTGTTGAGCACATGGCACAGATTTAAGAGGTCTCTGGGTATTAAGCGACTGCTTGTTGGACTTGCTATCCTGATATAAGAGCCATAACACTATGATGCTGACTTAGATGAAGGCGGTAATCAAAACAGATCAGTTTCAGAACAAAGTGCTAAATCCTGAGACTAATCCACAAGTGAAACTTCCAACATCATATGCATAGTGTAGTGAAGGAAAGTCTACAAATAAAATTGCCTCTAAATTTCATATAGGTTCCTAACTCTAAATAAGACTACTATGGCCTTCATTATGACCCTGGCGGTCCGAAGATAGGCCAGGGCCATGGTGGTGGTCTCACCGCCAATGGGCCAGCGGTGAAGACCGCCACATTATGAGTGTGGCGGGTTGGCCTCCGCCAACCTGTCACATCCCCGCCAGTGTGGTTGGACAGCCGGGCTGGAGATTAGCATCTCCGACCCAGCAGTCCACTGAAGACCGCCGCACGTTCACGAGTCGGCTTTCCACCAGGGGTTCCGTGGCAGTAGCACCACCACGAAAACCCTGGCAGAAAGGCTACCGGGGACAGGAAATTTCTTTCCTGTCACCTACAGACGACTCCCCCAATCCCCTGGCAATCCCAATACCCCCCACCCCCTTCCATACCAGAACCCCCCACTCACCCTTTCCAGTACAGCATCCTCCTCCCTACCCCACCTTCCAGGACAGCACCCCAGCCCCCTCCCAGAACAGCAGCCCACTCCCCACTCCACATACCCGCACACACACACACACACAGCCTGCATACACTCATTCACCAACACTTACATACACGCATTCACTCACACGTATCCATACTCGCTTTCACTCACACGCATCCATACTCGCATTCACTCACACGCATCCATACTAGCATTCACACAAACATTCCAACACGCACTCACATCAACAATCATACATGCATTCAAACACCCATACACACACGCATTCAAACATGCATTCAAACAAGCATTCAAACATCCATACACACATGCATTCAAACATGAATACACGCAAGCATACACACACGCATACACACTTACATTCACACACGCAGACAACACCCACTCACATACACAACACCCCCCACCCTCCCACCCCCCTTCCCTGTCGGACAATCGACTTACCTTGCCCGGTGAGGAGGTAGTCCAGCAGGGAACAGGAACAAGTGCTTCCACCGCCGGTAGTGCCCCGCCATGAGGACACCGCCAGGCTGCATTCCAGGCTGTAATATGGCTGTTGGAGTCCTTTTGGCGGGGCAGGCGGGGCTAGCGGTGGAACCGACTCAGCGCCTCCGACCGTCAGCACGACTACTGGATGATTTACGCCCAAATTGTGGCTGAAAATCCTTCAGTGCTCATAATATGGTGGTCGGAAGACCACCAGCACTTGTGGTCTTCTGGCACCCATGGCTTCAGTGGTCTTCTGAAAAGACTGCCAAAGTCATAATGAGGGCCTATACTTTCACTTTATAATTACTACTAACATGATTCAAAGTTTTGTTTTAAATATATCCACGAGCACTGTACTGTAAGAGGAAATGACCCTAACGCAGGTTTGCGTCAAAAAGCATAGCATCAGTTTGTGCCATTCCAGGACATTAGCCGGGTGGGGTGGCGGTATGGGAGATGGGTGTTTAGCACCAAAAAATGACGCTAGGCTGGTTAGAGTAAAAAAAGATGACTCTAACCAGATTAGCGTCATTTTATGGCGCTACACCTAACATGCCACATGACTCCTGCCTTAGAAAAGGCAGGAGTCATGCCCACCACCCCAATGTCCAGCACAGGGGACAATGGTAAAACTTACCTGTACTTACCTTGAATGAGGTCCCCCATCCTCTGCTGTCCCTCTGGTGTGGGTGAGGGTGTCCCTGGGGCCTGGGGAGGGCACCTGTGGACTCATTCCATGGTGTTCCACCATGGAAATTAGCCCACAGGTCACCTAATGCCTGCCCTGACCCAGGTGTTAAATAATGGCACTAAGAAAACTCAGCTTAATTATTTAGGCCCACCTCCCGGGTTGCACGGGAGGATAAATATGGCACAAGGGCCTTAGAGTCCCTTTTGCCTGGGAACGCCTACCTTGCATCTCATTGAAGCAAGGTCGTTTTCCACAGGCAAAAAATGACTTTAACGCCATTATTTTGGCGCTAGGCATGTCTAGCAGCAAAATATGAATATGGAGTTAAGTTTGCGCCGGATTTGCGTTAAAAAAAAAGACGCAAATCTGGCGCAAACAGAGTATAAATATGTCCTTTGTTGCTAGCTCAAATTAATTTCAAACTGATGTGCATCACTTACAAAACACCACAACCCAGCCTGCCCAAGTATCTAAAAAATAAACTATGCACCATATTCAGAGGCAAGCCCTACTTCGTTCTTGAAATCTAAAACACAAACAAATCTGAAACTTTCAACTAAACCTGTTTTTCTATCCAGGCCTTCGAACATGGAATTAACTACCTAACAAACTTCGACTAGACTATAGTTTGTTTGCCTTTATTAAGAACTTAAAATATCACCTTTTCAAAATGCACCTAAAAGACTAAGGGGCAGATTTAAGAGCCCCTAGCACCTCCTTGAACCATATTAGCATAATTTTATTTTACGCAAATGTGGCCCAACGAGGTCAAACGCGCTGCGCCAAATTTACAGTGGTGCAATGCATGCATGAAACCACTAGACACCAGGGATTTCTTTTGCGCCACTTTCACGCAAGGGAAGCAACCCCTTAGGCAAGGGTCGCTTCCCTAGAGGGCAATTTTATTTTAGGCCATATCTGCCGCCTTTGGAGGCAGATCGGCCTATTTTTATTAGGTCAATCTGTCCTGAAGGGGAGCAGAAACCACAAGACACCTGGGATTTCTTTTTTCTATACGATTTTACCTAAGGGGACCGGCCCCTTGTGCAAGGGCCGTTCCCCATGGGGGCAAATTATTTTCGGCCTTTTCCTATGAGGCCCATCTGCCCCCAAGGGGGGCAGAAACCACTTAAGCACCAGGAATTGGGGTGTGCTTGCCTGTGTTTTGGTTGGGGGGCAGCCCCTTGGGCAAGGGTCGCGTTCCATGAGGGCACATTACTGTTGGCCATTTCTGGCCCCCTTGGGGGCAGATTGGCCTATTTTTGTAAGGTGCATCTTTCCCCAAGGGGGGGGCAGAAAGCCACTGGGCATCAGGGAAGAACTGTTTTTCAAAAAAAGAGGGTGGGGTTATGGCCATACCCCCACCCCAAATAAATGAGGACAAAGATGTTCTGCCCACCGGTGGGCAGATGGGGCAGTTCCCCCGATCCACTCCCATCGGGGGCAGAAAGCCTAATAGATTCCAGGGAATAAAAAAAAAAAATAGGAGGTGGTGGCCACCAACCAGTATGGGAATGGTTATGCCCCCAACCCAACTGAAGGAGGTAACAGTCTTTCAGCTCTCCCCCGCATACTAAAAGATCTTATCCCAATGGCAAGCAAGAGGACATTTGATTATTTTTGGTTTTGATTTTACAGTTGGACCATGAGAGCTTGGCTAACTCTCAAAATCATCCCACTTGAAATGGTGAGGGCTGCACTTTTTGGACTTTGTAACGCTCCCATCTAGAAAAAACTACGAGACCTAGACAGATCTGAAAACTAAACATCTGGGTGAGTCCAGGGTGGTGTGCTTCCCATGCATCCCGCACCATTTTCGTACTCACAATGCCCTGCAAACCTCCAACTTTGATTGAAATCACACATTTCCCCCACATTTTTGTGATGGAACGTTCTGGAATCTGCAGGAATCCATAAAATTCCTACCACCCAGCATTGTCACATCTATACTGTTTCAAATTTGGCCCCACTTGTCAGCCTACATTTTTTTTTTGTCAAACTGCCCTTTGGACCCGCTTTGGTTTCCCCTCAATTTTAACATGTTTTTGGCTCTTCCCTGTCACAGGCACTTGGCCCACCTACACAAGTGAGGTATCATTTTTATTGGGAGACTGAGGGGAACGTTGAGTGGTAGGAAATGTGTGCCAGTGCGGTGATCCCACGCAGAAATTTTGGGAAAATGACATTTGTTTTAGTTAAATTTGAAGTTTGCTGATGATTCTGGGTAAGAAAACAATGGGGGATCCATGCAAGTCACACCTCCCTGAACTCCCTTGTGTGTCTGGTTTTCAAAAATGTCTGGGTTTGGCAGGTTTCCCTAGATGGTTGCTGAGCCCAGGACCAAAAACACAGGTGCCCCCGCAAAAACCAGTAGTTTTGTAATTGATCATTTTGATCTGTCCACGTAGTGTTTTGGGGCATTTCCTGTCACGGGCACTAGGCCTACCCACACAAATGAGGTACCAAATTTATTGGGAGATGTGGGGGAATTCTGAGTAGAAAGAAGCTTGTGGCTCCCCTCAGATTCCAGAACTTTCTATCACTGACGTGAGGAAAAAGTGTTTTTTTGCCCAATTTTGAGGTTTGCAAAGGATTCTAGGTAACAGAACCTGGTGGGAGCGCCACAAGTTACCCAATCCTGGGTTCCCCTAGGTGCCTAGTTTTCAGAAATGCCCAGGTTTGCTAGGTTTCAAGGTGCCGGATGAGCTAGAGGCCAAAATCCACAGCTAGGCACTTTGCATAAAACAGGTCGGTTTTCCGAAGAAAAATTTGATGTGTCCATGTTGTGGTTTGGATCCTTCCCTGTCACAGGCACTAGGCCTACCCACACAAATGACGTGAAATTTTTATTAAGAGACTTGGGGAAAGGCTGGGTGAAAGGAAATTTGTGGCTCCTCTCAGATTCCAGAACTTTCTATAACCGAAATGTGAGGAAAAAGTGTTTTTTGCCACATTTTGAGGTTTTCAAAGGATTCTGGGTCACAGACCCTGGTGCGAGTGCCACAAGTTACCCCATCCTGGGTTCCCCTACATGTCTAGTTTTTTCTAAAAATGCACAAATTTGGTAGGTTTTCCTAGCTGCAGGATAAGCTAGAGACCAAAATCCACAGCTAGACACTTTGCAAAAAACAGGTCAGTTTTCTTTGGGAAAATGTGATGTGCCCATGTTGTGTTTTGGGGCATTTCCTGTCGCAGGCACTCGGCCTACCCACACAAGTGAGGTACCATTTTTATCGGGAGACTTGGGTAAATGCTGGGTGGAAGGAAGTCTGTGGTTTTTCGCAGATTCCAGAACTTTGTAGCACCAAAATGTGAGGGAAAAGTGTTATTATTGCCAAATTTTGAGATTTTAAAGGATTCTGGGTGACAGAGCCTGGTAAGAGCCCCACAAGTCACCCCATCCGGGATTCCCCTAGGTGTCCAGTTTTAAAAACACTGGTTTGCTAGGTTTCCCTAGGTGCTGGCTGAGCTAGAGGCCAAAATCCACAGCAAGGCACTTTCCAAAAAACACATCAGATTTCAATGTAAAAATGTGATGTGTCCATATTGCGTTTCCTGTCGCAGGCACTAGGCCTACTCACACAAGTGAGGTACCATTTTTATTTGGAGACTTGAGAGAACACAGAATCGAAGAACAAGAGTTATTGCCCCTTGTCTATCTCTACATATTTCCATTCCAAATGTAAAACAGTGTGTAAAAAAGAAGTCAATTTGAGGAATGCCCTGTAATTTACATGCTAGTATAGGGACCCCAGAATTCAGAGATGTGCAAATAACCACTGCTTCTCAACACCTTATCTTGTGCCCATTTTGGAAATTCAAAGGTTTCTCTTGAAACCTATTTTTCACTCTTTATATTTCACTAAATGAATTACTGTATACCTGGTATACAATGAAAACCCATTGCAAGGTGCAGCTCGTTTATTGGCTCTGGGTACCTAGGGTTCTTGATGAACCTACAAGCCCAATATAACCCAACAACCAGAACAGTCCATTAGACATAAAGGTATATTGTTTTAAAAATCTGCCATAGCTGGAAACCGTTATAGAAGAAAACGTGGACAGAAATGGCTCTTTTTTCCACCTCAAGTTCAATATTTTTTTATTTTAGCTGTTACTTTCTGTAGGAAAACCTTGAAGGATCATCACAAATGACCCCTTGCTGAATGCAGGATTTTTTTCTACTTTTCAGAAATGTTTAGCTGTGCAGGATCCAGCATTGGTTTTACAGCCAGCACAAAAAATAGTAAAAAAGGGGTATGTCCCAGAAAAATGGCAAAATTGTGTTGAAAAATGTGGTTTTCTGATTCAAGTCTGTCTGTTCCTGAAAGCTGGGAAGATGGTAATTTTACCACCGCAAACCCTTTGTTGATGCCATTTTCAGGGAAAGAACCATGGGCCAGATGTATCAAGGATCTGTTTTGCGATTCTCAAATAGCGATTTTTCAGAAATCGCTATTTAAGAAATGCAAAATGGTATGTATCATTTTTGTGATTCGGTAATAGCGATTTCTTAAAAATCGCCAAGGCTATTACTGAATCGCAAATAGCGTTTCCGACCCCATTCTCACCTATGGGCCTGTCCATATTTGCGAATTTTTTGCATTTTCCAAATTGCGAATTCCAGTTAGGAATTTGCAAATTAGGAAATGCAAACCCCAGGTTGGTCGGGGCCTAAGGCTCCCTCTGCTGCACCCCCCAAAAAAATGTTAGGACATGTAAGGTGCACACATGCCAAAGGGGCATGTGTGCGTTACATGTCAATTTAAAAAATGCATTTAAAATGCTTTTTTTAAATGTGCACATCGTTACCACCAAATTGAATTTGGTGGTAATTGCAATTCCTTAAAGCACAATTGGCATTAAGGAAAAGTTTGATACATGTGCTTAAGAAATCGCAAATAAGGATTCCTTATTTGCGATTTCTTATTTAGAGAATCGTAATTTGAGATTCTCTAAACAGGGTCGCAATTTTAATGAATAGCTATTTTAGCAATTCCTTAAAATTGCTCAGCGAATGCCTTTCATACATTATGAAAGGCGTTTTTGCATTTGCAAACGGCCGAATTTTGTGATTCGCACTGTTTGCGAATGCAAATTCGCTTGATACAGCTGGCCTCATATGCTTTCTTCTGCAGCCCTTTTTCCCATTTTCTTTTTTAAAAATGAAATTTTTGCTGTATTTTGGCTAGTTTCTTGGTCTCCTCAGGGGAACCCAGAAACTCTGGGTGCCTCTAGAATCCCTAGGATGTTGGGAAAAAAAGGACACAAATTTGACATAGGTAGCTTATGTGGACAAAATGTTATGAGAGCCTAAGATCTAACTATCCCAAATAGTCAAAAAAAGGCTCAGCACCTGAGGGGGAAAAGGCCTGGCAGCAAAGGGATTAATTTGTGTAGGATGTGAAATCTTAACTCTACAGAGGAGAAATGTGTGCAACCATGCTATCAGAACCTTTATGGTAAGGTATTTTCTGCAGAAGACTATGGGGGTTATTCTAACTTTGGAGGAGTGTTAATCCGTCCCAAAAGTGACGGTAAAGTGACGGATATACCACCAGCCGTATTACGAGTTCCATAGGATATAATGGACTCGTAATACGGCTGGTGGTAAATCCGTCACTTTTCTGTCACTTTTGGGACGGATTAACACCTCCTCCAAAGTTAGAATAACCCCCTATGTTGTTGGTGATAAATCCTGGTGACTGACTTCAAGTTTCCATGAGTTGTGAAGTGAATCTTCTCATGTTCATGACATCAGTCTAGTTTTCTTTTGAGTTTTTAGAGTGAGAATGAGCATGATCTTGGTGCAATTCAATTTCATTTAAGACAATTTTGAATGATTGAAAGACAATCATAATAGAAGCAAGTTAACAAATTATTTTTGCAAGGATCCTTCAAGAGTTCTTGCTTTAGAGCTGTTTAATGTCAAATATTTACACAAATAATGAAATGTTAAACGTGCTAGGGCAGAATGGCAAAAGTAACAATTTAGAAAACAAATTATATGAGGGTTAAAACTGGGCTATACATATTTAATATTATTTAAAGCACACTTTTGAAATCATCTAACATAAATTGCTAAATTGATCAGGCTTGGATGTTGGTCACATTGGTAGCATAAGCGTAGGCATGCAGAATTGCACTGGCCATGCATATAATAGTAGAGGTCAGAGAGCTAACAACATTTTTTGCTAAATTAACCACAATGTTGAAAAAAAATCCAAGAAACCATAAACATGTCCTCTGGCAGGTCGTAACTGTCTTGAAAATTTGATATGCACAATTGTGTACCCGCCCAGCATCACACAGTAATCACCATGAAATCCAACTCTGATTGTCATAAGCACTTTGGAGGCATACGTTTAATAAAATAGGCAGGGATTTACATAATCAGTCATGCAGGATTTTAAATGAGAATGAAATTAAAGATTCATAAAGTGATAAAGAGAAACCAATTAATGTGCTGTTGGTTTTGGGTGACATCTTCAAACGCATGTGTGCTAATATTATAGAAGCTCATATGCAGATTTAATGATGATTACATTAAAGCTATGGGCTGAGATAATATTTTCTCGAGCATAGTTAGATAAAACAATACGTAAAAAAAACATTAATTGCAATATACTTACTTTGTTCAGCAGTTATCGTACAAAAGATTTAACATTGTTAAACTCAGTGATATTAGTAATATTGTTTTGCATTTATCATTGAAATGTTGAGAGGAGTAACAGTGTGCCTGACAAGATTAAAAAAGAGTTTACATTAAATTAGCAATTTTCGAAAATCTTAGGTGCAACTGCACCTTTACAAATAAACCAACTTGCATCTTAAAACGGTTTCTCATTCTGGAAGATTTTAACAATTATGGTATGTTTGAGTATTTATACATTGCAACCATAGCTTGAAAGCAAACAGCGAGATGGTTCAATTCTTCAACTTAGGCCCATACTTATTCTTTTTTTTAAAGCTGCATTTGTGTTGTTTTTTCGTGCAAAAGTGGCGCAAACTTAAAAAATACAATTATATTTTGTAAGTTTGAGCCACTTTTGCATCAAAAAATGACGCAAGTGAAGCGCTGAAAAAGTATAAATATGGACCTTAGATTGTTCCATTGGATACTTTTGGAGCATTGCTAAAGTTCTAATCTGTATTTTCAAGTAGTGGCATTCAAATGCGTCTTCACTCATTCATTCATTCAATCACAAACTCATACTCACCCACGCATGCACTCACTCACTCACATTTATGTATCGTTTTCGCAGTGAACCAAACACTAAAATATAGTTTGAAAGACGTCAAGCTGCCACACGGCCTTTTAAGTTTTTAAGTAGGGGTGTGCACATTTTGCCAGCAAAGTTTTGCAAAGTTCCCAATCTCTACGGAAAGGTTTCCTGGTTATCGTTTGCTGGAGCTACGTTTTTTTCTCAATTTGCTAGGTTATTTTCACAGCAGAGGAAGCTAATGCTCACACAAAGCAAAAGTATCAAACCTGGAAAATGTATGTAAAATAATTCTTTGCAACTTTACCTTTTCCTGAATCTTTCTATGTACAAGCAGCAAAGCAAAAATACTTTGCAAACCTCGTTCAGTTGTAAATATATCTTAACATCTTTACGACGTTTCCTTGCAAAGAAGCTGTCAGAATGTTCCTGAGCAGGAGCAAATCCTTCAGATGCCCACACTGTTCCATGAAGGCGTTCCATTACATTTGCTGTGTTTCTTTGTACCGGCTTACTACACTGGCATGTAATACATTTGTGGCACCACATCCTGTAGAATGACAGGTATGAGTGGTAGACAGTTTTATTTGACATAGAAACATAGGCCCTCATTACAACCCTGGGGGTTGGTGCAAAAGTGGCGGTAATACCACCAACAGGCTGTCGGTAATTACCGCCAAATTATGACCATGGTGGAAAGATCTCAGATAGACAGCCACTTTACTACACCAACCGCCATGGCGTAAACAACAGGCACCACGGCGGTAACTGCCTACAGCCAAACAGAAGTCAATGTTCCGCCCACCGTATTAAGACATGCCAATCCCTCACCTTTTCCGGGGTGGTACCAATGACATCAAAAGCCTGGCGGAAACAGAGCACAGAAGTGAAAGGACTTACCATTGGAGACACAGGGAACAACCACGCCGCCATAGAGCCGAGGTGCATGTCTTCCCATGCTCTTCTACGTGCTGCTCCTCCATGAACACCAACGACAGCGAAGATAACGATGGTGAGCACAGCCGCTAGCACACAAGGGAGGGGGTAGGAAAAAGAGAGTGACACACACACCCCCAACACCATACACACAACCAGATGCACAAGAAAACAAGTTATCCCCCCTAAATCGACTGAATAATGCAAGGACAAAATGAATGTATTAAAGTGAGTGTCATAAGATCAACACAGCATAAAAATATCTTAGCCAATGTTACAGATATTTACAATCGTACTATTCAAAAACACTGCCCACTCCTCATTTTGCGTGTCCCCCATGGCCATAGGCCAAAGTCCAAGGCCCCACTTGTCACCTGCATCAACACGGAGAGAACACTGCAGGGGCATCAGTTGGTAAATAGGCAGGCACCTCAGGGAGACGGGGAATGGGGGGCACCTCAGCCGGGAGATGGAACAACACCACTGGTTCTGGAGGGGACAACATGCCCTGTGCTTGGTCCTGGGGAGTGCAAGGCCACAGTCTTTCAAGTTGGTGACTTGCCCACATGCTCTGGAGGGGGCAACATGCCCATTACTCTGTCCTGCGGAGTGCAAGGCCATAGTCTCTCAAGTGGGTGACTTGCCCACATGCTCTGGAGGGGGCAACATGCTCTGTGCTTGGTCCTGGGGAGTGATAGGCCACAGTCTCTCAGGTGGGTGACTTGCCCACATGCTCTGGAAGGGGCAACATGCCCATTACTCTGTCCTGGGGAGTGGTAGGCCACAGTCTCTCACGTGGGTGACTTGCCTACATGCTCTGGAGGGGACAACATGCCCTGTGCTTGGTCCTGGGGAGTGATAGGCCACAGTCTCTCAGGTGGGGGAGTGGTAGGCCACAGTCTCTCATATGCTCTGGAGGGGGCAACTGCAGAGGCATCAGTTGGTAAATAGGCAGGCACCTCAGGGAGACGGGGAATGGGGGGCACCTCAGCAGGGAGATGGAACAACACCACTGGTTCTGGAGGGGGCAACATGCCCTGTGCTTGGTCCTGGGGAGTGCAAGGCCACAGTCTCTCAAGTGGGTGACTTGCCCACATCCTCTGGAGGGAGCAACATGCTCATTACTCTGTCCTGCGGAGTGCAAGGCCATAGTCTCTCAAGTGGGTGACTTGCCCACATGCTCTGGAGGGGGCAACATGCTCTGTGCTTGGTCCTGGGGAGTGATAGGCCACAGTCTCTCAGGTGGGTGACTTGCCCACATGCTCTGGAAGGGGCAACATGCCCATTACTCTGTCCTGGGGAGTGGTAGGCCACAGTCTCTCACGTGGGTGACTTGCCTACATGCTCTGGAGGGGACAACATGCCCTGTGCTTGGTCCTGGGGAGTGATAGGCCACAGTCTCTCAGGTGGGTGACTTGCTCACATGCTCTGGAAGGGGCAACATGCCCATTACTCTGTCCTGGGGAGTGGTAGGCCACAGTCTCTCAAGTGGGTGACTTGCCCACATGCTCTGGAGGAGACAACATGCCCTGTGCTTGGTCCTGGGGAGTGCAAGGCCACAGTCTCTCAGGTGGGTGACTTGCCCACATGCTCTGGAGGGGGCAACATGCTCATTACTCTGTCCTGGGGAGTGATAGGCCACAGTCTCTCAGGTGGGTGACTTGCTCACATGCTCTGGAGGGGGCAACATGGCCATTACTCTGTCCTGGGGAGTGATAGGTCACAGTCTCTCAAGTGGGTGACTTGCCCACATGCTCTGGAGGGGGAAACATGCCCTGTGGTTGGTCCTGGGAAGTGCAAGGCCACAGTCTCTCAAGTGGGTCACTTGCCCACATGCTCTGGAGGGAGCAACATGCCCATTACTCTGTCCTGGGGAGTGCAAGGCCATAGTCTCTCAAGTGGGTGACTTGCCCACATGCTCTGGAGGGGGCAACATGCCCTGTGCTTGGTCCTGGGGAGTGATATACCACAGCCTCTGAGGTGGGTGACTTGCCCACATGATCTGGAAGGGGCAACATGCCCATTACTCTGTCCTGGGAGTGATAGGCCACAGTCTCTCAAGTGGGTGACTTGCCCACATGCTCTGCAGGGGGCAACATGCCCAGTACTCTGTCCTGGGGAGTGATAGGCTACAGTCTCTTAAGTGGGTGACTTGCCCACATGCTCTGGAGGGGACAACATGCCTACTGCTCTTGATCCTGGGGAGGCTGGGGTTGGTGGGTGTCTTACCCACTGGTTCTGGAGGGGGCATCTTGCCCTGTGCTCTTGATCCTGGGGAGGCTGGGGTAGGTGGGTGTATTACCTATTGCTTCTGGAGGGGGCATTGTGTCCTGTGCTCTTGATCTTGGGGAGGCTGGGGTTGGTGGGTGTCTTACCCACTGGTTCTGGAGGGAGAATCGTGCCCTGTGGTCTTGATCCTGGGAGGCTGGGTTTGGTGTGTGCGTTACCCACTGGTTCTGGAGGGGGCATCTTGCCCTGTGCTCTTGATCCTGGGGAGTGCAAGGTCACAGTCTCTCAGGATGGATGCCATACCCACAGGATGTGCAGGGTGCAGGCCGCTCAGCAGCCCATGGAGGCAGGACTGCATACCTTCGGCCGGCGGTGATGGCTGCTCAGTGGTGGAAGTGGTGCTGCTGCAGTCGCTGGTGGGGGGAGGCTCCAGCCCATCCCCTGCAGCCACGGATGGCTGCCCACTGGTGGTGGCGCTGCTGCTGCTGCTGCTGCTGCTGCTGCTGGTGCAAGGAGGCTCCAGCCCATCTGCTGCAGCCTCGGATGGCTGCCCACTGGTGGTGGTGGTGCTGCTGCTGCTGTTGGGGGGAAGCTCCAGCCCATCCTCTTTAGCCTTGGATGGCTGCACAACCATGGTCGGTGGTGGGGGCTCCATCAAAGTTCCTGCCCCAGGTCCCTTTCCATTCCTGCCTGCTGGTGCTGGTTCCTTGGTCTTCCTGGCAGCAGATGGGGCAGGCTCATTGCTCTTCCTGGCAGCAGCTGGGGCAGGCTCCCTACCCTTGAGGCTGCCTGGTGCAGGCTCCTTCACCCTCAGGACATGTGCACTGGATCCTTTTCCACCACAATTGGGTGTGATGACTGCTAGACCCGTGTACTGGGTGGCTGAGGTGCTTGGCTGGGTTTTTGCCACCCTGGCCAGATGTGCAGGATGGGGGGGAGGGATTGGGAAGAGGTCAATGGTGGATAGGAAAAGCTTTTTAGGGACATTGGGGCGGGAAGAGGGAGAAGGTTTTGGAATTGAGGAAGAGGGAGTGGTTGTAGGAGGTGTCTGTTTGCTGATTTTGGGGACAGGTGCATGGGCTGAATGCTGTTGTGAGGTGGATGGATGTTGGGTGTCTTAGCGCTTGTGTTTGTGTACTTTAGGAGGGGGGCGACAGACACAGTGGGAGAGGACACAGGGGACGTGTACATGGCTGTTTTGGAGGTGTCTGCCAGTGAGGTGTGTGTTCTGCTAGGTGTGGTGGTGATGCTGGTAGTGGATGAGGATGTAGTGCATGCAGGTGCGAGTGTAGACTGAACTGGGATGGAGGTGGAGGAGGAGGGGGAGACAGTGGAAATTGTGGATGTTGGTATGTCTGCATCTGGATGGTGTTTGTGTGAGTGCCTGTGAGATGATGTGTGGTGCTTGTGTTTGCCTGTGCCTCTCTTTTGTGTTGTCTTGTGTGCATGCTTGTCTGCCTGTGTGCTTGGGATAGGTTGGGAGTGAGGAGCCTGGGTTTGGGAAGAGGAAGTTGGAGGGGGGAGGGTGGAAACAGGGACAATGGCTGCCATCAGAGAGGAGGCCTGGATTGATCTCTGTTGGGCCGCCAATCCAGTGTGAATGCTCTCCAGGAATTCATTAGTCTGTTGCATCTGGGCTACCAGCCCCTGGATGGCATTCACAATGGTTGACTGCCCTACAGAGATGGATCTCAGAAGCTCAATAGCCTCCTCACTCAGGGCAGCAGGGCTAACTGCCTGGGTGCCTGGGGCGAAGGAGATGCCCTTCCTGGGTGAGCGGGCACGGACAACTCGCTGAGGGGCTGCTGAGAGGGCAGTGCTGGTTCGGGGGTGGCATCTGTACCTGTAGCTGGGGTGGTCACAGAGGTGTCCGCCACCACCAGGGAGCTTCCATTGGAGGAGGTATCTGTGTCAGAACTGTCCCCTCCAGGCTCCACTGTGGTGCTCCCCTCACCCTCCGTCCCACTTGTGCCCTCACCGTGAGTGGACTCTGCCTCCTGGGTCCTGTGGCATGCAGCTCCCTCCGTCGCCGGTGCCTCTGCTCCTCTGCCAGATGATGCTAATGAACATAAGGACAGGGTGACAAAACAAAAAGGAAAAGGGGAGAGAGACAAAGGATACACTGGGTCAGTGGCTGCACCAACACCACCGTACACAGCACACTCACACACAGGGTACAGGCCTACGCGCTATGCATTGCACTACCAGTGATATTGCTAGGCAACAAGGCATGGGGAGGGGCACACACTGCCCAATCCAGCACACCTGGGACCCACGCAGCCATGACCAGTAGTGGATGCCTACAACCTAGGTAGCAGGATTATTCCTTCTGGACCCTAGCCACCAGGGGAGATATGCTGCAATTGGCCTAGGGGCACCCACTGACACAAATCCCCCACCCGGATACCACCCTACCATGCGTAAGTTATAATGATGGGCACTGTACTCAACCCCTTGTGCCTGCTGTGATGCCCTCAAGCACCCATCCAGCTCTGGATAGGCCACCGCCAGTATGGGGGCCATCAGGGGGTTCAGAGTTCGATGGGCACCCCTTCCTCGCTGGGAGGCCATCCCCGGCTGGGCCTCCGCCGTCTTCCATGCCCAGCGTCCAGGTCCTCACACCGTTTCTGACAGTGGGTGCTCCACCTGCTGTAGACTCCCAGGGTCCACACTTCCTTGGCGATGGCTCGCCATATACCCTTCATTTGATGGGCGCTGACCTGCAGAGGCAACACAGACAGGAGAACACCATTAGACAAACAGTCCAGCCAGTAACACAAATGGCCCACCATACCCGTTTCCATCACCATTGGCACACACATAGCCCAGCACACAACGTGTACACCGCAAAGAGGACATCCACCCCCCACACAAGGCCTTCACATACACAACTCCCTGCATTCATGCCACATGCATTGTGCCCACAGTGTTCTCATCTGTTAGTCTGGAGCCCCATACAGCAGTCCGTACTGGGGTAGGACCCTATCCAGCAGTCTCTTCAGCTCCACCAAAGTGAAGGCAGGGGCCCTTTCCCCAATCACACGGGCCATGGTAGGTTCCAGACACAGGTCACAGCAGCACAAGCAGTGTAGGTCCTTTCCTGTTGAAGGTAAGGTAGCAAGTGAGGAATCAGATAGAAAATGGCAGTCACGTCCGCGGCGGTGCATACTGTCTCCGCCGGCATACATCACCATTGGCCACTGTACCCCGGGAGTTGCACGGTGGTTCCTGACCGCCCCCGCAAGGGCGCACAACGTCAGCGGAATTACCTCACTTCCACCTGTCCCTCCACACAGGACAGGCAGATGTCATTTCTGGTCGGGGGGACAGGCCCTGGATAATTACTGCGTCACTATTTAATTTTGGACATACAGGACAATTTTCACTGATCCATTACAATTTGACAGTATGCATCATACTGTTGTAGCCCCATTGTTCAGTTTGCGACTGGCTCCTCACTCTTTTGTCCCTTAGATTTCTACCACTGCGGATGAATAAGAGATGGAGACATACCCCCGTCTACAGACCCCTGGTGAACTTGGCAAACAATGGAGGACAGGCACATCACCCTCACCTATAGACTTGACAGGGCCACAATCATGGAGCTTTGTGCCCAATTGGAGCCTGACCTGATATCTGCTATCCATCACCCCACTGGGATCCCCCCTCCTGTGCAGGTTCTATCAGTTCTCCATTTCCTGGCAACTGGTTCTTTCCAAGTGACAGTGGGCTTGGCAGCAGGAATGTCACAGCCAATGTTCTCAATTGTGCTGACCAGAGTGTTGTCTGCCCTGATTAAACACATGTGCAGCTACATTGTATTTCCCCAGGTGGAAGATTTGGCCAGAGTGAAGGCTGACTTCTATGCTATGGGACATATCCCCAACATAATTGGTGTGATTGATGGAACACATATTGCATTTGTCCCCCTGTCAAAATGAACAGGTGTACAGAAATCGTAAGACTTTTCAATCAATGAATGTACAGATGGTGTGCTTGGTGGACCAGTACATCTCCCATGTCAATGCTAAGGCCCGTATTTATACTTTTTGACGCTAAACTGCGCTAACGCAGTTTAGCGTCAAAAAATTTTGCACCGGCTAACGCCATTCTGAAGCACCATGCAGGCGCCGTATTTATTGAATGGCGTTAGCCGGCGCTAGCAGACCGGCGCTGCCTGGTGTGCGTGGAAAAAAACCACGTACACCAGGCAGCGCCGGCGTTGGGAAAAATGGCGCTAGGGCGTCTTAAAAATGGTGCAAGTCAGGTTGACGCAAAAAATCGCCTCCACCCGATTTGCGCAATTTTTAACGACGCCCAGACGCCATTTACATGACTCCTGTCTTAGTAAAGACAGGAGTCATGCCCCCTTGCCCAATGGCCATGCCCAGGGGACTTCTGTCCCCTGGGCATGGTCATTGGCCATAGTGGCATGTAGGGGGGCACAAATCAGGCCCCCCTATGCCAAAAAAAAAAAAAAAAAAAAAAAAATATTATACTTACTATACCTGAACTTACCTGAATGTCCCTGGGGTGGGTCCCTCCAGCCTTGGGTGTCCTCCTGGGGTGGGCAAGGGTGGCAGGGGGGGTCCCTGGGGGCATGGGAGGGCAGCTGTGGGCTCATTTTGAGCCCACAGGTCCCTTAACGCCTGCCCTGACCTAGGCGCTAAAATCCGGCGCAAATGCAGGGTTTTTTGCCCCGCCCACTCCCGGGCGTCATTTTGCCCGGGAGTATAAATACGACGCATTTGCAGCGCAGTCATTTTTTTAGACGGGAACGCCTACCTTGCATCTCATTAACGCAAGGAAGGCGTTCACGCAAAAAAATGACGCTCTTTCCTCATACTTTGGCGCTAGACGCGTCTAACGCCAAAGTATAAATATGGCGTTAGTTTTGCGCCGAATTTGCGTCGAAAAAAATTACGCAAATTCGGCGCAAACGGAGTATAAATATGCCCCTAAGTATCCAGGGTCGGTGCATGTTGCCTTTGTCCTGAGGAATAGCAGCATCCCAAATGTGATGGCCCAACTACAGAGGCACACGGTGTGGCTAATTGGTGAGCCTTGGTTCCCAACCAGTAGATGTTGGGGTATGGGTATTGTGTGGGCCATATGGGATAGTTGTGGCTAAATGTTGGCCCTCAATATTTGCAGGTGACTCTGGTTACTCCAACCTATCATGGCTACTGTTGGACCTGGCTTTTTGACAGGGACATCCCCAGACTTTTTGCCTCCTTCCTCCTACTTTTTCTGACCTGTTGTTGTTGGCTTTTGACCTCTGAGCACTTTACCACTGCTAACCAGTGCTAAAGTGCATATGCTCTCTGTGTAAATTGTACTATTGATTGGTTTATCCATGATTGACTATTTAATTTACCTGTAAGTCCCTATTAGAGTGCACTACATGTGCCTAGGGCATGTAGATTAAATGCTACTAGTGGGCCTGCAGCACTGGTTGTGCCACCCACCTCAGTAGCCCCTTAACCTTGTCTCAGGCCTGCCATTGCAAGGCCTGTGTGTGCAGTTTCACTGCCACTTCGACTTGGCATTTAAAAGTACTTGCCAAGCCTAGAACTCCCCTTTTTCTACATATAAGTCATCCCTAATGTGTGCCCTAGGTAACCCCTAGAGCAGGGTGCTGTGTAGGTAAAAGGCAGGACATGTACCTGTGTAGTTATATGTCCTGGTAGTGTAAAACTCCTAAATTCGTTTTTACACTACTGTGAGGCCTGCTCCCTTCATAGGCTAACATTGGGGCTGCCCTCATACACTGTTGAAGTGGCAGCTGCTGATCTGAAAGGAGCAGGAAGGTCATATTTAGTATGGCCAGAATGGTAATCTAAAATCCTGCTGACTGGTGAAGTCGGATTTAATATTACTATTCTAGAAATGCCACTTTTAGAAAGTGAGCATTTCTTTGCACTAAAAACTTGTTGTGCCCTTCAATCCACGTCTGGCTAGGTTTAGTTGACAGCTCCTTGTGCATTCACTCAGACACACCCCAAACACAGGGTACTCAGCCTCACTTGCATACATCTGCATTTTGAATGGGTCTTCCTGGGCTGGGAGGGTGGAGGGCCTGCCCTCACACAAAGGACTGCCACACCCCTACTGGGACTCTGGCAGACAGGATTGAGCTGAAAGGGAACTTGGTGCATTTCTTAGAGACTCTTTGAAATCACCCCCACTTCAAAGGCACAACTTAGTATAAAACAGGGCCTCTGCCCTACCTCATCAGACACTTGCTGGAGAAGAAACCTGAACCAGAAACGACATCCTGCCAAGAAGAACTGCCTGGCTGCTCAAAGGACTCACCTGTCTGCTTTCTCCAAAGGACTGCTGTCTGGCTGTTGCCCTGCTGCCTTGCTGAACTCTTGTCTGGCTGTGAAAGTGCTCTCCAAGGGCTTGGATAGAGCTTGCCTCCTGTTCCTTGAAGTCTCAGGACCAAAAAGACTTCTTCCTTTCACGTGGACGCTCCGTGCGCCGAAAATTTCGACGCACAGCTTGTTTCGCGGCGAGAAAAACGCCGCACACCGACGCTGATCAACGCGACGCCCTCGGGACGATCGAGACTTCGACGCACAACCTCGCAAGGACAAAGCCGCCCGACTTCCAAGGAGAAATCGACGCGACGCCTACCGTGAGTGCGAAACTTTGACGCACGGCCTCGCAAGGACAACGCCGCCCGACTTCCAAGGAGAAATCGACGCGACGCCTGCCGTGAGACCAAAATTTCGACGCACGGCCTCGCAAGGACAACGCCGCCCGACTTCCAAGGAGAAATCGACGCGACACCTACCGTGAGCTCGAAACTTCGACGCGCAGCCCCGCAGAACGACGCGCAGCCGGAAAATAAGCAGGAGAATCCACGCACAGACCCGGGACATCTGGTAATCCTCGCGATCCACAAAAAGAGACTGTCTGCGCGCCGGAAAACGACGCCCGACTTCCCCGCGTGGAAAAGAACGACGCAAGTCTGTGTGTGCTGAGCGGAAAACGACGCACACACCCCTTTTTCCACGCATCTCTTCTCCGGTGGCCCTCTGAGGAGATTTCCCACCAGAAACCAGGTACTCTGTGCTTGAAAGACACTTTATTGCTTTTTAAAGACCTAAAGACTCTTAATATCACTTTTCAGTGATATCTCTACAAATTCGTATTGCAACTTTGATCGTTTTGACCTACAATTATCCAGATAAATATTCTATATTTTTCTAAACACTGTGTGGTGTATTTTTGTGGTGTTATACTATGGTGTTGTATGATTTATTGCACAAATGCTTTACACATTGCCTTCTAAGTTAAGCCTGACTGCTCGTGCCAAGCTACCGGAGGGTGAGCACAGGCTGATTTTGGATTGTGTGTGACTTACCCTGACTAGAGTGAGGGTTCTTGCTTGGACAGAGGGCAACCTATCTGCCAACCAAAAACCCCATTTCTAACATTGGTGATCAGCGGTGAGGATAGGACTTGTGTTTGTGCAGTGACATACAGTAGCTAAGTATTTCACTACCTACCCACAGTTGAAGGTCAACTTGATTTTTTTATCTTTTTTTGACTTTTGGTCTCTGATGTCCTCCTGGATATACAATTGATATTTTGGACTTTGGATTTTGGTTTTTGCTGGTAAGATCCTATCAGAATGGGATCGCTTACCTACTTCTTTTTGCCTACTGACCACCTCACTAAGGCTGACCTAAGGAAGCTTTGCAGAGAATGTGGCCTTCCTGTAGCAAAGAGATCTACTAAAGCAGAGATGCTACATGCCTACATAGTCTGGGAGGAAGACAGATGGGCAGAGAGAGAGGCAGCAAGAAACCAAATGACTAAGTACCCCTCAGAGGAGGAGGAGGACGACTCAGATGAGGAAAGAGACCCAGTGAAAAAAGAATGGCTCATGGCTCTAGAGCGGTGTCTTGAAGAGCTAGATGAGCAGCTGGAAAGGGCTGAGGCAGCAAGTCTCTTAGCCCTGGAAGAAGAAAAGATTGCAGCTCAAGAGCTGAGCTGTAAAGAGCTGAAACTGGAGGCCGGAAGGGCTGAGTCCAGTTCAGATGGTGGCAGCAAAAATCTTGCATCTAGTACTGCTGAAGAAGGGCACAAGCCCAGAGATGTGGTGCCCAACTTGAAGAAGGGAGTTGACACACCCCAGGCAGTTCAAGGGTATGAGGTAGTTCCCGTTATGCACAGGGTCCCTGAGAAGAATTGGGGAACTGGCACAGGGAGTCATATTCCTACTGGGGGGAGGGACACTTTACTGACTCTAGCAGAGAGTGACAGAGAAAAGGGTTCCCCCCTGGTGGACGTCCTGGATATAGAGTGTCGAGACATCCCAGAAGAGTTTGGGTTGAGTGTCAGGGACAGACAGAAACTGTCTCACCAGTCTCAAGAGGGTGATATAGAGTGCTTTTCCAAGGCTGAGTTACTAGGTGGTTGGGTGAAGGGTACTGTGGTTAATACATGTGAAGGGCAGAGTGATGTAATTGCTGGAGAGCATATGTCTGGTCCTTATTTTCCAGAGCTACGCCAACACCAGGTGGAGTGTGAGTTCTCTGACCCCAGGGAACTTACAGTGGAGGCAGACTTTTGGGTGAGTACCAGAGAGTCTGAAGAGGCATTTGGGGGTGCTCCTGAAGGGAGTGGTCTAGGTGATTCCCGACCAAGTGAGGTGGGAGAGGATTGTAGTGTCCCAGGTAGGTCTCAGAGCCTAACCTGTACTGTAGGGCCACCTTTTGAGGGAAGCCCCGCAGTGTCAGAAGAACTTGGGGGGATGACTGTAGACAGCATCCCAACAGTTCTGGTGTCTGGCAGTACCACTCCTAGTGGGGGGGTGCAGAAGTCCAGACATAGGGTTGAGAGGGGGTGGCAGACCCCAGTGGAGGATCTTGAAAGTCAGGGGTCAGCTCTGAGAGCAGAGCCCCCCAAGAATGACCCAGGTGAGACCGTTTCTGGTTTGGGGGAAACCCAGACTCTGCCGGATGGGCAGAGGTCGGGAGACCTGCGCCAACCAGACTCTTGTGTGGCCCTTGGGGACGGCGTGTCCCTTGTGGGGGGTGAGAGTGCCCCCCAGGAAGTCCTGGCATGCCAGGCAAAGATTCAACCTCAGGGTGGTGACTCTGGGTTGGATAACCGGGTTCAGAGGTTAAACTTTGACCTGGTGGGGGGTAGATGTGCCCCCCAGAAAGTCCTGGGATGCCAGGCAATGGCTCAACCTCAGGGTGGTGACTCTGGGTTGGCTTACCAGGTGAAGAGGTTAAACTCTGACCTGGTGGGGGGTAGGTGTGCCCCCCAGAAAGTCCTGGCGTGCCAGGCAGTTGTCCAACCTCAGGGTGTCGACTCTGGGTTGGATGGCCAGGTTCAGAGGTTAAACTCTGACCTGGTGGGAGGTAGGTGTGCCTCCCAGAAAGTCCTGGGGTGCCAGGCAATTGCCCAACCTCAGGGTGGTGACTCTGGGTTGGCTAACCCGGTTCAGAGGTCAAACTCTGACCTGGTGGGGGGTAGGTGTGCCCCCCAGAAAGTCCTGGTATACCAGGCAATGGTTCAACCTCAGGGTGGTGACCCTGGGTTGGAGAACCAGGCTCAGAGGTTAAACTCTGACCTGGTGGGAGGTAGGTGTGCCTCCCTGAAAGTCCTGGCCTGCCAGGCAATGGTTCAACCTCAGGGTGGTGACTCTGGGTTGGATATCCAGGTTCAGAGGTTAACCTCTGACCTGGTGGGGGGTAGGTGTGCCCCCCAGAAAGCCCTGGTGTACCAGGCAGTTGTCCAACCTCAGGATGGTGACCCTAGGTTGGAGAACCAGGTTCCGAGGTTAAACTCTGACCTGGTGGAGGGTCAGTGTGCCCTCCAGGAAGTCCTGGCGTGCCAGGCGATTGTTCTACTTCAGGGTGGTAACTCTGAGTTGAATGGCCCAGTTCAGAGGTTAAACTCTGACCTGGTGGAGGGTCAGTGTGCCCTCCAGAAAGTCCTGGCGTGCCAGGCAATTGTTCAACCTCAGAGTGCTGACTCTGGGTTGGATACCCAGGTTCAGAGATTAAACTCTGACCTGGTGGGAGGTAGGTGTGCCTCCCAAGAAGCCCTGCTGTGCCAGGCAATTGTCCAACCTCAGGGTGTTGACTCTGGGTTGGATGACCAGGTTCAGAGGTTAAACTCTGACCTGGTGAGGGGTAGGTGTGCCCCCCAGAAAGTCCTGGCGTGCCAGGCAATTGCCCAACCTCAGGGTGGTGACCCTGGGTTGGGGAACCAGGCGCAGAGGTTAAACTCTGACCTGGTGGGAGGTAGGTGTGCCTCCCAGAAAGTCCTGGTGCGCCAGGCAATTGTTCAACTTCAGGGTGGTGACTCTGAGTTGAATGGTCAGGTGCAGAGGTTAAACTCTGACCTGGTGGAGGGTCAGTGTGCCCTCCAGGAAGTCCTGGTGTGCCAGGCAATTGTTCAACTTCAGGGTGGTGACTCTGAGTTGAATGGTCAGGTGCAGAGGTTAAGCTCTGACCTGGTGGAGGGTCAGTGTGCCCTCCAGGAAGTCCTGGCATGCCAGGCAATTGTTCAACTTCAGGGTGGTGACTCTGAGTTGAATGGGCAGGTGCAGAGGTTAAACTCTGACCTGGTGGGGGGTAGGTGTGCCTCCCAGGAAGTCCTGGTTTGCCAGGCGGTGATCCAGTCCGAGGGTACAGACCCTGGGCTGGAAGACCAGGTTCAGGGTGTCCCCCTGGACCTGGAGGGAGGGGCTACTGATAACAGTGCCCCTACCATGTTGTCTTCTGAGAAGGCCACTCCTAGTTGGAGGGTGCTGGACCCCAGAAGGGAGGGCAGGGGGAGGGAAGCCTCACCCCGGGCCCTAGTCCAACCTGAAGGTACAGACCCCAGGTTGGAGGGCCAGTGGCAGGTTAACAGCCCTGCACTGGTGGAGGAATGGTACAGGGCGACTTCTGTAAGCCCCCTGGCCATGTTGGACTCTGGGGGTACCGCTCCAGGAGGGAGGGTACAAAGCCCCAGAGGGGAGGACCAGGTTCAGGCTGTCACCCCTGACCTGGTGGAAGGGAGAGTGGTTAAAGGGTGCCCAGCACCTGGGGCTACCGCCCCCCACTCTCCACAGCCACAGTGGTTGGAGAGCTTTGAGAGGCCTGGGGCCTGGCTCTCATCCCTGGCAGCTGTCAGTAATCACTGTGGCTTGCTGTCCGGGTGGACAGAGTTATCCCTGGGGAGGGGACAAGTGTCACACCCCAGGGGTAGAGTGGGCAACACCACTATGTTGGTCATGGGGGTACTATCCTGCTCCTGGGATACATCTGTGAGCAAAGTAAGGTTAGGTGCTGCACAGATGGGATCCGCAGGAAAGGAGAAAGGTTCCCCATGGATGGGCTTAGTGGGCCCTGAGAGTATGGACAGAGGGATCCAATGGGAGTCAGGAAGGCGAAGAACTGGAGCATGCCCCTGCTGTTGTGGGCCTGGGTCCTTGTTCTGTCGCCTCAAACAGGGAAGTACATCAGGATAGTGATTGTTCTCCCCTGGCTTTAGGCTGGTGGGGGGTCATGTTGGACCTGGCTTTTTGACAGGGACATCCCCAGACTTTTTGCCTCCTTCCTCCTACTTTTTCTGACCTGTTGTTGTTGGCTTTTGACCTCTGAGCACTTTACCACTGCTAACCAGTGCTAAAGTGCATATGCTCTCTGTGTAAATTGTACTATTGATTGGTTTATCCATGATTGACTATTTAATTTACCTGTAAGTCCCTATTAGAGTGCACTACATGTGCCTAGGGCATGTAGATTAAATGCTACTAGTGGGCCTGCAGCACTGGTTGTGCCACCCACCTCAGTAGCCCCTTAACCTTGTCTCAGGCCTGCCATTGCAAGGCCTGTGTGTGCAGTTTCACTGCCACTTCGACTTGGCATTTAAAAGTACTTGCCAAGCCTAGAACTCCCCTTTTTCTACATATAAGTCATCCCTAATGTGTGCCCTAGGTAACCCCTAGAGCAGGGTGCTGTGTAGGTAAAAGGCAGGACATGTACCTGTGTAGTTATATGTCCTGGTAGTGTAAAACTCCTAAATTCGTTTTTACACTACTGTGAGGCCTGCTCCCTTCATAGGCTAACATTGGGGCTGCCCTCATACACTGTTGAAGTGGCAGCTGCTGATCTGAAAGGAGCAGGAAGGTCATATTTAGTATGGCCAGAATGGTAATCTAAAATCCTGCTGACTGGTGAAGTCGGATTTAATATTACTATTCTAGAAATGCCACTTTTAGAAAGTGAGCATTTCTTTGCACTAAAAACTTGTTGTGCCCTTCAATCCACGTCTGGCTAGGTTTAGTTGACAGCTCCTTGTGCATTCACTCAGACACACCCCAAACACAGGGTACTCAGCCTCACTTGCATACATCTGCATTTTGAATGGGTCTTCCTGGGCTGGGAGGGTGGAGGGCCTGCCCTCACACAAAGGACTGCCACACCCCTACTGGGACTCTGGCAGACAGGATTGAGCTGAAAGGGAACTTGGTGCATTTCTTAGAGACTCTTTGAAATCACCCCCACTTCAAAGGCACAACTTAGTATAAAACAGGGCCTCTGCCCTACCTCATCAGACACTTGCTGGAGAAGAAACCTGAACCAGAAACGACATCCTGCCAAGAAGAACTGCCTGGCTGCTCAAAGGACTCACCTGTCTGCTTTCTCCAAAGGACTGCTGTCTGGCTGTTGCCCTGCTGCCTTGCTGAACTCTTGTCTGGCTGTGAAAGTGCTCTCCAAGGGCTTGGATAGAGCTTGCCTCCTGTTCCTTGAAGTCTCAGGACCAAAAAGACTTCTTCCTTTCACGTGGACGCTCCGTGCGCCGAAAATTTCGACGCACAGCTTGTTTCGCGGCGAGAAAAACGCCGCACACCGACGCTGATCAACGCGACGCCCTCGGGACGATCGAGACTTCGACGCACAACCTCGCAAGGACAAAGCCGCCCGACTTCCAAGGAGAAATCGACGCGACGCCTACCGTGAGTGCGAAACTTTGACGCACGGCCTCGCAAGGACAACGCCTCCCGACTTCCAAGGAGAAATCGACGCGACGCCTGCCGTGAGACCAAAATTTCGACGCACGGCCTCGCAAGGACAACGCCGCCCGACTTCCAAGGAGAAATCGACGCGACACCTACCGTGAGCTCGAAACTTCGACGCGCAGCCCCGCAGAACGACGCGCAGCCGGAAAATAAGCAGGAGAATCCACGCACAGACCCAGGACATCTGGTAATCCTCGCGATCCACAAAAAGAGACTGTCTGCGCGCCGGAAAACGACGCCCGACTTCCCCGCGTGGAAAAGAACGACGCAAGTCTGTGTGTGCTGAGCGGAAAACGACGCACACACCCCTTTTTCCACGCATCTCTTCTCCGGTGGCCCTCTGAGGAGATTTCCCACCAGAAACCAGGTACTCTGTGCTTGAAAGACACTTTATTGCTTTTTAAAGACCTAAAGACTCTTAATATCACTTTTCAGTGATATCTCTACAAATTCGTATTGCAACTTTGATCGTTTTGACCTACAATTATCCAGATAAATATTCTATATTTTTCTAAACACTGTGTGGTGTATTTTTGTGGTGTTATACTATGGTGTTGTATGATTTATTGCACAAATGCTTTACACATTGCCTTCTAAGTTAAGCCTGACTGCTCGTGCCAAGCTACTGGAGGGTGAGCACAGGCTGATTTTGGATTGTGTGTGACTTACCCTGACTAGAGTGAGGGTTCTTGCTTGGACAGAGGGCAACCTATCTGCCAACCAAAAACCCCATTTCTAACAGCTACTGACCCCTGTGAGGAATGCCAGGACAAGGGCAATAGAATGTTATAATGAGGCACATGGGTGAACCAGAAGGATCATAGAAATAACTTTTGGCCTCCTGAAAGCGAGGTTTTTGTGCCTCCATCTGACAGGTGGATTCCTGTGCTACTCACCCAAGAAGGTCTTCCAGATAATGGTGGCATGCTGCATGTTGCACCATCTTGCGTTGAGATGCCATGTACCTGCGGAGGAGGAGGCTGTAGATGCCTGTGTGGCAGCACTGGACCTTGTGGACAGTGAGGATGAGGAGGATGAGGACAACAGAACAGCAGTGATCAGACAGTACTTTCAATGACACACAGGTAAGACAGTGTTACTTCACATTTCATTGTCATTATTTTGAAATTGTTTGGCACTGGCATGCTATTATTTCCCACTTCTATGCCCACTTACTGTACCCTTTGGCAATTCATTTTACAGATGTTGGTGCCTCAAAGTAGCTCCTGGTGTGATCACTGCAGCCAACTACAGGTCTTTCATATGTGCTCATTAACTGTACAATTGATTTGCAATGTTTGTACATGGTTAAACGTATACATACCTAAATAATGTGGCATATTCCATATTTCTATTTGTTTCAAGGGTCTTTATTTAAGTGCTAAGATATTGAGGGGCAAGTGCAATGGGATGGGGTGATGATGGAGGAAATTCCAGGGTAGAGTTCCAGTCTGTAGCACAGGTGCATTGTCCATGGGGACATAGGAAGGGGAGTACTGGCAGTTCAAGGTGGACAGGGTGACGGAGTGGGACACAAGGGTGACAATCAGGAGAGTCTCATTTCATGGCGGGGGTCTTGGCAATAGTCGCTGGCTTCTAACTGGATAGCAGGGAATGTTTGTAGGTGGTTCTCCTTCTGCAGGGGGAGGGGTGCTGGTGGCCTGTTGGTCCTGTGGCGGGGCCTCCTGTCCACTAGCGGCAGCGGAGGTGGAAGGCAGTTCAGATGTCTGGCTAGTGGCAGGGGCCTGCTGTTGTGAGACTGCCTCCCTCATAATATTGGCCATGTCTGCCAGCACCCCTGCTATGGAGACCAGGGTGGTGTAGATGGCCTGCAAGTCATCCCTGATCCCCTGGTACTGTCCCTCCTGCAGCCGCCTGTTCCACTGCACATTGTCCAGGATCTGGCCCATCGTGTCCTGGGAATGTTGGTATGCTCCCAGGATCTCTGCAAGTGCCTCCTGGAGAGTCGGTTCCCTGGGCCTGTCCTCTCCCTGGTGCACAGCACTCCTCCCAGTTTCCCTGTTGTCCTGTGCCTCTGTGCTTCTGTCCCCTGAACCATGTACCCAATGCCACTGACCCCAGGTCCCTGATTGTCATGGGTTTGAGGTGTGCCCTGTGGTCCCTGTAGCGGTAAACGCACTGCTGATTGACGTGTCCTAGGGACAGAGGTGTGGGTAGGCTGGGTGGGTGCTGTGGTGGTGTTTCCAGATGGGGGAGGCTCTGTGGTTGTCTGTGACTGGGCTTGGGTAACCGACTGTCCAGAGGTCTCTGATGGGCCAGGTTGGTCATCCAGATCAAGGCGACCAGAGTTGCTGTCATCACTGTCGGCCTTTTCTGTGGGGGGACTGGATATTGCTGGTACCTCCTGTCCACTAACATTTTCTGGGATACCCATGGGGATGTAAATGCTGTGTTATTGTTTTTGTGTGTGACATACTGTGCATCGGTGGGTTGCCCTCTTTGGTTGTATTTGCCCTGGCAGCTTTCACTTGTATAAGTTGGTATGTGGTGGACTAGCTGATTCTCTCCTGTGTGCATACTTTAGTGATAGGTGTCCATGCAGGTCTGTGAGTGGTGTCCATGCATTGGTAGAGCATGCAGGGCTTCTGCATTAGGGGGCAAACTTATGGGAAATTGGTGTAGGTCAGCGCCACAAGTCTTGCAGGAATGTACCATATTTACAAACTACCATGCATTCCTGACCTTCCCTCCTGCACTTGATTACAATTGGCTATCTAGCACCAACGCATGGTGCAAAGGTGCCTGCATTGCATGCAGGATTATTTTTGTGCAGCAAGGGACACCTTCCTGCACCAAAGCAATCCTAAAAGGCACTGTCCTCTTTCTATGTGTGTGGCAGGATGCAGCACACATGGAAAGAAGAAGAACAAGGAGAAATTAAAATATTTCTCCTCCTTACGCCTGCTCTGGGGAGGTGTAAGGTTTTGGTGCTGCCCCTGGGTTTACTTGATTAAGTAAATCTGAGGCAGCGTCAAAATCCATGTGTGTTGCGCAGGAACACCCATTACAACACCCATGCAATGCCTCCCTGGTGCAGAATAAGGCAATGCAGTGACTTGTGCTGCTTTGTCTTACTCCATATCTATGGAGCCATGAAAAGCCATGCAAAGTCACTTTGCGTGGCCTCATAGATAGGGTTGCACCACCGGGAGTCAAAAAGTGACCTTTTGATGACACAGCTCTGTCGTAAATATGGCCCTAGGTGTTTCATTTTTGTGGCATCATTCGTTGTGTGTAATCACAGGTTCTTTCCTGTATGAGCAGGCTTTTGGGCTGAAAATGTGTTTTTATTTACTTTCAGTGACATTACTTTTGTAATTCGGGGGACAAAACAACTTGCGGTTCATCCAATGGTTTTATGATATCAAAATCTGTTAGTTGTGAGGAGCACCAATACAGGTTCACTCTTGTCATTAGTTACTAACAGTGGTTTTCTAAGTAAGAGGCAGATTTACAGAAGATGTCATGCAATTGCTGCACTGCTTTGCTGAATTGCGTGAGAGGAAGGGAGTAAGAACGGTCCATATCTACTAAGGTATAACATTGCTGCTTTGTTCCTAACGTAGGAGCACTTTCAGGCTGCCCACCGCCACGTACACACCTTTGCACTAGGTGACACTAGATGACATTAGTGCAAAGGTGTCAGTGTCATGTCTAGCATAGGTATAAAACGGAAAGGGTGGCCTTCCAAATCAAACTACTATGAATAGACAAACTTTAAAATGTTTGTCACTTTGGATGTGTGCTGATCGGTGCAGGATACATGCAAAGTCAAAAGAGTTTGGAGACATAAAAGCATTTCTTCAAGTTAATGCAATCTCAAAGAGGCCATTATTGGCACAGAAACCTATCTACTATTGTTAGTAGATAGGTTCTTGCAGCAACAACCATATTTACTTACAGGTCATGCAAATCAGGGCAGGAAGCAAAGTTGCTGCACTGCGTTGTGTGAAAAGGGAACAGCAGAAATGTGTCATATCTACTAAGATATGGCGCATTTCTGCTTTCTCATAGTACTGGTGCACTGTGTACTACCTAACACCAATGCAAGCATCCTTAGTGCACGAGTGACTGTGTTACAGACAGGATTGTTTTTGTGCAGGTAAGGAAACCTTCCCGTACAAAAACAATCTTTAAAGATGTTTTCCTCTTTCTGTTTGCACTGGAAAATATAGCATACATAGAAACAGGAAGCAACGAGGAGAAATGAAGATATTTCTCCTTGTTATGCCTGCTTCAGGGAGGCATACCTTTTTGTACTATTCCCAGGTTCACAAGTGATTTTAAATCTGGAAATGCACCAAAATCTATGGATGGATGCATGTAAATGCCTGATCGCCACATAGAATGCCTTCTCAATGCAAAGTACGACAAGGCAGTGTTATGTGCTCCTTTGTGTTATTTTGAATTAACTGAACCATGCAAAGCCACACAAAGTTGCTATGGCTGGTTACGAATATGCATGGGGTTGTGGCATAAAAGTGACGCAACCTTACACAAAACCTTAATAAATCAGACCACAGGGTTGGTTGCATCGGACCACCCATGTTGTGGTTCTAAAAATTCTGGACCCATGTAATCTGCTTTGCCACAGCAGTACGATTTTAGTATCAAAAGACCGATAATGACTAGTACACTAAGCATGAGCATTTTCGCTCAATTCCAGCAGCGTTTTCACCTCGAAATCGCCATTTTCATCCTGCACTCGTGGCTCCCATTTTATACACGACAGCCATTTTAAAAGTTGCCCTCACATAGGCTTATAATACAGTCGGATTTGATTCCAAGGACACGTACACCTTGATTGACTTTTCTCTGACCTGGGCAAGCTGGAACCATTGCCTCAGGCCAAACCTGTTTGGTCAGTCTCTCTCCCAGTGGCCGAATCAGATAGCATCAAGGCACACCATGCCATAAAACCCTTATTATCGCTCACACACCCTGCCTAATCTTGCTCACACCTGCACCTGCTCTTTTCTTCTTCTTACTTTACGAGGGGGAGGTGCCCGTTTTTATTGGGGGTCCACACTTATCTGATGTGAAATTCTAGGCCTTGCCGGGTAATTTATTATGGGTTGGATGACATGAAATATGAGGTTTCATCATGTCACTGTTTTTTCCTTTGTAGTGAAAACATGTGAATGACCAACCAAAATGTCAAGAATGTTTGCCTGAAGCTTAAAAAACTGTATATAAGGAAACCTGATTTTGCATTGACACACAGGCCCTCATTCTGACCCTGGCGGTCTTTGACCGCCAGGGCGGAGGACCGCGGGAGCACCGCCGACAAGCCGGCGGTGCTTCAATGGGGATTCCGACCGCGGCGGTAAAGCCGCGGTCGGACCGGCACCACTGGCGGGGTCCCGCCAGTGTACCGCGGCCCCATTGAATCCTCCGCGGCGGCGCAGCTTGCTGCACCGCCGCGGGGATTCTGACCCCCCCTACCGCCATCCAGATCCCGGCGGTCGGACCGCCGAGATCCGGATGGCGGTAGGGGGGGTCGCGGGGCCCCTGGGGGCCCCTGCAGTGCCCATGCCACTGGCATGGGCATTGCAGGGGCCCCCGTAAGAGGGCCCCTACATGTATTTCACTGTCTGCTGCGCAGACAGTGAAATACGCGACGGGTGCAACTGCACCCGTCGCACAGCTTCCACTCCGCCGGCTCGATTCCGAGCCGGCTTCATCGTGGAAGCCTCTTTCCCGCTGGGCTGGCTGGCGGTCTGAACGAGACCGCCCGCCAGCCCAGCGGGAAAGTCAGAATTACCGCCGCGGTCTTTCGACCGCGGAACGGTAACCTGACGGCGGGACTTTGGCGGGCGGCCTCCGCCGCCCGCCAAGGTCAGAATGAGGGCCACAGTCTCCTGAGAACATACAAGTCGTGCTGTTGTACTTCTAGGACGCTTGTCAATTGGTTGCAGCCAATAAATTCGATCTTTGACTTCACCTAGAAGACTCTGAGTTTCTGTAGTCTGAATCAGGAAAGTACCCGAGGTCTTTGGGTGTACCCTGGCACCGCTGGGTTACCGGATCAGTACCGGTTCTGAAAAACCCAGTACCTCAATGTACCACATATGGAACGCCCCCCTGATGCAAAGCAACACAAAGCAGCACAAAGCGCTGTTTTGCATTACTTTCAGGCACCTTTTCCAGCATGCTTTGTGGTAAAAAATAAATTGCAAATAAACATGTTGCACTGGTTTACATCAATTTTGTGACACAAACTAGTTGTAAAATGTTAGTAAATCTGTCCCAAGTTTTTTATTCAAACCTCTAGACGCGTACATATGTGCTTCAGGACTTAAAGTGTGCAAAGGGGAGTCATCCGTAGCCACTGTGGGTTTTATGCAGGCCACTGTCAGTATTTATATTCGTCTCCGTGGCAGAACCTGAAGAAAACGATTCAAATACGGACATTGATTGTACATTGAAAGGCACATATAGGCTATTTATCCTGGCGTCACAGCCCTCCAGTGGGGTGCTTTGTTTTATTTAATTTTAAAATAAAATGTAGGATTTTCACTCACTCAGTCGGTGTTATGTTTAAAGTGTTCTGGTGGCATCAAAACTGCCATCATTTGCAGGGTACTCTAGAATAAAGGATTGTTACAGGATGGTAGGCATGCCAATATATCTGATTTAAAGACGCTATAAAATCCAAAATGTTTCCATAAAGACAGTGGTTCTCTTTATGGTCTAAAGAATTGGAAGCACTTGTCTGCTGCGACCATTCTCTGCACTCACCAGGCAAAGGACCTTCAATTTACAGTTCCCTTTTACATACACAGGTGCTCACAATGTAGCCAGTGGCGGCTCTTTCGTTTGGGTGGAGGAGCATCGCCCCCTGCCAGCAGCGGCAGCTGCAAAACCTTTACCAGAAAACTATCATAAGCTTTGTTTATGATCATTTTCCAGGAAAAGGGGGTAGGGCCACGGGGGCGACAAGCAGTGAGGGGGAATGCACAGCACAGGGCTTTCTCCAGCCCAGCAACAAAGAGCCTGTACAGGCTCCCAGTCTGCCTGGGAGCGCCCTGGCTGGGCGTTCCCAGCCAATCCTGATGCTGCTCTCAGCAGCGTCAGGATTGGCACATGGCAGGCTGGGAGCCTGTGCCTGCAACGTCCGGTGACGGAGAGGAGTGGCGTGGCGGCGAGGAAAGGTAAGTGTTTTATTTTTTTATTAAATAAAATAAATGTTTATTCCCTCCCTCCCCCCCACCTGCGCGCCACCCCGCCCGGCCCCTTCAGCACCCCACAAGCTGCTACTGAATGTAATCCTGCTCACTAGGTCCATTATTTGTTTTCTTTTCCATTATTTTGTCCCCATTTTATGGTGACGCCATCTTGTGAAATTTCATGTTACACAACTTCAGCAATATTTGTGCTGTAGAGGAAAAGCAAAACCAGAATCAGGAGACATTTTCTCCTCCAAACCTGTCTCCTGATAGTATCTTGTGTGACTTTTGAGCTCAATGTATGATCTGGCATTTCATTTTTCCACAAGATGGTGGCAAGTTCCTTCCAATGAATTGTATGTAGTTTCTTTCAATTTTCACAAAAGAAATAGGAAAAATAAAGTACTTGATTTCGTTTACACCTACAGCTCACTCTCCAAAATCTCTGACTGACAGTCACCTGACAGTGTTCCAGATTATTACAAAATTTGGAAAAGTGGCTGCTCATTATCAGTTCATGCAGCCAGTCTCTGGAGCACTTTCCCCATCAACCGAACCCTATCTAGCATTTCCCAACAATCTTAACACCTGACTTTTCACGCCTTGCTCCTTCTTTTTTAATACATTTTGCACATCATCAAGCCGTTGGTGACAGCAGATGTGCCCTTCATAGAACCTCATCACAACACAACCTACTGTTTGACTTGTGCGTTAGGGTTCAATGTGGGATTCTGCAGGAGGAGCCCAATGCATGGATCTTCGTTCTGTACAATGGTATATCATCCCACAGATGGGCATTTTAAACCTGTTTAAGATGCTGGAAAGGTCTGCATGCCTTGATAAGAGAAGACTGACAATGATAGCCTTTTTAGGGGGTGCTTCATGCTGTATTTACTGAGGTCCATAAGTAAGGCAAACAATGGGTTTTGCTGTGGCCCAGGGATGAGCTGATCTTGCTGGGATCTGCTCCTTTGTCCTTCTGTGCAGCGCGGTCATCTCGTCCCACCTTTTGTGACCCCTCTTCCTCCTCCCTCTACCACTTGTACTGTCAGTTCTCACCTTTTTCTTGGCAAATGTGATTTTTATTGGGGTACTAGGTCAGACAATCAAGAAATAATACAGTGCATTCTGTACCAAGGGGACCAAGCAACAGCCTGCGATTACAACATCATTACATGCCTATGAGTCTGGTGAAGCAATATTCCCAAGGGGGTACTGTCCTTCCGGAAAGCAACTGGCCCGGTGTTCCCACACCCAAAATTGATGAGTGCAGGATCACTGGGCTTGGTTTTACCAGGTTATAGGTCTCCACCCAGTGAAACTGCAGAGACCTCGAGACAGGGGGCTGTGGGCAGAGTCTAAGACCCGACCCCCGTTCAACCCCTTTCATCACCAGAGGGAGAACATGCAACACTCGCCTGGCACTCAAGGACCTGTCCGACCTTCAGACGCCCTTCATCAAATGCCCTACACCTTGTGCCCCCAGCTTACATCTGTTGCCTACATAGTGCAGGTGGTAGACCCAGCTCTTGATGGCAGTCCAGCGACACTGGCCGGAATTAGTAATCCAGGCCCAGGTGGTTACCTCAATATAGCCAACACGTAGTGGGCCCTTCGCCGATGGTGTTTACCCTTATTTGAGTATCCTCTTCTGCCTCAGTGTGCAACTTGAGCAGCTCTCCTTTCTGCACTCGTTTTCTGTAAAGTCACCCCTGTACAGTGCGCAGTATCTAGGTTTGCAGTTTATAAGTACGCCACATACATGCAAGTCACGTCAGATGTCAGCGGTGATCATTCATCTCACTGAAATATCCTGCTGGTGGAATCATTGGAACCAGAAGTGAGGAGTCTTGGTGACTCTGTGATGGATCATGGATTCTTTGATCTCTACGTGCTGTGCGTCTTATTTTCTTTTGCAGTTTTTGTAATATTTTTCCTCAGATATCTTTGATTTCGATGAAAAACATTCATATGCAAATGCACATCCCTAAGTCAATAGGGAGATGTGGTTGCTTCATCCTATTTGCCTGACGCTCCCAAAGAATTATGTATTGGCTAAATTGGTTAGATTAAATGCTTTTTGGGTTGGAGTAAATCTGCTGTTCCCCCAATGGTTTTTGTTTGCATGCCAACTAGTTTTCCAGCTGCCCAAATTGATTGCTTAGATGTTCAATAAAGATGTGTATTAATAATGTTTTGCACATACACATTATCATGAATTGGGGGGTTTGTTTAAGACTAGAAGGCTAATTCGTTTGCATTATTGTATGGTTTATAGGTCACTGTTACATAGATTTATGACGTCTGTATTGCAGTGAATTCGACCAATTTTGGTGATGACTAGGGTATATTCTGGTGATCGAAAGAAATTCACATAAAATGAGACAAGATAAAGATTTGTACAGTGAGGTTCATGCACATGCATGTTGTCAATGTGTGTTATTCAGATTTATTATTCTAATTCCAAATCCCACAACTAGGAAGAAACGTACATATACCTTTGTGGGGAGGGACAGGTACTTTAACTCCAATCCCAGAAACATTGGGGAATGTGCATACATTTCTTTAAATAAAATCCCTGAAACATTGATAAAAGTGCATATGTAAATTTTAAATTGTGATCAATTAACTTTTTTTATTACAAATACTTACATAAAACATTTCGTAAAAGATTACTCAAAGTAATATTTAGTAAAGAAAATAAAAAACATATACGAATAAATAGTACCTTTATACACACATATTGATACAACGAAAATAAGTTATTCAATAATGATTAAACTAAATAAATATTCTGGTAAAAACATAAGTACGGAACCCTGTTAGAAATTGGGTCTCTAGTTGCCAGAGATATGTAACCTGGCCAAGGAGAGACCACAATCCTACTCAGGGTAAGTCAGATACACAACCTAAACTAACCTGTGCTCACCCTTTGGTAGCGTGGCACAGAGGAGGCAGGCTTAACTTAGAAGACAATGTGCAAAGTACTTGTGCAACACTTATTTACAGTAACACAGTGAAAGACACCACAAGAAGACTCAACACCAATAGATAATAACCATCTGAGTTAAACAAGAACAAAACAACAAAAATCATATCAGTAGAAGTTGAGATATGAATTCCAGTATGGACGAATAGTGAAGCTAAGTTTAACTGGGCTATTATAAGGGACTGTCTCTTTCGTGACCGCTGGCTTAAAATCCTGTGGCTCAAGTATATCAGAGATACCTCTCTGGCATTGGGCTGTGTGCACCTATTTGAGAATCCAGAGGTAGTAATAAAAAAGACAATGCCTGGATTCAGTTTTTTTTTTTAAAACACAGACAGGCCTCTAGGGAGGTGGTGGAGGTGCTTAAGCCAACTGTGATAGACTACTGAATAAATCAGGTGGCAGAGGGGACTGCACCATATCTATCTCTAGTGCAAAATGTTTATGATCGTAGAATGTTGACCAGATTTAGAATTGGTGAGGTACACTGGCTGCTTTTTTTCCACTAGGGCAATACGCTTCCTCCGGTACTTGTCCATGTGATGAGAAATCATCCCAGACCTTACTGCATATTTTTTTTTTTTTTGCAGATTGTGTCTTGCTAATACTAGCACATTTGTCTTGTCTTTGTTGTGTAGGTTTAAGCTTATTAAATGTAAAGCTGCCTTCTTTTTCCTCCAACAAGTTAATGATCATGACACATGTTTTCGGGTTGGATGTTTCTTGACAGGCATCCTAGCGCAGAGGAAGAAAATGCTATTTTAAATGTTGCTATGCAGTCCAAGTAATTATCATGTTTTATGCTAATGGCCTGCACTTCTTTAGATGTGTATAACTGTAGGGAGGTGGTGATTGATTTTTTTATCTGCTGTTATGCTGCTATGGTCTATATTTATATGTTTATTATTAACTGTTTTGCATGCATTTATCTTTTAATTCATGCAAATTTTTTATTATGTATGCTTTTCTTTTCTGATCCCCTTTGATGAGATCGAATGAAGATTTGAATGAGATATGAAGTTTTAAAGATTAAGTCCCAGATTTTTTCAAAGTAGCGCTGCACCTAGGGCGTTGCCACTTTTCTTGCTCCCCTTAGCACCCCCCTAACTCCACCATGTGTGCACCATATTGAAATACGGTGCACCATGGCGGTAGTCAGCGGGATAAGCATCATAATTTATTACGCTAGTCCGGCGCTTTGCATGACTAGCATAAAAAATCATGATGCTACTCCTGCAAAGCACCCAGAGACCTATTGAACACAATGGGAGCATATTTTTATTGCCTACCCTTAGCAGGCATTAAAAACTGCTGATAAAAATGGTGCAAAGGAATCTCAGAGATTCCTTTGCACCATTTTTACAGCCCCCCTAGCGACAGAACGCCCCCCTTCCATACATTATGCCTGGCACAGACAATATGTGGTGCAAGGGTTTACAAAGTGGTGCAATACAAGCATTGCACCTCTCGTACGTATGGTGCAGCATTTTTGCCCTTCCAATGCCACATTAGCATAACTAAATGACACTAATGTGGCATTGGAATGGTGCTAGGCCACCATAAATCTGGGCCTAAGGGGGTCATTCTAACCCTGGCGGTAAAAACCGCCAGGGCGAATGACCGCGGTAGCACCGCCAACAGGCTGGCGGTGCACCGCTGGGCATTCTGACCGCGGCGGTTCAGCCGCGGCCAGAAACGGAAAGTCGGCGGTGTACCGCCGACTTTCCGCTGCCCGTGAGAATCCTCCATGGTGGCAGAGCGCGCTCCGCCGCCATGGGGATTCTGACTCCCCCTACCGCCATCCTGTTCCTGGCGGTTCTCCCGCCGGGAACAGGATGGCGGTAGGGGGTGCCGCGGGGCCCCTGGGGGCCCCTGCAGTGCCCATGCCAATGGCATGGGCACTGCAGGGGCCCCCGTAAGAGGGCCCCAAAAGGAATTTCAGTGTCTGCCTAGCAGACACTGAAATTCGCGACGGGTGCAACTGCACCCGTCGCACCTTCCCACTCCACCGGCTCAATTCTGAGCTGGCGTCCTCGTGGGAAGGGTGTTTCCCGCTGGGCTGGCGGGCGGACTTTCGGCGGTCACCCGCCAGCCCAGTGGGAAACCCAGAATGACCACTGCGGTCTTTTGACCGCGGTACGGTCTTCTGGCGGTTCCCGCGTGGCGGGCGGCTACCGCCGCCCGCCAAGCTCAGAATCACCCCCTAAATGTGAAGACAGTGCTTAGAAGTCTATAGCAGTAAAACGATTACTTGAGGTCGCAAGGGACCAGTGCTAATCCAAAATCTAGGCCAACTACGATGGACAGTAGCCTGGCTACAAAACCCATGCAGGGTCCACAGAACATTATTGGAGCAATTAGTCGACAGCGATGATACAATGCAGCACTCAGGAAATGCATCACTTTGGAAGTTTATAGGTGTAGAACCCACTTCTGAGGCTCAGCACTAGAGGGGGGCACTTCAGGCAAGGGTAGGCCTCACAGATGGCAGAGTCCAGCAGCACCAGGAAAATATACAAGCAGTCTTTGATGTCCCTGAGACTGCAGATGAACAGGGGACATGCCAGCACACCCTTGGCAGAGCAAACAGCAAAATGGCAGTCCATTCTACAGCACAGCACACAGCAGCAGTAGGCCAGCACAGCAATACAGTTGCAGAGTGGCAGTCCCTCCGGGCAGCACAGCAGTCCTTCTTCCTGGCAGAGTGTCCTTGGTTCCAGTTGAGATCTGATTTGGTGGGTTTTTTGGTCCAGTATTTATACTTTGGTGCCATGGTTCTGGAAGGTGGGAGAAACTTCCAGGCCTTCCTTTGACCACAAGATCCCTGTCCTGCCCTCCCTGGCTCCAGACACTCTACAGGAGGTTATACAACCCTTTGTGTGAGGAGAGGCACAGCACTATTCGGGAGTAAGTGAGGCAGTAGTAAGTTCTGCCCCCTTCAAGCCTGTAAAAGGCCCATCAGCCTGGTTATGGGCCATAAAGATGCAGCTCTCACACCTAAGATCCTTTGTGTGTAACTGTCTAGAGGGAATGCACAAAGCTCAGCTGTCATTTACTCCAGATGTCTATTCAGAAACAGGCAAGGCACAGAACGGTTAAAGTAAGCAAATTGCAACATTCTAAAAGGGGCATTTTCAGACTTGCAATTTAAAATCTGATTTCACCATAAGCTGTGATTTTAAATTGTGAGTCCAGGGACATCAAACTCTATATTTCTATTTTTTACATTTTGGAAATTACACTTAAAAGACGTTTTAAGATAATCTCAATGAGAGGTAGGCCTTGCAATAGTGAAAAGCAAATTTAGCAGTTTTTCACTACCTGGACATGTTAAATTTAAAAGTGTATGTCCAACATTTTAAATACACTGCACACTGGACTTGGGGCTAACTAAGACCTACCTTAGGGGTGACGTACATGTAATAAAAAGGAAGGTTTGGGCCTGGCAATTAGTTGCACTTGCCAGGTCGAAATGGCAGTTTAAAACTGTGCACACCGGCTCTGCAGTGGCAGGACTGAGACATTCTTAAAGTGCTACCTTAGTGGGTGGCACAATCAGCACTGCAAGCTCAATAGTAGGATTTAATGTACGGGTCCTGGGCACCTATTGTACACTTTAGTAGGGAGTTACAATTAGGTTAAATATGCCAATTGTGGATAAGCCAATGTTACCATGTTTTAAGCAGAGAACACATGCACTTTAGCACTGGTTAGCAGTGGTAAAGTTCCCAAAATCCTAGAGCCAACAAAATTAAATTCAGCAAAAGTATAGCAAAAAGGCAAAAAAGTTTGGACGACCCTGCAGAAAGGGCGATTTCCAACAAACCCCAATATTTTTTTAAAAATAGGCCTTCATTGTGGCTCTGGCAGTCTCTAGACTGCCAGGGTCACGTCGTGGTCGGACGGCCGCCAAAGCAAGCAGCGCTGCCCTGGGGATTATGACCTCTCTCTTCCCCGGCGTTTACATGGAGGTTTTACCCCCATGGAGAGGCTGGCAGAGACGGCCTTTCCATGCGGGGCCCCCCTGGCCAATCCATGCGGGGCCCCCCGGGCCAGTCCTGTCACGCAAATCACTTTGCAGACAGTAATTTTCGCCACAGGTGCTTCTGCACCTGACGGACAACAGCATTGCCGCCAGCTCTATTATGTATAGAGCCGGGATCAATGTTGTTGTGCGTTTCCCACTGGACCAGCGGGCAGAAACTGTGCTTCCGCCCGCGGACCCAGCTGGAAACTCATAATAGGGTTGGTGTGAAGGAGACTGCACTGGCGGTCTCCTGACCACTGGAGTTTGGCAGGCGGTCTTTTCGCCCAACAAACTCAAAATTAGGGCCATAGTATATTATATTAAACCAAAATATTTATAAACACATTAATATTACTTTAAACCACAAATGATTTATTAAATTATTAATCAAACTCATTAAACACTTTACACCCTATTGCTAAACCACCCCGAAACTTGTACTTTTAAAAAAACATAATTTGTAAGATATTTGTTGTGCATCCAATTTTTTTTTTCATTATATTCAAAGGTTAATATTTGAATAAAAACATAATAATTAAAACAATTTAATTAAACACTACCTTCCAATCCCCTAATAAACACAACTCAGAAAATAAAAGTAAATATTACATGGTAATTATCATTTATTGCAAAAATATAGACAATTGAAGATTAAACATACAATATAAAGACAATATTCTCAAAACTATTTCATATAAAATAGCAAAGAAATTCTAATAAAATGTTTTCATTTAGGAAACCATCCATCCAATGCCTGAAACAAAAAATACTCCCCAAAACATGTTTAAAAATGATCTCACCCTAAAGATTAAGTATGTATACATGTAAACTAAATTATAATGGAAATATAACGCAATAGCATATTATTTTAAACTGATGTTATGGTCAAACATTTTGGAGTGACAATTGGGTACCATACATTAAGGGCCTCATTTACGAGGTCTTGCGCACACTGGGCCACCGGAGCGTCATTTGTCTTGAAGCTTCGATGGGGCAGTGTGCCAGCCCATATTTACAAGGTCACCCAAAGCCACCTTGAATGGCTTTTCATGGCCTTGTAAATATGGACCCCTTTCACGCATAACACTGAGTAAATGTGGCGTTCCACGTGTGTTGCTTGGGGTGTTCCCACGCAACACCCATGGAACCCAAAGGAGTCTGATGTATTCCCACATTTACGAGTCTGGAAATGCATCAGATTCCTACGCCACCTCAGGGGTGGCATAAGAGTGATGCAATGGGGAGAAACATCTTTATTTATCCCTGTTTTTTCCTCTTTCTATGTGTGCTGCAATACTTCTTTTGTTTGTTTTTGTGCAGCAAGGTGTGGAAAGGACAAAAATGCGCTGTATCTTGTAGGTACAACGCATTTCTGCCTTTTCCCGATGGCACTGGGCAGCGCAGCAAGGTGCCACGTGGCCTTGTAATGAGGCCCTAAGTCCATTAACACAACAGCATTGCCAATCATAGAAGATCATAAGTGTAAAGAAATCTCCAAAACAACAGTTTTTTCCCAGTCCTTGTAACATGTTTCTGTCTGCACAAAGTTGATCACTGAGGCTAAGATTTACTACAGGTTTGGCAGTGCAGAGCAGCGCTGTGTGAATGTAAATTTGCATCGCTTTTTTGTGATAATTATGCTAATTCTGCAGGCGCATATTTACAAAGAGAAATGCGCTGTTTTCAGTATGACACTAAGTACTGGTGCAATGCCAAACAAGCAGGGTCTTTAGTGACACTTGCATTTGAGGCTCAAATTCCAGTTCATTTTTATATAAGATGACGTTTGCCATATAAAATCAGTAAGTTCACGTAACTCATGCGTGCTATGTGCTAGACCTGACAGCCTTAGGGTGGTCACCCCTAACGTTTTGCCTGCCTCCCTCCACTTTTGAGATACTGTTTTTGCTGGTTTTTAGACTCTGCGTACTTTACCACTGCTAACCAGTGCTAAAGTGCATATGCTTTCTCTCTTTAAACATGGTAACATTGGATCATACCCAATTGGGCTATTTGATTTACTTTTAAGTTCCTAGTAGAGTGCACTATATGTTCTATATGTAGCACTGATTGTGCCACCCACTTCAGTAGCCCCTTAACCCTGTCTCAGGCCTGCTATTGCAAGGTCTGTGTGTGCAGTTTCACTGCCAATTCGACTTGGCATTTAAAAGTACTTGCCAAGCCTAAAACTCCCCTTTTCCTACATATAAGTCATCCCTAACGTGTGCCTGGGTAACCCCTAGGGCAGAGTGCTGTGTAGGCAAAAGGCAGGACATGTACCTATGTAGTTTACATGTCCTGGTAGTGTAAAACTCCTAAATTAGTTTTTACACTGCTGTGAGGCCTGCTTCCTTCATAGGCCAACATTGGGGCTGCCCTCATACATTGTTTGAGTGGTATCTGCTCATCTGAAAGGAGTAGGAAGGTCATATTTAGTATGGCCAGAATGGTAATACAAAATCCTGCTGACTGGTGAAGTTGGATTTAATATTACTATTTTAGAAATGACACTTTTAGAAAGTGAGCATTTCTCGGCACTTAAATCTTTCTGTGCCTTGCAATCCACGTCTGTCTGGGCTTAGTTGACAGCTCCCTTGTGCATTCACTCAGACACACCCCAAACACAGGAGTCTCAGCCTCACTTGCATACATCTGCATTTTGAATGGGCCTTCCTTGGCTGGGAGGGTGGAGGGCCTGACACTTGCATGTCAAAGGACAGTAGCCTGCCCTAACACAAAGGACTGACCCTACTGGGACCTTGGCAGACAGGCTTGAATTGAAAGGGGACCTTGTGCATTTCTAAGCCACTCCTTGAAGTCTCCCCACTTCAAAGGCACATTTGGGTATTTAAACATGGCCTCTGCCCCTACCAACTCAGACACTTACTGGAGAAGAGAACCTGAACCAGAACTTGCATCCTGCCAAGAAGACCTGCCTGGCTGCTCAAAGGACTCACCTGTCTGCTTCTGTGAAGGACTGCTGCCTTGCTGTTGCCCTGTTGCCTTGCTGCTCTCTGGCTGTGGTGAAGAAGTGCTCTCCAAGGGCTTGGTTAGAGCTTGCCTACTGTTCCCTGAAGTCTCAGGACCAAAAAGACTTCATCTCTGCAAGAAGGACTCCTTGTGCGATGAAAATCGAGGCATAGCCTGCCCGAAACGATGCACATCCTGCACCGCGGTGAAAATTTCACAAACGCCGAACCGTAACGACGCAGCCCGACTTCGCAACGAGAAGATCAACGCAGCGCCAGCGTAGCAACCAGAAATTAGATGCCAGGCCTCACCAGATCAATGCACAGCTAAGCTGGAACGACGCAACCAACTGCCAGAGAGGAATCGACGCAGCACCTGCTGTGTGGTAGAAAATTCAACGCAACGCCTACCAGATCGACGCAGCTCTTGTGACTTCATCCTAGCAGCGCCGGAAATCCACTAATCTGCCCCAGAGCGTCTGAAAACCCTGCAACCCAATGAGGATCCACGTCCGAGCGATGGAAATTGGAATGCAGCCGTCCCTGCATGACAAATAAGCGACGCATCACAGTGTGCGGCCCGAGAAATCAACACACAGCCTTTTGTTTCCACGCATCTCCTCCTCTGCAGCCCCTTTGCGGAGACTTTTCACCCGAACCAGGTACTTTGTGCTTGAAAGAAACTTTGTTTGCTTTGAAAAGACACTTTATATCACTTTTCAGTGATATTCCTACATTGACTTATTGCATCCGTGATCGTTTTGACCTGCATTTATCCAGATAAATATTATATATTTTTCTAAACACTGTGTGGTGTATTTTCGTGGTGCTATAGTGTGGTATTGTATGATTTATTGCAGAAATTCTTTACACATTGACTTCTAAGTTAAGCCTAACTGCTCAGTGCCAAGCTACCAGAGGGTGGGCACAGGATAATTTGGAACGTGCGTGACTTACCCTGACTAGAGTGAGGGTCCTTGCTTGGACAGGGGGTAACCTGACTGCCAACAAAAGACCCCATTTCTAACACTATGGTTGGAAATCTCACACAATGGTGAAAAAGGTAAGTGTAACCAGCAATCATCCATGTACATGATGTTTCTCAAACTGCTTCTCATAACTTGAATTAACAAAAGAACTGAGAGCACCAGAATGAATGGCTAAGACGCTAAGATACTTTTGTTACAGTATCATAGCTGCTGCAACGTGCTGCTTTTTCATGTATTGTTAACTCATTCTGTAAAGGTGTCTGCAGGGGCGGCTCCTCCGCTATGGTGGAGGAGCGTTGCCCCCCACCAGCAGCAGCAGCTGCAAAACGTTTACAGTAAAACCATTATAAACTAGGTTTATTTTGGTTTTACTGTAAAAGGTGCGGGCCATGAGGCTTGACATGGACTCCCCATCAGTGCGCATGTATGTTTGGTCAGCCAATTGGGGCCAGCCAAACATACATTTGCACTAGGCTCCCTCCAACCTGGCTCTGTGTTGCTGGATGGGAGAGAGCAGGCAGAGACTCTCACTCTGCCTCAGAGCGCCCTGGCTGGGCGCTCCGTCCAATACTAGGGTTGCTTTCATGTTGCCATCAGCATGAAAGCAGTGTTAGGACTGGATGCAGGGCAGGCTGGGAGCCTGTGTCTGCAGTGAAGGACCAGAGTGGATCTGTGCGGTGATGAAGGTAAGTTTTTTTTTATTATTATATATTCCTCCAGTACGACACGTCTCACCCCCCCCCACCCATTTTCCCTCCTGCGAGCCGCGACTGGGTGTTTGTCTTTTTCGACCTTTGTCCAGTTATTGTGGCTGTTACAAGTGCCTTTAGATCACTAGAGGAAATATTAAAGAGCTCAAAAGGAGACCTCCCAGCACAGACACTGTGTGCATACATGCCAACATTTTAGAACAGGAAAGTGGAAGATGTAAAAAAAAAAAAAAAAATTGGGAAAATGTGCTTCACCCTTTGACTTCTATAGAAACAAAAGCAATATCAAGCAGGAGACAGCCAAAGTAGGCCATTTTTGGCTTCAAAAATTGGGAGTCTCCCGTCTGAGTCAAATCTATTGGAATGTATGCCGTCTGGCACACAATAGCAGAGCTCCTCACATGATCAACCAGGAAGAGTTTCTATCCCACAGTGAACACAGGGGGAGTAGGTAAACCCCGCAAAAAGTAATGTTCCAGCTTGTTTCACTACGACCCTTGTAGTCCATGCAGGGTTTTCCATCCTCCCTAGGTGGGCTCAAGAGCCTTTGTTATGGTCTAGCTTATAAGTGCAGTTGTCGCTTGGCAATTATGTGAGCATCGCCAAGAGAGGGGCTTTGGCTCCGCCGACATGCTGGGAGCCAGGAGAACATGTTTTGATTGGACAGAAGCTATGTATTTCCAAAATAAACTGCATGCCCTTTATGCAGCTATGATCATTTTGTTTATCTATCTGCCTGAGCATGAACTTTTGAGGACACACACGATATTGTAATGAAATTAAAGTGTCTTAGATAATTTGATATTTTACACTGTCACCAGCACAGATGGGAGGAAGGCAGACAATGACTTACATGGTTTTGTAAGTCTGGGTACACAGTAATACTGTCATTTAACCTTATGTGCCCAACCAAAAAGAGCTTTATGAGGCCTACTTAGAAGGGAGTAGGTTCAACTCACAGGCTGGTTTCCTTAAACAAGATTTGACTGGGCCAAATTTGTGTGCTCCCACTAAAAAGACCACATGTGTTTCACTTTTTGGCTTGTAGTAGATTTTATAGCCAAGCAGCAGTACTGAGTTTGTTACTGGGCAAGCCAATCATCATGGCGATAGGCCTATTTTGTTTATTATAAAATGCTATAGTGATTGCATAAGGTCTTAAATATATATTGTGAAAAGCATATGTTAAAACTGATAAGCATTTAGATGTGAATTGTTGTTGCTCTATATTAAATATATTAAAGCCTATAGATAGGAAAGGCCAATTGAATTATGCGATTTTGTGACTGCTGCGTTTTTTGTGTAATTATGAGTTTACCTCATTTGCTTCGTAATTCATCATCTGCTGCAAAATGTGCAAATTTTAATTACAAAAAATCTTTCTGGCTCAAGCAGATCAATAGTTACTAAAAATACAGTAACACATGATGCAGCCGAAGGCACTTGCAAAGTTTGACTGTTCACCTTCCATTTGCATTTTCCTGTATTTGGGTGTTGCACTAGTACAAATGAGGTGAAACTTTTGGCCAGACAGTGTTAACATGTGTAAAAATTACTTAGTAATGAACTGATAGTATCAGAAAAGTGCCGAATTATGCCACAAAATTTGCATTTTCTTACTGCATAATTTAGCAAACCTTGCCTCGTAATTTGGTCTTCCCTGGTTTCAGAATTCCAGTAGCCCTGCAGATAGGTACTTTGTTGCATGAAAAGTCACAGATTACTGTAGTAGTAAATTGTTTTGATCTAGGTCACTCACTCTGACAAATGGTGGAGGTTTCACTATGATGATACTTGTTAGGCCCTGTTGAGAGGGGTTGTATATTTTTTTTACAAGCTGTATCTTTCTACATATTTATAATTGTATCACTGTATGCGTGGTGGCTGCCAGTTAATGTGTTCTTCAGTAGGTCAGCGCTGGGTAAACTGTAAACCCAATGCTAAAGTGTAGACGCTTCATCAGTTCAATGAAAAAAGCATGCCAGATTTCACAGGTTTGATCTATTTAATTTTAAACATTATGACATAACAAGTAGGCCTGACCTTATTGTGAAAAGCATGTGTTGGAGACAATAGGCTATGAAAGAATGGCTTGTTATTACACAGTGCTAAAGCCGGTAGATAGGTACTTTGTTACAATGATTTTGTTCCAGAGATTACTGTAGCAGGCTCTTGCCTGTTTGGTGTTGGTTATCTACTCGAACAAACTGTGCCGTTAGAAGATATGCACTACAATGATCCCTATTAATCTCTCTTAAGAGAGATACTATTTTGCTTAACCAACTGTGTTTTTATACACATTTGTGTTTTTATGACTCTATGACTGTATGCAATATGGTTGCCTTGTGGAAAGCCTACATTCAGTACAATGAGCTTTCATTGGTTATGGTGACAAACTAATGAAAAACGCTATATGCCTGATTATTTATTATGAAAAAGTATGATAAAAGTAGTAGGTCTGACACAATATTTGTAAAAGCATATGTTAAAGTCAATAGGCATTTAAGGGTATATTAATATTACTGTGAATTAAAGCCTATAAATAGTTTTTTGTTACATAGAATACATTAAAAGGTAAGGGTTTTGGTGCTGGTTACACCCTCTCATATACCGTGGGTATATAAGATTTGTGCTGTTAGAATCTTTCTTGGGCCCTCTTGGGAGAGATACTATTTTGCTTTGAGGACTGTAACTTTGTAAAATATTTATTTTATGACTGTGCGGAGGGTGTGCCTGATGTTTGCCTTATGGGAATGTTTATGTTCACTAAAGACTGACACAATTGGTTATGGTGGAAAGCCATTGATAACAACTACAGGCCTGATAGGTTCACTAGGAAAAAATATTTCTATTGCCATAGGTCTGAACTGTTTATTACGTAAGGTATGATGAACACATTAGGTTTCACATATTGATTGTGAAACTCATATGTTAAAATCAACAAGCTTTTAAGGGTGGATTGTTATGTATTTTGTTACACAAAATGTCAGATTACCTTAGTAGGGATGGAATGATTTTGATGCTGGTTACTACTTCTGACAAACCATAGGGGGAGAACATTTGCACTGTAATAATTCTTGCTAGAATCTCTTCTCAGATGTCAACGAGGATCATGGAATAGATAAAACATTAAATAATACATACATACATTTATAAAGATGTATATCCACATAGAGGAACTATTGAGGGTATGCTGAAATTGAATTTTAACTGGATAGATACAGGGATCCAGATAGGGTGTAAATAGATAAAATTACCTTGCAAGTCACCTATTATGATTAGGAAACAATTGGGCCTACCTGAACAGTTCTGAGGGTAGGCCCTAAGCCACAAGGCGATTTGCCTCTGGTCTGGGAGGTAACGGAAAGGGGATTCCTTGTAGTCACACTCACTCCAAAGGAATGTCCCAAATGAATACCTCTGCTCCGTGTCCCAGCCGCTTGTGTTGACTCCTTGAGTCATTAAACTCAACTGAGTCCTTAGCCTAATTTGTAGCCTTACCTGCATACACCTACATTAAAATGTTCTTCACTTACCTTTAAGCATGCTACCATGCTTCTCCCTTTAGGGGATCCTTTACCCTGACGAATGCCCCAGACCTTCCAGCTCATAGTGAGGGCAGAAACATGTCGGTCCCTGATCTTAGACTCCTTGAGTCATTAATCTCAACTGAGTCCTTAGCCTACTTTTTAGCCTTACCTGCATACACCTACATTAAAATTGTTTCCTAATCATAATAGGTGACTTGCAAGGTAATTTTATCTATTACACCCTATCTGTATCCCTGTATATATCCAGTTAAAATTAAATTTCAGCACTACTTCAGTAGTTCTTTTAACAACGAGGTTGAGTCCGCCCAGGTGGTACCATCTTACCTGGGTGGGGCTAGGTGGTCAAATGATGAAGCATGACACTATAAAGTGTGTGAGACCACCTAGTCCGTAAAGAGAACTCCCTCTCGATGACACAGCTTCAACCACATTCATCGTCCCCCTCCCCCCTCTGTATTCCGATCCGGAAACTACACGCTTAGCCAGCGTTCCTTGAGCTGGGCCCAACGTCCAGTCTCCTCCAGCCCTACACACACCCCACACCTTTAGTGGTTTGTTGACTTCTCATTCTATTCGGGAGTTAGTGTGGGGTTGAACTACTCCCGTTACTCTCTTTTTGTGTTTCAAATATCCACATAGAGGTACAGTTGGTCCATTCTGTTCTGCCAATGGTCTGACTGAGTGTCATTTACACCCTACTTCCATCCATGACAACGAACTGCATTGGATAATCGTTCAGTCTGCATCAGTCATTGGTTTTTTTGTCTAGTGAATGAGGCTATTATATGATATTTATGAGAAAATGAATGTGCTTTAGAAACAGGGTTTGTTGGCTAGTCTTTTAGTTTTTAATTTTCTCCTTTTATAGTTCTAATTTAATTTCTTTGCTTAGCCTGTTTTCATTTTAACATTTCTTAAGAGAATACAACATCTCCCTAGGCAGGACGAGTTGCTTGCGTTCTGCTCATTTCAAAAGCAGTGCACCACATTCCACATGGTCACTTCCTCTAAACCAGAAGTTCCTTATGGAATGCTGTATTCTTGTTTTACCATTACAAGATGGCCATGAAATTGGTTCTAATGTAATAGCCATGCTTGGACTTTAAAATACTGACAGACTATTTACAATATCTTTGCAAGGTGGGCACCTGCTAATATTGTTATTGCACACATAAACACCCTCCCCCCATATTCTCTCAATTCTTCTTGCATATGTTGTGGAGTTTGTGTGTGTTTTAGTGTGGTTGGGTTAGAGAGTGAACAGAAGGATGAGTCAGTGGATTGGTGAATGGATGCATGAGTGCAAAAATGAGTGGCAGAGTGCTCATATGATGACCTATTGAGTGTCTATACCAATCAGTCCCACAAAAGGCACTTTTTAGTATTGGTATTTCCTATGCTTGTTTTTTTTATTTAGAAGGGAATACTGGAGGCTTCTTAGGAAAGGATGAGCACTAAGTCTCTCCCTATTTCCATTGCTTTTCTCCTAAAATCTACCCTCCATGGCTGTTTAGGAAGTGTGAGTTGAAAGCTCCCCCTGTTTCATGTCATTTCCAAGACCTGACTTCTCTCTCACATGGTACAAATGTTTTTAGGTCAGCAAGATTATAAACAAAAGCAAACTATAAAATGGAAGATCATCAAGAAAAAACATTAAATGTAATTGTCTGCATTCTTTCATTGTCTCACCTCTTCTACATACTTTTATGTTCGTACAATGCAGCTCTTGTCTGCTTTACAGGCACACTACTGTAGGAGTGTACCCCTTAAAAATGTTTTATGAATTCCCATTTGCAAAGGCAGTTCTGAATGGACAATTGTACTTTTGGACCTGGTCCTTTCTACAGGGTCATCCCGAAACATTTTGCCTTCACTCCTCCTATTTCTGCTGAATTCAGTTTTGTTGGCCTTAGGACTCTGTGCACTTTACCACTCCTAACCTGTTCTAAAATGCCTATTCTCTCTCCTCTAAACATTGGCTTATATCCAATTGGCACATTAAATTTACTTGGAAGTCCCTAGTAAAATGGTACTGTGTGTACACAGGACCTATAAATAAAATGCTACTCGTGAGCCTGTAGCACTGGCTGTGCCACCCACTTAAGGTACCTTACAAACTTGTTTCAGGCCTGCCTTTGCAGCCTGTGTGTACAGTTCTAAGATGCCATTTTCATCTGGCATATTAAACCATTTGCCAGACCCAAACTTTCCTTTTTAATAAATATATGTGACTCCTAGGATATGCCCTGGCTGGCCCAGAGGGCAGGGTGTAGTGCATTTAAAAGATTGGACGGGTATGTTTAGGTTTTACATGTCCTAGTAGTGAAAAACTCTTAAATTGATTTTTCACTACTGCAAGGCCTACCTTTTCCATAGGATAACATTGAGGTTACCTCATTTAATAAGCTGTATTTTCAAAATGGGAGCAGGTAATCAGTTCATCTTTGGATTCTTTGGAATTGTAGTGAAAAATCTTCTCTCATGGTAAAGTCAGATTGTAAATTACAATTTTGAAAATGCATCTTTCAGAAAGTTGGCACTTTCTTGCCTCACCTATTTTATGCATGTAGTCTTTATGACTGTTTGTAGCTGACAGTTGGGCTTTTGTATTCTTCCTAGACAGCCACACACAATAGAGAGTTTAGGTATGCCTGGATAGGACGTCACTGGCAGGTTGGGAGGGCAGATCTGAGCACAGCTCTACTTATTCCAGAATAGGCTGTGTCCTGCCTCCACACAAAGGGTTGCATACCCCATGTAGCTAGTCTGGAGCCAGAACAGGGAAGGCAGGATGTGTGGGGACTTCAAAGGTAAACTTCTAGAGGTTTATCCTACCTTCCAGAGGGAAGCCACTAGGTATGAATATTGGACCTCAGACACCACTTCTTCAGTACACTTCTTGACCTGTTGACACTCTGCCAGGAAGACGGGCTACTGTGGTGCTTAGAGGATTGCCACTCTGCTAGACTGCTGCCCTGCTGTGCTGACTTGCTGCCTGCTACCTTCTTGCCTGAGTGACTCTGTAAACCTTGCCCTAGCACCTGGATTCCACCCTCTAAGAGTCCACCCTGCCACGTGGGGTTACCCCAGACCTGGACCCTTGGAAGTGGGTCTAAGACGCCCTGCCAGCATTTGTGGATTCAGCAGAACTGATGTGCCTCCTCTGCTGTGCAGCACAACCTCGAGTACAACGACACATCGCTGCTGCAGCATTGATCAGTTACCTCACAAAGACCTGCATATCATCGCAGCCTGTCACCACATCAGAACCGCTACCGTGCGATGCATCAATGGTGCTGGCCCTCACATCCCTCCTTGATGGCAGCCTCAATGTTGACACCGCACTCCGTATTGCAGCCTCACAACTCCTTAGAACCGAAGCACACACCAATTGCACGATGCATCCTCAACACCATATTTCACATCTCAAACCCTCGTTGATGAGCTCCTTGATGAAGATGCAAATCCTTGCACCACAACCTCACCGCAACCTGGAACCAATGCATAGCGTTGGCTGCTTGACGCATCTTTGACACAGACCCCCACAACATTCCCCAAACCAGGATTTCAGGTACTTTGTTCAGCGAGCCTAAGTGGGTTCCTATAGCCAGCGGTGCTAAATCAGTCGGTCTGAACTTTGTCCTGGCCCGAAGCAACTGGATTTCCACAGTAGCTTCTATTTTTACTGAAATCTTTAAAACTGAATAACCCAGTACTACTGGCTGAACTGTTGTCATTTTGGTCTTGTATTATTCATTAGAAATTACTCTATATTTCTAATTTGGTGTGGGATCCTTTTTTAGTGTGTTTTCACTGTGTTACTGTTTGAAGTGCTGCACAAATACTTAACACATTGCCTGTGAATTAAGCCTGATTGCTCTGTTCCAAGCTACCCAAGGGTTGAGCAGAGCTTAATTTCAAGATGTGCTTGTTACTTTACCATGACAAGGGTTGTTTTTCCTACTAGAGTAGGCTTTCCCCACCCCTCAACCATTAACCCATTTACTTACATGCACACAGTGTACAACTCTACAAGTGAGAATGCTTTTGCATGAATGCCATTGCAATTTCCTGTCAAAACTACTCTTCCCCTACACCACCACAGATTTTTGAATGTGTTCCTACCCTTGAAATTAATTTACTCCTACCCATATCGGGAGTTAATGTCTGACGTTTTCGCAAGGTGATAATTGGCATTTAACATGCTGTGAATACCCACAATGTATGTGGGTATTTTTTCAACCTTCAAGGACATCCCCACTTTGGAACTCCCATTCCCTACTCTGGAGAGTAATATTAGGACACAGATCTGGGGTAACATTATGTATGAATAAATTGGTTTATGATTGCAAATTCACCTATAACGGATATTGTTAGCAATTGAGTTACTAGTTTAGGGAGGTGAAACCCTACTCAAGCATGAACCACAATCCTTGTCAGGGTGAAATCACAAGTAAACCTCAAATTAACATGTGCTTAACTCTCTGGTAGCCTGGGACAATGGCAATAAGGCTTAACTTAGAGTCAATGTGTAAAGTATTTATGCAGCACTTCAAACATTAATAAAGTGAAACATGTAAAAGAAAAATCCTGCAACAACTTAGAAAAATAGAATAAAATGTAATAAATAATGTTAGACCAAAATGACAAAAATCCAATCCATGGAACCAGAGGTATGCAATTTTAAGGATTTAAGTGAAAATATCCCTAAAAGGGTAATACTAAAGTGACACTTTGAGCTTGGGGGTGAGAGGTGAAGGGTGGGAGAAGAATCCTTTTGATAGTGAAGCAAAATTGCACTTTAATTGCCAAATGTGAATCTATTTGTGGTATGATAATTGCTTACTGCCTGCTTTGTGTTTAATAAAAAGATGTTACAAAAAAAAGAAAATATCCCAAAAAGTCCAAAACGGCAACTGTGGTTATCTGATCACGCTGGACCGGGACAAAGACATAAGTTAAGGCCAACCACGATCGTATGTGGGCCAGCTATGGGGACCTACTTAGGCATGCTGCACAAAGTACCTTAAATCATGGTTGTGGAGCAATGAGGAGTCGCACGTCGAAGAAACATCATGCAGTGGTGGTTCCTAGGAGCTGCAAGGCTGTGATGTGAAGATGTTGTTGATGAGGAGCTTGTAATATGCAGTCCACTTGCTGGTTCCAAAGAAGCTGAAGGTTTGTGATGCAGGATCCTGCATGGTTATTGAGGATGCAGTCAATGAGGGGCTTACGATATGAATGCCTGCATCGAGGATATGTCACACAGTGGCAGATCCTGGGTGGATGCAGGGAGCGATGCGCAGTTCTGTACTGGGGATGCATCATGCAGCGGTTCAGATGCAGAGTTTGGTGAAGTTATGTGGTGTACAGTGCTTAGTTTTTGAGAGGCAATGCATCGGTTCTGTTGTCACCACAGCTGGGCTGGCAGAGCACCTTCAGGCCCACTTCCAAAGGTCCAGGACTGGGTGGCACCACTTTAAAAGGCAGGATTCACAGCTGGTGTCCAGGTGCTGGGTTCAAGTTGGAGGAAGCCTGTTCTGTTCCTGAGGCTTCTAATCAGGAGGACAACAAACTATACCTTGGAGTCACTCTGGTGGTAATGGGTTCAAGCTGCAGGTCCAGTCTTTCTCAATCAGGAAGAGAGGCAGCAGGGCAGCAGAATGGCAGTCTGTCCTGCAGAAAAGCAGAATAGCTGTCCTTTTTCTGAGTCTTCCACAGGCCCAAATGTGTACTGAAGAGCTGAGGGCCTGGGGTCCAGTATTTATTCCTGCTGCCCACTTTGAAGTAGGAGATGTTTATAAAGGCTTTCACCCCACTGAGATTTAGCACATCACCTCCTCCCTGCCCTGGCCTAGATTTTCTGGGGGCACAAAAGACCAGTGACAAACCTTTTGTGAGAGTGCTCAGGAGAGCCTTTGTGATGTGCAAATGTGGTGGGTGAAGCTCCTCCCTCTAGTTAAGTCAAAGTGTCCCATCTTACCATCACCTAGCCTCTGTTTGTCTTATTGTCTGGGAGCAATACACAAAGACCAACTACTACGTAAACTGCGTGGAACACCAATTCTTGTGACTCAGGAACAGGCTGCAGGCACCAAATGGTTGGGGTAAGGAAATGCCGACCTTCTAAAAGTGACACCTTCAAAATTGTGACTTGAAGTCCCACATTAAAGAGTGCTTTTAACAGTACATTTCTTTAGACACCAAACTTACACTGGCTACCTGCTCCCAATTGAAAGTTATCACTTTTTCAATATAATAATGAAACCCAATGTCATCTTATGGGAAATGTAGGCCTCGCAGTAGTGAAAACAAATGTAGGAGTTTGTGAGGCACATGAAACCTAAAAGTACCTTGCCAACTTTTTAAATGTACAGCACCCTTCCCTCTGGGCTGCAAAGGGCCTACCCTACAGTTGACATATGTGTTTAAAAACAGATTTAGGTCTGTAAACTGTTTATTTTTCCAGGTCAACATGGCTCTTTATAACTGTACACCCAGGCTGCAATGGCAGGCCTGTTACATTTTTAAAGGGCTACTTATGTGGATGTCAAAGCAAGTGCTGGAGGCCCACTGGTAACATTTAATTTACAGGCCTTGGGTACATGTAGTACCAATTTACTAGGAACTTACAAGTAAGTTAAGCACCAGCACCTTAGCACTGGTTAGCAGTGATAAAGTGCATAGAGTCCTATAAGCCAAAAAAATGAATTCAGAAAACAGGAGAGTGAAGGCAAAAAGTTTGAAAATGACCCTTCAAAAAGGGCCAAATCTATCAGATATTAAATCTTTTTCATGTGTAAATTGGTCTTGCATACTGTAATTGCTTGTGAATTGTAACAGGACAGATATTATGACGTTCTATTCCAACCAGGAAAACCTGAGAAGATTAATGGAAACTCTAGTGGGACTTTTGGTGGGACAGGAATGATGAATTAATATTATACCCTGAATGGAACTAGTAAGTCATATAAGACAACTTCAAATGAAAGGAGAAGCTTGCTAATGTAGAAGGATATTATTTAAATAATCTGTCATTAGTGGGGAGGATGGTGAATGTCACCTGATGAACTTTATTTTTAAACACTAGCTATACAACTGCTTCTAAATGTGTATCAATTTAACAATAGTTGAGGTAATTTAGATGGAAATTAGGAGTGGTGACAATTTAAATTCCAAAGCAAAGTTGACACACTTTGCATGCATGAAGTTTGGAAATTTTGGCATATTTGCCTACTGGGGTGAAAAATTCCAACCTGGAGACTTTTACCCCTGAACATTTTTTATGAAAAAGATTTCCCTCTAAAAGTAGGTTATGGATGAGGGTGGAAAGATTTTTTTCCTGCATTTTATTTCAAATTATGCAGCCTTCGTTTGTACAACTCACCAAGGGTACACAAATTAGAATAGATTGCAGAGAGACACCTTTGCAAATGTGCACATTCCTCATGTGAATGATAAAGCAAGAAATATGTCCAGATTTTATTCTTTTTATATGTTTTAGGGTATTGTTGGTATGATCAGTATAAGTGCCAATGGTCTATTTTTATAGGTTTAAGACGACCAGTGACTATAGCAAATGAAGTGTCATTACAGTTTCTATCTAAGAATTGGTGATTCACTGGACTTCTAACAGAATTACCTAAACACTGCAGAAATCCTCTCATCACCATGAAAGGTGTTTTAATTGAGTTAAAGGAAGAGAGGCAGCAAGATATAACAACTTGGTTCAGTTCAACTTTTAAAAATTAACATATTTATACTTTTTTAGCGCCGCATTTGCGCCTCTTTTTGACGCAAAAACGGCGCACACTTACAAAATACAGGCCCATATTTATACTTTTTTAAGCAAAACTGCGCTGTTAGGGGGCCCCTGCAGGGCCCATGCCATTGGCATGGGCCCTGCAGGGGCCCCCAGGGGCCCCACGACACCCGTTCCCGCCAGCCAGGTTCTGGCGGTGGAAACCGTCAGAACCAGGCTGGCGGGAAGGGGGTCAGAATCCCCATGGCGCCGCTGCTTGCAGCGCCGCCGTGGAGGATTCCCAGGGGCAGCGGGAAACCGGCGGGACAGCCGCGGTCAGAATGCCCATGGAAGCACCGCCAGCCTGTTGGCGGTGCTTCCGCGGTCGTTGGCCCTGGCGGTCCATGACCGCCAGGGTCAGAATGACCCCCTAAGTCTTATTTCAGCAAGCTATTTAATTTATGTTATGTTATGATAATGCCCAGTGGTGTATCTATCAAAGGTGCACTCAGGTGTCCACTGGACTATGTTTATTGCTGTATTGTGATACCCAGTTTGGTGCAGGGGGATTTTTTTTAGATTTTTGCACTAGTGCCATGCCTCCTTTGCGATGGCACTGATGAAACTGGTTATTTTTGACATTTTTATAGAGCTTTGTGCAATTAAAAAAAGAAGATAGGTCATGTATAAGGTCCCGGATTTCGTTGCAATGCTTGGTAAGTAAGCAGGTGTTAAGAAAGGTGTAAGCCAGTGTAGGGTGGGTGTTGTATGTGTTAATGTTGAAAGGTGTGGATGTGTGAGTGTCGTGAGGGGGTGGGGAGGGTGTTGTTATGCACAGGAAGAGCAACAGGTGGCACAGGAGAATGCACCTTGGGAGCTAGCCAGGGTGGCCAGGCAGCAGTGTGCGGAGAGGCACCCTGCATTCAGGGCATGGAAGGCTGTGGAGAAGTAGCATCTCAAGCTATGCTAGAAGGGTGGAGAACCAGTGGTCCTAGCCCTGGGCATGGGTTGGACATGGATGGGTGCAGATGGTGTGCCCATGGCCCACCAGCGATGCACCTGCTACACGAGAAGTATAAAAAAGTGATGGATGGAATGCTTGAATTCAGCTACTGATAATTACTCTGGCTACATCCCAATCCATTGATATTTTGCACACCATGTCATCTCAGTTTGGAGTCAGCTATATGCAAATCAGTCCTGACCGTGCTCCAATGGGAACAGTCCAGCTTGAACTTCCTAGCTCGGTCCTCTCTGAACTGGAACACAAGCAACCCAGGACCAGTTTTACCCTTGTGATGGGCTCATCAGCTGGGTATAGATTGGTTCCAGTGATGTGAGCCCCGGAACCACGTCTGGGTATATCCATCTTACTAGCTGAGAGTAATTCAGGCATTCCATACATCAACTCCTTGTTTCTGCCACTATTAAGAAGGTCTAGGAGGTGGGGAGTAGATCCCTCGGGGAGGTAGGTGCATCTGGCTGGACCAGAATGTGAGGCAGAAGAAATTGGGTGGGGCTGCAGAGAGACAAGGTACGAGTGTGGTGCTGGTGAGCATCAAGGTTGGAAAAAGTCTATATAGGTGAGAAAGAGTGAAAAGGAGCAAGGCCAGATCCTCCTTGAACATGAACACAATCAACCAAAGGCCAGTTGCACTCTAATTGGGGATCATCAGTAAGGTGCAGCTTTGTTCCAGTAGCTTACTGAGCACATGACCCTTGTCTGGACATACCCTTGGCCACTTAAGGTGTTGCTTCAAACACACGAAAGGTAATGGAAGGAATGCTTGGAATAAGTCTAATTACTGGCATTTGTTAGGTTATCATTGCAACCAATGATTCTCTTGCCCACCATGCCACTTCAGTTTGGACCCACCCATATCTAAATCAGTCTTTATCCTGCTCCAATAGGAACAGTGCACTTTGAACTGTCATGCCAGGTCTTCCTTGAACCAGAACACAAACAACCAAAGACCTGTTTTGACCTAACTGGGGCTCATCAGTCACGTGCACCTTCATTTCAGTTGCATATTGAGCATGGGACAATTGTCTGGGCATACCCTTGGACACTGACAGCATTATATCAAAAACGCAAAAGATGATGAGAGGAATGCTTGCAATACGTTTAACCACTAACAGTTTCATGGAGTAGCATCCAGGCTGTGGATGAAAACGAAGAGCCTCGGGCAGAGAAAGGCAATTTTACATGAGATAGCTTAGGTTCCTGTCAAATTTGCAAGAGCATTGGTGACAAAACTTTACAATGATGATCTTTTGCACTATGTATCGTTTAATGGTTACCTTGTTCCATGGAGGGGTTTTCTTTAATTTGATTTGTTGTGCTTGTGCTACCACAAACTAGTTTTAAATAAAAGATCTGCTATGAATACAATATTTCTTTTTGCTACGCTGATAGTATTTTGTGCATAGGCTTTTCCAGAGCTCTACAAAAAGACCCAAGGCTGATTCTCCTTTCTTCAGTTAAATGGAAAAGAGTGTCAAATGTATTTGTCAGATCTTATGAGGGTGGGCCTCTGCTAGGCATTAGCTGAGTGGCCTTTGACAGGAAATTAGAAAGATTAAGACCAGATGCCTTTAGGAGGAAGTTGATGGTTTAAGTGTCTAAGCCATTTGAAAGAGTGATATGATTCTGTTTGGTTGAAAAAGTCTTGTCTATCTGTGACATCACATCATGTTTCCACATCCAGTAGCTCCCCCTTCCATCCTAAGGTTAATTTCCCATCAAAACCACTCCACGTATTGCTTGTTTACATTTTCACTGGGACATGTTATCAGTGTCACTGTGGACAGGATTCGTAGGGGCGGGCCCATAGTTGTAACCCCACCAATTGTTTCACTTCCATCCCCTTGACTGTCATTAAATGAAAGAGATGTTGCAGAGATTTCATGGCTTGGTTTCATAGAAATATTTGACCGCTTGCAGGTGGAATTGAGCTTGGAACATGATCTTATCATCATTTCTCATCATAAGCCACCTACCTGATTTAACTTTAAGACTACCCATGGTGGCGACCACTAATGGCCTGCCTTGCAGAACGTGGGCTACCATTGCTGTGTCCATGCTGCTGCCACACAGGATGATAGTGAGGACACCTCCTGTTCCCTGTCCTTCAGCACCCCAAGGCCCACAGACAAGGCACCCCAAGGCCCACAGATATCTGGCTGTTTTTATGGTGTTTGTCAGGTGTCTTGTTACAGGTAGACTGTTGTTTCTTCACAGCCCATCATTCTTCCCTATTAAGTTCAGTGTCTGTGGTGTGCGCCCTCCTGTACAGGGAGGCTGGTCAGTATTCAGTTCCTAGTGGCAGTTTTGATGACTGCTAGAGCTGCCCACTGCAACTTTAAACTCCTACTACCCCTTCTTGGTTGACCAGCTTAATGGTGCACAGTCCATTAATTGGCCCTAGTTTGTTCTCCCTGCTCTGTCTTTTTCCATGTCAAGGGCCATTTTCAGAGGTTTTGCTCCTCTGTTACCCATTGCACTTTGCAGTCTCCCCCATTTTATTCTCCCTAAGAAGTGGAAGGAGGGCTCCTGTTTTTGGGGCCTGATGGTTCCTTGGCAAGGTTACCCCTCTGGCCTCTCCTTGTTCATCTGGGATCCCACTGCCTTCATCAAACTGTGCAAATTACACAAGCCTGACATGAGACAAGCGCCACTCAACAAACATGCTCTGCTTTCGTAAACATTATCGTCTTGATGAGGGAGGGTCAGATTAGAAATGGAAATGCAAGTCTGATCCTCATAAATCTGCAAATACAATCTTCTCATTCTTAGTTGCACGTAGAGAGCAAGGCTGGTACCCATAGGTGAGTTTCAAAGGGCCCTTTTTCTGCAACCTAACACTTCTAATCTTGGCAAAACGCGACAAATAAAAAGACACATGTTCACCAATGTTTATAGAGTTCAAGATGGTTAGTTTTTTTAGATCCTTAAATTTAGACAGAAAAAGCATTCCAATTCTCCTCGCAGGATCTGGTCCTAAGGAAGGCATTCAAGAGGAAGTCCATATATAAATTCATCACTTTATGAATATGGCTTTGCTCTAATAATAGAAATGACCACTTCCTAACCATGCTTATACATGCACAAATCAATGATTCATGACATGTGCAATCCTACATGTGTGCAGCGTAAGATACAAAATGGCAGCGCCTGCTTGAATTATCACTTACTGCTCAGGCCAGGCTATCAAAGGTGAGCCAAACACAGTTGTAGGGTAAAAACTGATGTAGAGGGTAGTCCGCCTTGATCAAGTAGTGAGGGAGCTCAGTCACAGCCCCCAACTAGACGGTGACCTTTCACCACCACTGTTTAACATGAGGATTTCTTACTATGAGTCAGAGCATAATCAGAAGCTCTTGTTTACCTTCCTGTAACAATAAAATAATTAAGAATTCCACTCCAACAGATCCTTGCTTGAAAATGCACCAGCAAGGACACGACTGACAGGACCACCTTCAAGACAGCCCTCATCCTCTACCACAGACAGTTGAGAGAATCGATGAAAAAGGCCTTAGCCTCATGCATCAAATCAAGTTCCAATAACAACTGCGAACTCTTCAACATCATCATAGAATTCTTCAACCCCTCAGCTTGCAAACCTTCAGCATGCAACCTTGCAAACTTCTTTCAGAACAAGATCACCAACATCTACAGAAACTTCGAACCCCAGTCCAAGGCCACCGACTTTTTCAAGTAACACAACAATCCTGCTACCACCACACACATCCGATTGACTGAATGGAGCCACTGCCTCCATAATGAACTCAGTCCACTCAGAGGCTCTAACTGACCCATGCCCTCACCTCATCTTCAACCTAGGCATAGCGAAAATCAGCCACATACCACCTTGGTCAACACCTCAATTGCCATGGCCACCTTCCCCGAGGACTGGAAACACACAGAAGTCAATGCCCTACTAAAGAAACGATTGGCAGAACCCAGCAAACTCAACAACTAATGATTGATCTCCCTGCTCCTGTTCGCAGCAAAAGCATTAGAAAAGGCCATCAACCAACAACTCTACTCACATCTGGAACAGAACCTCCTACTCAACTCCTCCCAATCAGGATTCTGCAGCAACCACAACACCCAGACAACCCTCATCGCAGCTTCCGACGACATCCAAGCCCTACTTGACTAAGAAGAGACTGTGGCTCTGATCCTTATTGATCTCTCAGCAGCCTTCCATACTGTTTCCCACCGCACATTCATCATAAGGCTGCAAAACATAGATATCCAAGTGTCTATCTCAGATGTATCCTTCCCAGAAGAACGCAAAAAGCCACCTTCCCCTTTCACCTCCAAACCCCAACAAACCATTTATGGATTACCCCAAGGATCTTCACTCAGCCCTACTGTCTTCAGCTCTTATATGACACCTCTGGCCAGCATCGTCAAAACCCACAGACTCAACATCATATCGTACACCAATGACACACAACTTATCCTCTCCCTCTCCAAAGACACCTCCCAGACCAACTTCCACAACTGTTGCCAACTGGATGAAGGGCAACTCACTGAAGCTCAACACAGAGAAGATAGACGTACAGATCTTTGGAAACAAAAGCTCCCCATGGGACGCGTCCTGGTGGCCATCAGAACTCAGACCTACCTCTACCCCAACTGACCACACTAAGGCCCTGATTTATACTTTTTGGTGCAAAACTGCACTAACGCAGTTTTGCACCAAATATTTTAGCACCGGCTTGCACCATTTCTGTGCACAGCCGGACACCATATTTATTGAATGGTGCAAGCCGGTAGGCTAGCGTTAAAAAAAAATGATGTTAGTTGGGTGGGGCTGGCTATATGGAAGAAAGGGGTTTTGCATCAAAAAATGACGTTAGGCAGGTTAGAGAAAAAAGAAAAAATGTCTCTAACCTGCCTAGAGTCATTTTCTGATGCAAAACCATCCATACCACATGACTCCTGTCTTAAAAAAGACAGGAGTCATGCCCACCACCTCAATGGCCAGCACAGGGGCCCCCTAGGCATGGCCATTGCACCCGTTGCCATGTAGGGGGGCCCATTTCAGGGCCCCCAATGGCACTATAAAAAATAAAAAAATACTTACCTGTACTTACCTATATTTGCTGTTCCTCTGGTGTGGGTGTCCCTGGGACCTGGGGAGGTCACTTGTGGGCTTATTCCATGGTGTTCCACCATGGAAATAGGCTCACAGGTCCCCTAACGTCTGCCCTGACCCAGGCGTTACAAAATGGTGCAAAGCAAGCTTTGCACCATTTTTTGACCCCTTCTTCCCCCGTGACTGATTTTTCCACAGGAGGATAAATAAAGCGCTAGGGCCTTAAAGTCATTTTTTGCACGGGAACGCCTACTTTGCATCTCATTGACGCAAAGTAGGTTTCCACGTCCAAAAAAAGACTTTAACTCCATAAATTTGGCACTAGACATGTCTAGCGCCAAAGTATAAATATGGAGTTAGTTTTGCACCAAATTTGCATTAAAAAATTATGCAAATTCAGTGCAAAACAAGTATAAATATGCCCCTAAGAACCTAGGCATCATTCTGGACAACAAGCTAACCATGACGACTTAGGTCAACTCCGTCTCTCCCTCCTGCTTCTTCATCCTCTGCATGCTTCATAAGATTTTCAACTGGCTACCCCAAAGCTCAAGATGCACCATCACTCAGACTCTTATGGCCAGCCAACTGGACTATGGCAATGCTCTTTACGCAGGGGTCGCATCTCACCTCTTCCAGCAGCTACAGACCATACAAAACGCCGCAGCCACACTGGTCCTGGATCTCTCTAGGCAAACTCACATCACCCCCTAACTCAGGGAACTCCACTGGTTCTTGTTACAGAAGAGATGCCAGTTCAATCTCTTGACCCATGCATACAAGGCCATTCACAACTGCGGACCCACATACTTGAACCACTGCCTGGCCTTCCATCAGCCCACCAGGCACCTGCACTCCACTTCCCTTTCTCTAACCCTCGCCCCACCTCATCCGATGGAGCAGATGATTAGGCCGCTGCTTCTCTTCCCTAGCACCGAGGACATGGAACAAGCTACCCTTTCAAATCTAGACCTACCCACCTCTACCGAAGTGTCCCCAGAAGTTCCAAAGTTCCTTGAAGAGATGGCAATTTAGCTAATCAAATGGACCCTGCCAGCACCTGGATACCCTCACTGTTAGAAATGGGGTCTTTGGGTGGCAGTCAGGTTACCCCCTGTCCAAGCAAGGACCCTCACTCTAGTCAGGGTAAGTCACACACAATCCAAATTATCCTGTGCCCACCCTCTGATAGCTTGGCACTGAGCAGCCAGGCTTAACTTAGAAGGCAATGTGTAAAGTATTTGTGCAAGAAATCATACATTAACACAATATAGCAACACAAAAAATACACCACACAGTGTTTAGAAAAATATGTAATATTTATCTGATAAGATGCAGGTTAAAACGATTAAAGATTGAAATAAGCAAATGTAGGGATATCACTAAAAAGTGATATAAAGTGTCTTAGAACTGAAATATTACTGTAAAAGCAATAAAAAGTGTCTTAAGTTCTCCTAGAAACAACCAGTGTCTCTTGCAGGGCAAAGTACCTGGTTTGCATTGAAAAATCCTCTAAAGGTACCGCAGAAGAACAGATGCTTGGAAAACGGTAGGTGGGTGTCGATTTTGTCCCATCCCACACGGACTTGCGTCATTATTTTCCATGCGGGGAAGATTTTGCGTCGATTTCCGGCATGCAGACTTGGATCCTCTCCGGGTTGCGGGGTTTTCAGACGCCCCAGGGACGATGCGAGGAATCCTAAGCTTGCGGAGCGAGGTCACAGGTACTGTGTCGATTCCGGTGGGCGATGCATGGAATTTTCTCCCGCACGACAGGCGCTGCTTCATTTCCTCTCAGGAAGTCGGGCTGCGTCGTTCTGTGTCAGCTGGCGTTGATCCAGTAGGGCCGTGCATCGAAGTTCCGGACACGTCATTGGCGCTGCGTCGATCTTCTGTCACGAAGTCAAGCAGCGTCGTTCTAGTCTCGGCGTGCAGTGAATTTTTCACCGTGAGCAAGCTGTGCATCGTTCTTGGCAGGCAGTGTGTTGAATTTTCGCCGCACGGGGATTCCAGTTGCAGGAGAGAAGTCTTTTTGGTCCTGAGACTTCAGAGAACAGGAGGCAAGCTCTATCCAAGCCCTTGGAGAGCACTTTTGGGCCACAGCAAGGCAGCAATCCTTCTCAGAAAGCAGTCAGGTGAATTCTTAGGGCAGCCAGGCAGTTCTTCTTGGCAGCGTGCAGGTTCTGGTTCAGGTTTCTTCTCCAGGAAGTGTTTGAGTTGGTAGGGCAGAGACCCTGTTTTTATACCCAAATGTGCCTTTGAAGTGGGGAAGACTTCAAAGAGTGGCTTAGAAGTGCACCAGGTCCCGTTTCAGTTCAATCCTATCTGCCAGGGTTCCAGTAGGGGGTGTGGCAGTCCTTTGTGTGAGTGCAGGCCCTCCACCCTCCCAGCCCAGGAAGACCCATTCAAAATGCAGATGTATGCAAGTGAGGCTGAGTATCCTGTGTTTGTGGTGTGTCTGAGTGAATGCACAAGGAGCTGTGAACTAAACCCAGCCAGACATGGATTGTAAAAAGCAAAATAAAAAAAATCCAGTAGGGATGGATCCAAGACCAAGTAACTCAGTGAAAACATGAATTATTCATTGGAAAAATATATTTCTTTATTCAAGATAAATCAATTAATTTAAATTAAGCTTAGTGTCTACAGGTCACACTCTCACAACTGTGTGACAAATGACGAAATCCTATGTACAACAGATAAGTTATACAAGCAAAAAATTACATATCAAGAAAGAAGTGCTATACAACAAACTGTGCATGAAAAACAAAAAAACTAAATAGTGTTAAAAAGAAATAAATCAAAAGTTCCTTTGAGCACCGTTATCTCTTAACCTATAACTGCTTAGCCAGGCAGTGGCAAGCAGTATTATGTGGAGGTAATGCAAGAAATGGAAAAGACGTATTGTCTATCAGCAGAAAAACTATCGCTGGTAAACCATCTCTGATACTGTCCAATATTATTAACATCCAGTTATTCGAAAATTTCAGTATGCATTCCTCCACTGTTAAAGTCGACGCGTTTCGGCCTTTATAAATCTGGCCTCCTCATGACAACACAAACAGTGCCTATATATACAATGTATGAAATTATAACTACACAGATAATGATTATTTTGACAACACAGCCCCCCAGGGGTGCACAGCCACCCCTGTTCACCCTAAAAAACTCACCCTTGTGTGAAAATTAGAAAAATTATTTGACTACAACAAAAAGGAGAAGAAGAACCCCATAAAATAGTGTAATTAATAATTAGACCAGCTGAAAGATTAACTATTTTACATATCTACATCGTTGAAAGTTTCATCAAGAGAAACCAAGATGTAACAAACTCAACAAAGGTGATATATTGAAAGAAATGTCAGAACCCAAAATGCCCATGCACGTCACCTGAGACTAACCTTAGCGGTGTATTGTTGCTCAAATTAGCGCTCTAACATTAGACGCTTTGCTAGGGTTGAAAACAACCTGTAGATAAACAACGTGACATCGGATATCCATAACACAGTTGTAAATAAGCTCTCAGATAGATGAGGGTGCAAGGCGGCGCTTACCTGAATTCCTTGCCTCAAGTGAAGCCGAACAGCACTTGGGCAGCATTGTAAAATCAAGCCTAAACCAGCGCGGTAAACTTTACAGCTTAAATACATAACCGCTATCAAGAGAGACGCTCTAGTGGCGCGCATGGGCACTTAACATAGACAGAGGACTGCCAATAAAGCATAAAAAAGACGCGCTGGCAGCGCGCGTCAGTAGTTAACATGGAAAAGGGACTAACAATAGTAAATACGAAGAGATACATACAAACTATACCGGTCGGCCATCTTTGAATGTCTATTTAAAGGCTATAGCAACATAACAGATCAGAGGCAACATGTACTGTATAAGAAATATTCTATATCCACATTAAAAATATTGGAACTAAATAATAATGGATAGCATCCTTAGCTTAACACAGATGACATTCATAATGCAGCACAAAGGGGGTCATTCTAACCCTGGCGGTAAAAACCGCCAGGGCGAACGACCGCGGTAGCACCGCCAACAGGCTGGCGGTGCACCGCTGGGCATTCTGACCGCAGCGGTTCAGCCGCGGCCAGAAACGGAAAGTCGGCGGTGTCCCGCCGACTTTCCGCTGCCCTTGAGAATCCTCCATGGCGGCGGAGCGCGCTCCGCCGCCATGGGGATTCTGACACCCCCTACCGCCATCCTGTTCCTGGCGGTTCTCCCGCCGGGAACAGGATGGCGGTAGGGGGTGCCGCGGGGCCCCCGTAAGAGGGCCCCAAAAAGAATTTCAGTGTCTGCCTAGCAGACACTGAAATTCGCGACGGGTGCAACTGCACCCGTCGCACCTTCCCACTCCGCCGGCTCAATTCTGAGCCGGCGTCCTCGTGGGAAGGGTGTTTCCCGCTGGGCTGGCGGGCGGACTTTCGGCGGTCGCCCGCCAGCCCAGTGGGAAACCCAGAATGACCGCCGCGGTCTTTTGACCGCGGCACGGTCTTCTGGCGGTTCCCGCTTGGCGGGCAGCAACCGCCGCCCGCCAAGCTCAGAATCAACCCCAAAGTGTTTACACCTTAATCAACGACCACATTTATGTCACATCATTTAGCCCCTTATTAACGGTCCCAAACTTTTCGGTCAAACGTGCTTCCATTCTATCCAGAATTGAAGTTGTCTCCCTGCCTGTTTTTGTTTTCTCCACCACATATAATATAGGCCATCTAATATCTTCAGGTCTATGATTTTTTTCAATATAGTGGTCAACCAATGGGGCACCAAAACTGCGCACCTGATCCTGTACATATGTTGTAGGATACGGGTTTTAACTGGCTGTATCGTCTGGCCTATATAAGATAAAGAGCAAGGGCAAGTGATACAGTATATTACGTTTCGCGTGTTGCAATTTGAAAAACGAATTTGATGATTAATCTTTCCATTTACTTCTATCTCCTTGCTCTTCTCGGTATATTTGCAAGCTAGACAATTATTGCATTGAAAGTGGCCACAATAGGTGGCAAATCTAACATACTTCTCAAATCCAATCTTTTATTTGGATTTGAGGTAAAAGAGGCATGTACAAAAGCATCGTGAATATTGCGACCTCTTTTGAATGCGAACAAAGTTTTTTTTAAGTCCTACTGGATAAAGTAATTTCTAGTTTCTTTTGATGATGGCCCTCACTCGATTAGCGTTACGGTTATAGGTAAGTATACAAGTTAGGGGACACTCCGTATTTTTTTGCTTAGGAGTTAACAGATGTTCACGAGGGGTGTACCATGCTCGCTTACAAGCACCTTTGACAATTTTCTTCGGATACCCTCTACCTAGTAACCTAGATATCAAAGCCTCTGAATGTTCAAAATAGTCTTCTTTACTTGAACAATTCCTGAAAATACGTGGGAATTGGCCATAAGGCAAGTTCTCCTCAAGAGTACCAGGGTGATTACTTGAAAAAAAAGTAAAGTATTTCTGTTAGTAGATTTTTTATATAAACTAACAGAGATACAACCATCTTCTGATTGAATCTATAAGTCCAGAAAATTAATCCTTTTGTAATCAGACGCCAACGTAAAATTCAAATCAGGTGTCAAATGGTTGAGCCAATGATGGAAAGTGGACAATAGTTGCAAGTCGCCTTCCCATATCATAAAAACATCATCAATGTACCGTAACCACATTTGAATGTGTTTGTAAAAAGGATTATTTATATCATAAATCCATTTGTCTTCAAATATGCCATCACTAAATTTGCAATTTCCAGAGCGAAATCACACCCCATTGCAACACCTTTGACTTGTAGGTACATGTCATTGTCAAAGGTAAAAACATTGTTTTTTAAACACAATGTGGCCAAACTTACTATAAAAATGGTAGGTACATTACGTGGATCAGTTCTGTCATCTAGGTAAATCTTCATTATTTCTAATGCCTCATTCTGTGGAATGTTTTTATATAATGCTTCTATGTCAAAGGTGACTAGTATTTGTGTTTTTTCATCAAAAGAACTACCTTCTAGTTTATTAATCATATGCATGGAGTCCCATACATATGCTTTGGTGTTATATACTAGTGGATTTAGAAAGAAGTCTACATATTGTGCTAGAGGCTCTAAGATGGACCCACACACCGCAATTATCGGTGTCCCTGGAGGATTATTAATATCTTTATGGATCTTAGGGAGAATGTCGAAAAGGGGAATACGTGACTGATTCTGATTTAAAAATTCGTACTCTCCTTTACATATCCGTCCTTCTCGTAATGCCTCATCTGTAATTGCTGTAATAGTGGTTTTCAGTCTGGGTATAGGGTCTTCAGTAATCAGGCGATAATGTTCTATATTGCCCAATTGGTGTCTTACTTCCATACTATATTTATCCTTATCCAGTATGACAATGCCCCCACCTTTGTCTGCTGGCTTGATGATAATAGTGTAATTTTGTGACAAGGAATAGATGGCATTTTATTCTTCCTTAGTGCAATTCGTTTCAAAGGAAATTTTTGTGCTGTTCAATAAATCAATTTCCTGTAGAACCACGTCTTCAAAGAGTTGAATTTCACGAGGCATACTGATAGTATCAGGACAAATGCAACGTCTATCATCAGATTTTTCATGGAAAAAGGCACGTAATCTCGCTTTACGTAAAAACTGCAACACTTCAGTTTTAGTGTCAACAGGATCTTGTATTTTAGTGGGAACAAAAGAAAGTCCCTTCTTTTAACCTCATATTCCATCTCTGATAGATTGTAATTAGATAAACAGGTATCTTGTCCTGATTGTGGGCAGTTATCTTCTGTACGTTCTCTTCCTGGTACGATGTCTCTAGCTACTTTGGATGTTTTTTGGTTTTTAGTCCAAGTTTTAAACTCAGAAATGATCTTATTTGCTGATTCTAGTAGCTGTTTAACATCTTGAATTGTTTGATCTTGTGAAATTTCAAGTTCCAACAATTCAATTTCTTTCAATTCAGTTTCACTTATCCGTAAAGTAGTTTCAATAGAGAGAGCCAACCAATCTCGAGAGCATTTCGTGCCTACACCACTAAACTGCAGTAGATAAGATTTATCCAATACAAAACACACTGGAATGTTTCTAACTTGCAAACCTACAGGAATGGTGTTATTCTTCAAATGTTCGAGAAGTACGTGTGAGTGTAGTTGTGCTCTGACATTTTTATTTTTGAGCTGCTTTAATCTTTCAATTCTATCAACATTAGTTGGGGTTGGAGTTAATTTTTCCCCACTAAGCAAAGAAGGGTTACCCAACAATGAATTTATTTGGGTCTCCGTATAACTCACCATATAGGGTTCAGTCATATTTATAAGGTGATCAGCAAGGGTGACCTGGGGACACTAAGCTATAACTATATAGGCTGCAAACTAGCCTATATGTACTGTAAATGTACCAAAACCCCCTGCATCAACTGATACAAACAGGAAATAATGAACAAGGAGGGGGAGCCCTTTAACCCCACTGGACTAGGGACAAAAACCAAAAGCAAAATACAAAAATCCAGTAGGGATAGATCCAAGACCAAGTAATACAAAATCCCAGTAGGGACAGTCCTTTGTGTAAGGGCAGGCTACTGTCCTTTGACATGCAAGTGTCATGCCCTCCACCCTCCCAGCCCAGGAAGACCCATTCAAAATGCAGATGTATGCAAGTGAGGCTGAGTATCCTGTGTTTGGGGTGTGCCTGAGTGAATGCACAAGGGAGCTGTCAACTAATCCCAGCCAGACATGGATTGTAAGGCACAGAAAGATTTAAGTGCAGAGAAATGCTCACTTTCTAAAAGTGGCATTTCTAAAATACTAATATTAAATCCAACTTCACCAGTCAGCAGAATTTTGTATCACCATTCTGGCCATACTAAATATGACCTTCCTACTCCTTTCAGATCAGCAGCTACCACTCAAACAATGTATGAGGGCAGCCCCAATGTTAGCCTATGAGGGAACAGGCCTCACAGAGGTGTAAAAACGAATTTAGGAGTTTTACACTACCAGGACATGTAAACTACACAGGTACATGTCCTGCCTTTTACCTACACAGCACCCTGCCCTAGGGGTTACCCAGGCCACACCTTAGGGGTGACTTATATGTAGAAGAAGGTGTGTTTTAGGCTTGGCAAGTACTTTTAAATGCCAAGTCGAATTGGCAGTGAAACTGCACACACAGGCCTTGTAATGGCAGGCCTGAGACAAGGTTAAGGGGGTACTTAAGTGGGTGGCACATTCAGTGCTGCAGGCCCACTAGTAGCTTTTAATCTACAGGCCCTGGGCACATATAGTGCACTGTACTAGGGACTTATAAGTAAATTAAATAGCCCAATTGGCTAATATCCAATGTCACCATGTTTTAAGGAGAGAGCATATGCACTTTAGCACAAAGTGCGCAGAGTCCTAAGCCATCAAAAATGAGGTCAGAAAAGGAGGAAGGCAAAAAGTCTGGGGATGACCCTGCAGAAAGGCTGTTTCCAACACTCATGTGTAACAAGAAGCGCTCTACAAATTTCTTGATTTATTGATTGACATCCACACCCAGTAGCTGCTTCCCGTTTGAAAAAAGTTTCACAAAAAACAAGCATTTGCAATGCAATGGGTCTCGCGTTTGCTCGAGCTAGATCAATGAGCATTGTAAACTCCTAACCAGGCTTTTCTTGCCACATAAATTGTACTTGAAAAGTAAAACAGTTTCAAATAACTAACTGGACTTTTCTTGCCACATAAACTGAAATGTAAAAGTTTCACATAAGCGAGCTGATGGCCGTCAAACGTGCAATTATCCATGTAACCTCCAAATGTGCAATTAAATGTGTAACAGGGTCGATGTCATGCAAAGAGCTCTACTTCTGCCCAGCGAGATCGCACTGCGAAAAAAGAGAAAAAGTAGTCCAGAAACCGGACGGAAAACAGCAAGCCTTGTATGTTTTCAGTACTTGGTCGCTGCTCTCGAGGGGGTCTAAAAGGCATGATGTATGCATGCCTTTCACTAATGAAAGCAAGCATATTTTAAAAGGCAAGCCCATGAACCAATGAAAGATACTGACGTGACATGGGCGTCGTTTGAAGCCCAAAGAGAGATTACAACATGGAACAGAGCGCTTTGCGCTCGCGCCTAAAAAGACGTACACTTTTGACATGTTTTACAGCAATTTGCATATTCCCAGTTTGTTCACTGCGTGGAAAAAATCATGCACATGAAAGCAAACACAAGTATGGTACATTGCATGTTTTGGAATTTACTATACCTCTGTTGCCAAAGATTGGAGGATGTGCTGAAAGTCTTGTATTTACTGAATAACCGTAATCACAAACACTTAGCAGACCAGAGCTCCAGACATGTCAGAATAACGCTTCATTCAGGTCGCATTAATCAAGGGATGTACAGCTTTAAATACACATTAGAAAATACACTCTACCTGTAAACATAGCAGATTCTGAGAGGGAAAAAAACAAGTTAAGTATGAGCTGTAATTAATGTTAATGAGTTCATTGCAGTTTAATTAACTCGTGAAAGGGTTTATTTAGAGCCTCTAAATGAACACCATTTTAATTAATATGTATTTTTCCCGAGTGCTGTAAGAATAATCAGTGGGGGTTACTTAGTAATGAAGACATCTTGGCCCATATTTATACCTTTTTAGCGCCGCATTTGCGTCATTTTTTACGCTGCTTTTGCGTCAAAAAATTACGCAAATGCAGCGCTAAAAAAGTATAAATATGGGCCCTTGTTCCTTCGAAGTCCGAAGTCATCTTGGGCGAGGTGTGATTGGAGCTTGCGCTGTATGAATGCAACCCATTGACAGCATACATTTCAGTGGTGTCCGGTAATTTTAGGAAGGAGGGGGGCGGGCGAGAAGCACATTCACACTCAATCATTCACAAACCCACAGCCATCCATTCACAACATTCATCAACATTCCAACATACACGTACGCACCAAACATTCATTTAAAAAGATCACACACACACACTTACCTTCTGCCTCAAAGGTCCCAGGAGTGTTGGGACCGCTGCCTTCCCTCACTGGCTGACATTAGGTCAGCCAGTGAGGGAAGGCAGCAGTCCAAACTTCGTCACAGAGTGGAATGGGGTCAGTGAGACTGCTGACCCCACCCCACTCTGTGACGAGGTGTCACTGATTGACACTTGCCCCGGGCGCTTCAGGGCTTAAACCTGAAGCGCCCAGGTCGAAGTCAATGGGTGACACTTCACCTCGTCACCGAGGGGGAGGGCCTCGAGGCACCTTTGCTGAGCTGAGTAGGTCACCCCCATAGGCCTCCTCAGCCCAGCAAAGTTCAGCTCAGGCAGCCAGGAGTCTGCGCAAATTGTGCATGGTTCACTCCTGGCTGCCTGACCTGAACATGAAGAGTGTCTGTCAGGCTGACCTTTGTTCAGCCAGACTGACACTCTTCATGAGGGGCAAAAGGTGGGGGGGGTGGACCCTCCATCCTAAAGGACGGTTCGCGGCTGATACACTGACTATTTTGCCTCTACATGTTCACTGTACATTAAAAAAAGCTGAGATTCCTCAACATAAATAACCTTCATCTTACAACCCAGTAGAAGGAAGAGGATTCTTCTATGTCCCTCAAAATCCTCTCTCTAATCCCTATTGGGGCTGTATGTGTTATTTTGAGGAAACATAGACTTCGCTGTCAATAAAATTAGGGAGTCAGTAAGATTGGGGTGGGGGATGTGAGCTTCAGATTTCCTGACAATCTCGCAGGCATATCATTTTAAAATACATTATATGACAAGCAGGGTGCAGGACAGGGGCTTAGGGCAGTGGAAAGGGAGAGGAATGCAGATTCGCAGGGAAGTAAGTAAGAGAAAACAATATTTTGTAAAGTAACCAATATTTTTTAAGGATTTCAAAACAGTGCGTTTGCGTTTTTGGCTCTGTGCATGTCAAACCTCCTGGTGAAATATGACAGACACATCACCATACCCGACTTAAAGCACCTGTACCCAACTTTTTAGCATAAAATACATACGTTAGGTGGGTGTAACGCCCCATACACCCCCCATAAAGCCACGCCCATGTAGAGAGGTATCCATTATTAGCTCATCTAGTAGGTCCATATAATACAGATGCATGAAGTGTGTCCACTTGACATAAAGAGTCAAAGCATCACCGTGTTGGAAGGTCAAGCCCCACTGAAGACATGACAATTCAGCCAATCAACCACAGTACCCTAGCAAGCAGTGTGGTATAGTCAATATAGGAGGGAGAAAATAGAGAAACAGGATTTAGGAGAGAGATGTGACTTAGCACGGGTAGGTATCAGGGAAGCTATGCAGTACAAGTGCGAGAGAAGCATACAAACGTCAGCTAGAGAGGAGCAGCAGAATTGCAAATATTGCCAGAAGTGCATGGGGGAAGGGACGGCATGGTAGGTGTGTTGAACAGTGAGGTGATGTAGGCATAGCTAATGCATCCAATCGACAAAGGAAATAGAGTGTAAGTTGGTAAAAGTATAAGAGAAGTGTTGTCTAGCCCTGTAGAAGTAGTGAGTAGAAGTGAAGGAGAGCCTGAGGTATTAAGGCCTATCAGGAAGTTAGTGCACAAAGACAAGAAGGTTCCACTGAGATGGTGCAAGAGACAAGAGATTATGTGGTTGGGGGCAGATGTTTCTCAAAGAGTATGTTCTTAAGAAGGGATATGAAACTGAAAAGAGAAAATGTTTTTAGGGGCTCATTTAGAAGCACCTTGCGCCTCCGTAGCATCATTTTTTTTACGCTACAGTGGCGCAGAACACTTCCCATCCCGCACTATATTTACAAACAGGTGCACTGGTACCATTGCGCCACTTTGTAAACCCTTGTGCCAAATTATACCTGCACCAGGTATAATGTATGCAAGGGAGGTGTTTCCCGCTAGGAGGCCCACAGGAATGGCGCAGTGAAATCTACAAAATTTCACTGGATCATTCTAGCGTAATTTTTTTATGCCTGCTCAGGGAAGGCGTTAAAGTGACGCTATGCTGTTTTCAATGAGACCCCTTTAGCATTGCTGGACTAGCATCAACATTTTTAACACTAGTCCAGCAAAGCACCAAAACTGCATCAGAAATTCTGGAGGAGCTGTGCTAACAAGCTAGCAACCCAGGGGGATTGAGGGACCCAGTTTGGATCTCTATCTTGAAAGGTGGCTCACTAACACAGCACTTTTTCTCAGTAGAAGACGCACACAGGATGCCAAACCGAGCGCTGTCCCCGGGAGCACCGTCCCCAGCCAGTTGTGGCGAGACACTCTTCAACTACAGGGATAGAGATCACATCCTACAAGCATCTAGAGCAAGAGGCATATTCCTGGGGCAGCACCACAGGGGTCAAGCAGTGCCTAAGAGACCTTAATGTGAAATATGCCCTGATGTTCCCAGCCAAAACTCTGAGTCAAGGATGAGGGAAGGGTGAACTTTTTTGAAACCTCAACGAAAGCACACTCATGGTTGGACAACATGGGGACCCCTGAGGCTGGAGATCACAGTGACTCTGCTGCTGCTAAGTAGCCCTGGATTTACAAGAAAGGACTCCACAGATGATTTAAAGGCAAACCTACACTAGCACAAATCATTGAGCTGAGGAAACGATCAGAGATGCCACATGGATGTGGACAGCACATAACTGGAGGAGGCCCTGTTATACTTGAGGCATGGTCTGCACTGACTCCCATGACAGCGGACTTGATTGGTTAAATATTGGGTACCCGCATATGCTTTCTTGGTTTATTATGCTGCCTGGGGAATGAGTGAAATCACTGGACATCAACCCTACTTTGCGAGGGGCAGCGCAGGGAGATGGGGGTGATTCATGCTCTGGGGGCTGCCTGGGGTCTGGACATAGAGAATTGAGTGCATACCTGCAAAATGACCCCCCTATCTACTGAATGGATATGACACACAGGCACTAGTTTAAGGTGCTAAAGTTTTGGCTAGGCAAGTTCTGAGTCCTCAACTGGGGATGAGGAGTTGGCGTTTACATAGTTCATACTTCGAGTGCATATATTGGAATACAGAACGTAAGGCTACCATATGTAGATGGGCCAGGCCTACTGAGCTGGAAATGTGGTGTATACTACATGACACAGGGGATTTCATGTGTAATGCAATCACAGCCATTCCATCCCAATACAATATACATATGTCAAGGCAATGGCATCAAGCACTACAGAATTTATGTCTACCTTTAACCCGAGGTATACACTTTGCATGCTTACAAGAAACATGAATGATTGCCATGAAACTCTACAAACCGTGCAAATCCTGGCAAGGCACATTGGTGAGCACCACATAATCGTATTTCACAAGGGAGTACTTGTCTGGATTGCACCCAGGGTTCCTTTGCAACTGACACACTCCAAGACAAACCAGGATGCTGAAACATAACTCTGAAGGGGCTGCTTCATGGGAAACTCATAGCTCTGACAGCAATATGTTCCCCTAACACACAAGTTGCAAACTTTCTTAGCACACTCATGTCCTCTTTACTCTCCGATCCCACATTGTCATGCATATGGGGAGGGAATTTCAATGCATTACCAAACACTGTCATCAACAGATCGCATCCCCCAGTCCCTGGTGTGTATTTGCTGGCGGCATTGAGGGTGCTATTTCAATGGACGACAAAGGAACGGTCACAGAGATGTTGAGAATCCTGTACCTGGCCAGTAGGGAATGCTCATACTATTCTTGCATACACACCTTACACACGTGCATAGATCTTCTTTATTGTAGCGAGACAGTAGTGGGTAACACATCAGATGCAAAATACCTGGACCTCATACTCTCTGATCACAACCCTCTTGAGATGACCGCAACCAGAGGCATGCTTTGCCCTCTGTTCCTACCTGGAGGATGCTCTTAGGACTGTTGCAGGACTTATTGACAACAGCTGCACTTAGGGACCATATAGAGACATACTTTACAGAGAAGGAAGGGACACTTTCTGACAGACTGATAGAATGGAATGCAATTAAGGTGGTGTTGTAAGGTTTATGTATTAAGACGTTCTGTGGGACAAAAGACACACTCAGGAGGGACCTTGCCATCCTAGAGGACCACTTACACTTACTTGAGCATGCGCCGGTGCTGACACCACAGGCCCGGCATGTTCTTCCCACTGCCCAGGCATAGTATGGTGAGCACTACAGAGGTTAGAGCACCTTGGCTACAGAGAGAGTACTACCTGACAACATGTGGAGGGCGATAGAACAGGACATGTGCTGTCACGGCATGTTTGGTTGGAGTCCCCCAGAATACCAGTGGCCCCAATCCAAGACACTACCTGAACAGTGGTTTACATGCAGTCTGCGATCAATGGGGTGTCCACGGACTATTATGTTACCCTCTACTCACCCAGGGCAGAATTAAATGAACAAGTGGCCGGCAACTATCTGAGAGCAATTCCCTTTCCCAGCTCTACTGCATTGCGGAAAGCGAAATAGATGGCCTCCTGTGCACCCAGGAAATACCAACAATGATAAAACAAATGGCCTGGGGCAAGACACCAGGCCAAGACAGCCTCCCCCTGAAATGTAATGCTCGTTCGGGGCAAGAATAGTGTTGCACCTATTAAAGACCTATCAATTGACCAGGGACAATGAGTGTCTCCCTAAATAGATGAGGGAGTCATTGATCGTGTTTTGACCGAAACTAGGCAGGGATTCCCTAGCGATATTGGCTACCTTGGCTACCTTGAAGGATACGTGTCACTGGATCATGCAGGCTGGTGTCACAACATGAGAAGATCTGTTCCTCAAAGGTACTTTGCAACCCTTTCCTGCCCTACAAGTGGCCACCAATCTGGGACCGGGTGCCTTTTTGCGCTACACAGCGATGAGTAGCCTAGCTCGGGAAAAGTGGGGAACAGGAAATAAATCACCATCCACCTCTAAACCCCTATATGTGCTATTAACACACGGTCTTGGGAGGCACGCTGCTACAGTACTATACACAACTCTGCTGCACAACATTGTACAACCATTGGGATGCCTTGGGGAAAGGTGGTAAGGAGTTCCAGTCACAGCTTTATCAGACCGACAATGGGTGAAGTGCCTAGCAGTGATCAAAGGGGTTTCCAGGAATGCCAGACTGGGATATCCCCAGTTTAACATCCTACACTGCACCTATTTAACCCCTCACAGAATTAATCTCTTGTTCCCTGACACAGAACCAGTGTTTCCTAGATGTTGTGAAGCCATAGCTGATTTCTCACACATGGTATGGTGCTGCTGCTGCATAGCGATAGTGGGATTCTGGGACGCAATAATGCATCTTATAATCGACCAAATGGGATGGCTGATGCCTAGCGATGTCTCACTGTGGCTGTTGAGGTTAATGTGTGCCCAAAATGACATAATGATGTGTCACAATTTATTGATATGGCATTGGTGCTTGCTACCTGTGCATTGCAAAGATGTGGTAGGTGGCAATGGCACTGATATTTGGAGACTGGGTGAGAGACCTCCGGGAATGGGCTCAAGCTGAGATCGATGTGATGCCTGGTATCAGTGGTCAGGGGGGCAAAGGCGAGCAGTACACTGACTAGGACACCAACCTGAATAAACTGGAAGACAGATCAGAGATATGTCCTCCCTGAGCAGTAGCTACACGATAGAGGCAGATCAGACATGGAAATGCACAGGGGAGGATGGGCTGTGTTCAGATGGGGTCCTTTGCACAATGGAGGACGGTACTATTTACTAACCCATGACATGGCGTGAGGCTCCATGCATAAGTTTCGCTGGCTGACTCATGCATTCAATTACTCATACACTGCAGTGCACTCAAAGGGTTATGTTTAATATTACATTTGGGCAATCCTGTGGTTATTATGCAGACATAAACAATGCAGCGTGTACTATGTTACTTATACCTTTATGCTGAAGATTGAAGTTCAAACCGTCCCAATCCAGAATTGCATGTCCTTGTCACTGAGTGATCCTACTACATTGTTTATTGATGGTCTCACTGTCTGGGAGAAATATACAAAGACCATTTCTCAGCTACACTTAGTCACATGACCCAGGGTACAAGCTGCAGGTACAAATGGACAAGAAAATAATAACTGTCTAAAAGTGCATTTTCTGAATTGCGACTAAAAATTCAACTTTACCATAAAAGAGGGTTTTACATTGTGATTCTTTAGACACAAAACTTGACTTCCAACCTACTCCTAATTGAAAGTTACCACTTATTAAATGTAATAAGTCATTCCAATGTTATTCTATGGGAGAACTAGTCCTTGAAGTAGTGAAAAACGAATTTAAGGATTTTTTACTACCAGCACATGCAAAACTGAAAACTACATGTCCAACATTTTAAACACACTGCAGCATACCACCTTGGCTGTTTAGAGCCTACCAGAGTAGGTATGTATTCAAAAGAATGGTTTAGGTCTGGCAAAAGATTTATTTTGCCAAGTCGAAATGACAGTTTAAAATGCACACACGGGCTGCAATGGCAGGCCTGAGACATGTTTAAATTGGTTACTTAAGTGGGTGGCATAATCCGTGCTGCAGACTCACTAAAAGCATTTAATTTACAGGCTCTAGGTACATGTAGGTACATGTAGTACCACTTTACTTTACAAGTAAATCGAATGTGCATATTGGATGTAAATCAGTTTCACTATGTTTAAAAGAGAGAGGACACAAACCTTTAGCACAGCTTAGCAGTGGTAAAGTGTGCAGGGTCCAAAAAGCCAACAAAAACGGGTTCAGAAAACCGGAGGGTGAAGGAAAGAAGTCTGGAGATGACTCTGTAGAAAGGGCCAAGTCCGACACAAGATATTCAGTCATGCATTGCGGAATCGTTTGCTGGTCTAGGTCGACTTGAAAGACATTGTCAGTGATGCTCAAACAGGCTTCACACAAAAAACTGGAATAATAGAACAGGCCATAAAAACGACCTGTTATACATGATGTTCATTGATTTAGACTCAGCTGTTTACCTGGTCCACAGACCGAAACTGTGGCTCCCTCTGAAGTAATCAGATATTCAAAATTTGCTGCCAGCCTCCATACAGTCTCTCAACTCCACAACATATGCACAAGTCATCTGGAGGAGTGCGCCAAAAGCATCCCAATTTATTCAGGGATTGGGCCAGCGTCGCTATTATTTAGCCTATTCAAGAATGATGCCAACAACTGGTAGGTATCAGTCCATACACCTAAATACTACTCATCACAAAACTACCCACTCCTGTTCACTAAAGACACCGTCCTATTTTTCTTAACAACAAGATCAATGCACAAATTAATTAGTGGATCTCATACCAATGCTTAATTGGAGGCGGTCGTTGCAATTGAGGCCCACAAACAATTATTTTCAGCGACCATCACTTATTTTCAGCGACCATCACTTATTTTCAGCGACCAGCACTTATTTTTTCTCCTCAGACTTTGATCTACAGCAAGAGAGGGAAACACACAAAGAGGAAGCAAAAGAATGAAAAAAAAACGAGAAACGGAGAAAGCAGGACATGCATGGGTGAGATTAAGGGGTGTGGAGTGTTTGGTAGTGGACTAAAGAAACATGAAGTGTGCTCCAGACCATACAACTCTGCTATTCCGTACAGCCAACATCTGACAGCACTGCTCCTGGGATTTTGAGCAAAACTCTGGCCCCTGGCACTTGTACTTTTACAAACTAAGCACTATCTCAGATTAAAACATATTGAACGATCTGACTAGTGTAGCAAAACACAAAATCCATGACCGCACTCTCATCCAGCCAGACCATTTAGGGTCAACACCCAACTACTATAATGCGTAAATTATTTAGATTTTTTAGAAATATGTTTGAATAGCTTGAGTGGCTATTGCACAGTGAGAAAGCTGTCCTAAAATGGAAGCAGAGAACTGGCAGGAGCCATTCAGCATTAAGCTTCTAGTGTTTAGGTTGAAGGCAGTATCAGCAACCATCTATGGGGCCAAACTATGGAGATGCCTTGATGCAAGTGAGCTACAGAAGTTGGAAAACAAATTGCTAAGATTGCTTCTTCGACTGCATTTTAAATTGGGTGTGGCTCTGCAAGAACCACCAAACAAGAAAGAATCTCAGCGCCATGATTGAGATGGCATCATAGAACAGGTATTGCAAATCGTTGATTGACACATGTAAAGAAATGCCACCATGGAAGTGAGTTTCAGCCATCTTTGCAAGCTACAGTAATAACAGATGTCACAGCTAACTTAATCAAGGAACAATTTTGGCTTTGAAAAGTAAGGAACGCAGAGTGTGCATCAAAATATGATTCTTCATCAAATAATGTCCGCTTGCAGAAGAGAAGCATTGGTCCCAAATCGTATCTTAGTAGGATCCAACGAGCAGCGCTTTGTCTCCAAATTTGGGCCGAGAACTAAATATGTTCTAATTATTTTTCACAAAATCATCATCTAGTTTGGTGTAGAATTTCTTAATATTAGCTTCAATGACGAGATATTTTTGTAAATAATATATAGGACACCGTTTTTTGTAGGTTTCTATATTAAGCGTGACTGTGATGTTGTGATGCTAAGTTGTATAAGGTTGTGTGTTTAGTTAGCCTTGAGAACTCATTGTCGATATTTCCAAGAAGAATTTATTTTAGTGTTCTCACTGTGACATTGCCTCCGCTTCAATGCAAAGAAAAGTTATATTAACTGCCGCACTTTGGGCCTCATTTATGTGGCTTTAGGGCCACACTGCACCACAGGAGAGTCATTTCTTTACGCTTTGGTGGCGCAGTGTGCCAGCCCCTATTTACAAGGCGACGCAAAGCCATCTTGCATGGCTTTCCATGGCCTTGTAAATATGGACCCCTTTCACACATCCCACTGTGTGAAAGGGGCATTCCATGGGTGTTGCTTGGGGTGTTCCCACGCAACACCTGTAGAACCCGAAGGAATCTGACGCATTCCCATTTACAAGTCTAGGAAAGTGTCAGATTCCTACACCACCGGAGGGGTGGCGTAAGAGTGACACAACGGTGAGAAATATCTTTATTTCTCCCTGTTTTTTCCTCTTTCTATGTGTGCTGCATTTTGCAGCACACATAGAAAAAGGAAAACACCTTTTGTGATTCTTTTTGTGAAGGAAGGTGTCCCTTCCTGCACAAAAACAATCCTTCCCACAACGCAGGCAGCCTTGCGCCATGATGTAGGTGTGTCTGGGTTGGGCTAGGCAGCAATTTGGGCCCTAGCACAGGGGTAGAGGACAGAAATGCACTGTATCTTGTAGATACGGCTCATATCTGCTCTTCACACATGGTGCAGGGCAGCACAGCAAGGCATTTGCTGCGTCACCCTGCGCCACGGGCCTCGTAAATGAGACCCTTTGTCTCTTGGTATCTAGGCTCAGCTGTCTTTGTACAGCACTTCAAAATGACTGTCATTACTGTTATTACCAGCTGTTAAAGTTTATGGATGAGGACAGGCTGCATCGTGGGAATGAAGTCACAATGTTTTGTTCCTTGTGAAAAGGGGATGTGTGAGAGCTGCTATCAGCCTAAATCCAATATGGCAGACAGCGGTCTTGCGGTAATCCTGGTTTTTGCCTTTGTTTGACTGAACGGTTCAGTTTTATTTGCCAGCATGGGTCAGAAGAGTCATCATAGCCCCCAAGGAATGAGTGTTGATTTGTGAGGGAGAGCACAATAGCATCTGATGGCAAATTGGCAGGAGCTAGATTAAAGGATAAAAGCAGGAGGGCATTGTGGTCATGTGTTTGGCTTTATTAAAGCTAACACAGGAGCATTGCTTTGTGGAATTATGTATGGAGTTCAAGCACTGCCCCTCTACTCTGAGACACTGGGGACACATATTTTTATAACCAATGTATGAACGTGTTTTCGATAGTAATCCCTGCAATTGACAAAATTACAGGATTCACAATTGCAAAATGACATTTTAGGGTTTTAGTAAAACCCCTTTACAATTCAGAAAAGGCTTTCCGAATCACAAAAGTAGTTTTGTGGCTCAATGCAAATTGCAGTTGAAGGAGGGAGTGGGAAAGGGGAGTGCCTTTCTAACTGTGAATCACATTGAGATGTATTAATGGCGTGTGACTTCAGTTGCACTTGCAAATCAATAAGAAGTTACAAACTCCTTAGAGAAGGTGCAACAAACATACAAAGGGGAAGCTGTCCTCATCCGCAGCCCCAGAGGGAATGCAAACACAGGGATGGTGGCGTGCTGTCCCTTGTAAGCAACCATCCCTGCATTTGTAGGCAATCACGGGGTGCCAAAAACAGCAACCTGACTAATTAGTATTCATTTAGCAGTTCAAGCTGCAACTCCCATTGACTAATAGCATCCATATTAGTACAGAGGTCGCATTGCAAAATCAGAGACAGGCGGTAAATAGGGACCACTATTTGCAACCTGTTTCTTGTACCTATAGTTCCTATATAGTCTTTATTCAACATAGCAATGTACTCAGACGATGCCTTATTGTGCAGCACTATTTTCACAAGTAGAAAGGCAATTCTATTTTAAGTCCTAAGTGCACCAGTGGCAACTCATGTTACCTCTCGGCTTCCTTCAAGCAAAGCTTACATAAATGAGCAAGCATTTGAAAGGCACTGGGTCTCGCGTTTGCTCGAGTAGAGCTATAGCATTGTAAATTCCTAACTAGACTTTTCTTGCCACATAAATTGAAAATGAAAAGTAAAACAGTTGATGTAAGCAAGCCGATTCAAAGTGTCACAGCTGCCAAGAGCGTGAAGGAGAGACACAAAAGGAAAAAGAAGTTTGCTTGCAGTCAAACGTATCAGTAAACGTGCAAATATCCATTTAACAGGGTTGCTGGCCAAGGCGGCATTAAAACCACCCCATTGAGGGACAAACGTAAAGCATTTACCAATGATAACAAAGGATTTTTTGAAAGGCAAGCCCATGAACGAGTGATAGTGATGGGCGTGGTTAAAAGCCTGCAGATAGATTACAACTAGCCAGAGCACTTGCACTCGACCAAAAAAGTGTGCTCTGAAAATATACTGTATTCCCCACTTCTTGATTTATTCCATATTTGGGCACAACTCCTTGTAAGTTGTTCTTTCAGTGGAACAATGGGGTTGCATGCTGAGATGGGATGATACTCTTGCTAGAGCTGATTTACCAGCTCCGTTCATGGGGTCATAGTCCCTTTACATTTCTGTGGAAGAATGACATTGTTTTGTTACTGGATAGCCCTGCACTCTATGCTCCTGTCAGGAACACAGTGAGTGCACTTGGCGAGCATCTTTCTGCCTTAGCATTCTGTGACTTGACGTCTAGCAGCCCGAAAACTGTTTTGCTGTAGGCTAAACTGGTTCATCGCTGGATCCCCGCTGTGCCGACATGATGTCAGGACTCCAGCAACATGCCGGACAGCCATTGCCATTCTCCTGGCATCCACTGACAACTCAGTGAACAATTTCTATTATGTTTTATATTTTATTGTCAGAGATGTCTGGCTGGCAGGCCTCACTGAGAACAGTGCTGCTCTAGTCGAACAGAGGTCATTCAAAAATCTTTCAGGCAATACCATTGCTATTTTGGCAGTCACTCACTGTACCCATCGCATAGAAAGCGACAGTAATAGAAAAATGTAAAAAAAGATGCGCTGTTCAGTTTGAATCAATTAATATTTTTATTTTTCATGATCTTGGAAACATTTTTGTGCAATATTTGAATAGAGCGATTGCTGTGCAGAATGGCAAAGGTAATCACTATTGTTTTTGGTCTTTGGTAGGTCTTGTGATTTTGAAGCGCCAAAAGGCTTTGCCTACTGTAAATCTAAAACCTGTTTTGCTTGAAAATATCAGCATAACCTTTAACATCATGCCAGATCGATCATGACACTTGACCACCATATGACTCCATGGTGCTTGGGTCATTGCAGCAGCTGCAGCATCATTTTTAGGTCTGGCATTAGCCAAGACCTTCTGATTTTACGAACTTTATATGTGCATTATACATCTTCTTTCCTCATCCATTGAGCTGCTGTGTCATTCACATTTAGTTTCCACCCACCACAGTACACAGCATGGGGCTGTGAGTCAGCCTACTTCAGCCACTTGTTAGCTGCATTTTCAGTGACAGTATTTTTCTCTTTCACAATGAATACATAGTTCCCGTTAGTGCCAGTGTTTCTGTTTTTACTTTATAAATACTTAAATGTTGCTTTTGTGTTTAGAGACTGAAGTGAAAGCAGGAATTTTCTACCAGATGTGAGCGCAGGTCACATCCCACACTTTATCAGTTTCTGTCTTTTTGAGAAAGAAAGAAAGATAAAAAGAAAGAAGGAAAGAAGAACAAATGAAAGAAAGAAAGAAAGAAATACAGAACAAAAGAAAAAAGAAAGAAAGAAATAACAAGAAGGAAAGAAAGAAAGAAAGAAAGAAAGAAAGAAAGAAAGAAAGAAAGAAAGAAAGAAAGAAAGACATCTTTTTTTTTTGCTTTCTCAAATTCAAGAGGTTGGCAGCTAGTGACAGAACATTTGGCTTTTTTAGGTCTGTTTTTTGCCAACACCTTTTGACTTTACTAAAATTATGTATATGAAATAGTTACTTATAGATGTTTTCAGCCAAATTTTATCCATTTTTCTGCGGTTGCGTTGTTCACATTTTTCTCCAACCCACTCAATCATGTCTCCGTTTCAGCTATTGTCTGACTTCACTAAAAAATAACAATGTGCAGGGTTAGGATGGGTACTAAAATGGTCTGGCCAAGAGCTGATGCCCTCCGGCTATCATGTTACCATATTAACATAAATTACAAGCAGTCAGATCTGGGATATCAATATTCGTGTAATTCAGGGAGTGGCTATAGTATGAAATCATGCTCCTTCCAGGGGTACTTGGGATGGGGTTGCCTGGGGTATTTGCTATGAATCTTTTTTATCAACAAGGTCTAATGGTAAAATGCAAAAAAGAAACATGTGTTCAAGCATTATTATTGAATATAAAGATTTGTTTGATCAATATTTAGATCTACATGCAAAGTTGTTACCGAAATGCATTTTGCTTTTGCGATTGAGTATTTCGAAGGGGCATGTCTGGGCGCCCCTTCCCAATACCAAATGGGTATGGTATGTATTACTGTTTTGTGACCGGATTCCAGTCGCAAAACAGTAATACTTTCCAATCATTTCAAAACTGATGATAACTCATTCCCAAAGGGCAAGGGGACCCCAAGAGGCCCCTTACCCCTTAAAATGTAAATAAGATCTGACAGTGGTTCAACGGAACACTACTTATGCTTAAGAAATGAAACTTCACGGTTTCATTTTTTCTTTTCAAACACATCCCATTTTCCTTTAACGAAAACGGGCAGCATTTAAACAAAAGAATGCTTTATTAAAAAGAAATCTGCAACCTACCTCATTAATATTCATGAGATCGCTCGATTTGGGACTCCCTAAATAAAAATCATTGAGTTGCATCCATTAGGAATAATGATTTCCTAATTGCAATTCAGAGAGAATACCAAATGGGAAATAGGTATTACTAATGTTTGTACATCTGGCCCTAAGTTCCTAGAAAGCATGGTCTGTTCCCGTTCCCAGATATGCCATTATGTAGAAGTAGACAGTGTTTTGAATGTCTGTCATTCAGGATTTAGACCTACTTATTGCACTGAGCCTGTGCTAAAGACTGCAGCCAACGATATTCAGATAATAGTGGACTCAGGGCTCTTCTGCCTTCCTTCACCTTTATTTGTCAGCACACTATCCTTCTCAACAGACGAGAGTCCAAGGAAAAGTAATCACGTGGTTTGAATCGTTCTTGAATGCTAGAATACAAGCAGTCTTACTGACTCCTTTGTACACTGACTTTAGAGACCTGAGATTTAGGATCCCACAAGGCTCTGTTCTTAGCCCCACACTTTTTAATGTGTATGTGTTTCTGCTGGCTGATTTGATTGTCTAGTTCGTCTTTCAGTCTTATGCTTATGCTGGCAACACTCAGATCATCCTCCCCATGGATGGTAAACACAAGTCCCTGCCGGAGCAATTCAAATGCTGTTTAGTCAAGGTAGCTAGTTGGATGAAGGTCAACTCCCTCTGACTAAACTATGACAAGACTGAGGTCTTGATGTTTGGGAGCCCCTACTGCTGGTCTTCATCTTGGTGGCCTCAATCCCAAGGCACATGTCCTACCCCGGTGACAAATGCCCACAACATGAGAGTCATAATTGATCCCAAGATGTCTTTTAAACCACATATCAGTAAACTCATGACCACTTGCTTTCTTTTTATGAACATGTTACAACAATCTTACCATTTATTCCTCAAACATCTAGGCAACTACTTGTACAATTGCTGATCATCAGCAGGTTAGATTGCTGTAATGCTGTGTTTTTTGGCCTTGCTTCATATCTTATGCACAGGGTGTAGTTCATTCAGAATGCTGCAGCTATACTTGTGTTAGACAGCATGATTATCCATCTTAAAAAGCTTGTACTGGATCCTTAGTCAGAAAAGAAGAAAATTCCAGCCCCTCTGCTTTTGACATACGGTTATCTTCCATACCCACCGAGCAAACTAAATATCTAGGGTGTTCAAAAGATACATTCCTTCTAGACTTCTATATGCATCTTCTTCAAACTTTGTATGTGTTCCCAAATTTCAGAAAGCAAAATTGGGCAGCAGGAAGCTTAGTAATTCTTGCTCAGGCATGGAAAAACTACCACTCGAATTTCAATGCAAATCCAGTCTCCTACAATTATGGAATTCCTCAAAATATTTTCTATTTTAAGAAACATTTCTGTGTAGGATGTCTTACATTCATAGTGCCAGGACACTCGGGATACACACTCTTTATAAATTAAAAGAGAAAGAATAGATCATTGGCAGTGACATTTGCCACTCTGCTGGTAACTTCATAACTGTCTGGGGGCCGGTCCTCTGTTCCCATGCCAGAGGCAGGTCTTGGGGCCTGATTTAGATTTTGGCAGAAGGATTACTCCATCACAATGGTGACGGATATCCCATCCGCCGAAATATAAACCTGATTATTTCCTATGGAATTTATATTTCAGGGAACGGGATATCGGTCATCGTTGTGACAGAGTGACCCATCCGCAGAAATCTAAATCAGGCCCTTAGTGTCTGGGAGTCCAACAAGCTCAAGGTGGGCTGGAGTCATTTAGGTTTGCTGAACTTTCAAAATGAATGTGATGATGGGGGCATATGCGAACAGCAGCACTGAAATTTAACTGGGGACAGAGTAAACTGGCACATTCACTGCAGAAATCCCGTACCTACAGTGGTCCTTATCAAGAAGAATACGTTCAGTGGTATTTAAATTAAATTTGAAAGAAACACCTGACACTAACACCTAAAGCAAACATGTATTTTGGGGGTATAATAGGGTAAGGAAAAACTCATCTAGAATTAAAAGTACAGATTATTGATAGATTGCCATTTTTCTGAGCCTTACTGAGGTGTTTTATAAAAATTTTAATATTCAGGAAGGGTGGAGGGACGAATCCTCATCTGAAATCAAAATAAATGAAACGACTAAGGGGCATATTTAAGGAAAGTGGCACTGCACCCAGTGCAACACCACTCTCCTTGCGCCCCTTAGCGCCCCCCTACGGCCACCAAGTGTGTGCCATATTTAAAATACGGTGCACCATTGCACAGGGTAGGGGACAATACGTAAAAAAAATTACGCTATTGATGTACTCTGCAGGAGTAGCGCTAAAATTTTGGTACTACTCCTGCAAAGTACATAGGAGCTCATTACAAATAATGGTATGCCCCCTTTTAAAATTCTTTTTAGATTTCCTTGCATCATTTTTTCAGCCCCCTAACGGGGAATGCCCCCACTTGCATACATTATGCCTGATGCATGCATAATGTGGTGCAAGGGTTTACAAAGTGGCGCAATGAATTCATTGCGCCACTTTGCAGATATGGCGTGTGTAAAAAGCCACTTTAGTGCCGCCTTAGGGTAAAAAAAAGTGACGTTATGGCAGTATTAAGGTGGCGCTAGGGGCTCTTAAATATGCCCCCAAGTATGTTCAGATGAGCCCAAGTGCCAAAAGAATCTGCCACAATGTTTTTTATGCATACACTTCACACGCAGTCACTGCAACATCAAGGCAGGCATGCCTATAACAGCATGAGGATAAGTGGGGGGTTGTCGTCAATTCACCACAATGCCAGGTGTAGCAGAAGTGACATCACACACCCTTTGACCTTCACTTTCACTTACATACACATATATACACAAACACTCTACTTACATAAACACAGTCTCACCTGCAAGCAAACATACAACATACATTTAAAATCATTTTTTCACTTACTTCAGCCATAAGGGAAAGTCACATTCTAGCAAGTTGCACTCCATTGTTTTTATACACTAACAGTGACTAATGTAATATTATTCACTATAAGAATGTGTCATAAAAAAATTGATCGAAAACAAGGAGAGTGGAGCCCTAACGACATCCATAAGAAAACATTGCCACTGTGTTCCTGGCAGTGACTTTCCCACCTCTGAGGCCAGGGGCAGAAAAGGGAGTGTCAGGGAAGCAAGGGGCAAGCCAGGGGCTGCGTTCCATGGTGACCCCTAAATGACATCCCTGGGGGTAGACGTAATATCCGATGTGCTAGTAATACCAGCTTGTGATGATGTGCTTAAAAGTACTTTGCACTGGCAAATATGTACAATCGCCTGTGCAAGTACAACAAGCATCGGCATAGCCAATAGGTCTCGCCTTTTGAATGTGAATGCATTTTTACTATTTTTGTTATATTTTTGTTATTATTTTTGTGTATTAGTAGATGTTAGAAATGGGGTTTCTGGTTGGCTAGGGTATGCACCTAAGCCAGGCAGAATCCACCCACTCTAGTCAGGGAAAGGGAATTACACGTCCAAGATAACCCCTGCTCACCCCTTGGTAGCTTGGCACGAGCAGTCAGGCCTATCCCAGATGCAATGTGTAAAGCGTTTGCACAACACACGTGAGCAATATGTACACCATAAAGTAAACACAACACTGAGCTATGTAAAAATAAACTGTATTGCACAAAGATAATTAGACCAAACATTACATGTCAGAAATACCCTGCTACCTGAGTAGTTGTCAGAAAGTTACACAAGTTACTAATACTCTGCAAGAATAAGCAGTAGTCACATTAGAACACGTAAGTGCTCAGGATTCTGCAACATAAACAGTAGTCAGGAATCACAGTAAAGAAGTAAATGCACTTGTCATGGAATATATTAAAAAAATATACTAAGAGCATTATAAAAACCTAGGGCAAGTCACATAATACATATTAGCCTGTCGGCCCATAAAAGGAGCATCAGCATATGGATAGCATAACAATTCCAGCCAGTCCATAGAAAGAGTATGGTCCTTAAGAAGAATACCTGTTTTTGATGAGGTGGGCACTTCCAGTGCCAAGATGCAGACAAGGAGTGGCCCCTGGCACTCCTTGGCGAGAAACGGGGCCACGTGTTGCTCCTGGAGGAGAGAGGTGGTCTGCACCCTCTCCTATGGTCTTATAACAGGTCCCCTCCTGGGGCCTGTGATTTCTGGGGGCCCCCCTGGGCCTCAACTGGCCCTCCAATGGGGGGGGGCAAAAACCCAGCAACTATCAGTGGGGCCACTGATAGGGGCCTCTCCCGACTCGCAGGTGGCCCAGAGAGGCAAAACACAGGTAAGAATTGGAGTGTTCCACTATTCTGGCAGCAACCGGGGAAGAGGGGGTGTTCCCCTCGCCTTCCCAGAGTCCTGCTTTCAAGGCGGCCCTGGGATCCAGAGGATACCTCTGATGAGGTCTCTCTCCTTCCTTGGGCCGCTGTCTTCCACTCGCCCACACCCGATTTGGTGTGCAAGTTTTTTTCACCTCGTCCTTGCCTCAGCGGTAATCCGCCCTGAGTTAGGGCCTTCTGGTGCCCCGGGGGAGCTCCTCGGAGCGAACCTTGTCCCGGGGGCACCAGTAGGAGCACGCTTGCTCCGGTTTCCTTCTCTTCATACCCCGGGGGCACTGGGCAGCGTGCAGCACTTGCGCTTCCTCTAAATAGCCCACCTGGGCTGCGGCGGTGAATTCCACTGCGGCAGAATGCTTATGAGCACAGGGGCATTCCTAAGGAGCCCGGGCCGCGGCAGTGAATGTCCTGCAGGATAAGGCGCTGAAGAAAGTTTGTATTTTGTTTAAATAACAAAGGATGTTCTCCTAAGTGCTGCATATGTTAATATGAAAGTTGGAATTATTCATGATTATAAGTGATCCCTAAGGGGTCTTTGTTGTTTTGTAGGGCACACAAGAGCGCTCTCCAAGCGCTAAGATGTCGAAACAGCACTCCTCGTGCTGGGGAAAGTTACAGGGGTCAGGGGCCGCAGCACCCTGCCTCTGGAGACAAAAGGGAGGGTAGCACAGTGCTACCAGGCCCCAACAACAGGCCAGCACAAGGGATGCAGATGGTGGCAGTTCCTCCTGGTGACGAGGCAGGTCACAGGTCAGCACAGCAGCAGCAGCCCAAGGTGGGTCCTGGTGAGTCCATTCAGCAGCGTCCTGTGTCCAGTTTCAAGTAAGTCTACTCAAGTCTTCATGTCTAAATTGTGCGGAAAACTCCCCTGTACTTATACTCAGTTTACAGTATGTTTTTCAAAAGGAGGGGAGAGGAGGCTCCAGCCAGTTACAACTGGCCATGGGAGTGCCCCCTCTCTCCTGCAGCACAGGCTACAAACATCAGTTGGGGTAAACAACCCTATTGTGTGAGGCCAGGGGACAGCCTTTACAAATGCAGGTGTGCCCCGCCTCTCCCTTCTCTCAGCTCAGAAAGACTATTCAGTATGCAGATGCACCTCTGTGACACCTCCACCCTCCCTGTGTACAGGCTGTCTGAAAAGTATGCACAAAGTCCCAACTGTCACTCTGCCCAGACGTGGATTGGAGGCAAGCTGAAAAGCACCAGAGTCATAAGCACAGAGAAATGCTCACTTTCTAGAAGTGACATTTCTGTAATAGTAATAACAAATACACCTACACCAGTAAGCAGCATTTATTACCACAATTACAACAATACCAAACATACCTAAGCTACCCCTCATAAATTAAGCAATACCCCTTACACATAAGGCAGGGCATTTCTAATGCAATCCTATGAGAAGGCAGCACTCGCAGCAGTGAGAAACCAAATAGGCTGTTTACCAGGACCGGCCACATTACTAGGTAAATGTCCTACCCTTTACATACATGGCACCCTGCTCATAGGGCTAGCTGGGGCGTACCTTAAGGCAGACTTACATGTAGTAAAAGGGGAGTTATGTGCCTGGCAAGTAAATTCACATGCCAAGTCCCTGTGGCAGTAAACGTCGCACACAGGCCCTGCGCTAGCAGGCCTAAGACAGGTTTGAAAGGCTACGTCAGTGGGTGGCGCAAGCAGCGCTGCAGGCCCACTACTAGTATTTAATTTACATGTCCTGGGTAAAGGGATACCACTTTACAAGGGACTTACAGGTAAATTAAATATGCCAATTAGGTATAAGCCAATCATACCAAGTTTACAAGGAAGAGCACATGCACTTTAGCACTAATTAGCAATGAAAAAGTGCTCAGAGTTATAACGTCAGCCAACAAGGGTCAGAAAAAGTATGAGGAAAAAGACAAAAAGTTTGGGGAATGACCCTGTAAAAGGGCCAGGTCCAACAGTGGGGAAAAGTAAAGTGTAATGTTATGCCTGCATGCATATGTAAATATAAGCTTGGTTGGTGGGTGGTGTTGTGCATATTGTTTAAGAATATATTTATACAAATAAAGAAGTCTTCTTTCTGTTGTTAAATGTTTTTATTTTTCCTTGTATTTTTATTTCTTATAATCTAGATTTGTGATGGTTGTAAACCATTTAATTTAAATAAACAGGGCAGATTGTTTTGGGTTGGAGTGGGGCAGATTGGAGGGGGGAGATTGTTTTTGATTGAGTCAGGCAGCTTGTTTTGGATTGGAGTGGTGCAGATTAGAGTGGGCAATTTTTTTAGGATTGTAATGGGGCAGATTGGAGTGTGTCAGATTGTCTTGGATTGGAGTGGGGAAGATTGGAGTGAGTAAAATTCTTTTGGGTTGGAGTGAGCCAGATTGGATTGGGGCAGATTGTTTTGGATTGGATTGGGGCAGAGTGAGATTGTTAAAACACTGGGCACCCCTAGCTCCTCTTCTTGTGAACTCACTGTAGAGCTAGAAATAAATTCTAAGAGGGCACATGAGCAGGAAAATAGGCATGCACATTGCACACAGCACAGACACACACATACAGTAACATACACACAGATACATAGACCCAAAATCATGTAACACACACAAACTCACAGTGATAACACCAAACACATGCACACAACACACATCCATACACAAATATGTGATATGCACAAAATCTCACACACACAAATATACACACTCACAGGTACACACGGACATATGCACACAGTGATAAAGCCACAGCAATGCACACAGCACAGACTCACACACAAACACAATCACAGTGACACACCCACACATGTACACACAGCATAGACACCCAAAATAGTGGTATACACACACTCATTTACAGATAGATACATTGACCAAAAGGCTCACATCTACACTCATAGTAATACACCAACAAGCACACACACACACACAATTAAACAGATACACTCACTCGTGCACCTCCCACAGATACACATACAATTATGTATACACACACTCTCATATGCACAGGCACTGAGACCCACAGGTGCAGATAGGGGCACACAAACACACACATCCACAGTCATTACCGGCACAAATGTAGGCACAGAGAAACACAGAACGACACAAAGTGATACACACTCTCACACACAGTGACACAGGCTGGCAGGGACACACACATGGTATCCTCCACTAAGATTTGTTCTTCTGTGTATGGTCTAGGAATTAAGGGGGTCATTCTGACCTCGGCGGTAAATGGCGCTTACTGCCGGCCAGAAGGCCGCCATAACACCGCCGCGGCCGCGGTAAACCGCCACGGTCATTCTGACCCGCAACTGCCAAACCGCCGAAAACCCGACATCCTCAATAATCCGCCACACCAAAGGTCAGCGAAAAAATGGCGCTGACCAAACCTCCACCGTCACGCCAACAGAAATACGCCCATACCATTCCGACCCACAAATCCACGCGGCGGTCTTTCAAACGCGGTATTCCATTGGCGGTACACACCGCCGCGGTCAAAATACACACACCCATAGAAAACTCAGCCACATTGGTCAGTTCGAAATACACACACCTGATACACATACTAACACCACTCCCACACACCCAACACAATATAAAACACACACCCACATCACCCACAAGCCCCTACGACCCGAAATCATTGATGAAGGCTAGAGACAGAGCACAGAATCGAGAATCCCACAACACAGAGGCACACAACACCATCACCCACACAGAATCCACGCACCAAACACCACACACCACCACACGCACCACACTCATCACCACAAACGCCACCCCACACCTCAACCACACCACCCCATGGCACCCCAAAGACACCCCAGGTTCAGTGACGCCGAACTCAGGGTCATGGTGGAGGAAATAGTCCGTGTAGAGCCCCAGCTCTTCGGGGCACAGGTGCAGCACACCACAATTGCCAGGAAGATGGAGCTATGGCAAAGGATAGTGGACAGGGTTAACGCGGTGGGACAGCATTCACGCAATCGGGAGGACATCAGGAAGAGATAGAACGACCTACGGGGGAAGGTGCGTTCCATGGTATCAAGGCACAACATAGCGGTGCAGAAGACTGGCGGCGGATCCCCACCTACTCCCCCAGAATTTACCGCGTGGGAGGAGGAAGTCGTGCACATCCTGCATCCTGAGGGCCTCGCTGGAGTAGGCGGAGGAATGGACTCTGGTAAGGCAAATCTTCACTACTGCTTCCCACCCCCACCCCACCTGAATGCCAAATCATACCCCCACCCTCACCCCCTCCCCCATCACACCAACCCCTAGCAAAAGCCTCACCATCACAACCCACCCATCCCAACACCAAGCCCTGCATGCGACCCCAAAGCATGGACATCCATCACCAAAGCATGCCCACTGCACACACACATCACCCCCACAAGCCACCCTCACAAAAGCCCCCACAAGGAAATGCCTGCACATGGGTACACGGACACCCACCCATCACACGAAATGCCACACACAGAAGCAATAACCATACCTTTATACCCCTGCAGGACCCGAACGCCACCACACTGCCACGGAGGGTCCAGAGATGTCCATCCCACCCCCAGAAGAGGCCCCCAGCGATGACAGCAGCTCTGTCTCCCTGGAGCCAGATGACCAGCCCGGCCCATTGGGGACCTCTGGACAGTCGGTTCCCCACAGACAGCCACAGGCTACACCAGACCCAACCCCCTCTGGGAACACCAGCACAGCTCCCACCCAGCGGGCCCATGCCTCTGTCTCCAGGACACGTAAATCAGCGGTGTGTCCACCACTACAGGGCACCCAGGTTGACCCACCACCCCAACAACAACAGGGACCTGGGGGCAGTGGTAGTGGGCACACCGGCCAGGGGACAGAGGCCCAGGAACACAGGGGAACTGGGAGGGCTGCTGTGCGACAGGGGTGGGACAGGCCCGGGGAACCGACTCTCCAAGAGGCCCTCTCCTCCATCATGGGAGCATACCACCGCTTCCAGGAGACGATGGCGACGGTACTGGCCCGGTTCCAGGAGATCCAGGAACTGCAGGAGGAACGTTACATGGGGTTCAGGGAGGAACTGAGGAACATCGGTTCTGCAATGGGGACCATCGTCCTGGCCCTTACCCAGATCGTCACCACATTGCGGGACCATGTGGCACCCCAAAGGGCCCCTGTCACTAGCCCAGGCCAGGAACAGCCTACCACCTCCGCCGGCGCCAGTGGACAGGAGGCCCCCACACAACGACAGGCCACCAGAACCCCACCTCCTGCAGAAGAAGAACCACCCCGCAAGCGGAACCTGAGATCTCACAAGAAGACAGAGTAGGATTGCAAGACCCCCGCCAGCCTAAGATACCCCCTGATGTCATCCCACTGTCCCACATTGTCACCCTGTCCAACCTTGAACTGCCCCTGCTCCATCCTTCCACAGGCATATGGACAATGCACCTGTGCGACTGAGAACTGGACTCTGCCATGGACATTACTCCATCCCCACCCATCCCCGCTTCCCAATCATTTACCTATATCTAGCACTTAAAATAAATCACTTATTCCACTTAAATAAACAGGAGTCTGCTTGTATTCTTAACAAATGTATTACACATAACGGTTCAATAATGTCCAGTTACTTTGTGATGACAACATACCAATTTCAATAAGCTTTAGTCCATGGGCAAACAAAGCTGAAGTCAGGCAGTGGGTCATACAGCTCTGAAAAGGGAAGGGAAAGTCACAAATCAGTTAACAGGAACTGGGGGGAAACACAGACAGTGGAGACGCATGAGGCCTTAAGTAAATGTAAATTGGGGTGGCTGTTTCTTACCTGTGTGCTACTGAAAGTATTGTTGTATGACTGTATCCCTGTTGTCCGTGTCGTCCCCGTCGTCTTCCTCCTCTTCACTCTCCACAGGCTCCACAGCTGCAACAACACCACCATCTGGACCATCCTCCTGCAGAAAAGGCACCTGGCGTCGCAATGCAAGATTGTGAAGCATACAGCAGGCCACGATGATCTGGCACACCTTCTTTGGTGAGTACATGAGGGATCCCCCTGTCATATGCAGGCACCTAAACCTGGCCTTCAGGACCCCGAAGGTCCTTTCTATGATCCTCCTAGATCGCCCATGGGCCTCATTGTACCGTTCCTCTGCCCTGGTCCGGGGATTCCTCACTGGGGTCAGTAGCCACGACAGGTTGGGGTAACCAGAGTCACCAATTAGCCACACACGGTGTCTCTGTAGCTGTTCCATCACATAAGGGATGCTGCTATTTCGCATGACATACGCGTCATGCACTGACCCAGGGAACTTGGCATTTACATGGGAGATGTACTGGTCAGCCAAACAGACCACCTGGACATTCATCGAATGATAACTTTTTCTGTTCCGGTACACCTGCTCACTGTCTTTGGGGGGAACCAAAGCCACATGGGTCCCATCAATGGCCCCAATGATGTTGGGGATATGTCCAAGGGCATAGAAATCACCCTTCACTGTAGCCAATTCGCCCACCTCGGGAAAATAATGTAGCTCCGCATGTATTTCATCAGGGCAGACAACACTCTGGACAAAACCTTAGAAAACATAGGCTGAGACATCCCAGATGATATGGCCACTGTTGTCTGAAACGACCCACTTGCCAAAAAATGGAGTAATGACAGAACCTGCACCAGAGGGGGAATCCCTGTGGGTTGGCGGATGGGGGACATCAGGTCTGGCTCCAGCTGGGCACATAGTTCATGTATAGTTGCTCTGTCAAGCCGGTATGTAAGTATGATATGTCGTTCTTCCATTGTCGACAGGTCCACCAGCGGTCGGTACACGGGAGGATTCATCCTTCTCCTCGCAAGTCCCAGCGGACGGTGCCTAGGAAGGACAACATGGAGCACAGAGTCAAGCAACCCACAGGTTCGTTCACACAGCTTGCACAGTACACGAATCGCTATGCATGGAACGGCTTGTATGAGTGGCAATGCAAGGCCTAGGCCTGGGTGACGCAATAGAAATCATGCCATGTGGGCCCTTGAAATGGCGGCTGCCTGACCTGTGAAGTGTGACAGTGGGATGTGAGGTCACTGCGCTGGCGTGGCACACCGTGGCGGTAGGCGGTCGAAGACCGCGGCGCAAAGCAGCATTGGTTAACATTGAACCCTATGGGTCTCAGGAGCCAATGACGATGTGCGCCGGTGGTCGCGGTACGCACCGCCGCGGTACGCACCGCCGCGGGCGGGACCGCCATTTTCTATCTGATTAATCACTCGAGACCTGATCATCCACAGGAGAGGACCTATACTGCAAGTGCTGCTGTGACCTCGGTCTGGGAGATACAATGGCTGCTGCTACTGGGGAAAGGGCCCCTGCCTTCACTTCCGAAGAATTGGAGAAACTTGTTGATGGGGTCCTCCCCCAGTATGCGCTACTCTACGGTCCTCCAGACCAACAGGTTAGTACACAGGGTGCACGCTGAATGGGCTATGCCTGTGTTGAGTGGGGTGTATGTAAGATGGTGGGGAGGGGAGCGAATGAGGAGTGCAACGCACGACAGATGGGAACATGTGCCACATGGCAAGGTTGGGGAGGGGGGGCCACTCACATCTACCATGCAGAAAAGTGATGATATTTCCTTTCCCACCCTGTACATGTCAAATAGGTCAGCGCCCATCAGAAGATCGACATTTGGCGTGCCATCGCCAAGGACGTCCGGGCCCTGGGGGTCCACAACAGACGGGGCACCCACTGCCGAAAGAGGTGGGAGGACATCCGCCGCGGGACCAGAAAGACCGCCGAGTCTCTGCTGGGGATGGCCTCCCAACGTAGGAGGGGTGCCAGCCGCCAATTGACCCCCCTGATGTCCCGGATCCTGGTGGTGGCCTACCCCGATTTGGATGGGCGCGTGAGGACATCACAGCAGACACAAGGGGGTGAGTATCAGCACATTCTGCTATCTTTGCGCGCAGTGGAGGTGTCTGGGTTGGGGAGGAGGGCTGTGGGTAACTCAAGGCTAGGGCGCTTTCTGTAGGCTAGTCCCCTCCGTTAGGCATGGCCCTGTGCCCCCGCCCCCCACCTCTGTAGGGTGCCAAGTACAGCTATCAATGGTCCTGCATCACCCATGTGTGCATTTGTCGTCCATAGACCTGTAGGCCTAGTCACAAGAACTGAGTAGTGTACCCCGATTGCGCAGCGTAGTGCAGGGGGCTTCTGTGTCTGTCCTCTCCGCCAACGGTGTTGCCAATGCATGCACTCAACCTGTCTTCATTTCTCCCCCCCACCCATTTTCTTTTTCTTCCTGTGCACATGTGCATTAGCATCATCAGGTAGAGGAGAAGTGGCATCGGCGCACGAGGGAGCTGCATCTCACATGGCCCCGGAGGGCCATGCAACCGACTCCGAGTTCACCAGTGAGACGGAGGGCGAGGGGAGCTCCACAACAGGGACCCGTGGAGACGTCAGCGACACCGACACGTCCTCGGAAGGGAGCTCCCTTGCGGTGGTGGCAACATCCGTGCCCACCGCCACAACAGGTACAGCCGCCACCCAGCGCACCAGCCCCGCCCTCCCAGCAGCCCCTCAGCCTTCGCTCCGTGCCCGCTCACCCAGGAAGGTGGCCATCTCCTTCGCCCCAGGAACCTCAGGCCCTGCCCCAGTTACCCCTGCTGCCCTCAGTGAGGAGGTCATTGACCTCCTCCAGACCATCATTGTTGGGCAGTCTACCCTTTTGAATGCCATCCAGGGTGTAGAAAGGGAGGTGCATCGGAGCAATGCATACCTGGAGGGCATTCATTCGGGTCAGGCTGCCCATCAGCGATTGTTCAACGCTCTGGCCTCAGCACTGACGGCAGCCATTGTCCCTGTCTCCAGCCTCCCTCTTCTAACTCCCTCCACCCAGTCCCAGTCTCCTGTTCCTCAGCCTATCCCATCCACACCATCAGACCAGCCTGCACACACCTCAACACCCAAGGGCAGCTCATCCAGACATAAGCACCACAGATCCCACAAGCATTCACACAAACAAAATCCAGATGCAGACATGCCAACAGTCACTACCACCTCTGTGTCCCCCTCCTCCTCGTCTCCCTCCTCCCTCCCTGTGACGTCTCCACTCACACCTGCATGCACACCACCATCAGCCAGTACTTCCAACACCAGCACACCCTCCATTACAGTCAGCACACGTGCAGTCACCACCCCCACTGCCATTTACACGTCCCCGTGTCCTCTCCCACTGTGTCTGTCACCCCCTCTTCCAAACCACACAAACGCAGGCAGCCACCCACCCAACAGCCATCCACCTCACGACAGCCTCCAGCCCAAGCACCTGCACCCAAAGACAGCACACTTGACTCTCCTACAACCACATCCTCTTCCTCCACTCCCATACCCACTGCACCTACCCTTCCCATTGCTCCTAAAAAACTTTTCCTCTCCAAAATTAACCTCTTTGCATCACCTGACCCACCCCCTCCATCTGGTAAGAGTCCAAAGAGCACCTCAGCCACCACCAGCCCTGCATCTAGTATCACCATAGTGCAGGGCTATTGGAGTCCACCAGCTCCTAGGGAAGGAACATCGGCCAGCAGCAAGGGGAGAGCCAGCCCAACCCCTGGGAAGAGGACAAGAAAAATTAAGGGCCGGCGCGAAAAGCCTGAGACGGCTGCCACCAAGGAGAGTGGCCTTGCCACGTCACCTGCCACATCATCTAAGGGAGGCAAGGGCCAGAGAGCTGCAGCGAAGGAGGGCAAGGGCAGCAGGGCGGAGAAGACAGGCAGCAGCCGAGCGCACCAGGAGGGCCCCACCAGCCCCATACCGGGTGTGACGGACGACACCCACTGGCCCAAGACTCCATCACAGGGGGGCCCCGCTACCGCAAGGTCGGAGGGCGACTAAGCGGGGAGTCTTGGCCAGGTCTGGCTCCCTTGAAAGACAGGACAAGCACCGCTGAAGAGGGCCCCGCCAAGACAGGCACCGCTGAACAGGGCCCTGCCGTGAAGAGCACCGCTGAAGAGGGCCCCGCCAAGACAGGCACCGCTGAACAGGGCCCCGCCGTGAAGAGCACCGCTGAAGAGGGCCCCGCCAAGACAGGCACCGCTGAACAGGGCCCCGCCGTGAAGAGCACCGCTGAACAGGGCCCCGCCAAGACAGGCACCGCTGAATAGGGCCCCGCCGTGAAGAGCACCGCTCCGCTGGGCCCTTCCTGTCAAGCACCGCTCCGCTGGGCCCTTCCTGTCAAGCACCGTTCCGCTGGGCCCTTCATCTCAAGCACCGCTCCGCTGGGGCCTTCCTCTCAAGCACCGCTCCGCTGGGGCCTTCATCTCAAGCACCGCTCCGCTGGGGCCTTCCTCTCAAGCACCGCTCCGCTGGGGCCTTCATCTCAAGCACCGCTCCTCTGGGGCCTTCATCTCAAGCACCGCTCCGCTGGGCCCTTCATCTCAAGCACCGCTCCGCTGGGGCCTTCATCTCAAGCACTGCTCCGCTGGGCCCTTCATCTCAAGCACCGCTCCACTGGGCCTTTCATCTCAAGCACCGCTCCGCTGGGCCCTTCATCTCAAGCACCGCTCCGCTGGGCCCTTCATCTCAAGCACCGCTCCGCTGGGCCCTTCATCTCAAGCACTGCTCCGCTGGGCACCGCCGTCTCAAGCACCACCCCGCTGGGCCCTTCCTGTCAAGCACCGCTCCGCTGGGCCCTTCCTGTCAAGCACCGCTCCGCTGGGGCCTTCCTGTCAAGCACCTCTCCGCTGGGCCCTTCATCTCAAGCACCGCTCCGCTGGGCCCTTCATCTCAAGCACCGCTCCGCTGGGCCCTTCATCTCAAGCACCGTTCCGCTGGGCCTTTCCTGTCAAGCACCGTTCCGCTGGGCCTTTCCTGTCAAGCACCGCTCCGCTGGGGCCTTGGTCTCAAGCCCCGCTCCGCTGGGCCCTTCATCTCAAGCACCGCTCCGCTGGGCCCTTCCTGTCAAGCACCGCTCCGCTGGGCACCGCCGTCTCAAGCACCGCTCCACTGGGCACCGCCGTCTCAAGCACCGCTGGTCCATTGACAGTGCTGGTTCTGTGTCGAGCAGGTGTTCACGAAGCACTCTGGGCACCATGCCTCCTCCAATACCAGTGGAGTCGGTTATCCATCTGATGGACTGTGGCTTTGCACTCCCCAGGATGGTACAGTGGGCATGGAGGCCCCTCGTGGATCTGGCGTCGTGGACTCATGTGGCTGAGGTGCCCCCCTTTCCCTTCCCCCTGAGGTGCCTGTTGTTTTATCATCTGATGCCCCTGCAGTGTTCTCTCCAATGGTATCCGGTCTCCTGTGTGGGCTTTGCCCATGTGTTTGTACACATTGGCCCACGGACTATGGATATTTAACGGACTGTGCAGGACTTATTGACTATGTTTATACTTTGCACTATGTTCATTATTTCTTTTGTATATTTCATATGGCATATTTACCATGACTTCAATGAACCTATTTTATACATAAATTTTAAACTTCATTTTAATTATGTCTTTGCATTCTTCCGGAGGGTTTGGGGGGTGTCACTCTGACTTGTTGCTCTGCATTGGTGTGTAGGTATTGGGGGGGTGGGTTGGGGGGGTGGGTGTATCGCGTATGTGTGTGCACGTAACTTTTCCTCCTCCCCCCTCCCCTGTGTCGTAGGTGCAGTACTCACCGTTGTCGTCTGCGCCGGCGTTCGTACTCCTGGTAGATGAGCAGGTAGACAATAGCCGGTAGGATGTGTAATTCGGGCTCCATGCTGTCCTCCTTCCTCGTGGAGTGTGTATAGGTGAGCGTTTTCCCGTTCGTAGTCTGTTTCCGCCGGGTTTTTATCGGCGGGGCTCCCGCCCCGGAAAAGGTGGCGGATTGGTGAGTTGTGATAGGGTGGGCGGTACATTGTCTGCCGCCTGCCTGTTGGCGGTGACCGCCGCGCTGTTTGTCGGTCCCGCCGTGGCGGTCGGAGTTTTAAAGTGGCGGGCTGTGTTGGCGGTTCCCGCCAGGGTCAGAATTGCATTTTTTGGACCGCCTGCCTGTTGGCGGGTTGGCCGCCGCTTTATCACCGACCGCCAGGGTTAGAATGACCCCCTAAATGTCTCTTTCTCCAGCCTTTTATTTCGACCGTTCCTGTTACCAGGATCTGCTGTGTTACTATTGGTGCATTATTTATTACATATTCATGTGGTACAGGATGAGCTGTTGTATAGTTTTACTCATCGAATATGTTTTCATTGTTGTTCATAATAGAATATTTGTATGCAAATGTATATAGTGCTGATATGCCAAGAGATCAGCTTTGAAGCACATACATAGAACAAGCATCTATAAATGCAAACTAGATAAAGGTAAAACAAAGGAAGACAACAAAGGATAACAACACGTTCAGGTGTGTAACTGCCCCATCTTGTTCGTGTTGTTGTGTTTTCGTTTTCCCATTGTGTCATATGTTTAGTAGTTATTGTAACAGATATTTGTCTCAGTAAACCACTCTCACCCACCCCCTGGGCTGTAAAAAAAACATAAAAATAAACTTAGATGCACAGACTGAGCCACAAAAATGTGCAAGCACACATACACAGAACCACGCATTCACAGACACAAATGCACACACAGATGCAGACATGCACACATTCGGAAACACAGCCACCTGCAGACGAATACATGCAAACACACATGCATGCAGGCATGAGTACGTACATAGAAACACAGACACACGTGCACATAGGCAAGCATGCGCATACATACACAGTATTACTAAGGGGAGATACATCTACATACACACACATGCGTGCACATATACAAGCACATACACACACACACCCAGGCACTCCTACATACCTATGCACATATGCACACTCAGACACACATATGCATGCTGTTCTGCTTTCCTACATATCTCATATTGGAGCTTACAGAACCTCTCTAGAATGCACTTCTGAGTTCAAAAAGACCTTTATTGTTGTTAATTCTTCCCCACCCACAAGTTCTTGAGAGACCAATTAGTAGATTTCAAGCACAAAGTAGTTGCAGCAAGAAAACAAAATATATCACAGTACTTCTCAGTTGCAATGTACACAGCAAATATATATATATGATTATAGTAGCAAAGCATAAAAGTCAAATTCATCACCGTATGGGCAAGGCGGCAGGGCCTAAATATTCAGCTTCATCTTTCTGGGGTCTGCAAGTTGATGACTCCGGTCAACTGCGAGAAAGAGATTATCTACCCAAACGGGAGACTGGCAACTGACGTCTAGCTCCAGCCTGAAGTCAAGCAGATTTGAATCTAACTCACTGTAGCCCAGAGCCATCCTTAAAAGCAAACTCAGTGTGAGATTTGAACGGCCTTGGAGAATGGCCAGTTCTCCGAGCCATTCCGCTCTCAGACTGGATTGCGAGGTAAACACAAAATCTACGTGCTCTTATCAGCTAAGGTCTGGTGTGAAGAAAACAGCTTGGTTCATCTTGTGGAAAAACACAGCTTGGAAAAACACAGACATCTAATGTCTCAACTGCAATGTCTAACTCCACGTTAAAGCCAATAGGCAGCTAACCTAAATATCAAATGTCATGTCTAATGTCATGTCAAAGCCAATAGGCAGCTACCCTAAATATCAAATGTAATGTATAATATCATGTCAAAGCCAATAGGCAGCTGAGCTGAATACAAAATGCAATGTCTAATATCATGTCAAAGCCAATAGGCAGCTAAGCTGAATACAGAATGTAATGTCTAATATCATGTCAAAGCCAATAGGCAGCTAAACTGAATACAGCATGTCAAAGCCAATAGGCAGAATACAGAATGGAATGGCTAATGCCATGTCAAAGCCAATAGGCAGCTAAACTGAATACAGCATGTCAAAGCCAATAGGCAGAATACAGAATGTAATGGCTAATGCAATGTCAAAGCCAATAGGCGGCTAAACTGAATACAGAAAGTAATGGCTAATGCCATGTCAAAGCCAATAGGCAGCTGAACTGAACAAAACATATAGGGGGTCATTCTGACCCTGGCGGTAAAATCCGCCAGGGCCAACGACCGCGGGAGCACCGCCAACAGGCTGGCGGTGCTCCCTTGGGCATTCTGACCGCGGCGGTACAGCCGCGGTCAGAAACGGAAAACCGGCGGTGTACCGCCGGTTTTCCGCTGCCCTGGGGAATCCTCCATGGCGGCGCAGCTTGCTGCGCCGCCATGGGGATTCCGACCCCCATACCGCCATCCTGTTCCTGGCGGTTTTGCCCGCCAGGAAGAGAATGGCGGTATGGGGTGTCGTGGGGCCCCTGGGGGCCCCTGCAGTGCCCATGCCAGTGGCATGGGCACTGCAGGGGCCCCGGTAACAGGGCGACACAAAGATTTTCAGTGTCTGCCATGCAGACACTGAAAATCGCGACGGGTGCAACTGCACCCGTCGCACCCCTTCCACTCCGCCGGCTCCATTCGGAGCCGGCATCCTCATGGAAGGGTGTTTCCCACTGTGCTGGCGGGCGTCCTTCTGGCGGTCGCCCGCCAGCCCAGCGGGAAACCCAGAATACCCGCGGCGGTCTATTGACCGCGCAGCGGTATTCTGGCGGGCCCAGCCAGGCCGGCGGCTACCACCGCCGGCCAGGGTCAGAATGACCCCCATAATGTGCTACTGGTGAACATTGAGCAACTAATATGCGCAGTGGTGAAACACAAAGTCATTGGTCAAACACAATTAATAGCATCACACATGCATGTGCACACACACACAATCATCATGTCATCAGGTTTGCTGAGAAAAGATATGACACCTGCCTAACTGTCGAGTATATATTTTCAGCAAAGCTCTGTGGCTAGTTTTCATTTCTAAACCAAAACACAGATCAGTTTCAGGGTGCACGTGGCCTTTCCTTCTGCAGTTCAGGGTCTGCGGAAGATCAGTCAATGGCGCCAGTTGAAGAGAGCAGACTTGCAACCCTGTTGCTGCCAGCAGGCCTGGATTCTCCTGCCTCTGGCTTTGCTGTCTTGTTTAAGCATGGACTGACATATATACACACACTCACGTGCATGTGCATGCTCCCACATAGTTCTACATAGTTACCCGAAGATGGACGCTCAGACACATACATGCACAATCACACACAAAATTACAATCACAGACGCACGTAGGCAGACTCGTGCATGCACTTAGAGACATACACTCAGGCAAGCATGCGCATACATACACACACACACACACACCCCCAAACAGAAGCACAATCACACATGCACATTAACAGACAACATTCACACACACGAGAATCCCAAAGGTATGTTAGACCCTGGTTCCCGTTGCATCGTTCTCATGCCTAAACCTGTTTTCCTGAAAAATGTAGGCAAGATTAATGTCTATTGTTTGTAGGTAAATATATTTTTTTTCCTTACGCTAAATAAGTCTTGTCTAGTGATATGGTGATGCCGCCTGAGAAGAGTTCAAATTTACGATAGCGTCTGTAAAAACAATCACTAATTTTCTGGATTAATGGAGGGGTGGGAGTGCTGACATATAGAGATCTGGAACACTGGAGACTGAGTGATGGGCATGGTGTGGGTGCTGGCGGCTTCCCACACTACAAAGAGGAGCTGGGCAGTAGGTGTGCATTGGCATCTTACCTGTCTGGTGAAGTGGTGTGACTGTAGGGCTTTGCACCCCTAAGCTAGGCATTGCTGTCTTGCCTTTGAACATACTGTCAGGCTGAACATCATGCAGAACAGACAGATCTAGCATGAGCGCCTCTGTTAGTGTCTTTCCTTTGCATAATGCAGAGTTATGGTTGTCACTGCCAGGTGATAAAAGTATTCTCTGGGATAGGAATGCCATAGAGTTTCATTTAGACAATGTTCGGGCTTTCGGAATATGTATCTTTCCTACCTCAGCTACATTAGCTATTTTTAGATTTGCTTCCTCTACAGCTTCTATTTTTTATAATCTTGTCGTTTTTAGGTTTGACAAGATGGCATTCGTCAAAAATGATTGCCTAAACTACAAAACAAACAGTGACACGAGTGGAGGTTTGTAGAATTCTTTAAAAATAGCAAAAAGAGACATGTTTACAAGTATCATGGTAAAGAAATGAAGCATGCATCTATTCTACACCAATTGGTCGTTTGTTACTTTCATTGGTTCCTCCGGCTAGTAAAAAAAAATGTGTTTCCATAGAGAACATCTTCAGTCGGGCATCTCTCGTGATAGCTAAGTGACCAATACCAAGGTTTGACTGGCTGCTGGTGACCAATCTGTTTCACAGCAGAGCTCTCATTCTTTCATTAGTGCATGAAAGCTTGGAAGTAATTGTCAGCAAGTAAAACAAACATATGGACACAGGGGACATTGTACATCAACTAGAAAACTGGAACTAACATTTAACTTTTCTGACAGTAGTAAGATGAATAAAATAGCTGTGAGAGTCACCAAGAGTAGGTTTGTACTGTAAAAGAACCCACGTGTTTGTGTAGCATTGTCTATCCATTTTCTGTGCCTGACTGTGCCTAACATTAGTAATATATTTAAAAAAACTAAATTTTTAGCTACATCAGTCCATGTGCACTGGGCACGATGATCTTGGTCCTGGATTTTAATTTACAAATAGGTGCATTCAGGGTTGTCTGCATTTTCAGTTATTCTAGTTAATTAGCCTGAATGTGAAATAAAAGTTTTTTCGCTCCAGAGTGACTAAGAGCTTGGATGAGTGCAGCTGCAGTGAAGTTACAATTTTCGTAAATTCTAGGAGTAGAAATAAACGTGAGCCTCTTGCAATGTTTTCTTAACACTTTAAGTTTTTTTTTTTGTTTTTTTTTTTTACTGGCTGAGAATGCCCATTGTTAGAAATTGGGTTTTTGGTTGGCAGTCAGGTTACCCTCTGTCCAAGCAAGAACCCTCACTCTAGTCAGGGTAAGTCACACACAATCCAAAATCAGCCTGTGCCCACCCTCTGGTAGCTTGGCATGAGCAGTTAGGCTTAACTTAGAAGGCAATGTGTAAAGTATTTGTGCAATAAATCATATAATAACACCATATAACACCACAAAAATACACCACACAGTGTTTAGAAAAATATATAATATTTATCTGGATAATTGCAGGTCAAAACGAATAAAGATGCAATGTGAAATTGTAGTGATATCACTAAAAAGTGATATAAAGGCGGTCATTCTGACCGCGGCGGTCGGCGGTCGCCGCCCGCCAAACGGTTCCCGCCGAAAGACCGCACCCATTCCGGCTTTCCCGCTGGGCCGGCGGGCGACCGCCAGAAGACCGCCGGCCGGCCCAGCGGGACAGCCCCTTCAACAATGAAGCCGGCTCGGAATTGAGCCGGCGGAGTTGAAGGGGTGCAACGGGTGCAGTGGCACCCGTTGCGATTTTCACTGTCTGCTAAGCAGACAGTGAAAATCTTTGTGGGGCCCTGTTAGGGGGCCCCTGCACTGCCCATGCCAGTGGCATGAGCAGTGCAGGGGCCCCCAGGGGCCCCACGGCACCCGTTCCCGCCATCCTGGTTCCGGCGGTGGACACCGCCAGAAACAGGCTGGCGGTAAGGGGGTCGGAATCCCCATGGCGGTGCTGCAAGCAGCGCCGCCATGGTGGGTTCCCTGGGCCAGCGGGAAACCGGCGGGAAACCGCTGGCTCCCCTTTTCCGACCGCGGCTTTACCGCCGCGGTCAGAATCGCCCAGGAAGCACCGCCAGCCTGTTGGCGGTGCTTCCGCCGCACTCCGCCATGGCGATCATGGACCGCCAAGGTCAGAATGACCCCCAAAGTGTCTTAAGTCTTTAAAAAGCAAACAAAGTCTCTTTCAAGCACAAAGTACCTGGTTTGGAGTGGAAAATCTCCGCAAAGGGCCGCAGAAGAAGAGATACGTGGAAAAACAGTGTGTGCGTCGATTTCTCCCCAGCACACACGGACTTGCGTCGTAATTTTTTACGCGGGGAAGTCGTTCATCGTTTTCCGGCGTGCGGACAGTCTCTTTCTGTGGGTCGCGGGATTACCAGATGTCCCGGGGTCTATGCGTGGATTCTCCTGCTTGTTTTCCAGCTGCGCGTCATTCCGCGGGGCTGCGCATCAAAGTTTCGCTCTCACGGCAGGCGTTGCGTTGATTTCCCCTCTGGAAGTCGGGCAGCGTTGTCATTGCGAGGCCGTGCGTCGAAGTTCTGGTCGCTCCGAAGGCGTCGCGTTGATCAGCGTCGGTGTGCGGCATTTTCTCGCCGCGGAGCAAGCTGTGCGTCGTAATTTTCGGCGCACAAAGAGTCCAAATGAAAAAGAGAAGTCTTTTTGGTCCAGATACTTCAGGGAACAGGAGGCAAGCTCTATCCAAGCCCTTGGAGAGCACATTTACAGCCAGACAAGAGTTCAGCAAGGCAGCAGGGCAACAGCAAGGCAGCAGTCCTTTGGAGAAAGCAGTCAGGTGAGTCCTTTAGGCAGCCAGGCAGTTCTTCTTGGCAGGATGCAGGTTCTGGTTCAGGTTCTTCTCCAGCAAGTGTCTGATGAGGTAGGGCAGAGGCCCTGTTTTATACTAAATTGTGCCTTTGAAGTGGGGGTGACTTCAAAGAGAGTCTAAGAAATGCACCAGGTCCCCTTTCAGTTCAATCCTGTCTGCCAGGGTCCCAGTGGGGGTGTGGCAGCCCATGAAGACCCATTCAAAATGCAGATGTATGCAAGTGAGGCTGAGTACCCTGTGTTTGGGGTGTGTCTGAGTGAATGCGCAAGGAGCTGTCAACTAAACCTAGCCAGACGTGGATTGAAGGGCACAGAAAGATTTAATTGCAAAGAAATGCTCACTTTCTAAAAGTGGCATTTCTAGAATAGTAATATTAAATCGGACTTCACCAGTCAGCAGGATTTTGTATTACCATTCTGGCCATACTAAATATGACCTTCCTGCTCCTTTCAGATCAGCAGCTGCCACTTCAACAATGTATGAGGGCAGCCCCGATGTTAGCCTATGAAGGGAGCAGGCCTCACAGTAGTGTAAAAACGAATTTAGGAGTTTTACACTACCAGGACATATAACTACACAGGTACATGTCCTGCCTTTTACCCACACATCACCCTGTTCTAGGGGTTACCTAGGGCACACATTAGGGGTGACTTATATGTAGAAAAAGGGGAGTTCTAGGCTTGGCAAGTACTTCTAAATGCGAAGTCGAAGTGGCAGTGAAACTGCACACACAGGCCTTGCAATGGCAGGCCTGAGACAAGGTTAAGGGGCTACTGAAGTGGGTGGCACAACCAGTGCTGCAGGCCCACTAGTAGCATTTAATCTACAGGCCCTAGGCACATATAGTGCACTCTACTAGGGACTTACAAGTAAATTAAATAGCCAATCATGGATAAACCAATCAATAGTACAATTTACACGGAGAGCATATGCACTTTAGCACTGGTTAGCAGTGGTAAAGTGCCCAGAGGTCAAAAGCCAACAACAACAGGTCAGAAAAAATAGGAGGAAGGAGGCAAAAAGTTTGAGGATGACCCCGTCAAAAAGCCAGGTCCAACATGACCCCCTACCAGCCTAAAGCCAGGGGAGAACAATCACTATCCTGATGTACTTCCCTGTTTGAGGTGACAGAACAAGGACCCAGGCCCACAACAGCAGGGGCATGCTCTAGTTCTTCGCCTTCCTGACTCCAATTGGATCCCTCTGTCCATACTCTCAGGGCCCACTAAGTCAACCCATGGGGAACCTTTCTCCTTACCTGGGGATCCCATCTGTGCAGCACCTAACCTTACTTTGCTCACAGATGTATCCCAGGAGCAGGATAGTACCACCAGGACCAACACAGTGGTGTTGCCCACTCTACCCCCGGGGTGTGACTCTTGTCCCCTCCCCAGGGATAACTCTGTCCACCTGGACAGCAAGCCACAGTGGTTACTGACAGCTGTCAGGGATGAGAGCCAGGCCCCAGGCCTCTCAAGGCTCCCCCACCACTGGGGCTGTGGAGAGTGGGGGGCGGTAGCCCCAGGTGCTGGGCACCCTTTAACCACTCTCCCTTCCACCAGGTCAGGGATGACAGCCTGAACCCGGTCCTCCCCTCTTGGGCTTCGTACACTCCCTCCTGGAGCGTTACCCCCAGAGTCCAACATGGTCAGGGTGCTTATAGAAGCCGCCCTGCACCATTCCTCCTCCAGTGCAGGGCTGTTAACCTGCAACTGGCCCTCCAACCTGGGGTCTGTACCTTCAGGTTGGACTAGGGCCCGGGGTGAGGCTTCCCTCCCTCTGCCCTCCCTTCTGGGGTCCAGCACCCTCCAACTAGGAGTGGCCTCCTCAGAAGACAACATGGTAGGGGCACTGTTATCAGTAGCCCCCCCCTCCAGGTCCGGGGGGGACACCCTGAACCTGGCCTTCCAGCCCAGGGTCTGTACCCTCAGACTGGATCACTGCCTGGCAAACCAGGACTTTCTGGGGGGCACGCCTACCCCCCACCAGGTCAGAGTTTAACCTCTGAACATGGCCATCGAACCCAGAGTCACCACCCTGAGGTTGAACAATTGCCTGGCACACCAGGACTTCTTGGGGGGCACGCCTACTGCCCACCAGGTCAGAGTTTAACCCCTGAACCTGGTCATCCAACCCAGAGTCATCACCCTGAGGTTGAACAATTGCCTGGCACACCAGGACTTTCGGGGGGACACACCTACCCCCCACCAGGTCAGAGTTTAACCTCTGTGCCTGGTTATCCAACCCAGAGTCACCACCCTGAGGTTGAACCATTGCCTGGCATACCAGGACTTCCTGGGGGGCACACTTACCCCCCACCAGGTCAGAGTTTAACCTCTGAACCCGGTTATCCAACCCAGAGTCACCACCCTGAGGTTGAACCATTGCCTGGCATGCCAGGACTTCCTGGGGGGCACACTCACCCCCCACAAGGGACACACCATCCCCAAGTGCCACACAAGAGTCTGGTTGGCGCAGGTCTCCTGACCTCTGCCCATCCGGCAGAGTCTGGATCTCCCCCAAACCAGAAACGGTTTCACCTGGGTCATTCCTGGGGGGCTCTGCTTTCAGAGCTGACCCCTGACTTTCCAGGACCTCCACTGGGGTACGCAACCCCCTCTCAACCCTCTGTCTGGACTTCTGCACCCCTTCACTAGGAGTGGTACTGCCAGACACCAGAACTGGTGGGATGCTGTCTACAGTCACCCCCCAAGTTCTTCTGACACTGCAGGCCTCCCTCAACAGGTGGCCCTACGGTACAGGCTAGACTTCCCTCCTGGCGTTCCCTCATGGAACCCTCTAGGACCTGGGACCTACCTTGGACACTACAATCCTCTCCCATCTCACTTGGTTGGGAAACACCTAGACCACTCCCTTCAGGAGCACCCCCAAATGCCTCCTCAGACTCCCTGGTATTCACCCAGATGTCTGCCTCCACTGTAAGCTCCCTGGGGTCAGAGAACTCACACTCCACCTGGTGTAGGCGTAGCTCTGGAAAATAAGGACCAGACATATGCTCTCCAGCAATTACATCACTCTGCCCTTCAAATGTATTAACCACAGTACCCTTCACCCAACCGTCCAGTGAATCAGCCTTGAAAAAGCACTCTACATCACCCTCCTGAGACTGGTGAGACAGTATCTGACTGTCCCTGATACTCAACCCATACTCTTCTGGGATGTCTCCACACTCTATTTCCAGGACGTCCACCAGGGGGGAACCCTTTTCTCTGTCTCTCTCTGCTAGAGCCAGTAAAGTGTCCCTCTCCCCAGTAGGAATATGACTCCCTGTGCCAGTTCCCCAATCCTTCTCAGGGACCCTGTGCATATTGGGAACTACCTCATACCCTTGAACCTCCTGGGGTGTGTCAACTCCCTTCTTCAAGTTGGGCACCACATCTCTGGGCTTGTGCCCTTCTTCAGCAGTACTGGATGCAAGATTTTTGCTGCCACCATCTGAACTGGACTCAGCCCTTCTGGCCTCCAGTTTCAGCTGTTCACAGCTCAGCTCTTGAGCTGCAATCCTTTCTTTTTCCAGGGCTAAGGCGCTCTCTGCCTCAGCCCTCTCAATAAAGTTATCTAGCTCCTCCATCCACCGCTCTTGAGCTAGGTGCCATTCATCTCTCACTGGTTCTCTTTCCTCATCTGAGTAGTCTTCCTCCTCATCTGAGCAGTCCTCCTCCTCACCTGAGGAGTACTTAGTCATTTGTTTTTTTGCTGCCTCTTCCTCTGCCCATCTTTCTTCCCCACAGGTTATGTAGGTATCTCGCAGTTCCATCTTAGTAGATCTCCTTGATACAGGAAGGCCCCATTTTCTGCAAAGCCTCCTTAGGTCAGCCTTAGTGAGGTGGTCAGTAGGCACAAAGAATGACACACGGTAGATACCCATTCTCAATCTGATAAGGTATCACAGGCAAAAACCAAAATCTAAAGTCCAAAATATCAATAGTATATCCAGGAGGACATCAGAGAACCAAAAGCAAAAAGATTAAAAATCAAGTTGACCTTCAACTGCGGGTAGGTAGTGAAATACTTAGCTACTGTATGTCACTGCACAAACACAAGTCCTATCCTCACCGCTGATCACCAATGTTTGAAATGGTTTTTTTGGTTGGCAGTCAGGTTACCCTCTGTCCAAACAAGAACCCTCACTCTAGTCAGGGTAAGTCACACACAATCCAAAATCAGCCTGTGCCCACCCTCTGGTAGCTTGGCACGAGCCGTCAGGCTTAACTTAGAAGGCAATGTGTAAAGTATTTGTGCAATAAATCATACAAACCCACCATATAACACCACAAAAATGCACCACACAGTGTTTATAAAAAAATATATTATTTATCTGGATAATTGCAGGTCAAAACGAATAAAGATGCAATGTGAAATTGTTGAGATATCGCTAAAAAGTGATATAAAGTGTCTTAAGTCTTTAAAAAGCAAGCAAAGTCTCTTTCAAGCACAAAGTACCTGATTTGGAGTGGAAAATCTCCGCAAAGGGCCGCAGAAGAAGAGATACGTGGAAAAATGGTGTGTGCGTCGATTTCTCCCCAGCACACACGGACTTGCGTCGTTATTTTTCACGCGGGGAAGTCCTGCGTCGTTTTACGGTGCGCGGACAGTCTCTTTCTGTGGGTCGCGGGATTACCAGATGTCCCGGGGTCTGTGCGTGGATTCTCCTGCTTGTTTTCCGGCTGCGCGTCGTTCCGCGGGGCTGCGCGTCGCAGTTTCGCTCTCACGGCAGGCGTCGCAACGATTTCCCCTCTGGAAGTCAGGCGGGGTTGTCCTTGCGAGTCCGTGCGTCGAAGTTCCGGTCACCCCGAAGGCATCGCGTCGATCAGCGTCGGTGTGCGGCGTTTTTCTCGCCACAGAGCAAGCTGTGCGTAAAAATTTTCGGCGCACGAAGAGTCCAAATGAAAAAGAGAAGTCTTTTTGGTCCTGAGACTTCAGGGAACAGGAGGCAAGCTCTATCTAAGCCCTTGGAGAGCACTTTTACAGCCAGACAAGAGTTCAGCAAGGCAGCAGGGCAACAGCAAGGCAGCAGTCCTTTGGAGAAAGCAGTCAGGTGAGTCCTTTAGGCAGCCAGGCAGTTCTTCTTGGCAGGATGCAGGTTCTGGTTCAGGTTTCTTCTCCAGCAAGTGTCTGATGAGGTAGGGCAGAGGCCCTGTTTTATACTAAATTGTGCCTTTGAAGTGGGGGTGACTTCAAAGAGTGTCTAAGAAATGCACCAAGTCCCCTTTCAGTTCAATCCTGTCTGCCAGGGTCCCAGTAGGGGGTGTGGCAGTCCTTTGTGTGCGGGCAGGCCCTCCACCCTCCCAGCCAAGGAAGACCCATTCAAAATGCAGATGTATGCAAGTGAGGCTGAGTACCCTGTGTTTGGGGTGTGTCTGAGTGAATGCACAAGGAGCTGTCAACTAAACCTAGCCAGACGTGGATTGAAGGGCACAGAAAGATTTAAGTGCAAAGAAATGCTCACGTTCTAAAAGTGGCATTTCTAGAATAGTAATATGAAATCCGACTTCACCAGTCAGCAGGATTTTGTATTACCATTCTGGCCATACTAAATATGACCTTCCTGCTCCTTTCAGATCAGCAGCTGCCACTTCAACAATGTATGAGGGCAGCCCCAATGTTAGCCTATGAAGGGAGCAGGCCTCACAGTAGTGTAAAAACGAATTTAGGAGTTTTACACTACCAGGACATATAACTACACAGGTACATGTCCTGCCTTTTACCCACACAGAACCCTGCTCTAGGGGTTTCCTAGGGGACACATTAGGGGTGACTTATATGTAGAAAAAGGGGAGTTCTAGGCTTGGCAAGTACTTTTAAATGCCAAGTCGAAGTGGCAGTGAAACTGCACACACAGGCCTTGCAATGGCAGGCCTGAGACAAGGTTAAGGGGCTACTGAAGTGGGTGGCACAACCAGTGCTGCAGGCCCACTAGTAGCATTTAATCTACAGGCCCTAGGCACATATAGTGCACTCTACTAGGGACTTACAAGTAAATTAAATAGCCAATCATGGATAAACCAATCAATAGTACAATTTACACGGAGAGCATATGCACTTTAGCACTGGTTAGCAGTGGTAAAGTGCCCAGAGGTCAAAAGCCAACAACAACAGGTCAGAAAAAATAGGAGGAAGGAGGCAAAAAGTTTGGGGATGACCCCGTCAAAAAGCCAGGTCCAACACCCATCTAAATGGCTGGTGAGTTATCCCACGGGACAGGCAGCCTCTTATGCGTACGCCATTTATATTTTTTTAAGTGCATGACCTAACCTTATGAAAAAACATAGGATAACCTTAGTAAATCTGGAGGTGGTGCTGCCTCAAAAAGGGAAAGCATGCCACCTAAATTGGTAAAGTTGGCATGTATGCATCTGTGCAATACATCCAGGTTCTCTAAATGATTCGCCATCAGCAACAAACTGTGCAGAAAACGTCTGGGTGCCGTTGGAACCTGGCTAAAATCAGCTGCTCCACAATACGTTAATAGTCCCCTCCCATTTGTTTCATGACCACAGGCGGCACTTTAAATTAATGTGGCAAAAGTAACGTAGTAGCGAGTGATTTTAAAATAAGATTGACAAGGAAGATGTTTTTAAACATACATTACACTCTTGTAATACGGCCCGACGCTCCAACACCGCAGCTGCGTATTTACAACATGCGTGTCACCGTGGCCACTGTCAGTGTGGGTAATGACAGTGAGGGAGGGACCCTGCGGGGGCTTGATCTACTGAAATAGGGAGTCAACAAACTGGGAAGATGCTTGTGGGAAAATTAACATAATGCCCACCTCTGTTTTGTCTAATTCTTTACCCTTCAGTTTATATTCAATACGGCTTAATGTTCTATATGCTAAGAACTTTTAAAACCGTGTATATTATCAGCCTATTTAGTTAAAGTGGTAAAGCTGGGATTAGTTCTCATGTTTCAAAGTTTCAACAACATCTAGTTGTGGTGTCTGCCATCCCCGTGAACTGCCCATTGGCACTTTGACTTATCTGTGCTTATCTGAAAGCCAATAAAAGCACAATCACACACGCATGTAGGCATGCTTGCGCATGCACATAAGGAATACACACAGGCAAGTATGCATATGCATATACGCACATGCCCATACACACACAGACAGACAATCACACATGCACACTAACAGACAATATTCACACGTTAGCTCGTCAGACCTTGATAAGTAAACTTACAAGGGGACGCAAATAGGTGAATGAACCTTTTGACGAACGCTTGGGATGTTCCCACCATATAGATCCTGCACCATCACAAATCAATAACCAATTGTCAATTATTAAAATGAACTATCTTTAATGATCAATAACATTAGTAATCAATATGAGTCAGTAATTGACGCACGAGGACCTTTCAGTCATGAATAACCACACCTGTATGTAAAAGTTAGAATATTTATTTCCCTATATTAACAATGCTAAAGTCACGTAAATAAATCTCAAAATCAAATGAAAAACGTACAGAAACAACACTGGATGTCCAAATCTACAAAAGAAACAATCTAGTCAAGGCTTGAGCTACTACACATTCTAATATCACAGTGCAAATTAATAGCAGGAATAAAACTATATTACATACATTTATTCAGCAAGGAAAAGACATCAGAGAACCTTAACTAACATCTGATTAGAATTAGCATGTTGGGCTTCATGCAAAACAATTTAGGGCCAGATGTATCAAAAATTTTTGCATTCGCCAACAGTGCGAATCGCAAAATTTAGCCATTTGCGAATGCAAAAACGTGGTCTGCGATGCATGAAAGGCATTCGCAGACCAAAAATAAGAAATCGCAAAATTTTTGATTTTTTGCGTTGCAACCTGGTTTTGCGAGTCACATTTTGCGATTCGGTATTTCAAGTAGGAAATTGCGAGGCACAAATTGCGACTCGCAAAACCCAAGTCGCAATTCGACGCATCAAAAAATCGCAAATTACGATTTTTTGCAGAATGGCATTTTGCACATGCAAAATACCACTAAGTGAAACCAGGTGGTAACCAGGTGCAAAGAGGCCCAGAATGCATCAGACTCTTTTCCACGATGGCTGCACTCTACGTCATGGCGAGGAGGATGAGGATCTTTGCAGGTTTGAGGAGAGGGAGGAGGAGACAGGAGCACATTTTCAGAGTGCGCATTACACTTTTTGACCAGACTGAGGAGGAAATATTTGAGAGGTATAGGTTGAGCTCTGCCACAATACTTGATCTGATAGCTGAGCTACAACCCATACTGCAGCGCAGAACACATAGGACTCATAGCATCCCCACCCATGTGCAGGTATTATGCTCCCTCCACCTACTCGCCTCAGGGAGCTATCAAGGGTCATAGCAGCAGCTGGAGGGGTCTCACAGAGTACCCTCTCTAGATTTCTCAATGCATTTATCAACACCATGCTGAGCAGAATACACCAGTACATCAGATTCCCCCACACCCCACAGGAAATACAGCAGACAACAATTGATTTTTACCAGATAGCACAGTTCCCCCACGTCCTAGGTGCCATAGATGGGACACATGTTGCAATCTGTCCACCGTCAGCCACAGAGTATGTGTACCGCAACCGTAAATACCAACATTCAATGAAGATACAGGTAATATGCAATGCCTCCTCCATCATAACTGATCTCGTGGCCAGGTACACAGGGAGCACCCATGATTCATACATCTTTCGTCACAGCGGGATTCACACAAGACTACTAGCTGAGGAGTTTGGTGAAGGATATCTACTAGGTAATGTCCCTCTGTGCACTGGCGCATTGATGGCGTGCTGATGTCAGATGGCTCAGTTACTCAATATACCCTCTGTCCCTTCCAGGAGACAGTACCTACCCAGTGTGCACCTACATGATGACGCCCTACCTAAATCCTGCAACACCAGAAGAACGGAAATACAATGCAGCACACAGAGTGACCCGCAACGTGGTGGAGTACACCTTTGGGCTGCTGAAGAGTCGCTTCCGGTGCCTCCACAAAAGTGGAGGGGCACTACAGTGCAGCCCAGAGACAACATGTAGAATAGGAGCTACTTGTGCAATCTTGCACAATATAGCTACCACCAGGGGCATACCTGTGGAAATATCGGAGCCAGACTCAGATGAGGATGATGATCCCATACCACCCCTACAGCCAGCAGACAGGACTGCAGAGGGAAGGCAAAGGCGTGCTGACATCACACACAACCATTTCAGATGTGAGTATGAAAACACAAATCCACTGACAAATGTACCTGTTGTGAGTAAATTTATTACATTAATGTCTGGTAATGTTAGTTCAACGATTCCAACAAAGGTAATTGTGAGAAAAAAAAACAATAGCAGTTCACAGTGAAGCACTATTCCTTCATAGTGCCCTCATTCCAGACATACATACAGTCCCCTGTGGCCTCTCCAGTCACTTCTTTTGGCAACGCACGCCACTCGAGTGCGCAGTTGCCACACTGGCACCTCAGTTGTCTGCCTCTGTGGCAGTGATGTGCCTGGCACTGCGCCGTCTGGTGTCCATTGCGGGCACAGCTAGGCTGCTGAGGTTGGATGTGTCCTCCGTGTCCCCCAGTCCAAGCTCGCTAGGTGTGGCTGACCAGTTTCCCATTATATTGTCAATCACATTAGTGATTTGTACTAGTCCTTGAGCCACATTCCTGCTGCTGTGTGTTGCCTCAACCTGTGCAGCCACTGCACAACGTGAAATTAGGGAGGTGGAATTAGCCAGCCGAGTCACAGAGTGACAAAATCCGCCAAACATGCTCATGAAGCGTCGCTCCTGCCTGCGGTGGCTTACCCTGTCATGGCGCAGCTCCTGACATAGTTCCCTCACAGTAGTAGTGAGCTCCCTTGTGCCCTGTGATGCCTGGACCTGTCCCTCATGCAGCTGTTCAATGTTGGCATTCAGGCTCTCCAGCTGGCAATGCAGGCCCCCCATGTTTGCATTATGTTGCTGCATCTGCCTTTGTAATGCCGTGATCTTTTTATTTTGCAGGCGCTGCTCGGGCAACATAGCTGATTCCAGGCCACCAAATAAGGAGGTTCCCTCACCTGCCTCATAAGCCTGGGCACCTGCATATGTAGGCATCCTGTGGGGTGCTGTGGTCTGCTGCGAACGGGCTCCTGCATCTAGGTGCATCTGCCAGTTGGGGATGATGTTTGTGGGCCTTCCTGCTGCTCATCAGAGTCCTGACTCAGTTCTGGCAGTGGCAGTGCCCTAGGCCTGCATCGGAGTGGCGCAATGTTCAGAGACCCACTCGTATTGGAGTCTGAAGCAGGATGGGTGTCTGTCTCCCTTACACTGGCACATGCTGTGGCTGCTGGGCCTGGCCCACCTGCAACGACAACATGCAGCATGTCAGTTATGTTTGTTACAATTAAGGTCACACAATGGTAATAAAGGTGCAGGTACTTCTCTTCACTGTGTTGTGGGTGTTGTGTTCTGCTGTGTGTCGCTCTGCCTCTTACATTGTATGTGCTACTTTCAGCTCTGGGTTGTGGACTACCACTCCCATAAGGCATTGTTGTGCTTCTTCTAAGATGTGGAATGGACTACTTCTCACAATGTTTTACATTACTTGCTAATTCCTAAGGGGCTTTTGTGCATACACATATGGGGTTACAATTCAATATTGCACTTACCTTTGCTGGTACTTGGTGTGCCGGAGGTGTCAATCTCTGTGACCCCACTGACTGCTTCCGGGAGGAGTGTGGACTCCACGAGGTCCTCTATCGGAGTGGAGGGTGTCTCTGTGGGTGGTCCGCCTCCTGTGCTCCTGGCCCCCTTCAGTCATCTTGCCACCCTCTCCTTGGCACGGGACTGCAGGTCGTACCACCTCTTCTTGATTTCTTCCACCGAGCGCTGTGCCACTCCTACAGCACAGATCTTTTTCTGGATTTCTGCCCAGAGTCTGTGGGTTTTCACTCTCAGGCACCTGGAGTGAGCTTTTGCCAAACAACCGGTCATGGCTCCTGACCACCTCCTCTGTCAGCACCTCCAGCTCTTGCTCGCTAAATTTCAGCTTGCGCTTTCTTTCTCCCTTCTCCTTTCCCTGGGCAGAGGTGTCCATGTTTGTTCAGCTGTGCTGCCTTCTCCAGAGACTTGCTCAGTGTGGCTGGGCTGACTCTCTCTGAATGCTGTTTTGGGTGTGGCACCTGCAAACTGCCTGGGATGACTCACTTCCTGCTTGTGATGTCATCAGGCTCCTCCAGGTGTGCATTCTCGCAATTTCTTGCAATTTGCGATTTTCAATTACCGAATCGCAATTTGCGAAAATGCTAATTACGATTCGGTAATTGGGCCTCGCAAACCACAAATAGCTATTTTTAAGAAATTATGATACATGGCCTATTGCGACTCAAAAATAGTGATTTCTTAGAAAAGATTCGCAAAGCCATTTCATGATACATCTGGCCCTTAGTCAACACAAATTTGGAAAACATCTAACTATGGCTCTATCAAAATAGCGCGGTTGGCACCTAAAGAGAAAAGCAAATAGACAATATAATTAACATTCCAATTCATACTACCTATCCTCAATATGGATCAGCAAGCAGTGACAGTCTTCATCCTCAGGACATCAGTCTGGTCAGCAAGGCATCAGGATTCAGAGTTCAGAAAAGGCAAAGTGTCTTTAAGCATTAAAGTTAAATACGTCTCTTCTCAAGACGCTCAGAAAAATAAGGGCTTCTCGGTAAAATAGAAAGGGCAATGGAGTAGAATGGAGGTAAAATTGAAAGGGCAATGGAGTAGAATGGAGGTAAAATTGAAAGGGCAATGGCGTAGAATGGAATGGTGGCCTCTTCTCAGTGCAGTTCCTTTAAGTTAGATTTCCTAAACTATTTCCCAGTTCCCTATTGGCCAAGGGATGGCAAGTTCACACTTTGTCCAATAAATTAAAACTTCAAATCTATGAATTCTACCACTACTCCGTTCACATGTCGCTGATTGGCTTCTCTTGTAATGTCCTTATCATTCGGCTCGTCAGGTAACAATATTGTTGTAGCTTATACTCTAGTCAGTGTCTCTATTGTTCCTCTCCTGAGAAAGTCAGTCTTACACATTTTACATTCATAATGTTACATTCAGCAAGAACAGCATCTTCTCGCAATCAGTTCTCATGAGAAAGACTTTTAGCTACAAGCACATTGAAACAGCACAGTGGAAAGTCACAGTTCAATTCTCTAAGACAGCCATTTTATTAAACGTTAAGAAATACAGCTTGCCATGAGGCCGTGCAACTTGGCCAAGACCTCCGCTAAGTTAACTCTTTCAATTAATAAAGCAATTTAACAATGCATAACCCTTAATATGATGTATTACACATTAATCAAACACATGCTCAACATTTCATATTAATAAGCCATTAATACGTACACTTTGTGAACATTGGTGGCCACTTCTCGTGATCACACTTTCAAATGCGTGCATTATTTTTCTATGTTATTACATTCTTAAGCAAATTCGACACTCAAGATACATGAATATTTATTAATAATTCTTGTTAAAACTCGTGCGCTAGCACACATGTATGGAGAATCACACATGTATGTTAGAGGAACTGAACAGTAGGTGTGCACGTCCAGCTTGTGGCACCCCCTCCCAACACTTTTCGTATTGCAGAGGCAACAAAGAACAAAAAGAATACCTCCCACAAAGAGAGACAGAGACAGAAACAGAAAAATAGTGCTTGCAACAATACTGTGCTGTTCGAATATACAAGTGAAAGGAGACATGTAATGCAAATGAAAAGGAGGGACATGAAAGCTACAACAACCACATACAAGACAGCCTCTGCAAACATCAGCAAAAGTAACCAATTAGAAGTAATAGGTGGGCTAGAAAAACACAAAGTGAATACAGCATATCTCAACAAGACAGCACATGCGCTGCCTAGGCTTGACCTAAAAATGATATTCATAGAGTTCTCCATTTAGTAAGTCCATGTAGGGCTAGGACATTCAGTTTACATTTTACTTGCATCCTGCTACTTCTAATCCTCTTTCTCTCATAACAGCACTGGACTACATGTCCTAGATTGAGGACCTGACACATGGACCAGAGAAACAGAAAGTTTTCATGTTATATTGTGCCCATTTAATGTGCAGATTGTGCATGAGGGATGCTTCCACTGCAAATGACTGTCCTGTACGGTGCCTGTAGGAGGCTGGCCTCGTTTGTAGTGGGTATCTATGGTACTTACATCTTTTACCAGGTCCAGTTTTTCCTTTTATTAGTGAAATGTAGGCAGTGTCTAGACGCCAGGCTCTCTAGGGGTATCTGTAGCTAAGCAGCCAAGGCTTATATAGGAGACATGCAAAGCTCATGCAATACCACTGTAGTCACAGAGTACTCACACAAATGAAAGAAAATACTAAGTGTTACAAAAATAAAGGTACTTTATTTGGGTGACATAAATGCCAAAAATACCATAGAGACTATACTCCCTTAGGAGGTAAGTAATACACAAATTATATACATTAGCATGTAGAAATAGCAATAAAAGCAGTTAGAAAACAGTGCAATTAGTGAAAATCACAATAGTTAGAAATGGGCCTAGGGGGAACACAAACCACATACTAAGAGAGTGGAATGTGAATGTCGGTTCCCACCTAGCCAAGTGTAGTGTGTAGAGGGGCGCTGGGAGTATTAGAAAACACCAAATTTAAGTAAGAGAAACCAATCCAGAGCCCAGAAAAGTAGGAGTAGATCACAGTAACTTTCCTAGAACACACAAGAACACAAGAAAGAAGATTATGCAAGAACCAGAAGAAACTGCAAGACACCAGCAATGGATTCGTGGACCTGAAGACCTGTGGAAGAAGGGGACCAAGTCCAAGAAGCACCGAATAGTCCAGGGATAGCAGGAGCCCCTGCTAACCCGGATGAAGGTGCAAAACAAGAACCACCGGTGGAGAACAACAGTCAGTACTGCATCCACAATTATGGATGCGGGTTCCTGGTTGGTGCAGATGATGTCCCACGTCAGATGAAAGATTGCAGTCTGGTTTGCTTTGCTGGATTCCACCGAAAAGCCTTGGCACACACAATGCTCACAGTTAGCGGAAAATGGCACTGCCCAGCACGAGAAGGGACCTGGTGGACTCTAACCAGGAGGGGGAGTCAGAGGGGGCCCTCAGCAACTCAGAGAGCCCACAGAAGACCAGCTAGCATGCAAAGGAGTCCCACAGCACGGGGACGAAGAAGGTGCAAAAGGAGGCCCATGCAGCACTACAACAAAGGATCCCACACCACCAGAGAACCACTCAGGAAGCTGTGCGACACAGAATAGAGTGCTGGGGGCTGGAGCTGCATGATGCATGAAGAATTTTGTAGAAGGATGGCAACAAGCCTTGGCAACTACAAAACACATGGTGCATGGGGGTACTGTCTTGCTTGGGGAGGCAAGCGCTTACCGCCACTAAAGTTGGACAGTAGGATGTCAGGACCATCGGGACCACTTCAGTCTACCACCCGTGATACCGGATCCACACAACTCGTCAGGAGAGGGGACCCACGCAGCTGGTTGTCGTTGCAGAGAGGTGCTTGCTGAAGCAGGGGAGTGACTCCTTCACTCCAAGGTAGATTCCTTTGTTCTTCTGGTGCAGGCTGAAGATAGGCTGCCCTCTGAGGATGCACGACTGAGAAACACTTGCAGTCGCTGGCAGGAGCTGAAGATACAATGTTGCAGAAGTCATCTTTGCTTCTTTGTTGCAGTTTGTAGAGTTCCTGGAGGGTCCAGATGCAGTTTCTTTGGTGAGAAGGTGAATTAAAGGATGCAGAGGATTCCTGCTGGAATCTTGCAATTCGAATCAGAAGAACCACCCAAAGGAGAGACCCTAAATAGCCCTGAAAGTGGGATTGGTCAGCTAAACAGGTATTAGTGCCTATCAAGGGAGGGCTCTGACGTCACCTGCTGGCACTGGCCACTCAGATGCTCCCAGAGTTCCCTGAGAACTTGGAATCCAAGATGGCAAAACCCAAGGACCGTCTAGAGGAGCTCTGGGCACAACCCCTGGGGTGATGATGGACAGGGGAGTGGTCACTTCACTTTCCTTTGTCCAGTTTTACCCAAGAGCAAGGACTGGGGGCCCTTGAACCAGTGTGAAGTAGATTATGCATGGAAGGCACCAAATGTGCCACTTTAAAGCATTTTCAGTGGCTTGGGGGGCTACCCCTCTCAAGTCTGTAACACCTATTTCCAAATGGAGAGGGTGTAACCCCCCTCTCCCAAAGGAAATCCTTTTAGCTGCCTTCCTGGGCTTGAGCTGCTCAAACAGCAGTAGAGCAGACACCTGTCTGAGAGGTGGCAGCAGCTGGGGCTCCTGGAGGTCGTGGGTGCACCTTTGCTAGTGCAGAGGTGCCCTCACACACAGGTATTCTCCACCCTGCCCTCAGGGCTGGGGGGCCTGCTATTGAGGTGGCTTATAAGTGACCTGGTGCAATGTAAATGGCAGTGAAAGGGTGCATGCACATTTTCACCCAGGCTGCAATGGCAGTCCTGTAGAAGCCTTTGCATGGGCTCCCTATGGGTGGCAAAAGATGTGATGCAGCCCATAAGGATCTCCTCGAACCTGTGGGTACCTAGGTACCATATATTAGGAACTTGTAAGGGGGCACCAGTATGCCAATTTGGGGTGAAATACTGTGTTATCAGTTTGCAACAAATTATACTTTTACGGGAGGGGGCATAACTATTGGGGCCATGATTAGCAGGATCCCAGTAGACACAATGAAACACACTGACAAACAGGCTAAAAGTGGGGGTAACCAAACTAGAAAGAGACTACTCCTCCACAGTGCTTGTACTATACCTCCATGTATAAGTGAAGCTTTGACTACTGATTCCTGTACTGTACCTGTTCTATGTGAGCCATGGAAGCTTGCACTGCAAAAGCTTGTATATCCTGTTTTGCATGAGGAAGCCTGCACAGCAGATTGTGTTTGTCCTCTGCCTACTTTGTGAGGGAGGGACATTTTTAGTGCTAGTGCTCACACTTTGCCTGTTCTGTGTGTGAAGGAAGCTTGCCCAGTGGGCATCTTTAGTGTACCATTTCTGTTGAAGCAAGATTTCATTATGGATGCTGATACTCCTCCTGTTCAGTGTGAGATGTAGGCATTCACTGTGAATGCCTATGCCATACCTGCTTTGTGCAGGAGGGAAGCTTGCATTGCAGATGCTTGTACTGCATCGGTTCTGTTTGTGAGGGAAGTTCACAATGCACATGTGAGAACTGAGTTGTTCTCTGTGAGGGAATCCCTTTGCTGTGAATGCCTTTAACATGGCTATGTGACTAAGGCCCTCATTATGACATTGGCGGTACATCCAGCTTAACGCCATGCTGACTGCTTCCAACAGAACGCCGCCACAGCGGATAACCGCCAAGCATATTATCACACACACAACCCAATCCGTCACTATACAGCCACACACACACCTCTGCCAGCCCAAAGGTTAGTGATAAACTGGCAGTATCCAAACCCACACCATTACGCCAACAGAACTATGCCCACAGCATTATGACCCATGAATCACCGTCGCAGACATTCAATGGTGGTAGACTATTGGCGGTACATACCGGTGCACTCAAAATACACACACACTAACAAAACGGCACCACAATGGACAATTCAAACTACACACACCTGACACACATACACACACCACACCCACACACCTACACCACTATAAAATACACACCCATACTACCCACAACCCTTTACGACTAGAAAGAATTGATACCAGAGAGAGACAGCAAGAGCACCCACACAACCAGAGCCACATAATATCACCACCTATACACCATCCACGCACTTTACATCACACACCCCAACACATCACCCCACATACCCTCACCCTCACCACTCACACTAAACACCCATGACACCACAACAACACCCCGGATTCTATGAGGATGAGTTGAGGGTCATGGTGGAGGAAACCATCCGGGTAGAGCCACAGCTATTTGGAGCACAGGTGCAGCAGACATCCATTGCTAGGAAGATAGAGCTATGGCGGAGAATTGTGGACAGGGTCAATGCCATGGGACAGCACCCCCGAACAAGGTACGACATCAGGAAGAGGTGGAACGGCCTACGGGGGAAGGTACGTTCCACAGCAGCAAGGCACCAACTAGCTGTACAGAGCACTGGAGGTGGACCCCCACCTCGTCCCCCACAACTAACAACATGGGAGGAGCAAGTCTTGGCAACACTGCATCCTGAGGGCGTGGCAGGAGTAGGAGGAGGACTGGATTCTGGTAAGTCAACTCTTTACTATCACCCCCCCTACCTGCATGCCATCACAAAACCCCACCCCTACCCTCACTCCCATCACTGCACCACCTCCCACATACCTCGCCATCACAACCCACTCATCCCAATACCAAGCCATGCATGTAACACCAATGCATGGACACCCCTCACAGACATGCATGGACATCTATAACCACTGCATGCAGACTGGTGAGAAACAATAACACTGCATTTACATCACCACAGGTCCCACAGCCAATGTCACCGGAGAAGAGGTACCAGCAACATCCAGCTCCCCCCCAGAAGAGGCCCACAGTGATGACAGCAGCTATGCTCGCCTGGATCTGGATGACAAACCTGGCTCATCAGGGATCTCCGGACAGTTGGTTACCCAGGCACACTCTCACACCACCACAGAGCCTCCCCCTCAGGAAACACTACCACAGCACCCACCCAGCTGGCCCATACCTCTGTCCCCAGGACACGTCAATCAGCAGTGTGTCCACCACTGCAAGGAGCCCAGGCAACCCCACAAACACAGGACGATCAGGGACCTGGGGTCAGTTTCGGTGGGCACACGGTTCAGGGGACAGAGGCACAGGACAACAGGGAAGCTGCGAGGATTGCTGTGCGACAGGGGGAGGACAGGCCCAGAGAACCAACTCTCCAGGAGGTACTCACCGCGATCCTGGGAGCACACCACCATTCCCAGGAGATGATGGGCCAGATACTGAACAAGTTGCAGGAGAACATGCGGCTGCAGGATGGACAGTACCTGGGGATCAGGAAGGACTTGAAGACTGGTCTCCATTGCCCCACCACAGGACCAACAGGCCACCAGCACCCCTCCCCCTGCAGAAGGAGAACCACCCTGCAAACGTTCCCTGCAATCCAGGCAGAAGCCAGAGACTATTGCCATGACCCCCGCCAGGAAATAAGGCTCTCCTAATTGTCACCCTTGTGCCCCACTCTGTCACCCTGTCCACCTTGAACTGGCATTGCTTCCCTTCCTATGCCCCCTTGGACAATGCACCTGTGACACAAATAGACTGGAACTATACCCTGGACTTTCCTCCATCATCACCCCAGCCCATTACACATCGATTGCTACCTCTTAGCACTTAAATAAACACCATTTGAAAAAATACAAGTATGGAGTATGTCAAATGTTTTAAGTATGTGTTAGTTCAACAAGGTTTAAACATTGAAAATCAACTGTACAGAAATTTAAACATAGGAATGACCTGTAGTTGGCTGCAGTCAACACACCAGGAGCAATAGTGGGGCATAAATATCTGCAAATAGAGATGCCAAAGGCTACAGTGAATGGCCATAGAAGTGGGAAAAACAGCCTGCCAGTGATAATGTCAAACACAAAAATGTCAATTAAATGCGAAGTTACACTTTCTTACCTGTGTGTCATTGGAAGTATTGACAAATTATTGCACTTCGGTTGTCCTCGTCCTCATCCTCTGCCTCCTCATCTTCACTGTCCACATGGTCCACTGCTGCCACACGGCCATCTCCATGCCTCGTCCTCCTGCAGAAAAGGCACCTGGCAACGTAAGGCAAGGTTGTGTAACATACAGCATGCCACGATGATATGGCACACCTTCTTGGGTGAGTAGTACAGGGATCCACCTGTTAGATGGAGGCAATGCAACCTGGCCTTCAGGAGGCCGAAGGTCCTTTCTATAATTCGTCTTGTTTGCCCATATGCCTCATTGTAACGTTCCTCTGCCCTTGTCCTGGGATTCCTCACAGGGATCAGTAGCCATGAGAGGTTGGGGTAACCAGAGTCACCTGCAAATATCGAGAGACAACTGTTAGCCACACACCAACCCTTAGGGCCCATACCATACCCATACACCAACACCCACTGGTTGGGAACCAGGGCTCACTAATAAGGCACACCCTGTGCCTCTGGCATTGAGTCATCACATATGGGATGCTGCTATTCTTCAGGATAAAGGCATCATGCACAGACCCAGGATATTTCGCATTGATGTGGGAGATGTACTGGTCCACCAGGCACACCATTTGCACATTCATGGAGTGAAAGCTCTTTCGATTTCTGAACACCTGTTCATTTTGCCGCAAGGGGACACATGCTATATGTGTACCATTGTTAGACCTGACAGCCTTAGGGTAGTCACCCCTAACTTTTTGCCTGCCTCCCTCCTCTTTTTGGATACTGTTTTTGCTGGTTTTTAGACTCTGCGCACTTTACCACTGCTAACCAGTGATAAAGTGTATATGCTCTCTCTCTGTAAACATGGTAACTTTGGATCATACCTGATTGAACTATTTAATCTACTTATAAGTCCCCAGTCATGTGCACTCCAGGTGCCTAGGGCATATAGATTAAATGCTACTAGTGGACCTGCAGCACGGATTGTGCCACCCACTTAAGTAGCCCCTCTTCCTTGTCTCAGGCCTACCATTGCTAGGCCTGTGTGTGCAGTTTCACTGCCACCTCGACTTGGCATTTAAAAGTACTTGCCAAGCCTAGAACTCCCCTTTTTCTGCATATAAGTCACCCTTAATGTGTGCCCTGGGTATCCCCTAGAGCAGGGTGCTGTGTAGGTAAAAGACAGGACATGTACCTGTGTAGTTATATGTCCTGGTAGTGTAAAACTCCTAAATTCGTTTTTGCACTACTGGGAGACCTGCTCCCTTCATAGGCTAACATTGGGGCTGCCCTCATACACTGTTGAAGTGGCAGCTGCTGATCTGAAAGGAGCAGGGAGGTCATATTTAGTATGGCCAGAATGGTAATACAAAATCCTACTGACTGGTGAAGTCGGATTTAATATTACTATTCTAGAAATGCCACTTTTAGAAAGTGAGCATTTCTTTGCACTTAAATCCTTCTGTGCCTTACAATCCACGTCTGGCTAGGTTTAGTTGACAGCTCCTTGTGCATTCACTCAGACACACCCCAAACACAGGGTACTCAGCCTCACTTGCATACATCTGCATTTTGAATGGGTCTTCCTGGGCTGGGAGGGTGGAGGGCCTGCCCTCACACAAAGGACTGCCACACCCCCTACTGGGACCCTGGCAGACAGGATTGAACTGAAAGGGGACCTGGTGCACTTCTTAGCCACTCTTTGAAGTCTCCCCCACTTCAAAGGCACATTTGGGTATAAAACAGGGCCTCTGCCCTACCTCATCAGACACTTGCTGGAGAAGAAACCGGAACCAGAAACTACATCCTGCCAAGAAGAACTGCCTGGCTGCTCAAAGGACTCACCTGTCTGCTTTCTACAAAGGACTGCTGTCTTGCTGTTGCCCTGCTGCCTTGCTGAACTCTTGTCTGGCTGTGAAAGTGCTCTCCAAGGGCTTGGATAGAGCTTGCCTCCTGTTCCTTGAAGTCTCAGGACCAAAAAGACTTCTTCCTTTCACTTGGACGCTCCGTGCGCCGAAAATTTCGACGCACAGCTTGTTTCGCGGCGAGAAAAACGCCGCACACCGACGCTGATCGACGCGACGCCCTCGGGACGATCGAGACTTCGACGCACAACCTCGCAAGGACAAAGCCGCTCGACTTTCCAGGAGAAATCGACGCGACGCCCACCGTGAGTGCAAAACTTTGCCGCACGGCCTCGCAAGGACAACGCCGCCCGACTTCCAAGGAGAAATCGACGCGACGCCTGCCGTGAGACCAAACTTTCGACGCACGGCCTCGCAAGGACAACGCCGCCCGACTTCCAAGGAGAAATCGACGCAACGCCTACCGTGAGATCGAAACTTCGACGCGCAGCCCCGCAGAACGACGCGCAGCCGGAAAACAAGCAGGAGAATCCACGCACAGACCCGGGACATCTGGTAATCCCCGCGATCCACAAAAAGAGACTGTCTGCGCGCCGGAAAACGACGCCCGACTTCCCCGCGTGGAAAAGAACGACGCAAGTCTGTGTGTGCTGAGGAGAAATCGACGCACACACCCCTTTTTCCACGCATCTCTTCTCCTGTGGCCCTCTGAGGAGATTTTCCACCAGAAACCAGGTACTTTGTGCTTGAAAGACACTGTATTGCATTCTAAAGACGTAAGACACTTTATATCACTTCCCTGTGATATTTCTACAATTTTCCATTGCAACTTTATTCTTTTTGACCTACAATTATCCTGATAAATATTATATATTTTTCTAAACACTGTGTGGTGTATTTTTGTGGTGCTATATGGTGGTATTGTATGATTTATTGCACAAATACTTTACACATTGCCTTCTAAGTTAAGCCTGACTGCTCGTGCCAAGCTACCAGAGGGTGGGCACAGGATAATCTTGGATAGTGTGTGACTTACCCTGACTAGAGTGAGGGCTTTTGCTTGGACAGGGGGTAACCTGACTGCCAACCAAAAACCCCATTTCTAACATTGGTGATCAGCGGTGAGGATAGGACTTGTATTTGTGCAGTGACATACAGTAGCTAAGTATTTCACTACCTACCCACAGTTGAAGGTCAACTTGGTTTTTATCTCTTTTTGAAAATCCGTTTTTTCCTGACAATTTTCAAAAACTAAATCCTCACTCAACATGTCTCTGACTGGGTCTCAGACAGGGGACTTTGACCTAGTCCAGTTGGATACATACACGGTCAAACAACTAAGAGGATTCTGCAGGGCATTAAGGGTACCCACCCAAGGAGCCTCCAGAAAGGGGGACTTTCAAGTGGCGCTGAGGGCCTGGGCAGAAGCCCATTTAGAGGATGATGAGGAAGAGGAGCCAGAAAATGGCCCCTCAGAAGGATTTTCACTATCTATGGATGGTGTTACCACTGCAATTGTGCACCCTTCCAGACCAGGGAGCAGTGTCTCCATGCAAAGCCTGACCGCAGAGGAAAGGAGAGAGGAAAGGGAGTTCCAATTACAAATGGCAAAACTGAAAATTGAGGCACAACAGGAGGAGAGGAGGGCAGAAAGAGAAGCCAAACAAGCTGAGGCTGAAAGAGCAGCCAAACAGATTGAAGCTGAAAGAACAGCCAAACAGATTCAAGCAGAAGCTGAAAGGGCAGCCAAACAAGCAGAAGCTGAAAGAGCAGCCAAACAAGTGGAAGCTGAAAGAGCGTTGGCTGAAAAGAAACTATTGTTGGCTCATGAACTGAGTCTCAAGGAGCTGGAGATCAAGGCAAGACAGTCTGAATCCAGCAATAATGGTGGCAGCATACAGACAGGACCTGCTGGAGAAAAGAAGGTTCGTATACCCAAAAATGTGGTGGCCAGTTTTGTGGTGGGAGATGACATAGATAAATGGTTAGCTGCTTATGAAGTTGCACTAAGGGCTCATGAGGTTCCTGAAGGGCAATGGGGGGTAGCTATGTGGGGTTATGTGCCGCCATTGGGGAGGGACACACTTCTCACATTGGATCCACCGGATCAAAACACATACCCACTCCAGAAAGCCACTTTACTTGCCAAGTTTGGGCTGACCCCTGAGGGATACCGTCAGAGGTTCAGGGACAGCACCAAACAAACCACACAAACATGGGTAGATTTCTTTGATTTCTCTAGTAAGGCACTGAATGGATGGGTGCGGGGCAACAAAGTAGCAGATTATAAAGGTTTATATGACTTGATCCTGAGAGAGCATATGCTTAATGTTACTTATACCGATTTGCGCCAGCACCTAGTGGATAGTAAGCTGACTGATCCCAGGAAGCTTGCTGAGGAGGCGGACCTCTGGGTTAGCACCAGAGTGTCCAAAAAGGTACCTGGGGGGGACTCCCACAAAGGTGGTCAGGGTTCCCAACAGAAGAAAGAGGGGGGAGATAAACTTACAGATAAGGAACTCTCTAAAGGCCCCCAAAAGAATTCCCAGGGAGGGGGTGGCAACCCTTCCTTTTCCAAATTTGGGAAGAAGCCAGGGACATTTGACAGGTCAGGAAAATCTAGCCCCAAATGCATGGAGTGTTACCAATATGGTCACTACAAAGGCGATCCACAGTGCCCCAAGAGGGCACCGTCCACTACCGGACAGGCACCTGGGTTGACTAGTGTAGCACTCGGGGGGGAGATGGACCCAACTAGCTTTGGGGAGCAGGTAGAGATTTCCCTAGTGTCCCTGGGAGAAGGAGAAATGATGTCCAAGGTCCACATGCCTAAAAATACTTCCAAGTACCGGCAGTGGGTCCTCATTGATGGGCAGAAGGTGGAGGCTCTGCGTGACACAGGAGCCAGTATGACTACTATCAAGAGTCAGCTGGTGTCCACAGAGCAGATAATCCCTAATACATTCCACCAGGTCATAGTCGCTGACAATCGCGAGAGTCACCTACCGGTGGCTCGGGTTCCCTTTGAGTGGGGGGGGTCTCTGGTACTCTGAAAGTAGCTGTGAGTCCTGCCATGCCTGTAGATTGTCTGTTAGGCAATGATCTAGAGCATACTGCTTGGAAAGAAGTAGAGCTCAGATCGCACCTGGAGATGTTAGGGTTACCTGAGTGGGTCTGCATGACCACCCGGTCCATGGCTGACCGAGAGGGAAGTCAAGGGCATCTGGAGCCTGGAACGATGGCCCAGGGAGCTGCCAAGAGGAGGGACAAGGGGCGCGGGAAACCAGCCCCAGAAGTTCCCACAGTGGCTGACGGGGCTCCTGAGGAGGAGACTCCCGAGCCAACTGGGGAAGACATTGCCACCCTAGGTGACTTACCGGAGCTTGCTGGCTGGCAAGTTGAGGGTGGACCCACCAGGGAGGAATTCTGCAAGGCGCAGAAAGAGTGTCCCACTCTAGAAGGGTTGAGGAAACAAGCCTTAAACCAGGCAGCAGGTGACGCCTCTGGCAATCACCACCTATATTGGGAGAATGATCTCCTCTACAGTGAGCCTAGGGTTCCGGTCTTTGGGGCAGCACGTGTGCTGGTGGTCCCCCAATGTTACCGAGCCTTCCTACTGGGTCTGGCTCACGACATTCCCCTGGCAGGACATTTGGGACAAGACAAGACCTTCAACAGGCTTGTCACCCACTTTCACTGGCCCAAAATGAGGACACACTCAGACAAATTCTGCAGGGCTTGTCCTACCTGCCAGGCTAGTGGTAAAGCAGGAAAGAGGGTTAAAACCCCCCTGATTCCACTTCCTGTCGTTGGCACCCCCTTTGAAAGGGTGGGCGTCGACATTGTTGGCCCCTTGGACCCCAAAACTGCCTTAGGCAACAGGTTTATCCTGGTTTTGGTGGACCATGCCACCCGGTACCCAGAGGCAATCCCTCTGAGGACCGTAACTGCATCGGTGGTAGCCAGAACCCTGATGGGGATATTTACCCGTGTGGGATTCCCCAAGGAGATAGTGTCTGACAGAGGCACTAACTTCATGTCCGCGTACATGAAGCATCTGTGGGATGCGTGTGGTGTAACCTACAAGTTCACCACACCCTATCACCCCAGTCTAATGGGCTTGTGGAGAGATTCAACAAGACCCTGAAAGGCATGATTGGTGGCCTCCCTGAGGCCATGAGGCGTAAATGGGACGTCCTCTTACCATGCCTTCTCTTTGCTTACAGAGAGGTCCCCCAGAGGGGGGTAGGGTTCAGTCCCTTTGAGCTTCTCTATGGGTACCCCGTCAGGGGACCCTTAAGCATTGTCAAGGAGGGATTGGAGAACGCTCCAAAGACACCCCCTCAGGACGTGGTCAGCTACATGTTGGCCCTCCGCAATCAGATGACCCGCTTCTGGAAAGAGGCCCAAAGTAACCTGGAGGCCAGTCAAGAGGTGATGAAACAATGGTATGACCAGAAGGCCACTCTGGTAGAGTTTCAACCTGGAGACAAAGTGTGGGTAATGGAGCCAGTAGAGCCCAGAGCTCTCCAGGACCGCTGGTCTGGCCCATTTGAAATAAAGGAGCGGAAAGGGGAGGCCACTTACCTAGTGGACCTCCAAACCCCTAGGAACCCCCTAAGGGTGCTCCACGTGAACCGACTAAAAGCTCATTTTGAGAGGTCGGAGATCAACATGCTTCTGGTCACAGATGAAGGAATGGAAGAGGAGAGTGAACCTCTCCCTGACCTCCTCTCTGCCCAAGAAGGTGATGGGTCCGTAAGCGGGGTCATTCTGTCTGACTCCCTGACTCTAAACCAGAAAGGAGACTGCTATGAGCTGTTGGAGCAGTTCTCCCCCCTCTTCTCCCTTACTCCTGGACTGACCCACCTCTGTGTTCATGATATTGACACCGGTGACAGTCTCCCTGTGAAGAACAAAATTTACAGGTTGTCAGATAAGGTGAAGGCCAGCATCAAGGAGGAGGTCTCCAAGATGTTGACGCTAGGGGTTATTGAGAAGTCCAGTAGTCCCTGGGCCAGCCCAGTGGTGTTGGTCCCCAAGGCTACTGCCCCCGGCGCGAAGCCAGAACTCCGGTTCTGCGTGGACTACCGGGGTCTCAACTCAGTCACACGGACTGATGCTCACCCCATCCCCCGAGCTGATGAGCTCGTGGACAGGCTAGGCGCTGCCAAGTTCCTGAGTACGTTTGATCTTACTTCAGGGTACTGGCAGATCGCCCTGACTGAGGGGGCTAAGGAAAGGTCCGCCTTTTCCACCCCTGACGGCCATTACCAGTTCCGGGTGATGCCGTTTGGATTGAAAAATGCCCCCGCTACCTTCCAACGGTTGGTTAACGGGGTCCTGGCTGGCAAGGATGCCTTCTGTGCAGCCTACCTGGATGACATAGCTGTCTACAGTTCCAGCTGGGAGGAACACCTGCTCCACCTCAAGGAGGTGCTTCAGGCCCTGCAACAGGCAGGCCTGACCATCAAGGCTAGTAAGTGCCAGATTGGGCAGGGTTCCGTGGTGTACTTGGGACACCTAGTAGGTGGTGGCAAGGTGCAGCCACTCCAGGCCAAGATCGAAACTATCAAGGCCTGGCAACCACCTCGAACCCAGACTGAGGTGAGAGCCTTTTTAGGCCTCACCGGATACTACCGCAGGTTTGTCAAGGGCTATGGTACCATTGTGTCCCCCTTGACAGAACTCACGTCCAAGAAGCAACCTAGGTTGGTGAATTGGACAGAGGCTTGTCAGAAAGCCTTTGACGCCCTGAAGGAAGCCATGTGCACGGCCCCCGTGCTCAAGGCCCCTGACTACTCCCAGGAATTTATCGTGCAGACAGACGCTTCAGAGCATGGCATAGGGGCAGTCCTAGCACAGCTAAATGAGGAGGGCCAAGATCAACCGGTAGTCTTTATTAGCAGAAGGCTATTACCACGGGAACAGAGGTGGAGTGCTATTGAAAGAGAAGCTTTTGCTGTGGTCTGGGCACTGAAGAAGCTGAGGCCCTACCTGTTTGGGACTCACTTCCTAGTTCAGACAGACCACAGGCCCCTCAGATGGCTCATGCAGATGAGGGGTGAGAATCCAAAACTTCTGATGTGGTCCATTTCCCTACAGGGGATGGACTTTACGGTGGAACATCGCCCAGGGGTTGACCACGCCAATGCTGATGGTCTCTCCAGGTACTTCCGCCTTAGCGATGAGAGCTCCCAGGAGGTCGGGTAGCTCTCCCCACTTTCAGCTGGGGGGGACACATGTTAGACCTGACAGCCTTAGGGTAGTCACCCCTAACTTTTTGCCTGCCTCCCTCCTCTTTTTGGATACTGTTTTTGCTGGTTTTTAGACTCTGCGCACTTTACCACTGCTAACCAGTGATAAAGTGTATATGCTCTCTCTCTGTAAACATGGTAACATTGGATCATACCTGATTGAACTATTTAATCTACTTATAAGTCCCCAGTCATGTGCACTCCAGGTGCCTAGGGCATATAGATTAAATGCTACTAGTGGACCTGCAGCACGGATTGTGCCACCCACTTAAGTAGCCCCTCTTCCTTGTCTCAGGCCTACCATTGCTAGGCCTGTGTGTGCAGTTTCACTGCCACCTCGACTTGGCATTTAAAAGTACTTGCCAAGCCTAGAACTCCCCTTTTTCTGCATATAAGTCACCCTTAATGTGTGCCCTGGGTATCCCCTAGAGCAGGGTGCTGTGTAGGTAAAAGACAGGACATGTACCTGTGTAGTTATATGTCCTGGTAGTGTAAAACTCCTAAATTCGTTTTTGCACTACTGGGAGACCTGCTCCCTTCATAGGCTAACATTGGGGCTGCCCTCATACACTGTTGAAGTGGCAGCTGCTGATCTGAAAGGAGCAGGGAGGTCATATTTAGTATGGCCAGAATGGTAATACAAAATCCTACTGACTGGTGAAGTCGGATTTAATATTACTATTCTAGAAATGCCACTTTTAGAAAGTGAGCATTTCTTTGCACTTAAATCCTTCTGTGCCTTACAATCCACGTCTGGCTAGGTTTAGTTGACAGCTCCTTGTGCATTCACTCAGACACACCCCAAACACAGGGTACTCAGCCTCACTTGCATACATCTGCATTTTGAATGGGTCTTCCTGGGCTGGGAGGGTGGAGGGCCTGCCCTCACACAAAGGACTGCCACACCCCCTACTGGGACCCTGGCAGACAGGATTGAACTGAAAGGGGACCTGGTGCACTTCTTAGCCACTCTTTGAAGTCTCCCCCACTTCAAAGGCACATTTGGGTATAAAACAGGGCCTCTGCCCTACCTCATCAGACACTTGCTGGAGAAGAAACCGGAACCAGAAACTACATCCTGCCAAGAAGAACTGCCTGGCTGCTCAAAGGACTCACCTGTCTGCTTTCTACAAAGGACTGCTGTCTTGCTGTTGCCCTGCTGCCTTGCTGAACTCTTGTCTGGCTGTGAAAGTGCTCTCCAAGGGCTTGGATAGAGCTTGCCTCCTGTTCCTTGAAGTCTCAGGACCAAAAAGACTTCTTCCTTTCACTTGGACGCTCCGTGCGCCGAAAATTTCGACGCACAGCTTGTTTCGCGGCGCGAAAAACGCCGCACACCGACGCTGATCGACGCGACGCCCTCGGGAAGATCGAGACTTCGACGCACAACCTCGCAAGGACAAAGCCGCTCGACTTTCCAGGAGAAATCGACGCGACGCCCACCGTGAGTGCGAAACTTTGCCGCACGGCCTCGCAAGGACAACGCCGCCCGACTTCCAAGGAGAAATCGACGCGACGCCTGCCGTGAGACCAAACTTTCGACGCACGGCCTCGCAAGGACAACGTCGCCCGACTTCCAAGGAGAAATCGACGCGACGCCTACCGTGAGATCGAAACTTCGACGCACAGCCCCGCAGAACGACGCGCAGCCGGAAAACAAGCAGGAGAATCCACGCACAGACCCGGGACATCTGGTAATCCCCGCGATCCACAAAAAGAGACTGTCTGCGCGCCGGAAAACGACGCCCGACTTCCCCGCGTGGAAAAGAACGACGCAAGTCTGTGTGTGCTGAGGAGAAATCGACGCACACACCCCTTTTTCCACGCATCTCTTCTCCTGTGGCCCTCTGAGGAGATTTTCCACCAGAAACCAGGTACTTTGTGCTTGAAAGACACTGTATTGCATTCTAAAGACGTAAGACACTTTATATCACTTCCCTGTGATATTTCTACAATTTTCCATTGCAACTTTATTCTTTTTGACCTACAATTATCCTGATAAATATTATATATTTTTCTAAACACTGTGTGGTGCATTTTTGTGGTGCTATATGGTGGTATTGTATGATTTATTGCACAAATACTTTACACATTGCCTTCTAAGTTAAGCCTGACTGCTCGTGCCAAGCTACCAGAGGGTGGGCACAGGATAATCTTGGATAGTGTGTGACTTACCCTGACTAGAGTGAGGGCTTTTGCTTGGACAGGGGGTAACCTGACTGCCAACCAAAAACCCCATTTCTAACAACCATCAATTGCCCCAATAATGTTGGGGATATGTCCCATTGCATTGAAGTCAGCTTTCACTGTGGCCAAATCCTCCACCTGGGAGAAAACGATGTAGCTGAGTATGTGTTTAATCAAGGCAGACAACATTCTGGTCAGTACTATTGAGAACATTGGCTGAGACATTCTTGCTGCCATGCTCACTGTAACTTGAAAGGAGCCAGTTGCCAGGAAATGGAGCACTGATAGCACTTGCACAAGTGGGGGATCCCAGTGGGGTGACAGATAGCAGATATTAGGTCAGGCTCCAATTGGGCACACAGCTCTGTGATTGTGGCCCTGTCCAGTCTATAGGTGAGGATAATGTGCCTGTCTTCCATTGTTGCCAAGTCCACCAGGGGTCTGTACGCGGGGGTATGTCTTCATCTCCTATTCATCCGCAGCGGTTGCAATCTATGGGGCAAAATGGTGAGGAGCTGGTTATTATCTCTTATTTCCAACCACTACACTTCAATGCATGTCATGATTGTAACAGTATTATGTTAGAGAGGAGCCCTCGCCTGCCCCCACTACCCTCTGAAACGGGATCTGCCTCTGAAACGGGATCTCAGGTAACTCCTCTGACGTTGTGGGCCGTTGCAGGAGGCGGTCAAATACCACTGTACAACTCCTCATTGGTTAACATTGGGCCCTATGAGTTACAGTGGCCAATGGTGATGTAGGCTGGCGGTGAAGGTATGCACCACCACGGACGTGACCTCCATTTTCTATCTGTTCACTCACTTGCTACTTGACGTCCAACAGGAGAGGACCTACACTGCAAGTGCTGCTGTGACCTGTGTCTGGAACTGACCATGGCTTGTGTCACTGGGGAAAGGGCCCCTTCCTTACCTCGGCGGAGTTGGAGAGACTGGTGGATGGGGTCTTACCCCAGTACCGAATGCTGTATGGGCCTCCAGACCAACAGGTGAGTACACCATGAGTATGATGCATGGGGTGTGAATTCATGGAGTGCTGTGTGTGAAGGACTCATGCAGTTGGGGTTGGTGGCTGGGCCCTGGGCAGCGTGCTGCATGCATGGTGGGCCTTGTCTGTGCTAATGGGGATGGGAAGAGGCATGGTGGGCCATGAGTGTAACAGGCAGGACGGTCGGACTAATATCTTTCCCTGTGTCCATTTCCCTACAGATCAGCACCCATCAGAAAAAGGGTACATGGCGTGCCATTGCCAAGGACGTGCGGACCCTGTGGGGTCTACGGCAGGCGGAGCACTCACTGTTGCATACGGTGGGAGGACCTGAGATGCTGGGCAAGTAAGAAGGCAGAGGCCCAGCTGGGGATGGCCTCTCAACGAGGAAGGGGGGCCTGTCGAACCCTCACCCCGATGGCCTGCATACTGGCGGTGGCCTATCCGGAGCTGGATGGGCACTTGGGGGCATCACAGCAGCCACAAGGGGGTGAGTACAGTGCCCCAATATACAACTTGTGCATGGTGGGTTGGTATGCGGGTGGGGGATGTGTACCTGTGGGTTCCCCTAGCCCAGGCCTGACATTGCAGCGTAGGTCCCATGTTGGACAGGGTTCTGATGTAAAATACCCCCAACCAAGCTAGTAGGCATCCACTACTGGGCAGGGGTCTGTGGGTCTCAGGTATGTTGCAAGTGGTGTTAGTTGTCCCTATCACTGGGCTGGTGACTAGCATTGTGACTGGTAGTGCATTGCATAGTGCGCAGGGCTGTTCCCTCTGTGAGTGTGTGTCGTGTACGCCAACATTGGTGTTGTTTGCTTCATTGACCAAGTGTATCCTTTATCTCGCCGCCCCCTTTTTCTTTTATCACCCTGTCCTTATGTGCATTAGCATCATCTGGCTGAGGAGCTGAGGCACCGGCGACACAGGGAACTGCATCCACCAGGGCCCAGGAGGCCGAATCTACCGACGGTGAGGGCACCAGTGGGACGGGGGGCGAGGGGAGCACCACGGCGGATACAGGAGAGGTCAGTACTGACACGGATTCCTCCTCCGATGGAAGCTCCCTGGTGGTTGCGGACACCACTGTGCCCACCCCAGCTACAGGTACAGCCGCAACCCCCCGTACCAGCACCACCCTCCCAGCAGACCCTCAGCGTGTTTCCCGTGCCCGCTCACCCAGGAGGGTGGGCATCTCCTTCGCCCCAGGCACCTCAGGCCCTGCCCCAGTTAGCCCTGCTGCCCTGAGTGAGGAGGCTATTGACCTCCTGTGATCCATCTCTGTTGGGCAGTCAACCATTGTGAATGCCATCCAGGTAACCAGCCCAATTGCAACAGACAAATGCATTCCTGGAGGGCATTCACACTGGCATGGCGGCCCAACAGAGATCAATCCAGGCCTCCTCTCTGATGGCAGCCATTGTCCCTGTTTCTAGCCTCCCCCTCCAGCTTCCTCTGCCCAATCCCATTCCCCTCAACCCCACCTATCCCAAGCACATGCTCAGACGAGCATGCACCCAGGACAACACACAAGAGTGGACATGGCAAACACCATCCAGATGCAGACATACCAACATCCACTTCCTCCACTGTGGCCCCCTCCTCCTCATTGTCAAACTCCTTCCCAGTTGCGTCTACACTCACACCTGCATGCACTACATCCTCATCCACTACCCCCATCACCAGCACACCTATCAGCACACGCCCCTTACTGGCAGTCACCACCCCCACATCCATGCACACGTCCCCTGTGTCCTCTGCCACTGTGTCTGTGCCCCCTCCTCCCAAAGTACACAAACGCAAGCATTCAAACACCCAACAGCCATCCACACAGCCATCCACCTCACAACAGCATCCAGCACATGCACTTGCACCCAAACACAGCAGACAGACACCTCCTACAACCACTCCCTCTACCTCCACTCTCAGACATCACCCACTTCCCGTCCCAATGTCCCTAAGAAGCTTTTCCTCTCCACCTTTGACCTCTTCCCTAGCCCTACCCACCGCGTCCCTCACTTCAGGCCAGGGTGGTGAGAGCCCAACCCAGCACCTCAGCCACCCAGTCCAGGGGCACAGTAGTGTCCACAGCTACACCAGGTGGGAGAGGATCCCGGGCACCAGGCAGCCACACTGATAAGGTGCCTGCACCAAGTGATGCAAGGAAGGGCAAGGAGGCACCCCCAGCTCCTGCAAAGAAGGGAAAGGAGGCACCCCCAGCTGCTGCAAAGAAGGGCAAGGAGGCACCCCCAGCTGCTGCAAAGAAAAGCAAGGAGGCACCCCCTGGTGGTAAAAGGCAGGGCAAGGAGCAGTCCCCAGCTGCTGCCAAGAGGAGCAAGGAGCCCTCCCAAGCTGCTGGCAGGAAGGGCAAGGGGCCTACACAAGTAGGCAAAAAGGGCCAGAGGCTGCAGAGGATGGGCTGGAGCATCCCCCCCACCATTGCCAGCACCGCCACCAGCACCACTGCCAGCACCGCCACTAGCACCGCCACCAGCACCACTGCCAGCAGCACCCCGAGTGGGCAGCCGTGCGAGGCTGCAGGGGAAGGGCTGGAGCCTCCCCCCACCACTGCCAGCACCGCCACCAGCACCACTGCCAGCAGTAGAAGCCCGAGTGGACAGCCATCCGAGGCTGCAGGGGAAGAGCTGGGGCCTCCCCCCACCACTACAAGCACCGCCACCATCACCACTGCCAGCAGCAGCACACCGCCACTGCCACCATTGAGCAGCCGTCACCACCGGTGGACAGTGTGTAGTCCTGCATCCATGGGTTATTGTGCAGCCTGGCCCCTGCAAATCCTCTGGGTCTGACACCGAGGTGAGAGACTATGACCTTGCACTCCCCAAGATCTGCATCACAGGGCACAATGCCACCTCCAGAACCAGTGGAGAAGCCATCCACTCACCGCATCCTTCCCAGGATGAAGCACACTGGGCACCGTGTCCCCTCCAGAACTAGTGAAGCCACCCAATCACTGCATCCTTCCCAGGATGAAGCACACTGGGCACAATGCCCCCTCCAGAACCAGTGGAGAAGCCATCCACTAGCGAGACTGTGGCCTTGCACTCCCCAGGACCAAGCAGTGGGCAAATCACCCACTTGAGAGACTGTGGCCTTGCACTCCCCAGGACCAAGCAGTGGGCAAATCACCTACTTGAGAGAATGTGGCCTTGCACTCCCCAGGACTAAGCAGTGGGCAAATCACCCACTTGAGAGACTGTGGCCTTCCACTCTCCAGGACAGAGTGATGGGCATGTTGCCCCCTCCAGGACCAGTGGCGTTGTACCATCTTCCGGCTGAGGTGCCCCCCCATTCCACATCCCCCTGAGGTGCCTGTCTATTCTTGACCTGATGCCCCTGCAGTGTTCTCTCCGTGTTGTTGCAGGGGTGAGGTTGTGCCTTGGACTTTGTGATGTGGCCCTGTGGCCCACGGACATTGAGGACTGGGCAGTGTCCCTTGCATTGTAAATATGTTTATACTTTTTGATTTGGATGCATGTATTACTAATATATTTATCTTATTACACTCTTTTTACTCTATTTTGGTTGTCCTTGTATTATTCCTGAAAGGTACGGGGTGAATATGTAATGTTATTGCATCTGGTTGTGTGTGTGGTGTTGGGGGTGGGGGAGTTGCATGTGTGTCACCCTATTTTTCCTCCCCCATCCCCTGTGTGCTAGGCGGCAATACTCACCGTGGTCGTCTTCGCCAGCATTGGTGTTCATAGTGGAGCAGCAGGTAGAAGAGCATGGGGAAGACATGCAACTCGAGCTCCATGGCGGCGTGGTTCTTCCTTGAGTGTCCAGAGGTGAGTCGTTTCCCTTCTGTGCAGTGTTTCCACCAGGCTTTTGACGTTGTTGGTACCGCCCTGGAAAAGGTGGCGGATAGGTGGGTCATATTACTGTGGGTGGTACTTTGTCTTCCGTCTGGCTGTTGGCGGTTACCGCCGTGGTGCCTGTTGATTTCGCCCTGGCGGTCGGTGTGTTAAAGTGGCTGTCTGTCTGAGCGGTTTCTGCCGTGGTCATAATTTCATATTTCTTACCTCTGGCAAGTTGGCGGTATTACCTCGGCTTTATCACCGACCGCCAGGGTTGTAATGAGGGCCTTAATGTCTTTCACAGACATCTGCAGTGATCTGACAGTCACAAGTTTGCATTCCAAAAAGATATACTCAGCCTTCTATCTTTCCAAGATGAATCAATGAAGTATCATTAAAAATGGTAATAATATCATCTGCTATTCGCAGAGCTTTGAGGCAGCATTTGTGTAGTACGGCGTTCTCTATAAAAACAGATTATTGGTGCTGTACTGTAGTCTTTTAAAGATTTTCTATGAATCCCGTGTTATGTATGAACATATAAGCATTTTTGACCTTTTAAATATTTATAATAATGTAGAAGGTGAGGTAAAAGAGCCTCCAGCCTTATCCTCTGTGTATTTGCAGAACAAGGCACAGATCACTCCTCCCTCGTCCCATGGGGTCCAGATTGCGCTTCTGCAGATGCCAGTGTGTCAGGATGTGCCAGACTCCATCTTCATTACTTACGCCTTAATCTCCCCTCCTCCTGTCTCATAGGAATGGCATGAACTGCATCCTTTAGGGGGCCTTATTTCTCTTTCTAATCCTTCTACCCCAGGCTGGCCACCCTTTCCCACACGCAGATGGTGCAGGAGTTGAAATGATGAGGGAACATTGCATTTGAAAGTGCGCCCTCTCTGTTCCTTTGTGTTACCTGATGTTTAACCCCTTGGGTGCCCTGGACGTAAAGGGTTACATCCTGGTCAGCACCGCTCGGGTGCCCAGGACATAACTGTTACGTCCAGCTAGGGGCCCACGGGGGAAGCGCTAGCGCTCCCCCTGGGGGCCTGGCACCTCCCTCCCCTGGGCAGGGATGGAAGGGGAATTGCTTCCCCTTCCACCCCCACCCCGAGGTATCTGATAACGTCAGCTTGCGATCTTTGTTAATTGAATAAGGGGAGCGGCCCCTTGGGCAAGGGCTGCTCCCCAGGGGGGCAATGTATTTTTATGCCATTTCTGCCCCCCCTGAGGGCAGATCAGCCTATTATAATTAGGCCGATCAAACCGCTGGACACCAGGGATAATTTTGTTTTATTTTTTTTATGTATGTGGGGAGCGACCCCTTAGGCAAGGGTCGCTCCCTTGGGGGAAAATGTACTTTTAGGCCATTTCTGCCCCTCTTGGGGGGCAGATCGGCCTATTTTTATTAGGCCAATCTGTCCCCAAGGGGGGTAGAAACCACTCGACACCAGGGAATTTTGTTTTTATTTATGTTTATACATAAGGGGAGCGGCCCCTTGGGCAAGGGCCGCTCCCCAGAAGGGCAAAATACTTTTAGGCCTTTTCTGCCCCCCCCCGGGACAGATCAAGTTATTATAATTAGACACCCCTAGACACCAGGGACATTTTTTTTTTATGTTTCCTTTTTTTTTTTTTTAAGGGGAGCGACCCCTTTTTCAAGCGTCGCTCTCCTGGGGGGCAAATTGTCTTTAGGCCATTTCTGACCCCCTTGGGGGCAGATTGGCCTATTTTTGTTAGGCCAATCTGTCCCTAAGGGGGGCAGAAACCACTAGACACCAGCGTTTTTTATTTTTTGCGTCAATTTCATTCAATGGGAGCGACCCCTTAGGCAAGGGTCGTTTCCTTCTGAGGCAAATTTATTTTAGGCCATTTCTGCCCCCCTTGGGGGCAGATCAGCCTATTTTTACTAGGTTGTTTTGCCCCCATGGGGGGCAGAAACCACTAGGCACAAGGGATTTTTTTTTGCACCAATTTCACGCAAGGGAAGCACCCCTAAGGCAAGGGTCGCTCCCCGGGGGGGGAGGATTTATTTTAGGCCATTTGTGCTCCCCTTGGGGGAAGATCAGCCTATTTCTATTAGGCCAATCTGCCTCCGGGGGTCAGAAACCACTTAGGCACCAGGGGTTGGTGTGTGTGTTTTGTATGGGGGGGCAGCCCCTTGGGCAAGGGTCGCTCCCCATGAGGGGCACATTACTGGGGGCAGATCAGCCTATTTTTGGAAGGCCCATCTACCCCCAGGGGGGCAGAAAGCCCACTAGAGACCAGGGAAGATTTTTCCAAAATAAGAGGGTGGGGTATGGCCCTACCCCCACCCCAAACAATGGGGCCAAAGTTGTTCTGCCCACCGGTGGGCAGATGGGGCAATTACCCTGGATCCACTCCCCGGGGGGGGCAGAAAGCATACTAGATGCCAAAGAATTAAAAAAATATCTAAAATAGTGGGATGGTGGCTACCAAAAAGTATGGACCTGGTTATGCCCCCACCCCAACTGAAGGGAGTAACAGTCTTTCATCTCTCCCCCTGCACACTAAAACATCTTATCTCACAGCAAGCAAGAGGACATTTGATTATTTGGGGTTTTGGTTTTACATTTGGGCCATGATAGCTTGGCTAACTCTCAAAATCGTCCCACTTGGAATGGTGAGGGCTGCACTTTTTGGACTTTGGGACACTACCATGTAGAAAACTCCACAAGACCCAGACACTGAAAATTAAACATCTGGATGATGAAAAATGGTGTGGTGTGCTTCACATGCACCCTGCATCATTTTCTTACCTACAATGCCCTGCAAACCTCCAACTTTGCTGAAAATCACACATTTTTCCCACATTTCTGTGATGGAACCTTCCGGAATCTGCAGGAATCAACATAATTCCTACCACCCATCATTGTCCCATATATACCGATAAAAGTTCTACTGCACTTGTCAGCCTAAATATGCTTTTTTTCCAAACTGCCCTTTTGGACCCGCTTTGGTTCCCCCTCAATTTCAACATGTTTTTGGCTTTTCCCTGTCACAGGCACTTGGGCCACCTACACAAGTGAGGTACCATTTTTACCGGGAGACTGAGGGGAATGTTGGGTGGTAGGAAATTTGTCCTGGTCCGGTGATCCCACACAGGAATGTGGGAAAAATATGATTTTTTAGCTACATTTGAGGTGTGCTGAGGATTCAGAGTAAGAAAACATTGGGGGATCCACGCAAGTCACACCTCCCTGGATTCCCTCAGGTGTCTAGTTTACAGGAACATTGGGGATTGGTAAGTTTCCTATTTAGGCCCAGGACCAAAAAGGCAGGTTGTCCCCCTGCAAGAACAGGTAGTTCAATATTTGATAATTGGGGCATTTCCTTTAATGGGCACTAGGCCTACCCACACAAGTGAGGTACCATTTTTATTGGGAGACTTGGGGGAACGCTGGATGGAAGGAAATTTGTGGCTTCTCTCAAATTCCAGAACTTTCTGTCACCGAAATGTGAGGAAATTTTTTTTTTTTTGCCCAAAGTTTGAGGTTTTCAAAGGATTCTGGGTAACAGGACCTGGTGAGAGCCCCACAAGTCACCCAATCTTGGATTCCCCTAGGTGTCTAGTTTTCAAAAATGCCCAGGTTTGGTAGGTTTCCCTAGGTGCCGGCTGAGCTACAGGCTAAAATTCACAGCTAGGCACTTTTGGGGGAACGTGATGTGTCCACGTTGTGTTTTGGGGCATTTCCTGTCGTGGGCACTAGGCCTACCCACACAAGTGAGGTACCATTTTTATCGGGAGACTTGGGGGAACACAGAATAGCAAAACAAGTGTTATTTCCCCTTAACTTTCTCTACATTTTTTCCTTCCAAATGTAAGACAGTGTGTAAAAAAGACGTCTATTTGAGAAATGCCCTGTAATTCACATGCTAGTATTGGCACCCCCGGAATTCAGAGATGTGCAAATAACCACTGCTTCTCAACACCTTATCTTGTGCCCATTTTGGAAATACAAAGGTTTTCTTGATACCTATTTTTCACACTTTATATTTCAGCAAATGAATTGCTGTATACCCTTTATAGAATGAAAACCCATTGCAAGGTGCAGCACATTTATTGGCTCTGGGTACCTAGGGGTCTTGATGAACCTACAAACCCTATGTATCCCCACAACCAGAAGAGTCCAGCAGACATAACGGTATGTTGCTTTAAAAAATCGCATATCGCAGAAAAAAGTTACAGAGTAAAACGTGGAGAAAAATTGCTGGTTTTTTCACCTCATTTTCAATTTTGTTTTTTATTTCAGCTGTTATTTTCTGTAGGAAACCCTTGTAGGATCTACACAAATTACCCCTTGCTGAATTCAGAATTGTGTCTACTTTTCAGAAATGTTGAGCTGTCTGAGATCCAGCATTGGTTTCACACCAATTTCTGTCACTAACTGGAAGGAGGCCGAAAGCACAAAAAATAGTAAAAATGGTGCATGTCCCAGGAAAATGGCAAAATTGAAAAATTGGGTTTTCTGATTCAAGTCTGCCTATTCCTGAAAGCCGGTAAGGTGCTGATTTTAGCACTGCAAATCCTTTGTTGATGTGATTTTCAGTGAAAAAACCACAAGCCTCCATCTGCAGCCCTGTTTTCCCATTTGTTTTTAAATACCACATTTTCGCTGTATTTTGGCTAATTTCTTGGTCTCCTTCAGGGGAGCCCAAGAACCCTGGGTACCTCTAGAATCCTATGATTTTGGAAAAAAAGGACGCAAATTTGGTGTGGGTAGCTTATGTGGACAAAATGTTATGAGGGCCTAAGCGTGAACTGGCCCAAATAGCCAAAAAAAGGCCTGGTACCTGGTCGGAAAATTCCTGGCAGCGAAGAGGTTAAAAAAAAACCACACATGGTGCACACACACACCTTTTGCTTTGTAGTGGAGAGCACAGCCAACAGGATACGCTGTATGCTGATTGCTAAATAACCTCTCTCCGGGTATCACAATCTGGGGTGTGCAGCTGTCTTAACCTTAAATCCTGACTATCAATAACCCATTTACGCGGGAAAGGGAATTCTTGTGTGATCTATTCTTGGCTGTATCCTTTTTCCTGAGACCAGAAAGCACCACCATTTTCATTGAAAAAGTTCTGGTAAACCATCTTTCTCGTTGAGGTAGAGCTGCTATTTGTGATCTCCAGAGGAAGAGCAACCAGAAGCCCACATCAGAGTCGAAGTTGTGGCGTCAGAAGTTAAAGAGGCCCATATTTATACTTTTTCAGCGCCGCATTTGCGTCATTTTTGGACGCAAAATCGGCGCAAACTTACAAAATATAGGGCCAGATGTAGCAAAGTCCCAAATTGCGACTTGCAATTTGCGAGTCCCTGCGACTCGCAAATTGCAAGTCGCAATTTGGGATGCAGAAAGGTGTCTCAGACACCTTCTGCGAGTCGCTATGGGGTCGCAAAGACCCACCTCATTAATATTAATGAGTTGGGTCGCTATGGACCCCATAGCGAGTCAGGGCACTCACGGACATGGAGGCCTGCTGGGAACAGCAGACCTCCATGTCCGTGACTGCTTTTAAATAAAGCAGTTTTTTTTTTCAAAGTGCAACCCGTTTTCCTTAAAGGAAAACGAGCTGCACTTTGAAAAATAAACCGAAACCTTTTGTTTCGGTATTTTTCAGGGCAGGTAGTGGTCCATTGGACCACTGCCTGCTCTGAAAAATTATTTTTTAGGCCAGACACAAAGGGGAAGGGGTCCCATGGGGACCCCTTCCCGTTTGCGACTGAGTTACCATCCACTTCAAGTGGATGGTAACTGCGAGTTCATTTGCGACCGCGAAATTGCATACCAGTGCGACTCGCAAATAGGAAGGGGTCACCCCTTCCTATTTGCGACTCGGAAATGCATTTTGCGAGTCGGTTCCGACTCGCAAAATGCATTTCTACATACCAGATGGGCTTTAGCAACTCGCAAACTGCGTTTTTCGCCGTTTGCGAGTCGCTAAAGCTTTCCTACATCTGGCCCATAGTCTCTCCATGTACAGCAATGGGCATCCGTTTTCTCACATCAGATTTGTCAGTGATTTGGACAAATGTGACATCGTCTCATGTAGGTTTGGAGTTGAGGAATGTTCTGGTTTTGCAAAGGAGAGTCCCTAGCAGACTACAAAAGCATTATACTGTGGGTCGCATTATATCTCATTGCCACAAAGCACCATACAGCACAAATGCCAGACGATTGCAGCGCCTAATGTCATATTCGGTTGATTCAAAGCACTGTAAACACATGTTTCGTATCACTCAGCTTTACTCATTTCATAGTCCTTTAAATGGTGAAAAAACAAATATGGGCTTTGAACATGTAACCACTGGATCCTGAAGATATCTCTAAACGTGCACATTTTGCCACCGAGTCATTTTACCAGTCGGCCTTGATGCTCACCTTCAGAATAAAGATACATATATAGACCAGTATTTAAAATGAGATGAAATGATTATCTGATTGTTTAAGTGTAAGAAGATCAGAGGAATCAGGCCTGCAGCTACTACACAACTGGGACCTTCTTTGTTCTTGTGCAGACTCTGCCCACTCCCTAATCTCTTCGGGTGGCTACGGGTAGAAATACAAACCAAATAGAGAATCTCGGAGGAGGGGGGAAGGGAGGCTGGCTTAGGAGACATCCCATGCCTGCCTCTTCGAAGCATTGATAAACTTTGGGTAAACTGCTGCAGGCCTCTTCACCGAGGGGCACGCTGCAGGATGTGTGATGACTGACAGCAATAGTGCAAATCATATCCAATCGGAAAGAATAGATGCAGGGAAACTCCCACCACACAAGAGAGAGGGACAGGATGGCAGGGAAATTCCCACCACTGATCGTCATAGACTGACGTACCGACTTACAGACTCACTCAAACACTAACGCACCCACTCCTACACCGACTCAGAAATCCACTCACCGAGTCACAGACCCACTCAGAGACTCATGCACCCACTCACAGTCCCACTCAGAGACTCATGCACCCTCTCACAGACCCACTCAGAGACTCATGTATCCACTCAGACACTCACTTTGATACAGATGCGCTCACTCACGGACCCACTCAGACACTTACGTACCCAGTCACAGACCCAGAGACTTGTGCACCAACTCACAGACCCACTCAGACACTCATGCACACATTTACAGACCCACTCAGAGACTGATGCACCACTTACAGACACACTCAAACACTACCGCACCCACTCATACACCCACTCAGAAATTAATGCCCCCAGTCACAAACCCACTGAGAGACTCATGCACCCACTCACAGTCCCACTCAGAGACTCACGCACCCTCTCACAGACCTACTCAGAGACTCATGCAGAGACTCACACACTCACTTAGAGATGCATGGACCCACTCACAGACCCACTCAGACACTTACACACCCAGTCACAGACCCAATCAGAGACTAATGCACGCCCTCACAGACCCATTCAGACACTCTCCCATAAAGGCACTCACACAACCATTCACTCAACCAAACAGCCACTCACACTGACACTAACTCACCCACACAGCTACTCATGCATCCTGTCACTCACTCATACAAGCACTCACACTGCCACTCAGTCACTCATACAGCCATTCACACATCCACTCACTCACCCATATATGTACGCACATACCCTCTCACTCAGCCGCAAAGCCACTGTTGGACTTTTTTGCTTATGCAGGGTCATCCTCAATCTTTTTACCTCCTGCCTCCTATTTTTTCTGACCTGTTGCTGTTGGCTTTTGAACTCTGAGCACTTTACCGCTGCTAACCAGTGTAAAGTGCATATGCTCTCTCTGTCAAATGTGTATGTGATTGGTTTATCCGTGATTGGCATATCTGATTTACTAGTAAGTCCCTCGTAAAGTGCACTAGAGGTGCCAGGGCCTGTAAATCAAATGCTACTAGTGGGCCTGCAGCACTGGTTGTGCCACCCACATAAGTAGCTCTGTAATCATGTCTCAGACCTGTCACTGCAGTGTCTGTGTGTGCAGTTTTAACTGTAAATTCGACTTGGCAAGTGTACCCACTGGCCAGGCCTAAACCTTCCCTTTTCTTACATGTAAGACACCCCCAAGGTAGGCCCTAGGTAGCCCCAAGGGCAGGGTGCAGTGTATGGTTAAGGTAGGGCATATAGTAATGTGTTTTATATGTCCTGACAGTGAAATATTGCTAAATTCGTTTTTCACTGTTGCAAGGCCTGTCCCTCTCATAGGTTAACATGGGGGCTACCTTTAAATCTGATTGAAGTGTAGATTCCCTTTGGGAGCGGATGGACATGTGGAGTTTGGGGTCTTTGAGCTCACAATTTAAAAATACATCTTTTAGTAAAGTTGATTTTAAGATTGTGTGTTTGAAAATGCCACTTTTAGAAAGTGAGCATTTTTTCTTGCTTAAACCATTCTGTGATTCTGCCGTGTTTGTGGATTCCTTGTCTGGGTCAGTTTGACAGTTGGGTTGTTTTTCACCTCGCACTAGACAGTGACACAAAGGGAGCTGGGGTGTAACCTGCATTTCCTGATGAGCCATCTCTGCTAGGAGGGAGGATTGGAGTGGTCACTCTCATCTGAAAGGATTGTGCCTGCCTCTGACACTGCAGACTCCAACCCCCTGGTGTGTGTCTGAGGCCTTGCCTGGGCAAGGCAGGATTTCACAAGTAGGTGTGAGTCCCCTTTGAAGAAAGGTGACTTCAAAGACTAAAATGGGTATAAGAAGGGCACCCAAATCTACAGACTTTAGAAACACTTCTGGAACCAAGAGGAACCTCTGCCTGGAGAAGAGCTGATAGCTGAGGAAGTAGTGCTGCCCTGCCTGTGACTGTGCTTTGTGGAGCTTTCCTGCAGTGCTGCTTCTGCCAGAGTAAGAGGGCAAAGACTGGACTTTGTGTGCCTTCCATCTTGTGAAAAAATCTCCAAGGGCTTGATTTAGAGCTTGCCTCCTGTTGTTTGAAGTCTCAGGGACAGCAAAGACTACTCTCTGCCAGCACCTGGAGTCTCTGGAGAGACTCCTGCTCTGACAAGTGGTGCCCTATCCAGTCCCTGGGCCCTTGAAAGGAAAGCTGGTGGAAATCCAAGGAAATCGACTTCAGCCGACTCCGGACCGACGCCGCTGCTGAATCCGGTAACACCGCCTGCACCTGACGCCGTGACCTTCGCTGGAACGCGACGCTCTTCGCAGGCCCAACGCCGCTGCAGCCCAGCTGAAGTCCATGGCTCCATGGAAGTCGCCGCACCCCGCCGTGACCGACGCCGGTCGAAGCGCGTGGATTCAACATTTCGCACAGACGCCGCGATCCCCGACTTCGCGCATCATCTTGTTTTCAATCTTCACCAAAGGTACTGTACTTGGGGGTCTACACGACTCCATGTCTGGCGCCGCTGGTGTCGGCTTGTTGGGAACGACTCCGTCACGATGCCGTGTTAACATCTCCTCGAAGCATTTTTGTTTCTAAGCGCTATTTTTGAGTATTAATCTTTAAAAATTCATAACTTGACTTGTGTATGTCGGATTTTTGTCGTCTTGGTCTTGTTTTGTTTAGATAAATATTTCCTATTTTCCTAAACTGGTGTTGTGTCATTTTGTAGTGTTTTCATTAAGTTACTGTGTGTGTTGGTACAAATTCTTTACACCTAGCGCTCTGAAGTTAAGCCTACTGCTCTGCCAAGCTACCAAGGGTGTAAGCAGGGGTTAGCTGAGGGTGATTCTCTTTTACCCTGACTAGAGTGAGGGTCCTTGCTTGAACAGGGGGTAACCTGACTGTCAACCAAAGACCCCATTTCTAACAGCCACCAACTCACCAATACAGCCACTCACACTAGCACTCACTCACTTATTGTCAGTCACACAGGTACTCACTCCCCATGCAGTCACTCACACATGCAGTCATACAGACATACATACAGTTACACAGCCACTCATACACCCATACAACCACTCACACACTGAAACAGTCACCCATACAGTCACTCACACAGTATACTCACTCACACATACAGTTATTCACACACCCACTCACTTACTCATACAGATACTATCACATGCAGTCAGTCCCTATACAGTCACTGGCACAGTCACTCACTCACCCATACAGCCACTCACACAAACACTCACTCATCAATAGAGCCACTCACACACCCACTCACTCACCCATACAGCTACTCATGCAACAAGTCACTCACCCATACAGCCACTCACTCAGCCACACACTCACCCATACGCTACTCACACACCCACTTTTTCACCTATACAGCCACTCACGCACCCACTCACTCACCCATCCAGCTTCTCACTCACCCATAAAAGCACGCACACACTCACTCTCACACTCACACAACCACTAACATACCCATTCACACATCCATACAAGCACATCCACATTCACTCACTCACTCATACAGCGATTCACACAGACATGCACTCTCCAAAACACAAACTAACACACCAACTTTCTTAACCACAATCCCACTCACTCGCCCATACAGTCACTGTTAGAAATGGGGTCTTTGGTTGTCAGTCAGGTTACCCCCTGTCCAAGCAAGGAACCTTACTCTAGTCAGGGTAAGTCACTCACAATCCAAATTTTCCTGTGCCCACCCTCGGGTAGCTTGGCACTGAGCAGTCAGGCTGAACTTAGAAGGCAATGTGTAAAGTATTTGTGCAATAATCATACAATACCACTATATAGCACCACAAAAATACACAATACAGTGTTAAGAAAAATATATAACATTTATCTGGATAAATGCAGGTCAAAACGATCAAAGATGCAATTAGTAAAGGTAGAGATATCACTGAAAAGTGATATAAAGTGTCTTAAGTCTTTTAAAAGCAAACTAAGGCCCTCATTATGACCCTGGCACACATGGAAAAAGTGGCGGTAAAACCGCCAACAGGCCGGCGGAAAAAAAAGGAATTGGTCATCCGCCACTTCTCCACTCCGACCGCTGGGCTGGAGACTTCGGTCACCAGCCCAGCGGCCGTCACCAGACCGCCGGCGGTATGAGGACCCTGCATACCGCCATGGATTTCGGGTGGTTTGGAACCACAACAAAATCCATGGCGGTAGGCACTATCAGTGCCAGGGAATTCCTTCCCTGGTACTGATAGAGTCTCCCCCACACCCCTCCCCCACCCTGAGTCCTCCCCCACACCCCTCTGGCACCATCCAAAGGTGGCAGGACACCCCTCACCCCCACCCCCAACATGCACACATTCACAACAACACATACCTGCACACATACAAGCAGACATGCACACAGAACGACCCGCACACATTTTCCATACACACAACACACCCCCCGCATGCATACATGCACTCACACACCTCCTTTACATACTCACATGCACACCCCCATGCACGCACTCAACACACAACACCCCCCACCACCTCCCCTAATGGACGATCAACTTACCTTGTCCGTTGATCCTCCGGGAGGGGACGGGATCCATGGGGGCTGGTCCGCCGCCATCACCCTGTCAATAGAACACCGCCACACCAAATCATGGAACGTGATTCGGTGGGCGGTGTTCTGTTGACGGGGCAATGGAGGTGGAGCAACCTCCACTTCCCCGCCGACCGCCAGTATGGCTGCTGGCGGCTCTCCATCCGAAAAAGGACGGAGGGCGGCCAGCAGTCATAATACGCCACGCGGAAAACTGCCTGCACTGGCGGTTTTCAGCACGGCACTACCCCGGGGGTCTTTGAAAAAGACCGCCGATGTCGAAATGTGGCCTTAAGTCTCTTTCAAGCACAGAGAACCTGGTTAGCGTGAAAAATCTCCGCAAAGGGGCCGCAGAGAAGGAGAAGCATGGAAACAAAGGGGTGTGCGTTGATTTCTCTGGCCGCACACGGTGATGCGTCATTTAGTTTACACGCAGAGACGGCTGTGTGTCGATTTCCTGCGCTCGGTCGTGGATCCTCTTCGGGTTGTGGGGTTTTCAGATGCCCCGGGGATGGTGCGTGGATTTCTTGCACTGGCAGGACAAAGTCACAGGAGCTGCGTCGATCCTGTGGGCGTTGCGTCAAATTTTCTACCGCACAGCAGGCGCTGCGTTGATTCCTCTCTGGAAGTCGGGCTACATCATTCCGGCTCGGCTATGCGTCAATCCAGAGGGCCTTGCGTCGAATTTCCGGTCGCTATGCTGGCGCTGCGTTGATCTCCTCGTTGCGAAGTCGGGCTGCGTCGTTCCGGTTTGGCGTGCAGTGAAATTTTCACCACAGTGCAAGCTGTGCGTCGTTTCTGGCAGGCTGTGCATCGAATTTCGCCGCACAAGGAGTCCTTCTTGAAGAGATGAAGTCTTTTTGGTCCTGAGACTTCACGGCAGCCAGGCAGTTCTTCTTGGCAGGATGCAGGTTTGAGTTACACGTTTCTTCTCCAGGAAGTGTCTGAGTTGGTAGGAGCAGAGGCCCTGTTTACATACCCAAATGCGTCTTTGAAGTGTGGGAGACTTCAAAGAGTGGCTTAGAAGTGCACCAGGTCCCCTTTCAGTTCAATCCTGTCTGCCAGGGTCCCAGTAGGGGATGTGTCAGTCCTTTGTGAGAGCAGGCCCTCCATCCTCCCAGCCCAGAAAGACCCATTTAAAATGCAGATGTATGCAAGTGAGGCTGAGTATCCTGTGTTTGGGGTGTGTCTGAGTGAATGCACAAGGAGCTGTCAACTAAACCCAGCCAGACGTGGATTGGAAGGCACAGAAGGATTTAAGTACAGAAAAATGCTCACTTTCTAAAAGTGGCATTTCTAAAATAGTAATATTAAATCCAACTTCACCAGTCAGCAGGATTTTGTATAACCATTCTGGACATATTAAATATGACCTTCCTACTCCTTTCAGATCAGCAGCTACCACTCAAACAATGCATGAGGGCAGCCCCAATCTTAGCCTATGAAGGGAGCAGGCCTCACAGCAGTGTAAACACGACATGACATGTAAACTACACAGGTACATGTCCTGCCTTTTGCCTACACAGCACCCTGCCCTATGGGTTACCTAGGGCATACCTTAGGGGTGTTTTATATGTAGAAAAAGGGGAGTTTTAGGCTTGGCAAGTACTTTTAAATGCCAAGTCGAATTGGCAGTGAAACTGCACACGCAGGCCTTGCAAGGGCAGGCTTGGGACAAGACTAAGGAGCTACTTAAGTGGGTGGCACAACCAGTGCTGCAGGTCCACTAGTAGCATTTAATCTACATGCCCTAGGCACATATAGTGCACGTTACTAGGGACTTATAAGTAAATTAAATAGTCCAATTGGGTATGAGCCAATGTCACCATGTTTTAAGGAGAGAGCATATGCACTTTAACGCTGATTAGCAGTGGTAAAGTGCGCAGAGTCCTAAAGCCAGCAGAAATGAGGTCAGAAAAAGAGAGGGAGGAAGGGAAAAAGTCTGGGGATAACACTGCAGAAAGGTCATTTCCAACAGTCACTTACACATCCAGTCACTCACTCATACAGCCATTCAGAAACCCACTCACTCTCCCATACACTCACATGAAAACACACTCACCCACCCATACAAGCACTCACAGATGCACTAACTCACACATACAACCACTGACACAGCCATTCACTCACTCACACAGCCACTCACACAGCCACTCACACAGCCACTCATTCACCCATAAAGCCACTCAGACACCCACTTACACTGGCATACACACAGTCGCACAGCCACTCACATAATATATGTTAGAAGTAGTAGCCCACATTAGTAATACACCTACTATTCTATGTTTAACACTCTGAAACCTTTAGAAAACACTTACAATCACTGGATGATGTCATCAGTGATGTCATCAGTTATGTCATTTGAGATGTCATCACTGATTTAATCAGTTATGTCACTGACTATGTCATGAGTGATGCAATATGTGAGGTCATAAGCAGTGCATTGCGGAGGCGTGAGTTACAGTTAGTTCAGGTAATTATAACTGCTGAATTTCTCTGGTTTTGTATGAGTGAAATGTGAGCCTCACTATAGCATTCCTGTAACCTTTGTTTTTTTCAGTGTGTATATTATATGAATATTTTATAAAATGTCAAATCGGGCATCTCCCACCCACATCCCCCAGAGCAGGGTCGGTGCGTGTTGCGGATGCCAGCAGCCGCCAAACCCTTGTAAATAAGGTGCCGCGCATTGCATGCACCAAAAAACTTGCACCTCAAGGCTTGTTATCCGTTAACGATAATTTATTGGCAACGCATTTCCATCCAAACCGAGATCTTCTTCACAGCCAGTACAACAAATGAGTGCACCCCACCACCCTTAAAAACAAATGAAATGCATCACAATAGAAGTAATAGAAAGACTCTTCTGTATTCACATAGAAGAAAGGCTACATGCCATAAAGATAAGAATTGCATGTTGTGTCAAACAAAACAAAATATTATACAAAAATTACATTTCATCCACAAATTCAATTTGTCCTTCAAACAGTGAATCCAAATTTTAAGGACTAGCTCGACACAAGCATATTTATATAACATCATCAAGGACCAGCTCAATTACAACTCCTATATCATGACTGAAAATCTTTATCAGAGCATGTATATATCCCATATTATACATCTAAACTTGTATGCATTCCAAGAACTTCCCAGTCATTATGGCCCAGTGGCCGTACAGTCCTCCTCATCAAGTAGAAACATAAAACAAGTGAATAATCCACTGAAACCCCAACACCAAATTGTCAAAACCTAGTATAAGCACTATACAATGTAATATACAAGTAATATACAAGTACTATATAATGAGTGGAATGCAGTGCACAAAAATATATCAGTTCACAACACAAATAAGATTCTATCATAATATACATAAAGAAATGAAGAGGAAACCTCCAGATACTTTTACAAAGAGAATGGGCCTCAGCCAATATGTACGGAAAGTTGCTCAGCAGAATTTAGACCTATCGGGCATTACAGTTGAGATGCACATGTAAGCCCGTCTGACCTTATTTGGTTTCTTATCGCTAGATTATAAGGGGACGCGTTAGAGGTTTGATGGACCTTTTGAATACACTTAGAGTAGTTCCCACCATTAGATTCAGTTCCAATACAATTCAATAGCAATACCAATCAATAACATCAATAATTTTTGGGAGTCAGTAATTTCCACACACCTTGACCCCTTGGCCATGAATAACCACACCTTTATGCAAAAGTTAGAATGTTTATTTCCCTATATTAACAATGCTAATATCACGTATTAGTCTCAAAATCAAAAGATGAGCATACAGAAACTGGTTGACTAAATCTTCTAAAGAATCTCAATTTAATCAAAGCTTGGATCCCTACACATTCTAGAGTTACAGTACAAATCAATAGCAAGAACAACTGCGCATTTGAAATGGCAAACATTTCGATTCAGCAAAGAAAATACATCAATTGTTGTTAATATTTAGGAGACATCAATCAGTGAGTATCCTAACTAACCTTCTGATTAGAATGGCATGCTTGTGCTTTATGCAAAACAATTTAGTCAATACAAATTTAGAAAACATCTAACTATGGCTCTATCAGAGTTAGCCTTTGGTACCTAAAGACAAAAGCAAATAGACATAGCAATCAGTTACATCATCTTATACCTTGCCTCAGTTTGGTTCAGCAAGCTGCGACTGTCTTCGTCAATCGGACATCTGTTCGAACAGCAACACATCGAAATTCAGCACTAAAGTTCAAGATAAAAATGTCTCAGGAACAGACATAATAGAATGTCACTCCTCAATAAAGATTTAGAAAACAAAGTGAGCATGTCTTCTTTTGGGATGGTTAGGAAAAATGATGGGGGCTCCTCTCGGTGCAGTCTGGCTAAGTTAGATTCCCTAAAACTACTTCTCACGTTGCTATTGGTCAAAGAATCATACGTTTACGTTTATTCCAGTGAAAGTTGAACCTCAAATCTTAGAATTTACTAAACCGTTGTTCAATTGGCTCCTCTCCTCCTGCTCCCATCGTTGGGCTTGTCAGGTAACACATTTGTATCAGCTTATACTCCTGTCAGTGCATCCCTTTTGTAGTTCCTTGGAACATCGCCTTTACACACACTAGGGTGCAGATTTATACTTTTTGATGCAAAACTGCATTTGTGCAGTTTTGCATCAAAAAGTATAGCGCTGGCTTGCGCCATTCCAGCCGGGTGCCAAATTAATGGAATGGCATAATCCGGCACAAAGGGTGGGCTAAAGTCATTGAAAATTACGGTAGCCAGGTGGGAATATGTGACAGAACAACTAGGTCCTAAACAACTGTAGCCTAAACCACTACTACTAAACAACTAAAAAGTCTCTACAACTAAGTACTGAACAACTACTGTCTAAACAACAATTGTGCCTGAATAACAATTGCCTGAACTACAAATTTTAAGGTAAGGTTTTCTTTTTGTTTTTTAAACAATTTATATATATTGTTATATCTATATATATTCTAAACAACGTATACATGTTTAAAGATGTATATATATATATATATATATATATATATATATATATATATAAATTCTAAGCAACTAATAGACCATAAAAAAAACAAAAAGAAAAACTTACCTTAAAATTAGTTGTTCAGGCAATTATTATTCAGGCACAATTGTTGTTTAGACAGTAGTTGTTCAGTACTTAGTTGTAGAATCTTTTTAGTTGTTTAGCAGTAGTGGTTCAGGCAAGTAGTGGTTTAGACCTCGTTGTTCAGGATGTTTCCCCCAGGTGGGGATGGCGGTATGGGAGAATGGTGTTTTGTACCAGTAAATGACATTAGGCTAGTTAGAGTAAAAAACAGATAACTCTAACCAGCCTAGCGTCATGTCATGATGCAAAACCATCCATACCACAGGACTCATGTCTTACTAAAGACAGGAGTCACACCCACCACCCCAATGGCCAGCACAGGGGACAAGGGTCGCCTGGGCATGGCCATTGCACCCATTGCCATGTAGGGGGGCCCATTTCAGGGCCCCAATGGCACTTTAAAAATATTTTTAATACTTACCTATACTTAACCTACTTACCTGGGATGGGGTCCCCCATCCTGTGGTGTCCCTTTGGTGTGGGTGGGGGTGTTCCTAGGGTTTATGGAGGGCACATGTGGGCTCTTTCCATGGTGCTTGACCATGGAAATGGGTCCGCAGGTCCCCTAACACCTGCTCAGACCCAGGCGTTAAATAATGGCGCTAAGCAGGTTTAGCGACAATTATTTAGGCCCGCCTTCCTGCCGTGCACCATTTCTGCACGGGAGGATAAATAAGGCGCTAGGTCCTTAGAGTCATTTTCTGGATGGGAACGCATTGATGCAAGGTGGTTTCACGCATCCAAGAAATGACTTTAACTCCAATATTTTGACGTTAGACTAGTCTAGCGTCAAAATATCAATATGAAGTTAAGTTTGCACTGAATTAACGTAAAAGAAATTATGCTAATTCAGCGCTAACAGAGTATAAATCTGGGCCTAAGTTTTACAAAGTATCAATAGCTACTAAAACATATTTTAGCAAGCAGTTCTCGTGGGGAAGAATTCTAGCTACTAGCATTCGGTCAATGCAATGGAAAATTACAATTTAATTCTCTAAGCAGCCATCTTATGATTCGTCTATGCAATGCAACTTGACATGAGGCCGTGCAACTAGGCCCAAGACCTTTCTAAATTAAGGCCTATGATTAATACAGCAAATACATAATACATGACCATTAATAAGATAGACTACTACATTGATCCAAACATGAGCACAATATTTTACATTAGTAAGCAGTTAATAAGTACACTTTGTGATTATTGGTGGTCACTCAAGTAAGCACATTTTCAAACTCCTGTGTTAATTTTTCTATATTAACTCATTTTCTATACAGATTTAACATTTAGAATACATGAATATTCATTACTAAAATTTCAGCATTAACAACCCCTCCTCTGATGACTAAGGGGGTCATTCTGACCCCGGCAGGCGGCAGTAGCCGCCGGCCTGGCTGGGACCGCAAGAAGACCGTACCGCGGTCAAAAGACCGCGGCGGTCATTCTGGGTTTCCCACTGGGCTGGCGGGCGACCGCCAAAAGGCGACCCGCCAGCCCAGCGGGAAACACCCTTCCACGATGAAGCCGGCTCCGAATGGAGCCGGTGGAGTGGAAGGTGTGCGACGGGTGCAGTAGCTGAAATTCAAAGTGGGGCCCTCTTACGGGGGCCCCTGCAGTGCCCATGCCATTGGCCCCACGACACCCCTCACCACCATCCTGTTCCTGGTGGTCGAAACCGCCAGGAACAGGATGGCGGTGAGGGGGTCGGAATCCCCATGGCGGCGCAGCGGATTCCCATGGGCAGCGGAAAGTCGGCGGTACACCGCCAACTTTCCGTTTCTGGCCGCGGCTGTACCGCCGCGGTCAGAATGCCCGGCGGAGCACCGCCAGCCTGTTGGCGGTGCTACCGCCGACCCTGGGCGGAATGACCCCCTAAGTATGTCATCACACTTACATCTTCCCACACAAATCTTCGCTTCGGCTAAAATTTGTCATCTCTATCCCTTTTAATCTTCATTCCCTCTTTGAATTTTCCCTAAACACATTTTCCATTTTTATCTCTTCCCTCCTATGATAATTTTTCACTTTCTTTGATTTATTCATTTGATACAATTTACATATTACCCATGCTCTAATTATGCAAATCACAATAATCAATATAACTTGTATTATTTTCAATATTATTCCTTTCCCAATGTTGCTGAGCCAATTTCCCACTGAAACAAATTCTTTGCCGACTTCATCCCAAACACCTGGTTGTTTCAGCTCTTTCAAATCAGCACTATCATTAGTCAGATTAGTAAATAAGCTTATAATTTATGTGATATATTCAGGAATATATAAACAGCAATGCTTCGAGTTCAGCATTTTGCAAACTCCGCATCCTTTGCTAAAAGAATGTCTAACGCAAGGCGGTTCTGAAGAGTCAGAGATCTTACCGCAGTCATTTCTGTATCCATTAGGATCATGGCTGCTGAAAAATTTGTCAACATGTTATCAACAATAGTAGACAACTTCCAAATCTTTATAGAATTCAGAACAACTCCTACTGAAGGAATTATTGCCCCAAATATATCTCCCACTAAAAGAGAAGGAGACTCTCTCTTTTGTCTGTTGTGATGTAACTCAGTCATTTTCGATAATCTTTTTGAATCCTCAAGTTGAAATATCTGTGGGAGAACTATCTCCAAGTAACATGCGCCATACCATCCTCTTGGAAGACAGTAATGAGCATTAGGCCCACAGATGTAAAATATTCCAGGAAGTGCTGCTCCTGTCCATTCAACATGAACATCCATTTACTCTGAAACAAAAACACATGTCTACATTCACTCGTTCCCACAAACAACATATCAGTACTAGATTTAGGCCTATATATACAAAGCTTTCCTACGTGTTGCGCATCTAAAGCTAACCTCCCTTGTGTTTTGATTTCACTAAATGCATAATCATTTCTAAATGTCCTTTTCTCTAAGCCCTTCTCTAACATCTCCTTTAATGCCTTTCTCCTGTCGTTTGGATCTAAGAAGTTATTTTCTAGTGGTGTAAGTAAGCATGTCAGGTTGTTTCTATGTGCATATGCAGTGCCAAATGTTAATGTAGGCTCAAAGAATCCTCTCACTGATTCTATAATGTTCTGTTTAGCTACTCTTCTCAGGTACTTAATTATGGGGCAAACGAAAACATAACATCGTAGTTTTCTAAACTTTATTTATTGACATTTTATCAGATGATCTTACATACATATCATCAACACAGGATTAACGTTCTTGGTCTCAGAGCAGTGCCAGGATGAGACATCTGCACCCAGAGGGGTATCATGCATATTCGAAACTTACAGTGGAATGTAACGTTGATGCTAGCTCCACATCCCACAAATTTGTTCCTGTGTCCCACGTCTTTGACACCTCCTACGAGATGCGATCCCTAGCATCCTGTGCGCTGCAACCACTATATTAGTATGTCCGTACTCTAAAATACCTATAACATTGCACAATGCGCTAGTTTGGCAGACTAACTCTGGTGTGAGTTTCAGGGCATGGAAGGGGCACTGCCCCACTGGGTGCTCTACATGCCTTATCTCATTGCTGTCCTACCTCATCACTTCCCTGACAACCACCCATTGTGCTTCCTTATCCACTGGCTCAGCTTATTGTGCTCTGGATTTGAAGTGCCTCAAATCCTCAGATCCCTGCTCTCACTCATTCTCCATTCAGAGGTTCATCCCTGGTCCCCTCTGCCTGTCGTTGTGGTGTGTTCCTGTCCCCTCTACCAGAGGCCATGCTCGCTATGGTACCACTCCCCACCTGATCCCTCAAGCTATTCACCCGGTCTCCTATCTGCTCTTCCCATGCGTCCAATATCTCCATCAAAAGCGATGCAATAGGGTGCTGGTGGATCCCACGCGCTTCCTCTTGCCTCAGCGCCTGTAACTCAGCCCGCGCCCATGCCGTCACATTGCATCTCCAGTCCCTTATCTGAGGGCTCTTAGGGGACTTTCAATGCATGGCAATGCAGCGCTTAAAGAGCGCCACTGCCAGGTCTAGGAATCTACTGCCAACCTTCTTGGAGGCTGTCCTCAAGCTCCGACCAAGTAAACAGAAAGAGGGGTCTAGTTCGATACCTACATCCAGCGTACCTCCCAAGCCATCCAATACCTTCCGCCAACACCTCCGAATCTCAGGGCAGTGCAATACCATATGGTCCAAGTCAGAATCCAACGCACTGCATTTGGGACAGGCCCTAGGGCCCTAGGGTCACCCTCATATATTACCCGAATCCTATGTGTGGGTGAGATACGTTCTATGAACGTAATTGTATTGTATATATCTGAGTCAGGTGTTCCATGAAACTCGTTGCGGGAATGCTAGACCCCTCCGCCATTCCAGGTCGATCAGGTCTCTGCCCAGTGTTCCTTCCCACTTCATCCTAAGAGTCTGGAGAGATTCCAATGTGCCCTCGAGCTCGGCTTTATAAAGCTTACTTATAAGGTGGGCCTCTCCACCCATTGTTAGTAAGAGGTGAAGGATCCTGTGGGCTTCCGGCTCCAAATTTACTGTACCCCAAAGTTCACGTATATAATAGGTCAGGGTTTGGTATTGTAGAAATTGCCCTCTCTGAATGCCCCTCTCCTCTGTCATATTTATGAAGGTTCGCATCACCCCTTCGCAGAAGAAATCACCCAGGGATTCTATCCCAGCCCTGACCCAGGCACCAGTGTGAGATCTCAGCACCGGCCGATCTGCGGTTTCCCGGGGCATCGCCACCAGTGGTATCGCTGGGGAGTATACCACTGTTGTTCCTGTACGTCGTAAACATTTCTTCCAGCAGGATAAGGCCACCGACAGCAAGACATTTTTCTCCGGAAGCGCTATCCAATGACTTAGCATTCGTGCTATTATTGTCACAACCCATTTTGCCACTAGCAGTGACTCTGTCCAATCTACTCTCCCCTGTGCACCATCTAGCGAGCCATTGGAGTTGGCACGACAAATAATAGAGCTTGAAATCTGGGGCTCCCAATCCCCCCTCGGTCACAGGGCGGCAGAGGATGGGCAGCCCAGTTCGCCTATGTACCCATCCCAAATGAGCTCCCAGAGCAGCGTATTCAATTCTTTAAACCAGCTCAATGGAATTATTACTGGAAGATTGGTGAAATAGTACAGGGTTGGGGCAGCATAATCATTTTAGCCAAGGATATCCTGGCCATCGTGGAAAGTTTAATGGAGCGCCAAAATCCTACCGACGCCCGCAGTGAACGGAGCGTTTTACAGGGGTTACCCTCCCGTAGGTCCCTCAAGTCGTGGAACACCTGAATGCCGAGGTACTTAAAAGTGCGTGGAGCCCGCCCAATTTCCTCCGGGCAAGCGAGGGGCCGTGGCGCTCCCGCCATCCACGGGAAGACAAATGTCTTACTTCTGTTCAACTTAAGGCCAGAGTGGCCTCCAAATTCCTCTAGAATCGCCCAAGGCAGTCCAGTCACCTCTTTCTGCAGATATATGAGTATATCATCCGCATAGAGAGAAATGTTATGTTCTGTTAGGCTCCACTTCACTCCCCTACCCACTCCTTCCACGCAAAACCATGCCGCCAATGGTTCAATGGCAAGGGCGAACAGCAAAGGGGACAGTGGGCAGCCCTGCCTAGTACCTCTATATATGGGATAAGCTGCTGACACCATCCAGCCCGTCTTCACCCTCGCCACCGGTCTACAGTACAGTAGGTTGACCCACCGTACCCAGCCCTCACCTAGACCCATCCGAAGCATCACAACTCTCAGGTAATTCCACCGTACCGAGTCAAATGCCTTCTAAAAGTCAACTGACAAGAGCACTGCCCCCATCAGCCCCTCTTCCTTCGGCACGTGCAGCAACGGGAACAAATGCCTAAGGTTGAGGGATGTATTGCGTGCCGGGATGAACCCATTTTGGTTGTCATGTATCAAACTAGAGATATGCTGAAGTAGCCGATTGGCCAGAATCTCACTCAGTATTTTAAAGACGCAGTTCAGCATTGAGAGTGGCCGGAAGTCTGTTACCGATGCATCCCTGGACTCCGATTTTGGCAGAGGGATCACCAATGTCTCCCTCATGGAATCGGGCAGAACACCCCTCTGGAGTGCTTCCGCATATAATTCAACCAACATGGGACCCAACATGCTCGTATCCATGGGGAGGCCATCTGTGCCGGGCGTCTTGCCTGCCGACAACTGTGAGATGGCGTCCTTGACTTCTTCTAATGTTCCAAGTCAACAAATTGTAATCCGCCATTTTAGCATAGCAGTGTCCAGACGAGCCTTCAGCCCTACCCACAGCCTGGCCCCCCATTCCCATCCCCCGATCACCAACGACCATGTCTGACAAAGAAATCTCAGCCCCTTGTGCATATCTAAAAATATTTAACTGCAAATACCAACTCACCGTCCCCAGGGTGCCTCTCCAACTGTAGGTTGCCCAAATAATGGTGCAATAGCACAATCAAAGGAACAAGTCCTTCTGTGTTCTCGCCATACACACCTCAGTGGCCAAGAAACCAGTGGGTGGGGGTCCGTGGCCGTCAGGGCCTCACATTAAAGATGACATCCTCACCTCTGGGCCAGAGCATACAAATCCATTTCAACCCAGTTCATCAGCAGTCTGAGGAGTCACCCTGGGTGCCCCCCCAGAGCAGCACAAGCCAGCCACCGACGAGGTGGAGGCATGGTCCGAGTCCCTCTCTCTTGTCTCCACAGGGGGATCCGTGTCCCCCATGGAGGCCACAGCCTCCAGAGCTGCCTTCCACGCGGATTCCTTCTGGGCCGGGGTTGGCACCGCTTTCAGTCTATGCTTGCTGAGCTGCCTTCTTGGTCCCCTGAGGCCCCAGCGGCTCATGCGGACCGTTGTGGTTCGGGAGCGCCCCCCCCCCCCGGCTGTGCGAGACTCCAACCATTCCCAAGCCTCGTCCGGGGATTGGAAAAGGTGGTTTGGCACTCGGAAATCACCCTCAGTCTGGCCGGAAACAGAAGAGAGTACTGGATACCCTCATCCCAAAGCGCTATTTTAACCGCAATGTAGGAGACCCGTCATTTCTGCACTTTCACTATGAAGTCTGGGAATAAAGTCACCTCTCCGTTCGCCACTTTGAAGGGCCTGGCCTCCCTGGCCCTTCACAGGAGTATGTCTCTGTCCAAATAGTGCAGCAATTTAGCCACTGCCACCCGTGGGGGCCTCCCTGGTGCCAGGGGTCTCGATGGAACCAGGTGCGCTTGCTCCAGCGCGAAGAAGGGGGTAAGCTTCTCTGGGGCCACAACAGAGCACAGCCACCCCTCCAGAAAGGACACCATGTCTGCACCCTCTGCACCCTCTGGAAGCCCGATACTTCTCACGTTATTCTTTCAGCTGAGACCTTCCGCATCCTCTACTCTAAGTTCAAGTCGCTGGATCCGGTCTGTCAACTACAGGATTGTGGTTGCAAGTTCTCCCTGCGTCGGAGTGAGTTATGCCAGAACGGTCTCAGTCTCCTGGACCCGCTCGGCTAACTTCTGGTGGTCCGCTCCTAGTAGGCCCAACTCTACTGACACTTGGCCAATGTCATGCTGGAGCGTAGTCTTGTGGCTTGCCCCTAGACCGGCCCTTTGAGGTCATCCGGTCCAAGGAGCCAGTGCGCCAAGGGCCTACATGCTGCAGTCCAGCTCAGTTCAACCAAGCTAAGTCCATTGACCAGGGTGACTCCGATGTGGCCACTACTCCAACTGCGCCATTCAGACTTTTTAGGGGGCACCCAGGGCCACGCCGCTGTTGTCCAGTATGTGCTCACTGCCTCTTCTTTTGCTTTGTAGGTGTCTAGTCCAGGTTCTTCCTGTGGAGCCTGGTGACTTCCCTCACTCGCCATGCCCGCTCTGCTCTTGTGCCATTGGAGTCCACCCCTTTCGTAAGGCCAGCCCGATGTTATGTCCAAACTGGGCGCTGCCCCGGGAGTGCCCCCGTCTTCCGACAGATCCGTCAGCTCCGTTCTGTGTCAACATGGTGCCCAGCTGGCTGGGGCTGTCACCAGCTCTCACCGCTCCCCGTCGTCAGCTCTCAGCCAGTCGGGAGCAAGCCCCCACTAACCTGTATGTCGCCGTAATCAGCGATTGCTGCATGCCTCAACCTCCAGCCAGATACCTCGGCTTGTATGCCGCTCCCACCCTGACTCCCGTGTGTGCCGCCTCCAGGCTGAGCGCTCCTGCCCCGCAGGCCTCCCCACAGTCGGTGCCGCTGGCTTTCCATGAGGCATAATCGCCTCGCCGGTCGCTTTCAGGGGCCAGGAGACAGTCCCCAGCCACTGCGTCTGGGCCCACAATGATCGCCCGATCTCTACCTCCGACCCCAGGCAGGACACGATAAAAAGGAGAAATTAGAGGCCCAGACGGAGCCACGATTTACACGTCCACCATGTTGGCAAGGCTAGCCACGCCCCTACGACATCGTAGTTGGAGTAGAAATTCTGGATGTACTCTTGGTTATAGAATCTTGTTAGTAACAGACTACAACTTATCCCATAAGTGAGGGACAAACTATGACAGGTAACTCCTTTGACTGATGAAGGAATCTGCATGCAAACATAACAATTTCTTGCATCCATCGCTTCAACAAACTAACTCAATAAGCGATAAAAAACATTAGAAGAAAGTTCTCCTTGTGCATTATTTACGTGCAGATACTTCTCATCTAACCTGAACTTCTCTATTTCTGTGAGTGTGGTAGTTGTTTCTAAAGCTGAAGTATGGTTGGCTTTACTCTTGTCAAGAACAGTCATTCCCACAATCAATACCAGGCACAATATCATGCATACAATAGCCAAACCAATACTCAAGTATTTACAGCACTTACTCATCCTACCCTGCTGGCTAATGTTACTCATGATCTGTAAAGAATCAGAAAGTAGAAGAGAAAAATGATAACTATGCAGCAAAAATCAAAAACAAAATCTTCAATCTTCTTTCAGGAATTATTTCAAAAATCTTTTCCGGTTACTTTCAACAGTCTCCTTTTCTTCTTTGCACTTTTCTCAGCTTTTAGTTTCAACAGTTCATTTCTTTGGTTTCCTTCAAGTGCCAAAATATTGGCCTGGAATGACACAATCAAAACAAAAAGACAAAAATGATCTCTGCCATTCACTTGTTGTTGCATATGCCCATTCAGGACCGGCGCACCTTTGACTTGCAATTCTCTTTCTTTTCAGCTTTTGAGCTCCATTCAACTCTCCTTCATTCAGATCTTCTCTCCTTTTCTTTATCTACTTCCTCCTCAATAGTTGTCTCTACAATTGCTTCTTTTCTCTTTGCTTGTGACTCCGGCCACTTGTCTCCTTTCAGTGGACCTTTTGTTAATGCTCTTTTCAGTATAGAACTGCAGGACTTTTTCTTGACGGACCTGCAACTGGTTCAGGAGGAGTCAGACCACAGTGGCTTTGATCTGCCTCAACTCCTTCTCCCTCAGGGTCTGTCGTTTGTTCTGTTTGTCTCTCAAGATCGTCTACTAGAGGGAGTATTGCTCTGCTCATGAGTATCTCATGCGGTGACAATCTTGTCTTCCTGTCGGGTGTGTTTCTCATAGTCGTCAGAACTAACGGTAGTGGGTTGGGCCATTTCAGATTCGTGGACGCACCCATTTTCGCCATCCTTGATTCAAGGTACCACTCATCTGTTCCACAAGTCCTGATGCTTCAGGGCAGAAACTACATTGCAACTTCTGCTCAATGTTTAAGGCTGAATATATTATTTTAATTACTTCATTGTGGAAGAGACTTCCTCTATCTGATTCTAAAGAAATCGGAAACCCAGAACGTGGTATCAGTTCCCCATGCAGTAATTTCGCTACTGTGAGACTGTCATTTCTTCTTGTAGGATAAGATTCAATCCAAATAGTAAAGATGCAGACAATCACCAACACATATCTCAATCCTCCACACATAGGCATCTCAATAAAATCCATCTGCATTCTGCTGAATGGACCTCCTGCTTTTCCAATGTGGCTCAAATTGACCACTGTCCCTTTACTCACATTCATTTGTTGACAAATGACGCAACAATGACAAACTGCTTCAGCACCTGTCTAAACTTTGGATTGAACCAATTCTGCTTAAACAATTGAATCATTGCACCCCTCCGAACATGTGCTTGACCATGATAATATCTAGCCATTTGAGTAAACAAACTGTTGGGCAGTACCAATTGACCTTCTTCTGAAATCCACAGTACATCTTGAAGCTGTACACATTTAATTTTGGCCCATGACCTTCTCTCCTCCCTATCAACATTATTTTGCAATGTCTTCAGCTCTTCCAAGGTATCTATAACATGTAATGCATAACTGGGACATGTCTCATCTTTCTCAGGTAACTATTCCCACTTATCCTTGAACGATAAACAATTCAATGCGCAAAACCTTGCAACTTGATCCGCATATCCATTTCCCATTGCCACAAAATCTTGTGATTTCAGATGTGCACTGCATTTCACCACAGCAGTCTTTTCAGGCTTTTGGATAGCATACAACAACTGCTGAATTCTCTCACCATTTCTTACTGGTGATCCAGAAGAGGACGGGAAACCTGTCTGAGACCAAAACTGGCCAAAATCATGCACTATTCCAAATCCATACTGGCTATCTGTATAAATAGTAGCTTTAAGCTGAGCAGAAACATTACATGCCAGGACGCTTCAGGTATACCAGAAATTATGGACACAGCATATCCTGCCCTCAGTATTGCCATATTGTCCCTTAGACAAGAACCACCAACAAAGATAATTTGGTCATTCTCTTCCAATCGGGTGTCTCTGATATCGGGTCTCTGTTTTGTGCACAGATCAGTTACTTCAAGACAGCCATGCTCAATATCTTCGAATTTTTCAATTTCAACATTCTAATTTGGGAGTAAGGTTGCCGGGTTAAGCACTGTACACCTTTTCAATGGCACGTTTAGGGGCCCGGGATGCTCATCTCATAGCGAGTCAGTCTGGCACCTGTTAGGTACTATGTTTTGGTTCGTGTAAGTAAAACTTCAATGGAGTGAGGGACCATAATAGTCAGGGGATGTCCCATCACAATGCCTTCACACTGTGTGAGGCTCTGTCCAACCGCAGCGTCTGAATGCCTGGTAAAGCTGCTGCAACTGGGTCCAAAGTAGCTGAAATATATGCAACTCGGGGTTTCCACCACCATGGACTTGAGTCAAGACAGACAAAGAACATGCATCACGCTCATGACAGAACAACCTAAAGGGTTTTCTGTAGTCAGGCATTCCCAAACTTTCTCTCAGCTCAGACAATGATTTCATACAGGCCTGATCTAACACTAGGGGATCAGTGACTTCCTTGTGAGTCAGCTTCTGCAATGGCTTTGAAATGACCGAAAAGTTGGGAATCCACTGGCGACAGAAGCATACTATCCCAAAAACATCCTGACATCTCTCTGTGTGGCTGAGGGACTCATCTGCAATATGTCGGCACCATGTGGATTGAGGCAGGGTTGGGTAAAAAGCATAATTGACCCATCAGAAGTACATCGCACAGTGCAATAAATCCCAGGAAGTAATTGATCTGGGCTCAGCACTTGCTTACAAAATTTACCACAACCATTGCTAGAAAGTGGATTACATCTTTAAGCACGTTGTGTACCACTACCTCCAAAGGAGGCGATTTATTTGGGACAATTTCTAGACGTTACTGTTGATTGCATTTATTGTTTTGTTTGTTAATTTTGCATTATATATGATACAAACGCTTTTCTTGTGTTTTTGTGAGTCCTATTTGTTTTATGTAATAGGGACATCATGTCTCATTGGTGATTCTCTTTGCCCTATGTGATTGGATAAAACAAATTATTTGATAAAGAAATAATTATTCCAAGAAAAGTATTCAGTATTTTGCTTGTTAGAAAATAGTAGTAATTCATCCCAGCCTTATGACCAATGTTTAATGTATATATGTGACTGCACTGGAGGCAGTAAGAGTGGTGGTGGCTCTGTCTGAACCAAAACTGGTTTTGGAAAAACATGTCCTGTTGACACTGTTAAGTTTGTGGCAGTTTCCACAATGGGTACATCAGGGTAAATTCTCTGGACATTCAGCAGTGGCATTGGATTTTGTGCTGCTGATGTAGTAGGTAGATTAAGACTGCTCTGCATTGGGCTCTGTGTCATGCTAGGATTAATCTGCACTGGACTCATCATCATGTTAACAGGTGTCGGTGCCGACTGATTTACCTAGTTCTCGGACCGCTCTCTTGTACGATTTCTCAGTACCTGTAAAATAAACTCATCATCATCTGACTCTTCTAGTGTTAAAGATCTCCTAGACTCTGTTGATCTCTACTCCCTACTTAAGAGGGACTTCTGTTTGTCTTTCTGGTAGCTTTCCCTTTTTCTCTCTTGCTGTCCTGTGTAATTGCAGGAAATAACTTAAATCCCTGTAGTCTTGGTTCTCCAAAACTTCTGATCGCTGTCCCATCTAGCCTCCGCTAGTGTCTTTTCTGCCTTTCTCATTCTCCTTTCAAACTTCTGTTGCTGTTGCTGTCTGGCTACAAATTCCCAGATTGCTAATGCCTTGAACTGTGCTGGTCTCGGAAGAGGTTTCAAATCATATAGCATCCTCCTCAAATTCTCTAAGCTCCTCAAATTAAATGTTCAGTGGGCAGGAAACGCTAAACTCCCATCTTTCTCTGACACTTTGCACCATTGTTTCAGCCAACAACATGGCACAGCGCCCTTCTCTTCGAATACAATATAAGCAGGTCTACCTTCTGGAGGGGCAATATCTCCTATATTCGTTGTAATACACATATCTCCCCATAAAGCATTCTTTAAAGCTTTGAAAAATGTAATTTATGCGAGCTTTATGTTATTCTAAATTAAATCAGGAAGTGGCTTTCAATCCCAGAATCCTTTTCACCAACCTTCTCAACAATCGCTCTTCATGGTTGGCCATGAATAACCACACCTTAATGCAAAATTAATAATGCTAATATCTCATAACTTAGGGGGTCATTATGAACACAGCGGTAAATGCCGCCGTGTTCATGCTGGTGGTCTTTCCATAGACCGCCAGCCCCTTTGAGACCCCGCCGGCCGCATTACGAACATTCTGCTCCGCCCGCCGGTCCAGCAGAATACAGGGCTGGGACATTGGCGACGGCTCCACATGGAGCCGGCATCAATGTCTCAGTGCGGCGGGGGCAGCAGCACCCGTCACGCAGATCGGAAGTGACCTACACGAGGGGGCACTGCACGGGGACCCCTGCACTGCCCATGCCAAGTGCATGGGTAGTGCAGGGGCACCCATAGAGGCCCCAGAGCACCCCTTCCGCCAGCCTTTCCCTGGCTGGGGGAAACAGGGTTCATTATCCAGAGGGCGGCACTGCTTGCAGCGCTGCCCTGTTAGATTATAAAATCCGCTATCGTCAGGCTGCCTGTCGGCGGTAGCCTGGCAGTGTCAGAGGGCCACCACAGGTGGCCCTCCCTGTGTTTGTAATATGGCGGTTCAGACCGCCATGCCGGTGGCTGTCTTTTCTGCCACGGCTGGCTTGGCGGTCTGAAGCGCCGGGTTCATAATGAGCCCCTTAGTCTCAAAATCAAATGATAAGCATACAGAAACAATACTGGTTGACCGAATCTTCTAAAGAATCTCAATTTAATCAAAGCTTGGATCACTACACATTTTAGAGTTACAGTACAAACCAATAGCAAGAACAGCTGCACAGTAGAAATGGCATGCATTTTGATTCAGCAAAGAAAAGACATCAACTGATGTTGACATTTAGCAGTCATCAATCAGTGAGTATCCTAACTAACCTTCTGATTAGAATGGCATGTTTGGGCTTCATGAAAAACAACTTAGTCAACGCAAATTTAGAAAACTTCTAACTATGGTTCTATCAAAGTTAGCGGTTGGTATCTAAAGATAAAAGCAAATAGACATAGCAATCAGTAACATCATCTTATACCTTGCCTCAGTTTGGTTCAGAAAGCTGAGACTGTCTTCCTCAATCAGACATCTGTTCGGTCAGCAAGTGATCGGAATTCAGCAATAAAGTTCAAGATAGAAATGTCTCCAGAACAGACATAATAGAATGTCGCTTCTCGATAAAGATTTAGAAAACAAAGTGAGCATGTCTCCTTTCGGGACGGTTAGGAAAAATTATGGGGGCTCCTCTTGGTGTAGTCTGGCTAAGTTAGATTCCATAAAACTACTTCTTACATTGCTATTGGTCAAAGAATTGTATGTTTATGTTTAGTAGAACCTCAATCCAAACATGAGCACAACATTTTACATTAGTAAACACTTAATAGGTACACTTCGTGATTATTGATGGTCTCTCAAGTAGGCACATTTTCAAACTTGTGTATTATTCTTTCTAAATTAACTCATTTTCTTTGCAGATATAACATTCAGAATACATGAATATTCATTAATAAAATTCCAGCATTAACACACAAGATACTCTGACTCCATTATCTGAAGTTTTCTTTCCCTGTTGCCTCCTCTGGTAGTTGCCACCACTCCGTCGATACCAAAGAAAGAGAGTGTATTCAGGATTTTGGGAATGCATTTGTTGCCAACGTCTCACAACTTGGCAACTGTGATCATAATTTCTAATACCTCTCAAATATTCTAAAATACGTTTCTTCACCGGAAAAACTGTAGTTTCCACATAAAGTAAACCCTGATGGGCATATGAGAGCAAAAACACAGAAATCACTAGTGCATGTAATGAACTTATTTATCGGCTGCTTTTGTACATTGGGCAACAGATAAGTCTTAATGCTCTTGCTACCCCTGCACACTTTACACTTCCCACATTTGTAGAAACCCCTCTGTTCCAATTGCCATCCACCATGCTTGGTATCCGCTTTAAGGTTGCTATGCACCAGCATGTCTCTGACTGACCTTGATTTTCTATAAGTAATCAGAGGATAGGGTGAGACTCTATGTCCAATCACAGAATCCAATTTGACCAAATGCCAATGTTTGGAAATTATTCTTCTAGTTTCCTGTTATTCTGCATTATAAGTTGTGATCAGTCTCACCCTCCTCTCGTCACTAACGACTCTGGGTTTCTTAACAAAAAGATATTTTCTGGAAACTGCCCTCACTCTCTTTCGCTGCCAAAAGTACTCTACTAGGATAACCTCTTGCCTGATATCTACATAACATGGCAGCCTCTTCTTTCTCAAAGGCTTCAGTGCTGTTGCAATTCCTCCTAGCCCCCAGGAGTTCCCGATAGGGGATACTCCACTTCAACCTGGTCGGATGATGGCTATGTGCATGCTGCAAACTATTGCCCACTGTCTTTTTTCGATGGAGAGAAGTCTGGACCTTCTTTGATCTCTACATGTACATCCAGAAAATCAATGATTCTATTGTGTATCTGATGTGTGAAAGATAGATTCAGCTCATTGTGTGAAATACCTGAAAGAAAGTCCTGCAAAAGGCTCTGGGGATCAACCCATATGACAAAAATGTAATCGATATACCTTATCCAAAGTGAATAAGTGAATAAGTGGAGAAGTGTGGCTCAATGGTTAGAGCGGCAGACCCTGAAGCAGAGATCTGGCTCAAGACCAGGGTTCAAGTCCCGCTTCGGCAGGTCTTGGGCTCAATTCCCCTTGACCAGATAATTATTGCCTCGGTGCCTAATCTAATTCATGGGTCCCACTCTGCAACTCTGGGCAATAGCTTGCTTAATCTCCATAACGGCCCCAACAGCGCTTGGATGCCTGGCTTCACCTTGGGGGTGCTCAGGAGTGGGCGCCTCACAGGGAAAAGCCAGGAGGGGTTCCATAGCGGTATGAGTACAGCGCCTTGAGACCCTAACGGGTGAGTAGTGCGCATACAAGTGCTAATTTACAAAGTGCTATATGTTTGGTCCATTCTTCAATTTCCTCTGCCCAAATATGTTGTTGCTCCCACCAACCCATGAAGATACCGGCAAAACTTGCGGCAAAGCAACTACCCATCGCTGTTCCGGGAACCTATCTGTGCCATTTGTTGTTAAAAAGAAATTATGGCTCAGGCAACAATTCAACATGTCCAGTAACATTATTGTATGATCATACAGTTGAATAGCCTTATCTCGTAAAAAATATATCTGCATGCACCAATCCCCAAATAATGATCAATGCAAGTGTACAATCACACCCCATGAATAGTGACCAGGAGATATGTGGGCTGCCAGTGTACCTCCCCAATTTTTTAAAGAAAATCAGCACTGTCTCTACAGTATGAAGGTAGACTCAAAACATAAGGTAACAAATGGAAATCCAGATAGAGAGAGGTAGGCTCTAGGAGACTGCCACTGGCTGAAATAATGGGTCCCCCAGGGGGGTTGGTCTTATCCTTATGAATTTTAGGAAGCATGTAAAAACATGGCACCACAGGTTTCTGCACACATAGAAACTGAAATTCATCTGTACTAAGCAGACCCCGTTCTCTCCAATCACTAAGCTGACAATGATAACGGGAAATGGACTACTTGTAGGTCTCATATGAAGAGTTCTCATAGTCACTCAATCTTGTCAGCTGTCTATCAGCCTCCCATAAATATTGTTGAACATCCCATAATACTTCATTTCCCCCTTTATCAGAAGGTTTAATCACAATATTGAAACCCCGTGACAATGTGTTTAAAGCCAATTTCTGGGATGTAGTCAAATTCTCAGCAAAACGATTATCATTCTTCTGCCATAATATCAGAAGATCTCTAGTTACCACCTCATAAAAAGTATCTATACTATCATGTGGGGTATTAGAGTCACATCTAGATTTAGGTCTAAAATCATTACTACCCGTTCTATCTAATTCAAGATTTATGGATACCAAGAAATCCCTCTCTGTCTCAAAGGTAAGCTCCCATGAGCCCCTCAACATCACTCAGGCATAATTCATCAAAGTATGATCTATACAGGAGAGAGTGGTGTGAATTTTCACAGGTCTATCCGCTTGCTATGCAAAGATTTTCAACAACCTAAGTTTGCAGCAAAAAACAATAATTTGAGTTCTACAGTATATATACTTTGGGGCTTAAAGTTTAATCCATAACGATGACTAAGTATTACTGATTTGATTTTTTTTATGCTTATCATGTAATTTAAGACTGTATTCTTTACATTGATCGGGTTGTAATAGCTGTTCAAAGATGACTGACACTATTCTGCTAAAACCTCATGTTCTTTGATTCAGAGTCCGTTTTCGATGTCAATTAGTTTTGTTCTGCACTTAGCATTTAAAAATGAAAAAGTCAAAGGGTCAATTACCTGTGAGCAAGGAAAGTTTGTTTCTGAAACGCGTTGGTTTTGCTTCGCCCATTAAACCTTCACCTCAACTACGTTTTGTGACGGAGACTCATACGTATGTGGCCTGACTCGACACTTCGCCCAGCCGGATTAATGTTTTGGATCGATACGAAGGGGGTCGAGACCCCGTCTCTGTCTGCCGTGCTGCTGGCAAAGGACCCAGAGCTGTAATTTCTTCACTCTATATATGTGTGTGTGTGTGTGTACCACTGGATTGGGTGGTTATAGGGAGTAAGCTGGCTGCACGTCCTTGCCACAGGCTAGGCCCTTCAGTCAATTCCCTGCTGCACCCTGCCAAAGGCCGTGCATGGTGCAGGGTTTTATGGTTATAGGGAGTTGGCCAAAGGCAATGGTTGGATTAGCGTAAAGTAATTAAACTTCCATATTGCTAAAAAAACATAGAAATTCACTGGAAAAACCAAAGGTAAAGGGGCGGTATAGTTAGGTTCTGAATTTACTCGCACAAAACCATAGAAATTCAACAGTTGTAGTTATGGTTAGCTAGTTAGCACAGTTTTCTCATCAATAATTTTACTGCAAATGTTACAGTGATATTATCAATTATGTCATAGAAATAATCATGAGTGATGTAATATCTAGGGTAATCAGCAGTGCATGACGAGGGTACAAGTTACAATTTCCTTAGAGCATGAGTTATAGTACTTGAAATAACTCTAACTATAACAGCTGAATTTCTATGGTTTTGTGTGTGTAAATTCAGAACCTAACTATAAAGTACCTCTAACCTGTTGGTATTTTCAGTGAATTTCTAAGTTAAAAAAAAATTCAATTTCTTAACTATATTGTCCCTGTAACCTTTACCTTTTTCTGTGAATGGCTATTTTTTTTTAACGTTAAGTAAAATAAAATTACTTTATGTTAATCCAACCACCGTGTACGACCATGGGCAGCGGAAGGTCCCATAATCACCCCGTAGGGCTCCCCTCCATGGCTGATTTGGGCTTGTAGCTCATTTTATATGCTTGTAGTTTTTAAAATGGAGAACACGATCTCTGGTCTCAGCAGCAGATGACAAGAAATGCAGTTCCCACTCGTTCCAGTGACTGCATGAGATATTGCACTTGAAAGAAGCAAGGATGAAAACACCTCCATCAAGGTTTGCAGATAATTTTTAAAGGTGTAAATGCAGAGAAAAATCACTTGCTTTGCCGTGACCCTGAACAAGAAATTAGGATGATTAGTACTTCACACAAGTGGAACTGCCTTCAGCTTGGGCATCTGCTTTGTTTAGATCTGTAAATGCTTCCCATTGAGGATTAATTTCTGTGAAATGAGCATCGTGCCAGAATGAATCCTTCCCTGCGTATTTATCCCAGAAGAGGTCAGCATTTGTGCAGAATGTCTACCCAACTTGAGTACTTTCTACTGGCTAATTAGTAAGTGCTACCTCATTGGGAAAATGTTTAGTGCATTTTCTACACTATAGCAGGGTACAGGACACCAAGGTAATGTCTCCAATGACCTTGTGTGTCTGTAACTTTGCCAATGTAGTTGTTCCTCAAGTGTCTTCATCATTTAACTGAGATGATACTGCAGAGAAACCACACTTTGATTATTTGTACTTTGCAGAGGTAAGTGCTTCTTTGATGGAGATACAACCATATTCCTGTGCATCAGGAATGCATCTCCATAATCAGGACTGCAGGGGGAGTCTCAGGGCCCCTGCAGTCCCAGTCAACTCCTCGTCTCCTGCAAGAGTCAACATTGCTCCCGCATGCGGGGAGTTGCTGGAAATGTAGCTCCCTCTGTGTAGGAGCAACTTTCATCTCCTTCTCTGCCCACATCTCTGCGGGCAGGGAAAGAGATGAAAACTACGCTTTCAGCAAGTAGGAACATTTTGACAGCTCCTGCTTGCTGGAAGCAGTGCTAGTGTTTGCTTTTTCTTGGCAAGAGCTGTCACAACTCCTGCCAAGTTAAAGCAAACAGCTATCTCCCTAGGGTGGGCACCTGGGGAGATAGCAGGAGCCGGCCATGTGGGGAGGTGGCCCGAGGGCCATTATTGGCTCTGGGGGGGGGTGCGTGGCCCCTTCCTCTCTTTTGCATAGCCTGGCCCACGAAGGTGATGGCCTCCAGGAGTGTATATGGCCCTCCCTTTTCTAAAAATGTAAATGGCCCCGGGTAGGTGGTGGTCCCCAGGGTGTGGGTGGTTCGTGCAGCCCCCCTACACTTACTTAGCTTTTTGTCCTGTGGAGGTGGTGGTCCCTGGGGCTTCATACAGCCCCAGGAGGGGGTCTGTGAGGCCCCCCTCCTTTTTAAGTAAAAGCCCCAGGGAGGTGGTGGTCCCCGGGGCACAGGGTTTTATTTTGTATTAAACTGTGCATGCCCCTGGGACCTGGCCCACACAGCGGCTTCATTAAAAACAAGCGCGGGAGACCACACTTGTTTTTTTTTTTAATTCACTGACAAATTCACAAATATTTACAAGTTTTGCTGTAAGAAAAAAATATGCTTTCAGGGGGAACCCTAGACCAAGGCTAAGGGTTTACGGTATTCGTAGCCTGCCCCCCCGGTTTTGTTTTCCATTTTTTGGGACTCTGCTTAAGCAGAGTCCCAAAATGGCTGCCAACACTGTTAACAACCAATCAGATCTCAGCAAAAAATTGGGGGTATTCACAAAGTCATCACAACCCTAGATATAAAAATTTTGATTTCCTTAAATTTCTCAAAAAATACAGTATGGATTTGCACCAAATAACAACAAGCAATTGCAATGGGTCTCATGTTTGCTTGAGTTAGAGCTTTTAGCGTTGTAAATTCCTAGCTGGACTTTTCTCACCACATAAATTGAAAATAAAAAATAAAACATTTGACATATGCAAGCAGATTCAAAGTGCCACTGCCGCTATGAGCATGAGCGGGAAGGAGAGGCACAAAAAGAAAAAGAAGTTTGCTTGCAGTCAAAACGTATCGGCAAACATGAAACTATCCATGTAAAAGGGTTGATGACTAAGGCGGTAACAAAACTGCAGCAAGGAGGGACAAACGTAGAGCATTCACCTATGATAACAAAGATTTTTTGAGAGGCAAACCCATGAATGAGTGATAGTGATGGGCATGCAGTAGGCGTGGTTAAGAGCCCACAGACAGATTACAACAGGCCAGATCGTTTGCACGCTCGACCTAAAATGGGCACTTTCTGGACGAAGAGCTGACTTTCTGTCAAATTTGGTATAATTCAGTCCAGCAGTTCGAGGCTGTAGTCGTGACTAAAATCCATAGGGTAATTAACATGGGAAACACACTTTTTTGACCGCCCCATTTTCTTGGCCCCAGCTTGATGGAGCACCATAACACTTTCCATGTACATTGAAAGCCTAGAGAACACTTTTTTTAAAAGCGTTTATGAAGTGAAGATTCATCAAACAATGCTAAAGATATGGCCAAGTCAAAAAAACGCCTTTTCTATGGAAAAAAGGTCCTAATTATCACTACCTACTGGTGACCGCCAATACGTAATATGAATATATATATATATATATATATATATATATATATATATATATATATATATATATATATATATGTATTATACTTACCTCTTACAATTTTTCCATGCATATGCCTTCACCATGCATGCCTTTACAACATCATTTTCATTGTAAAGTATAAAAGTATGCTTGGTAAAATATTTTCTTGTAAAGGCATGAGTTGTAAAGACACATGCATTGTATTGAAGGCGTTGTAAAGGCATGCATAGTGATTGCATGCGTGGTTCCATCATACAATGTTCTCTGCAACCGAGCACAGAAATGTCCTCTTTCTAAAAGTGCCATTTCTAAAATAGTAATATTAAATCTGACTATACCAGTTAAGAGGATTTATCATTACCATTCCAATGATATGAAACATGATGCAGCTACTTCTTTCTGGTCAGGCATTACAGCTTAAATGCATATTAAGGCATTCCCAATGCTGGCCTTTGAGAGGAGTAGGCCTCACAGTAGTGGAAAGTGACTTTGTGAGTACTTCACTACCAGGACATGTAAAACTTAAAGTAGATGTCCTACCTTTTAGTTACCTGCACCCTGCCCTATGGGCTACTTTTGGCATACCTTAGGGGTGATTTTTAGGTAATAAAAGGGGAGTTAGCTGGTGACAGTGAGGGGAAGTAGCAGTCCATTCTGAAATAGGGGAATAAAGGTTAAAGCTATAGAAAAGTCTCAAGGACTTGAGAACACGTGATCCAAGAAATTGAGGAACACTATGGACTCCTTCAAATCCACTAGTAGATGACCATGATTCGCACCACTTTATTAGTTACTTAAAAGAAAGGTGGGGGAAGCTGGACTACATGTCCAAGTCTGACCTACGGCAAGGAGGGCTGCCAGCGCCTTTTCCACACCTGGGGGCTCTTCAAAGGACGCTCTGTGGCCCTGCAGCATGGGATGCTTTTGTTGCAGGCTGGGGGTTGCTGGACTACATGCCCCTGCCCAACCTGCAGCAAGGAGGGCTGCCAACACCTTTCTATGCCTGGAGGCACTTGAAAGGATGCTCTTTGTCCCTGTAGCATGGGACATGCCAGGCGCATGCCTGGGCAAAGATCAGTCCAAGAGTGGGCCTGTCTGCACCCATCCGCGGGCAGACAAAGCTGGGCTGGACCCGCTCTCTCTCGTCCCTGAGCCACTATTGATTGTTGCTGCATTTGTAGGAGGTAAGCCCTATCTGTGGCTAATAAGTACAAATGTGAGGCTGACAGGGCACCCGTGGCACTGGCTGTTTCTCCATGTACAACCACTACTATTGAGAACATGTTGGAACAGGCTGTGGGGATAATCTTGAAGGAAATTACATTAACTGAGTGCAGGCTATCATTGGATTATTGCCTCCAATCGAGAGGCCTGTCTTGAAAGTTCTTCTCCCAATGGCACTTCAATAAGTCCTTGCATCACAGGGTCCTCAGCCAATCAACACGTTCCCTCAGTTGCCCAAGATCTGGTCAGTAGTATTTTAGAATCTGAGCCAGTTGTGAAAAATAAAAAGGCTACCGTGAAGTCGCCAACAGGGGCAAAGAAGCATAATGGTAAGCGACAGGGTTGCTTTCTTTTTGGAGCCTCAAACAGTTTCAAACCAAATCGACACGGACATATTTTTACAAACCTAAAGTGTTAGGAGCTCCTTGGAGTTCCCAAAATTGCTACACCCCCAGTCCATAGCCCACACTTTGTAATAGGATCCCCGTCCTAGGTAATCTCGATGGGATAGATAGACTGACTGGGGACTAGTCTTATTGACATGAAGGAACCTGTGTTAGAACCATTGGCTAAACTGCCCCATCCTGATACCCTTTCACCCTCTGGTAATATTTTGGACTCTGAGGATTCTGTGTTGAGGATATTGAGTTGGAACGTGGCAGGTCTTCAATCTAAGATTACAATACCGGAATGGTTAACCTTTATAAGACCATTTGACATACTCATGCTTCAAGAAACTTGGGTAACACAGGAATTATTACTTGATGGGTTTGAATGTTTTTGCATCCCAGCAACTACTTCCCAGTCAGGGAGAGCATCCTGCTGCCTTGTCATTTGAGAAAACCTTTCTGCTGGGGGTAGTTTAAAGGTAATTGAGACTCAAAATGACAACTTTCAGGTTGTGAGATATAAGAGGGGACCAATTCTGTACCTAATTAATTTTTACAATAATGATTTCAATAGTGTTCCGAACAACAAATTCCCAATTTTATTTGACTATAGTTCATCTTTAAAGAGTAATGTTGGTAACAAAGGGCAAATGGCAGGCTTTTGCTTAGCAGAAGATTTCAATGCTACACTTTGCCCACATGTTAATCCCATGAATACTCTGAAGACTGTTAAATCATACAATCAAGTAAACCCCGACGAATGGCCCTGATACCTGAGGTGCAGAATTTATGAGTTACCTGGCCTCCTAAATTTAAATAACATAATGGATGTTGCTGCCTGCACTGACCCTCTGATACCCACCTTTAGGGGTAGAGGCTGCTCCTCTATAATAGATTATTTCTTTGTAATATCTATTTTGGTGGATTTATTGTTGCATGGGAAGGTAGTCCTGTCTGACTTTAAGGATTATAATCCCATTGATGTGGCACTCATATAGTCCCTCAGGCCTAAATCCAGAATGAAGTGTGGAACTAGAAACATCCAATCAACCACTGATGGCTTACGATTAGTTTGGAGAGCAGTCAAACACGGCCAACTCTTTCATAAAATTATCATGGAGAATCCAAATCTGGTTGAGGCGTGTTTAGCTGAGAACAATACTAAATTTGAAGTAGTAGGGGCCTTTTTCAGCTTTGTTTGAACATCAGGAAAAAGCTATTATGCCCATCATGCATGCTAGCTACCAAGCTAGGTGGTTTAATTTTGAATGTTCAGAGGCTAATCGTCAATTACGTGGGGCACTTACAGCCAACCCTAGGCATCACTTGGAGGTGGCACTCTGATGTACAGCATATAAAGAGGTAACTTCCAGGAGAAAGAGGGAAGTGTTACAACATCAATGGGATTCACTAGCTTTATCTGCAGCCCAGTAGAACAGTAAATAGTTCTGGGAGGCCATTTCAGACATGAAGCTAATGATTCAAGTAGCACCCCAGATTAGTTGTAATATTTCCAGTGGGACATGGGAGGCACATTTCACAAGAACCTATGCCGCAACCCAAGTATCAAGTGACTTAACTGTAAGATCTAATTTTAGGAAAAGACAGGTAACCTTGAACAAGGTAGAATATGCTATATCCCAGAGTGTTGGTGGTAACACTCCTGGGCCGGATGATGTCCCAGTTGATCTTATAAAGTACAGTCTTGAGTTTTGGGCACCTCTATTGGTGAATGTTTTTAACGGTTTTGCCCACTGCCCACTACTTAAATTCTTGGAAGGTTCTTGTACTACAGGATTAGTAGACCGAGGAGAAGTCCATTTTGCACCCTTTCCAATATAGTTTTAGGAACTGTGTTGGAGCTATAGAGCAATGCCTAAACATATGCCTGATTATTGGGAAGTATACCATTAGCAACTGATCCCCCTTGTATTTGGCTTTTATGGATTTGACATCAGCGTTTGATTGCGTTAATCGCTCAAGTAGTGGTCACATCTTCTTGCAAATAGGAGGAATAAAGCACTATTGCACTTTCTAGTGTTTTTGCGCATGAATATGAAGGCTAGAGTTAGAATAAACTCAGTCTGTGAGGTCACAAAAGATATAGGAGTTTTTGGTGGAGTGAGACAAGGATGTGTTTTAGCCTCACTTTTATTTATTTTATAGAATAAGAATATTCATCCTTTTTTAACAAATATAACATCAGATGTCCCAATTATTAAAGGCTCCACATTACCCTCACTCCTTTATGCAGAGTACGCTGTATTAATTGCCTGCACACCAGGAGCCTTGCGTTTCCTAGTCCATGGTTTTGTGGATTTTATTGGTGCACTAGATTTGCAGACTAATATTGTAAAATCTGTTGTTATGGCTTGTGGGCCAAATAAATATTGCCTTTCCACTCTAAAAGTTGGTAACAACAGTTTGATATGTACTGCCACTTTACCATATCTAGGCCAAACCTTTGCTGAATCTGGTTCGTGGGCTCCACATATTGCTCACTGCAGTGCCTAATTCATAAAGGCTACTGGTACTTTATTTAGATTGCCACAACCTAGGGGTGGGATGCACTCATTCCCCTTTTGAAAATTTATACAACACAGTGTATCCCAACAGAAACATACAGAGCAGATGCATGGGGTATCCAAAAATTCAGAAGAAAAAATGTTCTGTAGAAAGGTCCTGGTGGCTCTTATTTCATCATCACATTTGATCTGTCACAGAGAATTGGGCATTCCATACATAGAAGATTACATCAGAGCCTGTCCACGTTTATTAAGGTTGACAGAGTGGAACAATAAGAAAGCAAGTCTCTTAAGAGACATCATCATGGATTGCCTTAGCTGTGACAAAGGCTCGGAGATTCCATGGATAGCCAGTGTGTAATCCACCCTGCATAAGATTGGTTTACAACACTTTTTTTTACGGACTTTTAGGAAAATCTCAATATCAATAAAAAACACCTACTGAAAACTTTGTTTCATTTAGCTGATACTGAAAGAATGACCATAGAGAGGGGGAAGACTAGTGTGGTTGCCTATTGGAATCTCATCACGGAAAGCTCGCCTACCGGGGAGATGACTAGACCAATAGGCCATTTACAGCGCAGTTTATTGTTTCGTTATAGGGCTGGTACGGTAAAGTATTTGCTGTATTTTCCAATGGGTTTTAATGCTAACCTTCACTCCATGTCTTGTCCTTGTGATAGGAAGTCAGGCCAACCAAGGACACACTTTACGTTTTTTATTGTAGATATTACTTTATGTATTTGAAGCACTTTTTTATAAGTGTAAAAAGACACAACAATAATAACCTCAGAGCAGCCCTCAAAATTGTTTCTCAGCTTATAGATGAAGAGGTAATTGCCCATGCAGGGGCTTTCTTGAGAGCAGCAGTACAAGCTTGGGGCACTATGAATACTGATTAAGCTCAATGAAATGATTTTGTATTGTTTTGTGCATTGCCCTTATAGCATTGGATGTTAGTTTCTTATTTTTACGACTGCGTGTTTAGCAAGTAATGTATGTACTTTACTGTGTACGTTTTGTACTTTTATGGATACTTTTGGCATTCAAATAAAGTCATTACACTGAAATGAAAAGGGAAGTCTTAAGGCTTGGCAAGAGGTTTTAAATGCCAAGTCAAAGTGGAAGTGAAACTGCACACACACACGCTCTGCAGTAGTAGGCCTGAGACATGTTTAAAGGGCTACGTAAGTGGGTGGTACAATCAGTGCTGCAGGCCCACTAGAAGCATTTAATTTACAGGCCCTGGGTGAATGGTATACCACTTTACAAGGGACCTACGATTAAATTAAATATGCACATTGTGTATACACCAAGATTACCATGTTTAGGGGAGAAGCACATGCTGTTCACCACTGGTCAGCAGTGATAAAGTGATGAGAGTCCTAAGGCCCATAAAAATGAGGCTAGAAAAAGAGGAGGAAGAAGGCAAAAAGTTTAGGGTGACCCTTCAAATAGGGCCATTTTCCACTATGACCCAAACCTCTGTTCAGAAGATTGCTACATGCCACACAGGAATGTTTTTCTTGCATCTATGCCAATGGTTCATGGGTCCCTAAGCTTGCACTCACTTCTGTATCCTTTCCATATATGGATGTTGCACAGCTCTCAGTGTACAGCAATAGGAAGTGTCAAGCAATCCCAAGCCAGCGCTCTGCAAAAAAAAGGACTTTGAGGGTGGAAAGAGGGAAGTCGAAAGAAGGGTTTTATGAGAAGAGATGTGCCCTGCATCAGCACTAGAGTTTCATGAAAAATATAAATTCATATTTGAAAAATGCTTGTGTGTTAATAAAGTAGGAGGAGAAAGACATTAGTAGAAGCATGCTGCTTACAAAGACAACATAATGTGACGTGTGGGATTTTTGGCATTCACAGTCATGAATTTGTTCATTTACCAAAGAGATGCACAAATTATTAAATATTATATTTGGTTCACAAAAAATATAAAAAATGTAAAAAAATATAAAAAATAGAAATGTCTATTTTAATGGGAACATTGGGGCTTCTCTATGCTCACCTGAGGACAATCATTGTCCATACCATGTTCTGTTTGATTTACTTGCACTGCTCCTACAAAGGAATCCGATGACACCAAATACATTATTAGCCTCCAATTTGAAATGTCTTCATATTTATGGAACATTTAAATTTTTTCAGTTTTACATTTTGCTTATGTATTTATATTCACATTATTAATCTGTTTCCTAGCAGTCCCTTAGCATGTGCTACACCACTCTACAATCACTAGCAGCATTTACACCTCTCCAACTTAAGTTTGCATCTGGAGATTGTTCCACTTGTGCACAGACCCATGGAACACATTTTTTGCTTGGTTGAATTAATTGATGTAAAACAAAATTGAAATGCGTCCATTTGAGACAAAAAAATGTGTTTTCAGGACTTACAATCTGATTTATGGAGAAAAGGTTGAATTTGCCATTGAAATTTTAGTTGAATTCACAATTCCATTGACTGAGCTGGGTAAAAACAAACGTTCTCCTTTCAGCTCATAGACACGCTTCAGGGTGAATATGTGTTTACAAATATATGTTATGTTACAATATATTTAAAACTGATCTACGAGTGATAAGTCATGCAGTGTTGTGGAGACTTACTACTACCTTGGTCCGTTGCAGCTATGTCTGCTTTGTATTATCAATAAAGAAGAATTCCATTTTTGATAAAGGCAATTTTACAATATTGCTGCCTGGTGCACAGAGGTGATGATTTCTGATAATTGTGCATGAGGTGGCCACTGATCTAATCTTGCATGATGTTGTCACTATCACAGCACTCATAATATTAGTACCTAGGGCTGCTTTTCACTGCACATAAGTAGCACCTATTGCAGAAAAGGTTGGAGACCCCCTGCCAGAGATAATCAGCCTCAGGCAGTCTCTGACTGTTTCATTAAAGAAACTGGTGAACTTAGGTCCTTTCTGATTAGCAGTGGCTAAGAGGCTGCAAGTGGAGATGATGCCTTGCACCGTGTGCGGGATGAACCAGCAGTTCTCTTCCTGAGCCTGTGAGAGACTTCCTCCACACCCATGGTACCCTCTGTCTTGCAACGTACCCCGCCCCTCATCTTTCTTCTCCATTTTGTTTGAAGAGCTGTCCCTGGCTCTTCCCTCTGCCTTTATGTCAAAGTCCCACCTGTAACCATGATAACACCTCCCCTGAACCCCATCCAGCAGCTAAACGGGTAAAAAAGGTTGCTCATGAAACTCTGGATATCTTCAGGACCCAGGGATGATTGATGTTAACCAGTCTGCAACTCGAGTTTGTGTGATAATTCTGGCAAGTACAGCTATGTAGGGGAACAACTTAAGTTGCATCAGTCTAGGTCCCATGAGTGGCACTTCGGCCCTCATTGCCAGTTCAGCATTAAAATCTGAATCCTGTGCAAACCTGGGTTTGCACGTGAATTGAAATTGCGAGTTGTGTGATAATTATCACGATTATCACGCTATCATAGTTTTCCCCTGATAAATTCTGAATTCCTCCAGATCAAACCTCCTGAAATTTATTGGGGAAAACAACCTGAAAAAGACATAAATGTGTGGAATTCGTTGTGTTAAAAAACACTGATTCCGCATGATAAGCCTCGTTTTCCTTCTCGAATCTCGCGATAGGAAGTGTTTACCACATGCAGTGAAAACATTGCCCTGGGTGTAATGGTGTTTATCTTGAGTGGTAAATACCTTGTCCTGTTCTCACAAACTTGTAATAAGTGCACAAGCGGAGGTGATGTCAACCAGACCTATTCTCACAAACTTGTAATAAGGGCACAAGCAGAGCTGATGCCAACCAGACCAGTCGTCATGTGCTTTTGCAGTGGTAAAGTGCTTGGGCTTTGCCTTGAAAACATGGTACAATTGTCCTACATCTGATTACAAAATGTATTTTACTTGTAAGTCCCTAGTATATGGTACTATGTGTACCCAGGGGCTGTAAATTAAATGTTTCTTGTGGGCTTCATCACTCATTGTACCATCCACAAAAGTAGCCATGTAAAACAAGTTTCAGCAAGCCACTGCTGCCTGAAGTTTAGTTTTAAATTCTGTTTCAACCACCAGTTAATATAAACTTCTTGAGAGGCTCGAATAATCCTTTTTTACTTGTGAATAACCCCTATGGAAGGCTCTTAAAGTTCCTAGTGCACAAAAGCAAGATATTTACAAAGGACAATATGTGTGCTTAGGTTTTACATGTCCTTGCAGGGAAAAAAAGCTAAAGTCATTTTTTCACAGTTATAAGGCTACCTCTCCCTTATACTAACACTTGGTTAACTTATTACCCTTAATAAGTAAATATTTTAGTTTAGGAACAGATAGAAACATTCTTCTTCCACTCATTTGAATTGTAATTTTAAATCCTTTTTATGGTAAACTCACATTTTATGTTACTATTCTTAAAATGCAACTTTTAGAAAAATGACATTTTTATGTCTAAACCAAATGTGCCTTTCTGCAAGTATCCAGGGTCATGTGATGGTGAATGGCTCTCCTATGAGGTGCTGTGTATTCCTTCCAGGCATGGAGACAAAAGAGCTTTAGGTGCCGGCAGAGTGTTCCTCTGCTGAGCAGGAAACTTTCTAAAACTTCAGCTGAAGTTCCCTATGTGGACTTGGACTGTGAGAATGTAAACTCTTCACCAGAACAAACCTGGTCCTTGTATCTGACCTGCACTCTATTTCAATCGACCTGAAATGTGAATTTGACCTGGTCCTGCATGACCAGATACCTGTGAGAGTCGCCTCAGTGCTTTTTGCTGCTATTTTCTGCTAGAACTTAAAACATTAAAAACTCTCATTCTACTGACAGGATTCCTGTTGTTTTCATGTCATTCTATTTGAAAAAATCCAGTCTATTTCTTTAAAGCACATTGGGATTTTTCTTGTGATGCGTTTTCACTTTATTACTGTTTGAGTACCCAAAAATCATGACCACCATAATTTACCTCAGACAGTGTTCCCACATTTATGTGGATTGGAGACTGTGTTAAACTTCAGTTTTATGAAGCAATGTGTCACCACTTTACAGCACCTCTCAAAACATAAAAAATCATAAAAATACAATTGCATTAAATAACTCCAATTTAAGAATATTTTTGGGCCCACTCAATAATTAAAAATAATAAATCAATGTAAAGTTAAACGGTTTGTTACAGTTTTATTACAGAACTGAAAAATAAGGTGCTATAGAATCCATGCCACAAAAGCTCTTAAATGCAGAGTTATACAGAAAATGCAAAAAATCAGAATTTATTCTAAGTCCCAAATGAGTAGCAAAATCAATAGACCAATAGAAAAAAAACAGCATCGCTAACTAACATCATTAAGGAAAGCTCTGGCTCACATCCAAAGTAAAGGTTTTTTCTACATTATTCTTACATAATAAATCAGCATTTCTGTAGATTCATTGTGGTGTGAAAAGCCCATGAAAAATAAACATCATATTGCCTTAACATCCAAGTACTAACACACTACCTGAGTAATTTATTCAGCACCCTCTAAGCTAATGTCATCCGGAGATGTTCAAACAGAATATGATACAGCAACAATGACATCTTATGTGCTTGAACAGATCTCAGTGAATCAATGGAAGAAAATGAAACATTACAATTTATAGCTGAACTAAGGAAGGTTTATCGGGATCAAAACAGTAACAACAGTGGAAAATGCGCAAATATATTACAGTTTGACTGTGCCCCATGGAGCTCAAGAGGAGAAGATGTGCTGTGTGGGAAGCAATGAATGAGTGACAGAAATGACTTCCATGTTGGAGAAGATGGCATTTTACACGGAAATGTAGTCATATTTTAAATTTCCTTAAAAAACACTTTTACCCTTAATATAAAATTTGTTTAAAAACAATGATATAAAAAAGTCTGAATTTTTGTGTTGCATACTTAAATTGTTAATGTTGCACACAAATGCAGACCTATACAAATCTCCAACAGTAATATGAGGCACAATCAGTGAGCTAAGAGTGCATAACATTACAGTGTCTCTGCAAAGCCAAGCTGGATTGCCACAAATATGCTTTGTTGACTTCCGATTCTTCTACAGGTGAAGTCAGTCAATACAAGAAATTATGTTGTTGGTTGAGGGGTAGGTGGGGACATCTCAAGCAAAAGCCACAATCATTGTCAGAGTGAACAGTAACAGGTCACTAAATTAACCTGTGCTTTACCCTTTTGTAACTTGGCACAGAAGCTGTCAGGCTTAACTTAAGAGGTAATGTGTCAAGTTTGTATGCAGCACACCAACAGTAATAAAGTTAAAGCACAACACAAGGAAAATCCCACACCACTTTAGAAAAATAAAGTACATTTTAATATATTATTTGACAGCAAAACAAAAAAAATGAATTAGCAGAGATATGCGAACCAGAGATATGCGATTTTACTGCTTCATGTAAAATAGTGCAATGGAGCACGGGCCGGCTAGAGGGACCCAGTTAGGCCTGCTGAACAAGGTACCCTATATCCTGGTGCACAGTCTGTGTGGTGTTGCTTTGTGAGGCTTTACATCATCCTGTGTTTGCTCTAATGAAGCTGTGAAGTGAAGCTTTGCAGGGCTTTTTCCCACGCTGAGTGACACAGCATCAGTTCCGGTGAGCTGTGCGTTGTGGTTTTGCCTCTCTTTGCATCAGTTATGATGAAGCTGGCAGGGCTTTGTATCACTTCACATTGGTTGTGACACATACCAGAGCTGGGCTGGAAGGGCACCTTTAGGCCCAATTGCAAGGATCCAGAACTGGGGTAGCATCACTTTGTGGGGTAATGATTCCCAGCAGGCAAAGTCCATGTGCAGGGTTCAAGATGATTGGAGCCTTTTCTCTCCCTGGGGCTTATGTTCAAGAGGCCAGCCAACCAGCCTGGGAGTCACTCTTGTGGTCCTGGGTTCAAGATGCATGTCCAGTCCTTGTCACTCAGGCAGCAGGGCAATATGCAGCGGTGCAGCAGGCCTCAGAGTAGCAGTCCTTCTTGCAGAGCAGCACAGCAGTCTTTCGGAATCATTTACAGGTCCAGAGGTGTACTTAAGAGTTTGGTCTGGTGGTCCAATATTTATATCTGGTGTCTACTTTACAGTAGGAGAAGGCTTTGGAGGTTTCTCCATCCAGAGATGTTTTGAGTTTGCTGCTCCCTGTCCTGGCCTCAGCTTGTCTTGGGGCACATAAAACTAGTGTCAAACCTTTTGTGAGTGTGCTCAGGGAGAGCATTTGTGATGTGCAAGTGTGGTAGGCGACAGCTCTACCCCCTCATCAAGTCAGAGATGGCCCTTCCTGCACACCTTTGTCTCATCGTGAGGATGCAAGAGACAAAGACCAACTGCCAGCTGCAGCTAGTTACGTGACCCAAGATACAGGCAACAAACACTAAATGGCTGGGGCAAGAAAACGCCCACTTTCTAAAAGTGACACTTTCAGAATTATAACTTCAGACACCAAATTCGAAATTGCTACCTGCTCTCAATTCAAAGCTATCAATTATTAAATGTAATGTTATTCCAATGTTATCCTATAGGAGAGGCAGTTAAACAATGAATTTAATAGTTTTTCACTAACAATACATGTACAAGGTAAAAGTATGTGCCCAGCCTTTGAAATAAACTGGACACTACTCTCTGGGCTGTTTAGAATCTACCCTAGGGGTGACTTAAATGTATTAAAAAGGAAGGTTTAGTCCTGGTTAATGGTTTATTTTGCCAGGTCGTAACAATAGTTAAACCACCCACAAACTGCAATGGTAGGCCTAACGTGTTTAAAAGGCTGTTTAAGTGGGTGACACAACCAGTGCTGCAGGCCCATTAGTAGAATTTAATTTATATGCCCTGGGTACATGTAGTACCACTTTACCAGGAATTTAAAAGTACATTAAATGTGGTAATAGAATGTAATTCAATTTTACAATGTTTAAAGGAGAGAGCATAAGCAAGTTAGCACTGGTTAGCATTGATAAGGTGCAAAGAGTCCTAAGGCCAACAAAAAGTAGATCAGCAAAAATGGAGGAGGATGTAAAAATTTGGAGGAAGACCATTCTAAGGCTCTCAGGTCTAACATCGGCCCTTGGTGCGGCATCCTTGCGGCATCAGCCCCTGTGAGATGGTGGCCCCAGAGGTAATTATACATAAACAGAGAGAGACCCATTCAAGCCCCCTTCCTGGGAGAAATAAATAAATTAATCATGCACCGACCACTAGGCTTAGGCCCACCCTGTTGGTAATTCTCCCACTGGCTGGCAGAGCCTCCCGTGCTTGATGCTCACTGGGGGTCAAAGGTTACCAACCTTACAAAAGCCTTACCTCTGGTCCAGTTGGGCCAATTAAGACAATCCTGGGCTTGTGTTCCTTCTGCTGGTGAGCTCTACCCTTTAGAAACACCTCCAGCAGGCCACCTTATGTCAGTGTATTTTGAAGGGAGCTGGTTCCACTGGCTCCCTGTGCTAGCTCTCCTCCTGGCCTTTGTTTCTGGGTGCAGAAGTCCAGATCTTTCCCCCAACTGATCCTCAAGGGATGAAGAGGTCTAGCCTCACTGGACCTTGGAGAGACTCACTGGTCCTGAGGTCAACTTGGGCAGAGTCCTTGGTCCTTTTGGGTATCCGAGGTTTTCTCCTTCCATGTGTTGATGGATGTGTCAGTCTCAGGGTCAAGTCGGGAAAAGCACAAAGAGCTCCAGCAGCCCTCCCTCTCCCTTGTGCAAGAGTTTTTGGAAGGGGATGGAGGTTCTAAAAGCGACGCACCTCCGGCCAATCCTGGGGCGCCAGATCACCCTGTACCCCTGTCCCATCCTTCCTGCATAGCAGACTGGAACAGTTCAAGATGGTGTTATCCAGGAGTCACTGGTCACAACTGCTCTTGGTGGTCTCAGCGTCACCCCTTGTGGACATTACTGTCAGGATCTTTTGCACCAAACCTCGAAAAGGACACCCTCCTGTGTTGGTTTCAGTTTTCTGAGCTTCCTCCTTTGCTCAGTGGGCCTGGGCTGTCCCAAGCCCTGTCAAAATGTGACAGGTAATTAAAAGATTCAGATTTTCATTTCAACCCCATCCTCCTCAGGAACTGAGAGAAGCACAATTATTTGCTTCTTTTGTGTGGAGCAACCTTTGTTCCCTCTGTTGGGGAGAAATATAATTAACTTGGCCCAGCAGAGTGAAAAAACTCCTGGGTTCCGATCGTGCGCTGAGCCAGAGAAATATGACAATTGTAGATGACCAATAAGATGTACATGTATGGTCTTGGGACATGCAAATATGAACTGGGTGCACCCTTTCCACACCAGTTTCATACCACACCGGACTTTGGCTGCCTTAAGGAAGTCAAACTGCATTCTAAGGCAGATTTACCCCATATGTATCATTTCACAGCAGACAAACCAGTAATTCACACTGACTTTACTTGTAAATCCACTCTAATATTATGAGGCCTATCCCAGGTCAATACCTAACCCTCCTGAGTCCCCTTGCGCCAGGCTACCTGTGAGCAGAAACTGGCTGCACGTTACAGTAGTCTCACTGGTGCATCCTGCACACATATGTAAGCCTGTGTGCACATGTAATCATGTGCAATCAGCCAAGTGCCCGGTAAGGCTTTACCTTAAAAGGCAGGCACCGACAGTAAACAAGCATAGTCCATTTGCCATGTGATTTCTATGAGTGAGACACATGTAATGAGGGTCATCCACAGTAAAAAGACCAAAACTGAGGGTCCAAAAATCAAAACAATCTGGGTGTATTAAATGGGTGGCACCGATTTCGGAACACTACCTCAGAGTGAAAGGATAAGAGTTACTCCTGGGTCCCACTCTTATATACAAAATGATTGTAATTATATTGCTGGTTACCAGCAGCGACCTGTCCATACGGGCCCAGGGGCCACGCCCCCTACCTTTTTACTGGCATGAAGAGTATCTGTCAAGCTAAACAAAAGTCAGTTCTGGGGCAGGTCAGGCAGCCAGGAGCTGGACCTTTGTTGTGGGTTGAAGAAGTCACATCCCTGTGGGTGTGACCTCTTCAGCCTGGCAATGGTGCCTCGAGGCCCTCCACCTCATGATGAGGGGGAACGTCACTGATTGCTTCGGATATAGGTGCATCAGTTTTAAGCCCTGAAGTACCCAAGGCTGAGTGTCAATCAGTGACACCTCATCAGAGTGGGGTGGGGTCAGAAGTCTCACTCACCCCATCCAACTCTTTGATGAGTTGGGACTGCTGACTTCCCTCATTTGCTGACCTTAGGCCAGCCAATGAAGGAAGGCAGCCGTCCCAACCGTCTTGGGACCTCCGAGGCTTCCTTGTTGGAGCTGCTGAGGTAAGTTTTATTTTTATTTTTAAATGTTTGGCGCGGACATTCATCATGCATGTATGTATATTTGTTAGTAGGTGTTGTGAATGGTGTGTGTGTGCATGTGTGAATGAATGGGTGTGAGTGAAGTGTTTGTGTGCAGGTGTAACTTCACCCCTTCCCTGCCCCATTTGCTCTTATAATTACCGATCACCACTGCTGGTTACTCTGTTGTTATTCTTGCTTACTGCCAAGATAATGGTCCACTTGCCCGATATAGATGCAGGAGGACCATAGGTTTGGCTATGGCGAGGACTATTTATGGAGTAAGGGCTGCAGTACAAATCGCTATATGTCTGACTGCCCATTAAGAATGGGCAGATGTATAGCCATTTTTTGACTGCCCACCACTGCAAGGCAAACCTTGGGGGTAAGGGACATAAGAAAGGAATAATGCCAACCTTGCCATGGGATAGGACTTCCATGGCAAAGGAGGTATTTTCTGTTCAAAAAGAGGATCCTGTTTCAGGATTTTCTTTTTTAAAAAAAAAATAAAACTTTTGATGTAGGGCTCAGTCAAGTAGCAGGAGCCCTGAATCAAACAGCGAAGAGCATTGATACGAACTGCCATGATGGCGGTTACCGGCAATGCTTTATATTATAAATTCGGCAGGCAGTCCCTCCACCAGAGGGATGTAGTAAACTACTACGTGCCCCTGGTAGAATGGGCCATCCGCCAAAATATAAATCAGGCCCTAGGTTGTTAGTTCTCAATGAACATGTAGATATTATTGAGGTAGTTTAGAGGCACATTGAGAGATATATGGGGCAAATGAGATCAAAACCCACAGTAAAAATTTGTTGGAAAATGGCCCTCTCTGAAGGGACACCCCAGCTTTTTGCCTTCCTCCTCCTTGAGCACCCTGAGCACTTTACCAATGCTGACCAGTGCTAAAGTGAGTGTGCTCTCTCCCATAACCTAGGTTTGACTGATATGTCCACAATTGGCATATTAAATTTACTTATAAGCCTCTAGTAAAGTGCACTAAATGTACTGTGGGTCTTTAAATTAAATGCTACTAGTGGTACTGCAGCACTGCTTGTGCCACTGACTCAACTAGCCCTTAAACATGTATCAGGCCTGAAGTTGCAGAGCCTGTATGGGAAGTTTACACTGCAATGTCGACTTGGCATTTATAACCTCTTGCCAAGCCTTAAGCTCCCCTTTTAAGGGCATGTGCTATGTATCTAAAGGTAGGACATGTACTTTTAAGTTGAACATGTCCTGGTAGTGAAAAACGCCCAAATTAATTTTTCACTACTGTGAGGTCTACACCTCTCATAAGCTAACATTGGGGATTACTTATTACCTTTAATAAGCTGTATTTTCTCAATAAAAAGGAGTAGCTTTCATGTTTAGTACCTTTGCAATTGTAATAATGAATCCTCTTTAATGGTAAAGCCAGATTTATTGTTACAATTTTGAAAATGCCACTTTTTGAAAGTTGACCTTTAACCACTCTTAGCCCTGTGTTTGCTGCCTGTTCCAATACACATCTGGGATGGGATGACAGCTGGGCTTGTGCATTCCCTCTGGATAACCACACACAAAGGGAGCATAGGTGTGACTGATGGGCCATCAACATCCTGATGGGCTATCCTGGAAGATGGAAGGCAGAAGCTGACACACCTGAATAGGCAGTGTACTGTCCCAACTCAAAAAGCTGCACACCCTCCTGGAGTGAATCTGGAGTCAGGGCAAGAAGGAAGGGCCTCTGTGCACTTCTACAAAGATCCTTCTTTGAATTCACCCCCACTTCAAAGACACAACTGGGTATAAGTACGGGACCTCTGCCCCTACCAACTCAGTACACTGTTGGACCTATGAAAAACTATTGTGCTGATCGGAACTGGGGGCACCTTCATCGGCTTCGCTGCATCACCGTGCCTGCAAAAATTGAGGGCATTGCATCGCCATTGATGCTGAAGCATCGCCACTTCTGTGAGGAGCGGGAGCACCGTGCTGCCGACTCTGCGCGGCTCGGAGCTAATGCATCACTTACATTTTTGAGATACATGCCAACTCACCACCTCCCTTGTGCCTCGCATCTTGTTCTTGACATCGACACATCTGCGAACCAAGGTTCTGTTTCAGCAGACCTAGGCTGGTTCCTGGATCCGACCCTTTGCTCTATTGCAGTCAGCTTGATTTTTCAGATTTGACACTGGTTGACACTTTATGCTTCTAAGCACTACAACTAAATTTATTCTTTAAAAATTCATATATTGACTACTACTTATTGGATTTTTGTTGTTTTGGTCCTGTTTTATTCATACAAATATAATCTACTTTTCTAATTTGGTGTAGAGTATTTTTGTGAAGTTTTATTTTATTCATACAAATATAATCTACTTTTCTAACTTGGTGTAGAGTATTTTTGTGAAGTTTTCACTGTTTTACTCTTTGAATACTTTACACATTACCTCTTAAGTCTGTCTGCTTGTTCCAAGCTACCACAGGGTGAGTACAGGTTAATTTAGGATGTGTATCTGACTTATACTGACTAGAATTGTGGTTCCAGCTTTGACAGGGTGCATTCCTTTGACAACCAGAAACCTAATCTCTAACAAAATTCACAAACAGAATATTGTGTTTTAAGTATTGCGGTACAAAAATATCATAGGTGGAATATTGAGTCCCACGTTATCATGAAGGTATACTCATGGTATACATACCTTTACAATATTGCGGCAGTGGATTGTCTTGCTATGATGTTTTTGGTGGACAATATTTTATACTCAGTGTTCTGGCATACAACCCGTTTTCCACCCTTATCTGCACATGTATAATTTACCTCCCTGATACAAGAGGAGAAAATGTTGGGCAGTGCACTAACATATCCAGTGTTCACATTGTGTTTGCATGAAGCGTAAAATATATAGAGAAACATTTTAATATTTGATCTAAAAACTGAAGGAAACAAATATTTCAAATGATACCAAATTCTTAACTCGTCTGAAATGTTTCTGGAAACAGTATCTTTCAATATGTAATTTATGAATTACAAGATCAAAGAGCCTTTGAGTTGGCCATTCAGTAATAAATTACAACCATCCACAAGTATAGACCATGAGCCTGAGTCACAAAGCTGTTTGTGTCTGTTAGTTTGGGGTTAACTATGCAACATAAATAGGGTAACAACGTTTTTTCATTCAGAAAAGGTGGTATGGCACTTAGAAAAGGATATACTCATACAAACCTTTTCCTGTGAGTACTAAAGTGGACTTGACATTCCAGGACTGAAGTGCCCAGTGAGTTTGTGCACACCCACAAACTTGAATGTTTGCCGGAGTACATCCCATCCTCCTATTTGCTAGTGAAAGGGTGGGATGTACTCCTGACACAGGCATAAATAAACACCTTTCCCTGGAGTGAAAGGAAGCAAAACACACCCAAAATTGTCAGTGGTGGAAAGGAAGTGATTGCTCTAGTGGAAATATATTTTACTGCAGAAGTAAAATAAAAAGCCATAAAAGTTGCATTTGGACTCGTTCAGAAGACTTTCGTATGTTACAATATACAAGCGCAAATCTGCTCATGAGAAAATAAAATTCACAAAAGTCTTCCACAGTAGTCCTGGAAATACGGGCTGTCTCAGGATTCGAGCCACACTTCTGGAAAACGTGAATTTCTGAAAGTAGTAGATTTGCATGCAGAGTAGTTAGTAGACCTGGAGGGCTAGGTTATATATGACTGTATTTAAGAAGCAGGCCCCACATACATACATAGAATTTTTAATTGCGTTTGCAATTTCCCATGTAATATTTACTTAGGATATGGAAAGGCTCAGCCTTTTACATGGACACACATGTTCACTTCGTAGTTGATTCCTCATTGTGAACACGTTTTATCTGAGATTTGTTTAAGTATATATTTGATTCCAACTAGACGTGTTTTTACACCTATCATTTGCCCAGTATATCCAGATATCCATCTGTTTAGGGCAGCCTCCACAAGTTGTGATGGGAATAAAAACACTTAGGCCCAAATTTACTAAAGTTTCACAGAACGCAGGGCAGCAAGGGAAGTTTATGTGCTGCGTTGGTGAAAGGGAGAGAGCAGAACTGTTCCATATATGCAAAGATATGGGACTCTTCTCCTCTGTTCTAGTGCTGGGACACTTGTGACTGCTTACTTGCAACGCCATCAATGCAGGGACCCTTGCGTTGTGTCGCAAGATTGCCAGCGCTGTGGTCAAGATAGTTTTTTGTTCAGGAAAGGGTAACTTGCTGCAGAAAAAACTATCCTTGGAGGCTTTTTCTACCTTGCATATGTGCTGCAGAATGCAGCACACATGGAAAGAGGAAAAATAAGCAAAAAAACAGATATTTCTCCAGCCTCGGGTAGACGCACCATTTTGGCACAAACGTATGTTTACAAACATTTGTAAACAATCAATCAATCAATCAATCAAGGAATTTGTAAAGCGCACTACTCACCCGTGAGGGTCTCAAGGTGCTGAGAGTGGGGAGGATGAGGGGGGGGGGGTGCTGCTACTGCTCGAACAGCCAAATCTTGAGAAGTCTCCTGAAGGTAAGGAGGTCCTTGGTCTGACACAGGTGGGTGTGAAGAGTGTTCCACGTCTTGGTGGCGAGGTGCAAGAATGATCTGCCTCTGGTTGTAATTCTGCAGATGCGTGGGATGGTTGCGAGGGCGAAGTCTACGGAGCGGAGCTGTCGGGGTGTAGAAGGAGAGCTGCCTGTTGAGGTATTCTGGTCTGGTGTTGTGCAGTGCTTTGTGAGAATGGGTGAGAAGTTTGAAGGTGATTCTCTTGTTGACAGGGAGTCACTGCTGGTGTCTCAGGTGGCCTGTGATGTGGCAGTGGTGGTGGATGTCCAGGATGAGGCGTGCAGAGGAGTTCTGGATGCGTTACAGCCTTTTCTGGAGCTTGGCCATGGTTCCTGCATAGAGGGCATTGTCGTAGTCCAGTTTGCTGCTTACGAGTGCTTGGTTGACTGTTCTTCTGGTTTCTGTGGAGATCCATTTGTAAATCTTTCGGAGCATGCGTAGGGTGTTGAAGCAGGAGGAGGAGATGGCGTTGACTTGCTGGGTAATGGATAGTGAGGAGTCCAGGATGAATTCTAGGTTGCGTGTGTGGTCGGTGGGAGTCGGAGCGGATCTGAGTGTGGCAGCCTACCAGGAGACATCCCATGCGGAAGGGGTGGAGCCAAAGATGAATACCTCAGTCTTGTCAGAATTGAGTTTGAGGCAGCTGTTCTTCATCCATTCGGCGATGGCCTTCATTCCTTCGTGGAGGTTGGTCTTGGTGGAGTCCTTGGTGAGGGAGAGGATCAGCTGGGTGTCGTCGATGTATGAGATGATGTTGAGGTTGTGAGATCGGGCGATGTTAGCGAGCGGAGTCATGTAGATGTTGAAGATGGTCGGGCTGAGGGATGAATTCTATGGTATACCACAGATGATTTTGGTGGCTTCAGAGTGGAATGGAGGGATGCAGACTCCCTGAGTTCAGCCGATGAGAAAGGAGGTGATCCAGTCCAGGCCTCTGTCGCAGATTCCTGCTTGCTGAGGCGTGTGCATAGGGTGTGGTGGCAGCCGGTGTTGAACGCGGTTGAGAGGTCCAGGAGGATGAGGGCAGCAGTTTTGCCGTTGTCCAGTATGGTTCTGATGTCATAGGTGGCGGCTATGAGGGCAGTTTCGGTGCTGTGGTTGCTGCGGAAAACAGATTGGGAAGGGTGCTGTTCTCCTCAAGGAAGAAGCTCAGTTGTCTGTTGACAGCCTTCTCAATGACTTTTGCCAGGAAGGGGAGCAGGGAAGTTCTTGACGTCCTTTGGTTCCGCCTTGGGTTATTTGAGGAGGGCATTGACCTGAGCGTGTTTCCAGCTCTCCGGGAAGGTAGTGGACTCAAAGGAGCTGTTGGTGATCATCCGGAGTTGGGGTGCGATGACAGAGCTTGCTTTGATGAGGATGTGGTGAGGGCAGGGGTCGAATTGTGAGCCGGAGTGAATGGTGTTCATGATTTCGATAGTGTCGTTGTCATTGACGGGGCTCCAAAAGAGCAGGAGGCTGGTCGGTGGTGAGTCTGTGGTGTTGGTGGTTGCCAGGGGGGTCTGAGTACTGAAGCTGTCGTGGATGTCTGCAATCTTGCGGTGGAAGTAGGAGGCTAGGGAGTCGCAGAGGTCTTGTGATGGCAGGATGTCATGGTGTTGGAGCTGGGGTTGGAGAGTTCCTTCATGATGTTGAAGAGCTCCTTGTGGCTGTGTGCGTTGTTGATGCGTTCTCTGAAGGCGGTTCTCTTGGCGGTTCGGATGAGTTGGTGGTGTCTACGTATGGCGTTTGTGAAGGCTGTGTGGTTGTCCAGAGTCTGATTATAGGGGCCACTTCTTTTCGAGTCTTCGGCATGTCTGCTTAGATTCTTGGAGGTTGGCGGTAAACCAGAAGGTCTTTCTGTTGGTGCATCTGTTGGAGGGATTTTTGATCGGGACAAGATTGTTGGCACAGGTGTCGATCCATTGCCTGAAGTTGCGGGCAGCTGTGTCAGTGTCGGTAGTGTCAATGGGTGGGTTCCGGGAGAGGGAGGTGATCAGCTGGTCTTCGTTGACCTTGCTCGATCTTTGGTGTGAAATCTGTTGCATGTGATGGTGTGTTGTGGGTTCCTCGAAGGAGAAGTGGATGCAGAGGTTATCTGTCCAGTAGAGTTCAATGGTGTGGCTGAAGGAGACGTGTTTGCTGGTGGAGAAAATAGGGTCAAGTGTGTGTCCTGCAGAGTGGGTCGGTGTCGTGACAAGCTGCTTGAGGCCGAGCTTGTCGAGCAGGGTGGTAGTGTTGTGGTCGTTGGTGTTCTTGAGGTGGAAGTTTAAGTCCTCAAGGAGTATGTAGTCATTGGATGCAGGAGCGTGCTGATAAATTCAGTGATGGAGTCGCTGAACTGCTGTCGGGGGATGAGGGGCCTGTAGACGAGGGTCCCTCGGAGGGTGGTGTTTGGGTCGGTGTGGATCTGGAAGTGCAAGTGTTCGGCAGTGCTGAGGGTGTCTTCATTGCTAGTCGTGATCCTGAGGGTGTTCTTGTGGACGAGGGAGATGCCTCCTCCTGGTTTGCTGGAGCGGTCACTGCAGGTGACCTTGTAGCCGTCTGGGATGGCTATGGCGATGTCAGCGCTGAGGATGGGTTAATCAAGGTCTCGGTGAGGAAGGCGACGTCTGGGGAAGCTGAGTCAATTAGATTCCATAGTTCTACTGTGTGTTTGTGGACGGAGCGGGTATTGAGAAGGATACATCTGAGATGGTTGCGTCCTGTCTTTGTGGGTGGGTCGTTGGTGTGGAGGCTGCTGAAGGTGCAGTTCCGGCAGGAGAAGGGTCCACGGGTGATCTGCGGGGAGGCTTGAAAGCAGACGGGAGAGCGGCCGGTGTTGAGGGCGCAGAGGGTGGCATCGTCGTAATGAAGACATGCGTGATGGCGGTGGGGGGTTCCAGCACTGGGTGCTATCCAGGTATTGACAGGTGCAGATGGGCTTGCCTTTGGCACTGCTGCTCTGCGGCTGCCATTAAGTAGGGAGGGAGGAGGAGATGCCAGCTGGGAGGCAGAAAAAAGGGGGCAGGCTGACGGGGGCAGGGGGGTGGGGCTGCAGGGGCAGCAGCGGCAGTGGAGAGAGAGAGGCGGGAGGGCGAGAGTGATAGAGAGAGTGGAGGGAAAGGCAGAAGTAAAGCAAAAGTGCAGAAAAAGTAAAGGCAAAAGTGAAAGCAAGTCAAAAAGGTACACAGGAGAGCAGGGTACGGGGGGCAGACAGAGCGAGAGAGAGAGAGAGAGAGCACACGGAGAGAGGAGTGGAGAAAAAGTAGGAGAGAGACAGCCTAGCAGGAAAGCAGAGCTCTCTCACTAGACACCAGGAATGAGGCGCAGGCAGAAGCCGACGGGTGAGGAGGGCCTCGAACTCTTGACAGAGGTCAGGAGTTCAGAGGAGTGAGGGATGAGGGCTCTACTTACCAGTTGGAGCCACGGGAGGCAGAGCAGTTCATGGATCAGGTCAGTGGTATTGCTCAACTTACTGCGCAGTGGTCGCCATTAAGTAGGGATGGGGGAGGAGAGGACAGCTGGGAGGCGGGATTGGGGGTGAAATCAGCACGAAAAAAGGGGACAGGGGCAGCAGCGGTGGAAGAGCAGTGCAAGGGAGCTGAGGGGGGCGGAGCCGCAGGGGCAGCAGCAGCAGATAGAGAGGGGCGGAAGGGAAAGAGTGAGAGAGAGAGTGAAGGGAAAGGCAGAAGTAAAGCAAAAGTGCAGAAAAAAAATTACAAAGTAAAGGCAAAAGTGAAAGCAAGTCAAAAGGGCACACAGGAGAGCGAACGGTAGCAGGAGCACGGGGGCAGTCAGAGAGAGAGAGAGAGCACACGGAGAGAGGAGTGGAAAAAAAGGAGTCAGGAGTTCAGAGGAGCAAAGGCTGAGGGCTCTACTTACCAGGTGGAGCCACAGGAGGCAGAGCAGTTCACTGACCAGGTCAGTGGTATTTCTACATGGATTTTGGTTGAAATAGGAGGGTGAATGAATGGGAAGGCCTATTGTCCAACTATGTAACGCCTACCTGATGCAAATTAATGCAAGGCAGAGCTATGAACTGCCTTGCTTTTTTTTTTTTTTTTTTTTTACAAAGCCACACAAATTGGGCTTTGAGTGGCACTGAAAATCCAGAAATAGATTTTGTGTTGGGGCTGCACCAAAAAGTGACACATCCCCAATGGAAAATGTTAGTAACTTTGGGCCTAAATTTCTTTCCAGATTGCAACTGGATCGGAGGACTCACCATCAGATAATGCTGCTGCAGTCAACGTTTATCAGCCAGAGGCATCATTTCATATTTATGTGCCTTCTGGGTCTGAGAAACAGATAGCTTGCTACTGAAACAGCTATAAATGTAGGAATTCTCACCACATTTTGAGACACTGGGATTTTTGACGCAGTATTGCAGAACAGTTTTTAACAATTTCTTCCTGACGGAACTCGTATTTAGTGATTGCTTATATTTTATTTGTTTAAACTGTACATCAACATATGCTCATGATTTGCTGTGATGTGACTGACTGACACCCACTCGGGTTTGAGAGCGGCATATGTGGAAGGTATTTATAAATAAAAGGCACATATGGAGTTAATGTGATGATGGTGTGGGATTTTAAGTAATTGCTGATGGCCCTGCTGTCCTCTGACTGAGAAAGACCATTAAATCCCACTATGCATCATTTAAATAAGACATTAAATGGATTACATGGAGGATACACAACAATTACATTCAAACTAAGGCCCAGATTTATCCTTTTTGATGCAAACCTCCATTAGCGCAGGGTTGCGTCAGAAAGCATACCACCGGCTAGCACCATTCCTGAAGGCCAGCTTGGCATCAAATTTAAGCGATGATGCTAGCCGGTGGTAAGGCCCAGTTAGCGTCACAATTATTCCTTAGGTGTTCTCCTGGTGTGGGTGCTGGTGGGTGGGGTATCCCTGGGGGCAGGGACGGACACCTGTCGGCTGTTTCCATGGTCTCTGACCATGGAAAAAGGCCCACAGGTCCCCTAACGCCTTCCCTAGCGCCATTATTTAAGGCCCTCCTCCTGTGCGTGATTTTTGCACAGGAGGATAAATAAGGTGCTAGTGCCTTTGAATCATTTTTTGCCCGGGAACATCTACCTTGCATCTCATTGACACAGGGTAGTTTTCTGCAGGTAAAAAATGACTTTGACTCCAATATTTTGGCATAGAAATGTTTAGCGTCAAAATATAAATCTGGAGTTAAGTTTGCGCCAGATTTGCGTAAAAAAAAATTACACAAATCCGGCAGAAACAGAGTATGAGACTGCCCCTAAATTTAAAAAACAGTCTATATATTCAGTTTATCAAAAGGAATAATTTATTGTCATATACGTTACTTGCAATGCATTGAAATGCATTTTATACTATTTTTTGCTGGAATTCAACATCTAATTTGAAAAGTATTCTAATAACACAAAGGCCCTCATTACAACCCTGGCGGTCGGTGTTAAAGTTGCGGTAATACCGCCAACAGGCCGCCGGTAAAAAAAATGGGATCACGACCATGGCATAAACCGCCAACACAGACATCCACTTTAACACTCCGACCGCCACGGCAGTAGCTACAAACACCGCAGCGGTAACCGCCAACAGACAGGCGGAAGACAATGTACCGCCCACACTATTACAAAGCACCAATCCGCCAGCTTTTCCGGGGCGGTACCAACACCATCAAAAGCACAGTGGAAACAGTACACAGAAGGGAAACCACTCACCTCTCGACACCCAAGGAAGAACTAGGACGCCATGGAGCCCGAATTGCAGATCTTAGCAATGTTGCTGTATCTATTAATACACCATGAAGTGGAAAGAAGGCGGCGGCGGCGACGACAACAGTGAGTACTGCACCTAGCACACAGGGGAAGGGAGGAGGGAAAAGAGAGTGACACACTCACATGGCACGCAACACCTCCACCCCCCCACCCACAACAACATACACACACACACATATCCAATAACATCACAGATACACCCCGTCACCCCCTAGAAGAAAGCAAGGACCAAAAGAAATGATTATAACTAGTGTTATATTGGAACAATCAGATAGATCAAGAGAACAGCAAATAATCAGTATACACAAATATTTACAGCAAGTACACAAGTCCGTACACTGTTCCATGAAATGTCTGTGGACCAGTGGTCCCAAAAAGCATGACACCTGCCTCAAAACGGAGAGAACACTGCAGGGTCATCAGGTTAAAAAAACAGGCACCTCAGGGGGAAGGGGAGGGGGGCATCTCAGCCAGATGATGGTACGGCGCCACTGCACCTCAAGGGGGCTCCATGCCCACTGCTTGCTCCTGGGGAGTGCAAAGCCACAGTCTCTCAAGTCTCTCAAGTGGGTGGTTTACCCACTGCCTGGTCCTGGGGAGTGCAAAGCCACAGTCTCTCGAGTCTCTCAAGTGGGTTCACTGCCCACTGCTTGGTCCTGGGGAGTGCAAAGCCACAGTCTCTCAAGTCTCTCAAGTGGGTGGTTTGCCCACTGCTTGGTCCTGGGGAGTGCAAAGCCACAGCCTCAAAAGTCTCTCAAGTGGGTGGTTTGCCCACTGTTTGCTCCTGGGGAGTGCAAAGCCACAGTCTCTCAAGTGGGTGGTTTGCCCACTGCCTGCTCCTGGGAGTGCAAAGCCACAGTCTCTCAAGTCTCTCAAGTGGGTTCACTGCCCACTGCTTGCTCCTGGGGAGTGCAAAGCCACAGTCTCTCAAGTGGATGGCTTCTTCGACTGTTTCTGGAGGGAGCATTGTGCCCAGAGTGCTTCATCCTGCCAAGGACTGGGTGAGTGGATGCCTTTCTCTACTGGTTCTGGAGGGGCTTTGTGCCCAGAGTGCTTCATCCTGCCAAGGACTGGGTGAGTGGATGCCTTTCTCCACTGGTTCTGGAGGGGGCCTTGTGCCCAGAGTGCTTCATCCTGCCAAGGACTGGGTGAGTGGATGCCTTTCTCCACTGGTTCTGGAGGGGGCTTTGTGCCCAGTGATGCTGCACCTAGGGTGTAGCAGTTGACTTTGTCTCACCTGGGTGTCTTAGCCATGCGATGTACCTGGAACAGGTAGCATGATCCTCCATGGATCCAGCGGCGACTTAGGCTGCCAATTGCTGGTTCATGTCTGTGCTGGAGGTGGTGTCTCAAGTGGCATGTCCAGGGTCCAGGACCTCACCTGCAGACTCTGACGGCTGCACACTGGGGATGGGGCTGACATGCGACAGAGTGGCATCGGCTGTGCAGGTGGCGGTGCTGATGGTGGTGCAGGTGGCAGTGTCTGTGGTAGAGATGCTGCCAGTGCTGGCCGTGGCGCAAGTGACTGTTGTGGTGGATGGCTGATCCTCAGGGAGGATGCTGCAGACTGACGTTGTGGCAGCGGAGGTGAAGGTGGCGGTGCAGGTGGCGGTCGGAGCGGCGGTGGTGACTGTGGTGCCTGTGGCTGCTATCCCTGATGATATGGAGGTCACCAGCCCCTCACCAGGAGACATCGTGCCCAGAGGTGACGTGCCCTTTGGCTTGTGGCCCTTCCCCATCTTGACAGTCGCTGCAGGGACCTTGGCACTGTCCACTCGGTGTTGGGGCGAGGCCTTGCTGGGTGGGTGGTGTGACTGTCCCCTGCTGGAAGCCGGCACCTTTTTGACCTTTGCAGGTGGTGGAATAGGGTGGTCCTTCTTTTCTGTCGGTGGCACACTGGCAGCTCTGACAGGTGCCCCCTTAGACCGTACTGGACTAGCAGGGACCACAGCGGATTGGTGGCTGAGGTGCTGGGCTGGGATCTAGACATCCTGGGCCCTAGGGGAAGGACGGGGGGGAGGTGTAGGGAAGAGGTTAATGTTAGCAAGGAAACGTTTTTTGACACACTGGGACGGGAAGATGGAGGGGGTGTGGGAGTGGAGGAAGAGGTAGTGGTTGTAGGAGGTGTACGCCTGCTGAATTTGGGTGAAGGTGCATTGGATGGAGGCTGTTGTGAGGTGGATGGCTGTTGAGTGGGTGTGTGCCTGCATTTGTGTACTTTGGGAGGAGGGCTTACAGACACACTGGGAGAGGACACAGGGGACGTGTGAATGGTAGTGGGGGTGGTAATTGCACGTGAGCGGTGTGTAGGGATGGGCGTGCTGGTGAAGGAGGCAGTGGCTGACGATGTAGTGCATGCATGTGTGAGTGGAGACGAGACTGGGAGGGAGATGGAGGACGTGGAGGAGGGGGACACAGTGGAGGAAGTGGGTGTTGCTATGTGTGCATGGGTATGGTGCTTGTGTGAGTGCCTGTGGGATGTGTGGTGCTTATGTTTTCCTGAGCCACTTTTGTGTGTTGATGTGTGTGCATGCTGGTCTGATGGTGTGCTTGGGATAGGCTGAGGTAGAGGGGATTGGGTCTGGGTAGTTGAAGTTGGAGGGGGGAGGCTGGACACAGGGACAATGGCTGCCATCAGTGCTGAGGTCAGAGCCTGAAATGCTCTCTGTTGGGCCGCCACGCCAGAATTAATGCCCTCCAGGTATGCAATTGTTTGCTGCAAATGCCTCTCGACACCCTGGATGGCATTCAGAAAGGTTGACTGCCCAACAGTGAGGGATCTCAGGAGGTCAATAGCCTCCTCACTGAGGGCAGCAGGGCTGACTGGAGCAGCTCCTGAGGTACCTGGGGCGAAGGAGATGCCCACCTTCATGGGTGAGCGGGCACACGAAACACGCTGAGGGGCTGCTAGGAGGGCGGTGCTGGTAGGGGGGTGGTGGCTGTACCTGTTGTTGGGGTGGGCACTGAGGTGTCCGCCACCGCCAGGGAGCTTCCATCATAGGAGGAGTCACTGTCACTGGTATCCCCTCCTGTCCCCGTCATGGAGCTCCCCTCGCCCTCCGTCCCACTGGTGCCTTCACCCTCCGTGGATTCACCCTCCAGGGCCATGTGGGATGCAGCTCCCTCTGTCGCCGGTGCCTCTGCTCCCCTGCCAGATGATGCTAATGCACACAAGGACAGGGTGACAAAACAAGAAGGGAGGAAAGACAGAGAACACACATGGTCAATGCCAGCAACACCACTACCGTTGGAGGACACGACTCACAGGGAGCAGCCCTATGCACTAGGCCATGCACTAGTAATTAGTAGGAAATTCACCAGGCCATGGGGTACAATGCCTAACACCATTTGCTGCACACCTGGAACCCACAGGAGACTGCCCAGTTGTAGATGCCCACTAAAAATATTGGGGTTGGAGTGCCTCAGGGCCTGCCCAACAAGGGACCTACCCTGCCAAGTTCGCCCTGGCCTAGGGGAACCCACAGCTCACATCCCCCACCCAGACACTTCGTAAAGTGCGCAGAGTCAGCTTAATGACACTGTACTCACCCCCTTGTGGCTGCTGTGATGGCCTTAAGCGCCCATCCAACTCCGGATATGCCACCGCCAGGATCTGAAACATTAGAGGGGTCATGGTGTGATAGGCACCCCTTTCACGTTGGGAGGCCAGCCCCAGCTGGGCCTCCGCCGTCTTCTTGCTCCAGCGGCGCAGGTCCTCCCACCTCTTGCAGCAGTGGGTGCTCTGTCTATGATAGACCCCCAGGGTCCGCACTTCCTTGGCGATGGCATGCCAAATACCCTTATTCTGGTGGAAGCTGATCTAGAGGAAAGGTACAGGAGGAAAGGAAATTACTCAGCCGTCTGGACCATCAGACTCATTGCCAACCAGTTCCCACCCATGCCCTGACGCACATACACTCACCATCCTCACATGCAGCCCTCAGCCCCCCCCACATGTATCTTCCATCCACACCACTACCATCCCCAGACACCCTAGCCATTGTCGCTTCCAGTCTAAGGTCACAGCAGCACTATCAGTGTGGGTCCTCTCCTGTTGAAGGTCCAGTATCAAGTGAGTAAACAGATAGAAAATGGCAGTCACATCTGCGGTGGTGCGTATCGTCACCACCGGCGTACATTGTCATTGGCTCCTGGACCCCATAGGGCCCAATGATAACCAATGCTGAATTGTGTGGCGGTCTTCGACCACTTACCGCGACGCTGCCCAACGCCAGCGCAGTTACCTCATTTCCCCTTGTCCCTCCTCACAAGTCAGGCAGCCGCAATTTCAGGGGGGCACATGGCATGGCACCTAACTGTGTCACAGCACAATTTGGCAGATATACGGACAAACTACGCCACACATTGATTTACTCACATTATTGCAAACACAGTTGTGCAACCTATGTGGTACATGACCCTCTGCTCACCGTTCTCCTCCATAGGCCACATCCGCTGGTACAGACCCATGGTGGACCTGTCGACAATGGAAGACAGACACATCATTATCACCTACAGACTTGATCGTGCCCAATTGGAGCCAGACGTGATGTCAGCTATCCTCCATCCCACAGGAATCCCCCCACTAGTGCAGGTCCTGTGTGTGCTCCATTTCCTGGCAAGTGGTTCCTTTCAAACTACAGTGGCCATGGCATCAGGGATGTCTCAGCCAATCTTTTCCAACGTGTTGAGCAGAGTGTTGTCTGCCCTGCTGAAACATATGCGCAGCTACATCGTGTTTCCCCAGGTGGAGGATTTGCCCACAGTGAAAGCTGACGTTTATGCCACGGGGCATATCCCCAACATCATTGGTGCCATTGATGGTACACATGTGGCATTTGTCCCCCCCCTGCAGAAATGAATAAGTGTACAGAAATAGAAAAAGCTACCATTCAATGAATGTGCAGATGGTGTGTTTGGCGGACCAGTACATATCCCATGTGAATGCATAGTATCCTGGCTCTGTGCATGACGCCTACATTTTGAGGAATAGCAGTATCCCTTATGTGATGGGCCAACTCCAGAGGCACGGGGTGTGGCTAGTAGGTGAGCCCAAGGTCCCCACACAGTATGAGTAGGTGTCTGGGTATGGGGAGTCCCTAAGGGTTAGTATGTTTCTAACAGTTATCCCTCGACCTTTGCAGGTGACTCTGGTTACCCCAACCTCTCATGGCTACTGACCCCAGTGAGGAATGTCAGGACAATGGCAGAGTAATGCTATAATGAGGAACATGGGCGAAGTAGGCGTATTATTGAGAGGACATTCGGCCTCCCGAAAGCCAGATTTCGGTGCCTCCATCTAACAGGTGGCTCCCTATACTACTCACCGAAGAAGGTGTGCCAGATAATCGTGGCGTGCTGCATGTTGCACAACCTGGCATTGCGACGCCAGGTGCCTTTTCTGCAGGAGTATGGGCCTGATGATGGTCTTGTGGCAGCGGTGGAGCTTGTGGACAGTGAGAAAGAGGAGGCAGAGGAAGAAGATATTGACAACCGAACCAACATCATCATGCAGTACTTCCAGTGACACACAAGTAAGAGACTGTAACTGCTCCTCACATTTCAGAATACGGTAGGACATTGTATAAGTCTGCCTCTTAACCTCTGTCTATGGACACTGACAGTTCACTTTGGCTTTCAATTTTTCAGATCTGGGTACCTCATTCTGCCTTCTGCTATATGTACTGCTGCCTAACAACTGTAATACATTGGCATGAGTAAATGAACATTTACATTGATATTTGTTGGTGATGTTGTAATAATACATTTGTGAAAGGTCAGACTGACTCCAGATTGGTTTGTGGTTCAATGGTTTTTATTTAGGGGCTAATGTTTATAGGGGTATGTGGAAGGGGCTGGGGTGATGGTGGAGGAAGGTCCATAGTAGAGTCCAGTTTCTTGGTATCAGTGGGGCATAGGAAGAGGAGTAATGCCAGTTCAAGGTGGACAGGATGACCTAGTGGCAGGGGTTTTGGCAATGTTCTCTGTCTTCTGCCTGGATCACAGGGACCGTTTGCGGGGTGGTTCTCCTTCTGCAGGTATGGGGTGCTGGTGGCCTGTTGTTCCTGTGGCGGGGCCTCCTGTCCACTAGCGCCGGCAGAGGTGGAGGGCTGTTCCTCGATTTGGCTAGTGTTGGGGGCCCTTTGTTGTGCCTCTGCCTCCCTCATGGTCTTGCCTATGTCAGCCAGCACCCCTGCTATGGTGACCAGGATGGTGTAGATGTTGTTGAGGTCCTCCCCTTGGATCTCCTGAAACTTGGCCAGTACCGTGCCCATGGTTTCCTGGGAATGGTGGTATGCTCCCATGATGTTTGATAGTGCCTCGTGGAGGGTCGGTTCCCTGGGCCTGTCCTCCCCCTGTCGCACAGCAGTCCTCCCAGCTTCCCTGTTGTCCTGTGCCTCCGTCCCCTGAACCATATGCCCACTGACACCAGGTCCTTGATCGTCCTGTGTTGGTGGGTTCGCCAGGGGTCCCTGTAGTGGTGGACACACTGCTGATTGATGTGTCCTGGGGACAGTGGCATGGGCCCGCTGGGTGGGTGCTGTGCTGGTGTTTCCTGAGGGGGGAGGTTCTGTGGTGGCTTGGGACTGTGGCAGGGGAACTGACTGTCCAGAGGTCCCTGATGGCCCAGGCTGGTCACCCTGATCCAGGTGTGCAGAGATGCTGTTGTCGTTGTGGGCCTCTTCTGTAGGGGGACTGGATATGGCTGGCACCTCCTGTCCGGTGACATTGGGTAGGGGTCCTGTTGGGGTATAAATGCATTGTTATTTTATCTGTGTGTGCCATCTTGTGCAATGGGTGTGTTTCCCTCTATTACTGTGCTTGCACTATCACCTTGGCCCTTGTGTGAGTGGTCATTGTGTGCCCTGGGTGAGTCTCTCTATTGGACATGCTTTGGTGATGGATGTCCATGCATTGTTGTTGCATGCAGGGCTTGGTTGTGGGAGTGGTGGGTCGTGATGGTGGGGTGTGTGGTAGATGGTGGAGTCATGGGAGTGAGGGTGAGGATGGGAGTATGTGATGGCATGCAGGTGCGGGGGATATAATGGTAAAGATATGACTTACTAGAGTCCAGTCCTCCTGCTACTCCTGCGAGGCCCTTAGGATGCATTATTGCCGGGATTTGCTCCTCCCATGTTGTTAGTTGTCAGGGAGGAGGTGGGGGTCCACCGCCAGTCCTCTGTACTGCTACCTGGTGTCTTGCAACCACGGAACGCACCTTCCCCCGTAGGTCGTTCCACCTCTTCCTGATGTCATCCCTTGTTCTTGGATGCTGTCCCACTGCATTGACCCTGTCGACAATTCTCTGCCAGAGCTCCATCTTCCTTGCAATGGTTGTCTGCTGCATCTGTGATCCGAATAGCTGTGGCTCTACCGGGATGATTTCCTCCACCATGACCCTGAGCTCCTCCTCAGAAAACCTGGGGTGTCTTTGAGGTGCCATGATGTGGTGTGAGTGATGTGTGAGGTGATGGTTGATGTGATGTGTGGGGTGATGTGTTAGGGTGTGTGGTGTGATGTGCGTGAATGGTGCATGAGTGATGGTGTTGTGTGCCTCTGAATGCTGGTGTGGTCTTTGCTTTTCTTTCTCTCTCTACTTCTTCAAAAATGTTCGTTTAAGGGGTTGTGGGTAATGTGGGTGTGTGCTTTATACTGGTGGGAGTGTGTTTGTGTGTGGGTGTGGTGTGTGTATGTGTGTCGGGTGTGTGTAGTTTGAATTGTCCAATGTGGTTGTGTTTTGCAGGTGGGTGTGTATTTTGAGCACATCGGTGTGTACCGCCAATGGATTACCGTGATTGAAAGACCGCAGCGTTGATTCGTGGGTCGTGATACTGTGGGCGTATTTCTGTTGACGTAACAGTGTGACTTTTGCTATCACCAGTTTATCAATGACCTTTGGTGTGGCGGACTTGTGTGGGTGTCTGTATAGTGGCAGAATTCTCAGTGTGGGTCATAATACCCGGTGCGGATTGCCGCCACGAACACGGTATGTTGGCAGCCGTCGGCACAGCGGTCAGCGGAATTTACCCCCAGGGTTGTAATGAGTGCCATAGTCATAGCGCATCCAATTTGTGAAATGCCAATTTCTATAAATGTTCCTGTTAGACCTGCTGTCAACCTTAGGGTTGTCTTCCCTCAAACTTGTTGTCTTCCTCTTCCATTTTTGCTGATTTTATTTTTGCTGGCCTTAGGACTCTGCATTCTTTACCACTGCTAGCCAGTTCTAAAGTGCATGTGCTCACTCCTTAAAACATAGTAACATTGGCTTATCCCCAATTGGCATATTTGATTTACTTGTAGGTTTCTAGTAAAGTGGTACTACATGTCCCTCAGGCCTGTGTGTGCAGTTTAAAAATGCCACAATGACCTGGCAAAATAAATCTTTTGCCAGGAACAAACTTTCCTTTTTAATACCTATGTTTCCTCACGAGTAGGCCATGGACAGTCTAAAGGGCAGGGTGCAGTTATATAAAAAACAGTATGAACTTTTAAGTTTTACATGTCCTGGTAGAGAAAACTCATTTGTTACCCACTAAAAGGCCTACCTCTCTCATTGGATAACATTTTAGTTATGTTATTACATTTAATAAGCAGTAATTTACAAATGGGAGCATGTAACCAACTCATGTTTATTGTCTTTGGAATTGTAATACAGAATTGTCTTTCATGATGAAGTTGGATACTAAATTATAAATTGAAAATGCAACTTTCAGAAAGTTGGCATTTTCCTGCCTTAGTCATTTATGGCCAGATGATCAAAGCTTTTTAGTGGTTGCAACTGGTCCTGATTTGCAGAATCAAGCCTTTTGCAACAGTTAAAAAGCTGTTTGGCATGTTACAATGCATAATTGTGATTTGATAATTTGTTACTGATTCGCAATTTGGCATTGCGATCCGGTATTAGGAAGGGGCATGTTTAGGGCGTCCCTCCCTAACTCTGAATCGCAGTGGTACGTTTAATTGCTTTGGGACCGAAATGCGGTCGCAAAACATTCACAGGTTACCACCAGTTCCAAATTGGTGTGAACTAATTCGCAAATGGGAAGGGGTCCCTAGGGGACCCCTTCCCCTTTGTGAATGACTGTAAAAGCATTTCTTAAGAGAAGGCATTGGTCCCATGGACCAATGCCTAATCTTTAAAAATGAAAAGAAAACTTGTCGTTTTCTTTTTTAAGTGCAACATGTTTTCCTTTAAGGAAACAGGCTGCATTAAAAAATATATATATTGTTTTATTTAAAAGCAATCACAGACATGTCTGCTGACCCCAGCAGGCCACCATCTCTGTGATTTTTTACGATTCCCAGTCAGACGCAAAGCGAGACGTACCTCATGAATATTAACGGGGTAGGTCTATTTGTGACCCACTGGGAATCACAAATAAAACTCAAACGAGTTTCGAGCATTTGAAGTTGCGATTTCCTTATTGCAATTTGCATAGTATCACATATATAAACTCACAATTCAAAACATACATACATCTGGCCATAAGTGCCTGTAACCTGTCCCTAAGTTACATGAATGGGTGTATCTGACAGTTGGGGTTTGTGTATTTCTCCTAGACAGCCACACACAATAGAGCTTAGGTGTGCCTGGATGGGCAATCACTGGCAGGGTGGTAGGGTGGAGCTTAGCACACCCCTACTTATAATTGAATAGGCTGCATTCTGCCTCCACACAAAGGACTGCATAGCCAATTGCAGTTAGTCTGGAAGCGGGACAGGGAAGGCAGGATGCCCGGGAACTTCTGAAAGAAACATCTGGATGCCTCTCCCACCTTCCAGAGAGTGTGCACCAAGTATAAATATTGGACCTCAATCACAAACTCTTCAGTACACTTCTGGACCTATGGACACTGCCAGGAAGGAGGACTTCTGTGCTCCTGAAAGGACTGCCACTTTGCTGGACTGCAACTCAGAAGGACTGCTGCCCTGTTGTGCTGACCTGCTGCCTCCTGGCTGGGTGACAAACACAGGACCTGCATCTGGTGAACCCAGGTCCTCAAAGTGACTCTAAGGGCTAGTTGGATGGTCTCTTGACTAGCGCCTTGGGGGCAGAAGGCTTCAGCAGAAGAACCCAGCACCTGGACACTGCCATCTGTGAGTCTATTCTGCCATGTGGTTCCACCCCAGTCCTGGGCCCTTGAAAGTGGGCCTAAGGTGCTCTGCCAGCCTCAGTGGATCCAGCTGAACAAAAACATCACTTCTGCTGTGCGGCACAACCCTGAGCAGAACAAATGCATCACTGCTGCGTAGATCAGTTGTATTGTAAAGACCCGCATCACAGCCTTTCGCCTCATCAGAACTGCCACTGTGCAGCACAACCTCAGTGCAGGCCCTTGCACACCTTGTCAACAGTTGCCTCGACAATAACGCTGGACTCCTCATCGCAGCCTCACAGCTCCCCACTCTGATGCATCGATCCAACTGTGCAATGCATCCTCGATGCCAGGCTTCACATTGCAAGCCCTCCTCAATGGGATTCTTGACAATGATGCAGGACCTCACACCACAGTCTTACCACATCTCAGAACCGATGTATAACTTAGGCTGCACAATGCATCTTCTAGAGGGACCCTCACATTGTTCCGCAAGCTAGGATTTAAGGTACTTTGTTCAATGGGCCTAACTGGGTCCCTGCAGATGGCCCATGCTCCATCATGGTACGCCTGAACTTGTGACTTTGCCCTGGTCTGGTGCAGCCAGGTATTCACAGTTGGTGCTTTGTGCTTTTTAGTGCTGTTTTCACTAAAACATTTAAACCTGCATATCTCAGTTTCTACTAATTTGCTTTTTGTGGTTTTGGTGTTGTTTTATTTATTACAAATTACTCTATATTCCTAAACTGGTGTGAGATCCTTTTGTAGTGTGTTTCCACTGGGTTACTGTGTAAGTGTTGCACAAATACTTTACACATTGGCCCTGAATTAAGCCGGACTTCTATGTGCCAAGCTATCGAGGGTAGAGCTCTGGTTAATTTAGGGATTGTCTGTGACTTCACCCTGAGAAGAATTGTGGTTGCTGCTTGAGAAGGGTTTCACCCCCTCAACCAGTAACACTATTTCTTGCAGTTCCTATTGTGCACACTTACTTGCTCTTATATGATGTACTACGAATATTATAATCAGCTTATATAATTCTCAAAACCATGCTAAATGTATTGAACCTTATCTGATTTTTATAAATTGAAAGATGTTCCCACCTGTATTACTTGACTTAGGTGTCTTCCTGTCAAGAACTGGGGATGCATTGCATGAATGACCTCATTGTGTATTATCAGATCCAGAAAATCCGATACTGGACAGTATTTTCAGTGTGATACCTGGAATGGAGTGTTTTCCTGGTATCCCAATATTGAATTTTCTGGTGCAAGAAAAGATTCCATAAACTCCAGGTTCCATACATTGCACAAACATCACAGCCAGCCATCTCAACATATATGTTAAGGATCCTGAGCAAAAAAACACCATAAATATGCATCTAATCCCTAAGGCTGACATATTTGTTAAAGAAACTTTGGGATGCAAGGTCAGCACTTATTTCCACATACAAATGAGGTGTGAATGAGGAGACATGGATGCCAATAGGTGTTTCAGATGCAGATTGACAGCACCAACAGGACTGAACCAACACAGTATGACAGCTGCAGTGAGGGAGTCAACCAATGAAGTCAGCACCATGTGTCATTCCGGGACAGGTTACAGCAGAGCTTCTGCTAAGAAGGCCAACGAATGAGCAGATCATTACTTGGCATTGCTTGTTATTTGGTGTTGGATTATCATTTAGGGAGGGGTTAGTTTTGGTTAGGTTTTAGATGACCTTTCTTGGGTTGGTGGGATGGAATATGTTGGGTTTAAAGTCAGTTGGTATTAGAGTGTCATTCAAGGAAGGGGTGGTTTAGATGACGTTTTAGGATTACTTTGCTGCATTTTCTGTAGTGTGGTTTCATAAAAATAGATGGACTGTTCTTTGGTGTTTAGTGCACTTATTACTATAGATGAGGAAGTTTGCTATGTTAAAAGTAATCACTTATGAGGATATTTCTTGTGACAGCTGTATTAACATCTACATGACATTGGCCCTTGATTATCATTAGAAGGTATTGCTTTGGCCTCCACAACATTGTCAGGCATCAGCATATATTGTCTCAATGCAATGTTGTGAAGGACAGAGTAGAGCATTGCAGTTTGACAGACCCTCTCAGGTACATATGCCAGTGCATTAGCACCACAATGAAGGCATCTGACTCGGCCCTACAAGAGGCCAAAGACTTGCTTTTTAATGTTTCAGAACCTGCTGTGTGCCATGTTGTTTGTATGTTCTGCTCAATAGAAGAATGTTCCTTAATTGATATCACATGTCACCTAAGGGAATCAGACTGCCATGTCAATATACATTACAGAGAAAATAGAATAAGTTATTCTAAATACTACTAATGACATCCTGTGCTTGACAAATATCCACTATTGCTGGGGTCTACATGATTTCTACATATAACACATTGATTGATCTTACAGCCTATGGGGCTGTCAGGTGTCACATTACAGAATGAAGGGAATGCACAATGAAAATAATGTTTGCAAATATACACTTTAGGTAAGTCATACAATTTGTGATTGCTATTGCTTTACTATGAGTAAAGTTAGACTTTAGGACTAAACTTAGACTTTTGGTGTGAACTTAGACTTTTGGTCTAAGTTTACCTTTGTGAATTGGGTCCCTATGTGTTCAGTCTCTCTGGGTGGTATTAATGCAATAAGGTTGAACTCCAACATACAAAACATTGCGGACGTCCCACATTGTGTAAAACTGCGTTTTAACACTTTCACATTGTTCGCTGTATGTGGGTCAGTGGGGAACACAAAATATTCAACCTCAGTAAGATTGTTAATACCCACTTCAGGACATCACTCAAGGTGGGCTGAGTCATCTCACACAGACTGTCCACTATTAGTATCTGGACTTCGATCGCCATTGCATACAGTATGTTATTCTGGTCAAATGTCCCATTCATTGTTTTGCTATAAAGTGTGTGCCTGTGCATTTGAGGTTTACTAATAGCTTATTAATGATGCCTATGCATTTTAACATGTGTAGTGGGATTGTCAATGTGTCATTTATTTGATTACTAAAAATGAATGCATCAGACATCTTTATTTTGGATACTGAATATGCAAACAATGGTTTAATATAATGAATTCAACATGCTTTGCCAGGTTTTTTCCTCCGATAAATTTTGTCAGCACAACATGACCTGCAGGAATTTATGAGTGGAAAAATGCGAGGGAGCGACAGTTACCACACAACTCATAATTCTGATTCCTGTGTACATACGTTTTTGCAGAGGGACCAGAATTTAGCCCTTAACTGACAATGAGGACCTTAGTAATCAGTGTGGAATGGACCAGGGGGGCTGGTTGGAGAAGGGAGCATACTTACTTCTAAAGCCCAATTATGAGTGGCCCAGCTTGAAAAGTGATTATTATAGCAACTTTTAAATTCCAATGACATATGGATTGGAATTTAAAGGTTGATAATAATCTCCTATTACAAAATTTGCCATTTAAAATAGGGCCTAACATGCAGATTTTGATGCTTTGTACACCAATATCCCTCAGTAAATATCAGCGGGTTTTGCCTGCCAAGATTAACCCGGGAAAAATTGTGAGACTTGCAATTCTGATTTCTATGCAAACAGTAGTCTGCACATGGATTGGAAAAAAACAGGCCCCACGTAATGAGGGCTACAATGGGAAGGTTTAGAAAGACATAAGAAGGGGTTTAATGTGGAATATGGAAGGGCATAGTGAGGAACATGCACCCAGCTACAAAAGAGTGAGACCATTGCTATTCACAAGATGCACTTCTAAAGTTACTACCGCCAAAAAGGCCCCCAAAATAGTAGTAAATTGCTCCAGCTCAGATCTGTCAAGCATCACACAGGGCCAATCACTGGTGCTACAACAACTTCCCATAACAAAATGGACGTAGGGACTTCAAATATAAATTAATGTTAAATTAAATTAAGTTATTTAAAATAGTTAAAGTAAAAAGAAAAATAATTTAATATTAATAATTCTAAAAATAAAACATATTTAATACTTTATAATAAACTAGTTTAACAATCAGCTGTGCTTCTAAATAATGTAACATTATGTTTAATTGAAATATAATTAAATTATGTTTCATTACTTCTATCTACCACTTTTATTAATTATCAATGCATAATAAAGAAAACTTTACTTTAGGTGCCAATTTATTTTTTAATTGAAACCAGAATAATACATCTTATTGAATTTAATTTATTTCTGTAAATTAAAGCTTTAGTTAAAAATTAAGGGGCATATTTACGAGATCTGGCGCATCAGTGCTAATGCACCAATTTTCTTGAATTGTCCCTGCCTCACCTAACGACACCATGGGTGCGCAGTATTTGCAATACGGCACACAATGGCCATCATTAGGACAATAGTGTCAGAATTTTTTATGCTATTGTGGCGCTTTGCTGCACTATCGTCAACAAAGTTGATGCTAGTGCAAAGTTGAAGGAGGCCATAGGTCACTATGGGTGCATCATTTAAACGCCTTCTTTGTGCAGGCATTAAAAATGACGCCAAAAATGGAGCAGTGAAATCTTGTAGATTTCACTGTGCTATTTTTGCAGGCCTCCTAACACCGGTACACATTATGATTGGTGCAGTCATAATGTGGCGCAAGGGGGTGCAAAGTGACGAAATGCAAGCATTGTGCCACTGTGTAAATAAGGCGCAGCAAAAAAGCTAGAGCTTGTAAATATCCCCCTAAGTTTTTTGAGATACAAATTGGGTGTGAAGGTCATTTGTTACTATAATATTTTTTGTGAATTAGCCCTATCATTCTTAAAAAGTTTGACTTTCCAAATTTAACGTCAAGAACAAGTACATCATATAGAAAAATTTAAAGTCCACCTTGTCATTCACCAACGTATGTTGAGCTTGGAGAACCTTCTTAATTCACACGTTAATGCAAGATACTAAGCAAAACATTTTTACCTGTGGGTATTCTGGGGCCCTATTGTAAAAATTGAGCACCAGAATTCAAGTCCTAATTTAAGACACAATCTCTCCAACTATTTTTGGCTGACTGGTGTTTTTAATGGATGGAAATCTGGAGCAGTCGTCTTTCTCCACCGTAGGCAGGGGTAAATGTTTGTCACTGGAACTTTAATGGAGTGTAATGCTTTTAGCTGTAAATGTTGGAGTATGGGTGGTATCTCTAAAGCAACACAACAGCCACATTACAACCGAACACAATACAGTAATGCAGCACACAACCAACACAACACATTACCCCCACAAGAAAATGCACCAAAATATGCACAAATATTCTTGTCACATATTACCATTGCACTGTGATGGGAAGTCTTTGAACCAGACATGGAAGGTCTTTGAACCGGACACTCCCTAGTTTAACACCAAGGACAAACAATAGCACCAGCTAAAATGTTTTGTGATCTGACCCCTGGCACCACTGTGGCAAACTGTGAAATACCCGACAGTGATGGAGGCAGTTGTAGCTTCGGATCATGTTCACGCTATCAGTACCAGCATTTTAAGGGGAAAATCTCGTCTCCCAGGTGCAGTAGGTGCAAAACAAAGTATTCTTGGCTAACTTGACATACACACAGTACGAAAGCTGAAAAGTGAACAGAACCTGTGATGTCCACTCCCACACTTCCTGATCACAAGTTACCCATGATGATACAAGTGATATTTACCGGCAGTGCGACCAACAAGCGGATGATGTGTTGAGGGAAGATATAAAATTCTCTCAAGTACTCTTTTAGTTGACACATCAAGGATCAAAGCTGTGCTGTGGGCTATCATGAGAGAAACATTAGATGACACCATAGATGGCTTTGTTTTAATCAAGGGTTTAGAAAAATGCACACAGACCGGGCGATGCTGCACCAGCCAAATCAACCCAATACCAGATACTGACACCATGTAAGTAGCATGTGCGGGACAAGGATATCTTCAGCAAAGATTTAGAAGGTAAGTAGTGAGTGCTAATCTTTGGGTGTGGGCAAAACTCAATTTAACAACAGTTTTCAAATTTGCGATGACATTAAATTATATAAAATTTCGCGAAATTCACTTTGTACTATCGGATATGATAATGGAACCTAAGTGTATAGGTCCAACCTTAACTCAAACCTTGTCAAAAGTCATAGGAGATACACTCAAAGCAATAGTTCGATTAACATTTATGATTTTTTTCAACTGCAAAATTAAAAAAAAAGTGCAAATTTTGCAAATTTCACAGGTGTAATAAAAATGTTACTCTACCTCTGTAGTATGATGATATTGCCTTGAGATCCTAGACTATTGGGTGTTCTATCAATTAAATTAGTAGTAGTAGTTGCAGTGGTAGGAGTAGTAGTAGTGGCCAGTGATGTGTGCATGCCATTTTACAGCTGATTAAGTCAAAGGAATAAGATAACAGAAGGAAATGCTAGGTTCAGTCTGTGGCCAGAGTTGTCAAATGTCTTTCATACCCGTAACATAGAACTCTATGGACATCGCATAGCTCCAGTGTGTACATTTTTTCACTTCCACCTCAACAGTAGTGAATGAAATTAGCACTTCCCCTAAAGTCAGAGGATACTTCCGTGTTACACATACAGCAGGAACCTAATATGGAGGGATGTTTGCTGCCTTACCACTCATAAATTAATACTCAGCAAAAATAATGCATGCAGCAGAAACAATAAAATAACAACTATAAACGTGACCAACCCCAAAACAATATGAGCACAATAATTTAGGCTCAAATCATTCCTTACACAATCTTTCAGGGTCTGCATCCTGTGTCTGTCCCAGCGTAAAAGACCACCAGGGAGCACAGCCAAATGGGTGCCATCCACCCATGTGCCTCGTTGTTGCGTCCCTAAATTGTATGCCTAATGTGAGTGACTCAAGGGTTCCTCCTCGTAATGCCTTTGTTATGCACCCCTCCAGGGGTCAACCCTCCTCACACACAGGCCCATGCACTGAATAATGCCATGGGTGCCCTCATTATTGCCAGGCCTGAGTTCCACCTCCGCCGAAGGATGAACAGCGCTGAGTGAGTGAGAGCTTGTATTGTAGCAGCCATCTTGTAAATAATCAATGTTTAATCCGCACCCAGGAGCTCACACCTCTCTTGGCATCCAGATTGCTATTGAAGTGAGATCACGTAGAATCTTCTGTCCTGATAATTATGTGCAGATTCGAACGCTCTTGGTGTGGACTTTGACTTCCTAGGATATCTGGATTTCAACTCCAGCTGCTTAAATTGGCACTGTAGGAGGCTGGCCGGGCTTATAGTGGGTACCTTGTGGTACTTACACCTTGTGCCAGTTCCAGTTATCCCTTATGAGTAGATTAGTAGTGTTCTAGCAGCTTAGGCTGATAGAGGTAGCTATAGCAGAGCAGCTTAGGCTGAACTAGGAGACATGCAAACCTCCTACTATACCACTTATATCATATAGCACTATATCATGAGAAACACAATACTCAGAGTTACTCAAAATAAAGGTACTTTATGTTAGTGACCACATGCCAGAAGTATCTCAGAGGATATACTCTCTTAGGAGGTAAGTAATATACAAAAAATATACACACAAACCAAAATCAGGTAAGTAAACAGTTAGAAAAGTAGTGCAAACATGGTATAACACAATAGAATGCAATAGTAGACAATAGGCCTAGGGGCAACACAAACCATATACTCCAAAAGTGGAATTCGACCCACGAATGGACCCCAGGCCTAGTGTAGTGTGTAGAGGGTCGCTGGGAGTGTAAGAAAACACTAGGGGTGTCCAAGATACCCCACCCCAAGACCCTGAAAAGTAGGAGTAAAGTTACCCTCCTACCCCAGAAAGACAGTAAAGTCGAGATAGGGGATTCTGCAAAGACAACAACTGACTGCAAAGCACTGAAGATGAATTCCTGGACCTGAGGACCTGTAAGGGAAGGCGACCACGTCCAAGAGTCATGCAAGTGTCCGGGGGGGGGGGGGGACAGGACCCCACTAAACCCCGGATGAAGGTGCAAAAGGGCTGCCTCTGGGTAGAAGAAGCCAACGATTCTGCAACAACGGAAGGTGCCAGGAACTTCTCCTTTGGTCAGAAGATGTCCCACGGCGTGCTGGAGGATGCAGCGTTGTTTCCACTCAGAAAGACCGACCGCAAACAAGCCTTGCTAGCTGCAAGAGTCACAGTGGAGGATTTTGGGTGCTGCCAGGGCCCAAGAAGGACAAGGAGGTCGCCCCTTCGAGGAGGAGACAGAGGGGGCGCTCAGCAACACAGAGAGCCCATGCAAAAGCAGGCAGCACGTGCAGGCGTTCAGCAGATCTGAGCACGACGGTCTACTCAGCACAAAAAAGAGGGTCCCACAAAGTCGGAGTCCAACTCAGAGAGTTGGGCAATGCAGGACAGAGTGCTGGGGACCTGGGCTAGGCTGTGCATAAAGCAAGTCTTGCAAAAGTGCACAGAAGCCCTAGCAGCTGCAGTTCACGCAGTACACAGGATTACTGTCTGGCGTGGGGAGGCAAGGACTTACCTCCACCAAATTCGGACAGAAGGGCCACTAGACTGTCAGGGACACTTGGATCCAGCTCCTGTGTTCCAGGGACCACGCTTGTCAAGATGAGATGGGACCCAGAGGGCCGGTGATGCAGAAGTTTGGTGCCTGTGTTAGCAGGGGGAAGATTCCGTCGACCCACAGGAGATTTCCTCTTGGCTTCCAGTACAGGGTGAAGGCAGACAGCCCTCAGAGCACGCAACACCAGGAAACAGTCGAGAAAGCCGTCAGGATGAGGCGCTACAATGTTGCTGGTAGTCTTCTTGCTACTTTGTTGCGGTTTTGCAGGTGTCCTGGAGCAGTCAGCGGTCGATCCTTGGCAGAAGTCGAAGAGGGAAGTGCAGAGGAACTCTGGTGAGCTCTTGCATTCGTTATCTGATGAGAAACCCACAGGAGAGACCCTAAATAGCCCTTAGAGGAGGATTGGCTACAGAGAAAGTTAAGCACCTATCAGGAGGGGTCTCTGACGTCACCTGCTGGCACTGGCCACTCAGAGGTGTCCATTGTGCCCTCACACCTCTGCATCCAAGATGGCAGAGGTCTGAGACACACATTGAGGAGCTCTGGGAACCTCCCCTAGGAGGTGCTGGTCAGGGGAGTGGTCACTCCCCTTTCCTTTGTCCAGTTTCACGTCAGAGCAGGGCTGGGGGGATCCCTGAACCGGTGTAGACTGGCTTATGCATCTGTGCCCTTCAAAGCATTTCCAGAGGCTACTCCTCCTAGGCCCTTCACACCTATTTCCAAAGGGAGAGGGTGTAACACCCTCTCTCAGAGGAAATCCTTTGTTCTGCCTTCCTGGGACTGGCTGTCTGAGGGTTGGCTGCAGCGGTGGCTGCTGAGAAAACCCCGGAAAGTTAGTTTGACAGTACCCGGGCTCCATGCTGGAGCCCCGGGGATGCATGGAATTGTCCCCCCAATACCAGAATGATATTGGGGTGACAATTCCATGATCCTAGACATGTTACATGGCCATGTTCGGAGTTACCATGGTGACGCTACATATAGGTATTGACCTATATGTAGTGCACGCGTGTAATGGTGTCCCCGCACTCACAAAGTCCGGGGAAATTGCCCTGAACAATGTGGGGGCACCTTGGCTAGTGCCAGGGTGCCCTCACACTAAGTAACTTTGCACCTAACCTTCACTAAGTGAGGGTTAGACATATAGGTGACTTATCAGTTACTTAAGTGCAGTGTAAAATGGCTGTGAAATAACGTGGACCTTATTTCACTCAGGCTGCAGTGGCAGTCCTGTGTAAGAATTGTCTGAGCACCCAATGGGTGGCAAAAGAAATGCTGCAGCCCACAGGGATCGCCTGGAACCCCAATACCATGGGTACCTAGGTACCATATACTAGGGAATTATAAGGGTGTTCCAGTGTGCCAATCAGAATTGGTAAAATGAGTCACTAGCCTGCAGTGACAATTTTAAAAGCAGAGAGAGCATAAACACTGAGGTTCTGGTTAGCAGAGCCTCAGTGATACAGTTAGGCACCACACAGGGAACACATACAGGCCACAAACATATAAGCACTGGGGTCCTGGCTAGCAGGATCCCAGTGACACATATCAAACACACTGACAATATAGGGTTTCCACTATGAGCACTGGGGTCCTGGCTAGCAGGACCCCAGTGAGACAGTAAAAACACCCTGACATATACTCACAAACAGGCCAAAAGTGGGGGTAACAAGGCTAGAAAGAGGCTACCTTCCTACACAACCACCCCCCCCCCCACAAACGAAGGACAATAAGGCTAGCCTTGGCCAGTTGAGTCTTTATTGTCTAAGTGGTGATAATTGGAGAGTAGCTCTGCAATAGATTGGTTACTCCCTTTATCATCCACTGTATGGTTACTTCCCTGTGGGGATGTAAACCACCCTGTTTGAAGTTTTTTAGCTAGCCAACAATGTGGAGTTATATTCTCAGAGTTCCGATTAGTATGTTTTAGTTTAGAGCAGTGGGAATTGTCCACTGGACCTATATTAATGATGAGAATGCCAGACAGGGATGCTGTCTCAGTAAAGCCATAGCTGTGCAAAAACGTTGTCCATATGGCTGTAAGAGAGAACAGGGTTGTTGTTTCTCTTGAGTAGGAGCAGGGCAGGGATGCTGTCCTATGAGCTCCACACTAGGGCAGGGCTGTTGTCCTAAGTGTTGTGAGGCAGTGCAGGGTTGCTGCACTAAAGTGTCTCTGGGAGGGTTGGAGGGATGCTCCATGTTAACTAAAATGGTGCACTTTTTCTCACCGATATTAGTTATCCCACAGAGAGCTACTTCCACCTCAGGGAATACAGCTGTGCCGGCTGATGGTTCCCTTGTTACAGGTTCCGCCCCAGGAGAGGTTTCTTCCACCACAGGAATGGTATCCTGAATGGCAGGGTGGGTAGGGGATACTTTGATGCCCTTTTCACCTGTTGTTGGAGAAGGATCCTGAGTTTTCAGGTCTTTTTCTCTCCTTTGCTTTTTCATTTCAGCTGAAATGAGAGGAAGCAATTCCTCAGGGATACCCAGCATGGCTGCATGGGTATTAAACTCTACCTCAGCCCAACCTGAGGCCTCTAGGTCATTACCTAAGAGACAGTGTACAGGTAAGCTAGGTGATACTACCACCTGCTTAGGGCCAGTAACTCCACCCCAACTAAACTGAATTATAGCTAAGGGCAGGAGCTTAGTGGAGTTATGGACATCAATAATCTTGTACTGTTGTTCAATGATGTGTCGTGCAGGAGACACTAAGGGGGTCATTCTGACCCCGGCGGTCATGGACCGCCGGGGCCAGGGTTGGCGGGAGCACCGCCAACAGGCTGGCGGTGCCCCACAGGGCATTCTGACCGCGGCGGTTTGGCCGCGGTCAGAAGTGGAAAACCGGCGGTCTCCCGCCGGTTTTCCGCTGCCCACAAGAATCCTCCATGGGGATTCTGACACCCCATACCGCCATCCAGAGCCGCCAGGAGCATGGGCACTGCAGGGGCCCCCGTAAGAGGGCCCCACTTTGAATTTCACTGTCTGCATTGCAGACAGTGAAATTCGCGACGGGTGCAACTGCACCCGTCGCACCTTCCCACTCCGCCGGCTCCATTCAGAGCCGGCGTCCTCGTGGGAAGGTTGTTTTCCACTGGGCTGGCGGGCGGCCTTTTGGCGGTCGCCCGCCAGCCCAGTGGAAAACCCAGAATCACCGCAGCGGTCTGACGACCGCGGTGCGGTGTTCTGGCGGGGGTACTTTGGTGGGCGGCCTCCGCTGCCCGCCAAGGTAAGAATCACCCCCTAAGTTTTCAGTCACCAAAGTGATACTGGCACCTGTGTCCCTGTAGGCCTGAGCCTCAACACCATTTATTGAAACTGTCTGCCTGTACTTATCCATTGAAAGGGGACAAGCAGCCAGTGTGGCAAGGCCAATGCCACTAGGTGTGACAAACTGTCTTGGGACTGACTACCCCAGTTTCTATGATGGACCAATAAGTGAACCCAACTACACCCTTATTTTGACTGTTGCCAGCAGTCCCACCACTATTACCACTACTGCTGGGGGCACTAGAGTTTGATGTATTAGTGGTGGTAGGCTCAGCGGGTTTACCTGGGCAGGACTTATCCCCTAGCCTATGGCCCTTATTTTTACACACATAGCACCAAGGTTTTTTAATGTGTGTGGGTTGTGAAGAAGAGGAAGAAGTTGATTTATTCCCACCCTCTGAAGAGTTTTTACGATTTGAAGAAGGATCTTTAGTTTTACCTTTATCCCCATGCTTATCCTGAGATTTCTCACCATCTTTCTTATTGCCATCCTTGTTACCTCCTGTATGAACTTTTCTGTTCACTCTTGCTCTGACCCATTTTTCTGCCTTCTTTCCCAATTCTTGGGGAGAGGTTAGATCTGAGTCTACCAAGTACTAGTGCAACAAATCCGACACACAATTGTTCAAAATATGCTCTCTCAGGATTAGATTATACAGGCTTTTATAGTCAGTCACCTTACTGCCATGTAACCAACCCTCCAAGGCCTTCACTGAACAGTCTACAAAGTCTGTCCAGTCTTGAGAAGACTCTTTTCTGGTGTCTCTGAACTTAGTCCTGTATTGTTCAGTGGTTAAGCCAAATCCATCCAAGAGTGCATCCTTCAAAACTTTGTAGTTATTAGCATCACTTTCCCTGACAGTAAGGAGCCTATCCCTACCTGTAGGAAAGTACCATCTTGCCTGGCATGTTACCCCCATATTTCACTGTATATATGTTGTTTTAGTCTATGTGTCACTGGGACCCTGCCAGACAGGGCCCCAGTGCTCATAAGTATGTGCCCTGTATGTGTTCCCTGTGTGATGCCTAACTGTGTCACTGAGGCTCTGTGTTATAATGATAGGTGATCAATGGTTCTTTAGAATCACGCTTTATTTTCATCTCCACTTCTCCTCATCAGCTCTTCAAATCTCCTCTTCTCTCAGCTCTCTCTCCCAACATTCTATTGTGAACTCCTCTACCTAACAGTCAGAACATTCCATTCTAAAGGGAAGGTGAGGGGGGAACGTACCACTTATATTTAAATATGTCATAACCTCTAATCTAACAAAATCTGCCTATATATAATTACATGTTGCTACCTTAAAATATTACAGCTAAATTACAACACATCTTCCCTTCCACACACAATATATACAAAGTGATCAAAAATATATACATTCAATAATAATTTGACATACCTACATTGATGTCTTAAATATATACATTCAATAGATAATTTGACATACACTACATCGATGTTTTAAAAGAGTTCTATTGGTACTCTCTGTACCGACGTCACGTCTCTGCTGAATCTCCTCACTCTCGCCATTCTCCATGGAATTTCCTTCACTCCTCACGAGGGCTGATGGCTGTTGGACAATCCTGTCCATACTCCAACACTGACCATTTGTTAACGTAACCACATTGTTTTTCACTTTGGCAATATCAAAAGGACGGGAAAATTGAGTGCCTCGCATATTCGGACAAAAACCCCTTACAGGATTTTTAACATAAACCTTATCCCCCACTTTCCACTATTGTTGTTTAGTACCATGTTTAGTATTGTATCTTTTTTTTTAATTGTTTTGATGATTTTCTATTCTAAGTCTGAATTGTGGAGTTATGGCCTCACTTTTTCCTCCTCCACCTAACCATGAAGGGAAGAATTTGGTACATGGTTTCCTGCCCTTTAGAGCAGAAAATGGAGAAAGTTTTGTAACTGAATTTGGAGTAGAATGGTACGCCCATAACATGTCTCGAATAGCATTTTCAATGATTATTTGGTTTACACTAGCTAACTGGATGCACTCTTTAGTCATGCGGTTGGTCCTTTCGACTAAACCATTTGCCCTGGGACAATATAGCGCTGTAGTGAGGTGGTGTATGTTTAAAGAGTTAAGAAAATCTTTCATTTTTGATGAAGTTAATTGAACTCCATTGTCAGTGATCAAGGTGGCAGGTATTCCTTCCATAGCAAAAGCATCTTTAAGGAAATTTATAACTGATTCAGTGGTGATTTGGCTTACCATTTTTACATTAATCCAATGCGAGTAATAATCAATCAGTATTAAAGCAAAATGTTTCGCAACACCTTTCATGTTGATAGGCCCTATGATGTCTAATGGCAATTTTGTCCAAGGCTTGTCTGGTACAGCCACAGGATATATAGGAGTTTTACGAATAATTTTTGTTTTGTCACTGCACGCACATTTAATGCAATTTTTTACTTCATTTTCTATCATAGAGTCCATATTAGGAAACCAATATCTTTCACTAACACAAGCTTTTGTGAGGCTCCTGCCTAAATGACCTTCATGAGCCAGATTGATAATTTTGTGTATCAATCCTGCCGGTGGTATTATCTTATCATTTCTTAAAACAACATTTCCGTTTTCATTTATTTCATGTCTAACCTCCCAATAGTTTTTTAGTGTTTCGTCCAAATCCCTCCTAAATTCCGGCCATCCCTCCTTCGCTAATGTTCTCAATAAGGATAGGGATTCATCCTTATGATCAGCCAACTTCCATTCTTCTTCACTGATAGCCAGAGTACAAACAACCATTACTGGGTATTCCAGGGTCTCATAGTCTTCATTTATAGTCAACGGTACTCTAGATAGAAAATCCGCAGCACAATTATTATTACCCAGTAGGTGCTCAATCTTAAAACAAAAGCTCTCCAGGCCTAAAACCCATCTAGCAATTCTAGGTGTACAGTTGTAGAAACTTTTTGTAGAGAAAACATAAACTAGTGGTTTGTGGTCTGTACGTAAAGTAAATTGTGTACCCCAAAGGAAGAATTTAAAATGTTTTATAGCCCAGAAACAAGCCAGAGCTTCTCTTTCAATTACTGAGTAATTTGATTCTGCCTTATTTAAAGTCCTAGAAGCAAATGCTACATTTCTCACTTTACCATCAACCACTTGGGATAAAGTGGCTCCCAAACCTTTTTTGCTCGCGTCAGTAGTAAGAATAGTCTTCCTTTCATGATTGAAAGTACCCAGGAATGGTGCTGTTACAATGGTTTGTTTAATCCTTTGAAATGCAGATTCATGACATTCTATCCATTTGTAAGGTGTGTGGTTTTTTAGTAACTCTCTTAGGTCATATGATATCTCTGAGAATCCCTTGACATATTTTGTCATATACTCAGCGAGGCCTAGAAAAGATTTTAATTCTTCCTTGTTTTTTGGTGCCTCTGCCTTCTTAACAGCTTCCACTAGTGAAGTTTTAGGTTTGAACCCATCTTTAGAAATAGTGTGCCCTAAATAATCAACTGAATCTACTCTAATTTGACACTTATCCTTTCTCAATGTCAAACCCGCCATTTTTAGTTTACTAAGTACATTTTTCAAGTTTGTATCATGTTCCTCTACATTTGCTCCATATATTAAAATGTCATCCTGAAAATATAGAGTCTTAGGGGTATCTTCCAAAACACGTTGCATGATTTTTTGAAATACGGCCGCAGCTGATGCAAGCCTGAACGGCATTCTATTGAACATATACGATCCTAGGGGTGTAGTGAAAGCTGTGAGCCATTTAGAATCTGGGTGAAGTTCAACCTGGTGGTATGCGCTGGAGAGATCCAGCACGGAAAAACAAGCTGCCTCCCCCATGGTGCTTAATATTTCATGAATAACAGGAAGCGGATGCCTTTCCACCCAAATGTTTCTGTTCAAATCTCTCAAATCAATGCACACCCTAATGTCGTCGCAATTATGTTTCTTGGCAATTACGATGGGAGATAACCATTCTGAACTCTCAATTGGTTGAATAATTCCTAGAGATTCTAGTCTCTTAAGTTCCTTTTTAAGAGGGTCTCTAAGTAAGTGTGGAATTTGTCTAGTTTTATGTACTATCGGTTTAGCCTTAGCTTTTAATTTAATTTTATGTTGGAAGCCTGCCAGTAGACCTAACTTTTCAGTAAAAATCTCAGGACATTCCTGGAAAATCAACTCATTAGAGTTATTTTTGTCCATGAGCAGCACTTGTTCAGGATTATTAGGGTCCAGTTTGATTCCCAACTCCTTCTGATGCTGCCAACCCAGTAAACTGGATCCCTCTTCAACTACATAAACTTTCCCTACAGTGGTACGACCCTTAAGTGATATTAAAACCTTGAACATCCCTTTAAGAGGGATGGGGTCTTTGTTATAACCCTTGGGATTAATGTCTGGTTTTGACAATCTGGCGGACATTTCTTTACCAAAACCTTTAAAATCCAGTTAATTTATGATTGTAAAGGGTGAGCAAGAGTCAGCGAAAACTGTTACTGGACTGCCATCAAGGGAAATATTACACTGAGGATATTGAAAAGAATTTTCCTGTTCCTTTTTAACCTGCAGTATTATCTTTTTAACTTCTTGATAATCATCTACCTTTTAATGCTCATATTGTTTACCAAATTTAGACACCTCCCTACACACTCTGGCAAAATGGCCTTTTTTATTACATTTTCTACATATGGCTGTCCTGGCTTGACAAAAGGTAGAGTTCGCCAAATGAGTGCTGCTCCCACAGCGGTAACATTTTAATCCTGTTGTAGGATTAGTGGTTTTTATAGGTTGTTTACCTCCAGTTTTAATTTTCATAACTTTTTCTTCTTCTGCATTTACCTTAATCTCTGCAACTTGATCAGAAGAAGCAGAAGGAGATCTGATTTCTTGTAAACATAGCTGTGTGTGTTCAATGGATTTTGCTATTTCCACTGCTTCCTGCAGATCAGGTTGTTTTTGTAGTAATTTTTCCTGAATTTTTACATTACTAGTACAACGGACTATTTGGTCTCGAATCAGTGAGTCATTAAGATTCCCAAAGTTACATAATGTACTCAATCCCCTTAGAGCAGCAACGTAATTAGTCACACTCTCTTGTTTGCCTTGGGAACGACAGAAAAATTGATGACGTTCTAAGACCACATTTACTCTGTCTCCAAACTGTTTTTCCAATTTCGTATATGTGGTGACATAATCATCCTGTACTTGTCCATCTGGAAAATCAGGTTCAGGTAACGTATCATACATTTTTCTGCCATGCGTATCTAAATTGTGTAACAATATGTGTTGTCTCCTGAGTGGGTTGAATTTATCTCCACCAATGGCAATTAAATATGATTCAAAAATTTTTAACCATTCTTTCCATGGGATGTTAGGTTCTCCAGTTTCATTTAAAAATGGAATTGGCTGGGACCTGCCCACTGCAGCCATTTCTAAAGGATAGTGTGATTTAAATAGTTATGTATGTATAAAATATAGCAATTACTATGTACTATCAAGTGTATTCTCAAAGTGCAACTGTAAACATTAAAAAGTTAGAAAATAAATGTAGCAATCATCACATGTTATTAAATCTAAATAGTAACAGTTGAATGCATATTTATGAAGACATTAAAGAAAATGCACAGTCTAGTGTTGCAGCCGATTTAGAGGAAAAGCCCTGAGAACAGTAGGCCGATTTAGAGGAAAAGCCCTGAGAACAGTAAATTTCCCACAATGCCACAAGCAGGAAAGAGCTGTGCCTGTCAGCGTTACCATCAACAGGCTAATATCATTACCAATGCTTCTTAAACGTTCATGCTGTGCCTGTCAGCGTCACAACAATATGCAGGTCCAATTGCTGGAGTAAGACAATTCAGTGAAACTGTGTTTGAAACCGAAGTACAGATGATCCTCAACCATTTCAAAAACTCCACTAAAGCTGAGGTAATTAGCAAAGTACAGCCTCTTGTGGATTAAAAGTTAATGAGATATGCTCCTCGTGCTCTGTTTCATCAGAAAAAGACTGTTTATTTTCTAAACTAGTGTTATTTAAAAATAGATCCTCATAGATGAAATACTTGTGTGTGATAGATTGATTTTCTTGACCTTCCCTCTCAGAAAAGGTCCTGTTCATAACCTGTGCTTGCCTCTCATGAAATAATGCTGGTAAAAGACACATTTATTTTCCTTTCCTTCCAGGAATATCTGCCATGTGATTGATTGTGTCTTCTTGACCTTTCCTCTCAGAAAAGGTTCATAATGTGTGCCTTATATTATTTTCCTTGTAAAATTATTGTTGAATTGAAAGGCTAACCTTATGAACTCTGTTTCATATCACTTCTTCCTGAATAAGTATGATAATTCCACATAGGTTTACCCTCATCTTTCTAAATTAACTTTGCCAATATCAGGTTTTGTTTTGTCAACACTATGCTTAATATTTTTAAGACTTGAAAAATCAGTAATAGTGCTATCTGCAGAGCCGCATTTTGTAGTAAAGTACTTGTTGAATAAACAGGATGATCCTTATGACTCCTAGATTATCCAGTCATTTAATTAAGAATAACAGTACCTTAAGTAAATGGTGGTCACTTTGATGAGGATGCACCACAAGGGGTAGAGATGAAAGTGCCCCCTTTCGCACTCCAATCGTCGCCAGTTTTATAATGATAAGTGATCAATGGTTCCTTAGAATCACGCTTTATTTTCATCTCCACTTCTCCTCATCAGCTCTTCACATCTCCTCTTCTCTCAGCTCTCTCTCCCAACATTCTATTGTGAACTCCTCTACCTAACCGTCAGAACATTCCATTCTAAAGGGAAGGTGAGGGGGGAACGTACCACTTATATTTAAATATGTCATAACTTCTAATCTAACAAAATCTGCCTATATGTAATTACATGTTGCTACCTTAAAATATTACAACTAAATTACAACACTCTGCTAACCAGAACCTCAGTGGTTATGCTCTCTCTGCTTTCCAAATTTATCACTAACAGGCTAGTGACTAAATTTACCAATTCACATTGGCATACTGGTACACCCATATAATTCCCTAGTATATGGTACTGAGGTACCCAGGGTATTGGGGTTCCAGGAGATCCCTATGGGCTGCAGCATTTCTTTTGCCACCCATAGGGAGCTCTGACAATTCTTACACAGGCCTGCCAGGCCAGTCTGAGTGAAAAAACGTCCACGTTATTTCACAGCCATTTACCACTGCACTTAAGTAACTTATAAGTCACCTATATGTCTAACCTTCACCTGGTGAAGGTTGGGTGCAAAGTTACTTAGTGTGTTGTCACCCTGGCACTAGCCAAGGTGCCCCCACATCGTTCAGGGCAAATTCCCCGGACTTTGTGAGTGCGGGAACACCATTACACGCGCGCACTATACATAGGTCACTACATATGTATAGCGTCACAATGGTAACTCCGAACATGGCCATGTAACATGTCTAAGATCATGGAATTGTCACCCGAATGCTATTCTGGCATTGGGGGGACAATTCCATGATCCCCGAGACTCTAGCATAGCATCTCGGGTACTGCCAAACTGCCTTTCCGGGGTCTCCACTGCAGCTGCTGCTGCTGCCAACCCCTCAGACAGGTTTCTGCCCTCCTGGGGTCCAGGCAGCCCTGGCCCAGGAAGGCAGAAAAAAGGACTTCCTCTGAGAGAGGGTGTAACACACTCTCCCTTTGGAAATAGGTGTGAGGGCTGAGGAGGAGTAGCCTCCCTGAGCCTCTGGAAATGCTTTGATGGGCACAGATGGTGCCCATCTCTGCATAAGCCAGTCTACACCGGTTCAGGGATCCCCCAGCCCTGCTCTGGCGCAAAACTGGACAGAGGAAAGGGGAGTGACCACTCCCCTGACCTGCACCTCCCAGGGGAGGTGCCCAGAGCTCCTCCAGTGTGTCCCAGACCTCTGCCATCTTGGAAACAGAGGTGTTGGGGGCACACTGGACTGCTCTGAGTGGCCAGTGCCAGCAGGTGACGTCAGAGGCTCCTTCTGATAGGCTCTTACCTCTCTTGGTAGCCAATCCTCCTTCCTAGGTAGCCAAACCTCCTTTTCTGGCTATTAGGGTCTCTGCTTTGGGGAATTCTTTAGATAACGAATGCAAGAGCTCACCAGAGTTCCTCTGCATCTCCCTCTTCACCTTCTACCAAAGGATCGACCCCTGGCTGCTCAGGATGCCTGCAAAACTGCAACAAAGTAGCAAGACGATTAATAGCAACCTTGTATCGCCTCATCCTGCCGGCTTTCTCGACTGTTTCCAGGTGGGGCATGCTCTGGGGGTAGCCTGCCTCCTCCCTGCACCAGGAGCTCTGAAGAAATCTCCTGTGGGTCGACGGAATCTTCCCCTGCTAACTCAGGCACCAAAAGACTGCATCACTGGTCCTCTGGGTCCCCTCTCATCCTGAAGAACGTGGTCCCTGGAACTCAGCAACTCTGTCCAAGTGACTCCCACAGTCCAGTGACTCTTCAGTCCAAGTTTGGTGGAGGTAAGTCCTTGCCTCCCCACGCTAGACTGCATTGTTGGGTACTGCGTGATTTGCAGCTGCTCCGGCTCCTGTGCACTCTTCCAGGATTTCCTTCATGCACAGCCAAGCCTGGGTCCCCGAAACTCTATCCTGCAGTGCACAACCTTCTGAGTTGTCCTCCAGCGTCGTGGGACTACCTTTTGTGACTTCGCGTGGACTCCGGTTCACTTTCCTTCCAAGTGCCGGTTCAGGTACTTTTGTGTGTGCTGCCTGCTTTTGTGAGGGCTCCTTGAGTTGCTGGGCACCCCCTCTGTCTCTTCTTCCAAGTGGCGACATCCTGGTCCCTCTTGGGCCAGAGCAGCACCCAAAAACCTCTTCCGTGACCCTTGCAGCTAGCAAGGCTTGTTTGTGGTCTTTCTGCGTGGGAACACCTCTGCAAGTTTCATCGCGATGTGGGACATCCGTCTTCCAAAGGAGAAGTCCCTAGCTCTCTTCTTTCTTGCAGGACTCCAAGCTTCTTCCATCCGGTGGCAGCTTCCTTGCACCCTCCACTGGCATTTCCTGGGCTCCTGCCCACTCTCGACACTGTCGCGACTATTGGACTTGGTCCTCTTGTCTTACAGGTACTCAGGTCCGGAAATCCACTGTTGTTGCATTGCTGGTGTTTGTTCTTCCTGCAGAATCCCCCTATCACAACTTCTGTGCTCTCTGGGGGCAGTAGGTGCACTTTGCACCTACCTTTCAGGGTCTTCGGGTGGGCTATTTTTCTAACCCTCACTGTTTTCTTACAGTCCCAGCGACCCTCTACAAGCTCACATAGGTTTGGGGTCCATTCGTGGTTCGCATTCCACTTTTCGAGTATATGGTTTGTGTTGCCCCTATACCTATGTGCTCCTATTGCAATCTATTGTCATTCTACAATGTTTGCATTACTTTTCTTGCTATTACTTACCTAAGTTTGGTTTGTGTACATATATATTGTGTATATAACTTATCCTCATACTGAGGGTACTCACTGAGATACGTTTGGTATATTGTCATAAAAATAAAGAACCTTTATTTTTAGTAACTCTGTGTATTGTGTTTTCTTATGATATTGTGCATATGACACCAGTGGTATAGTAGGAGCTTTACATGTCTCCTAGTTCAGCCTAAGCTGCTTTGCCATAGCTACCTTCTATCAGCCTAAGCTGCTAGAAACATCTCTTCTACACTAATAAGGGATAACTGAACCTGGCACAAGGTGTAAGTACCTCTGGTACCAACTACAAGCCAGGCCAGCCTCCTACACTACCCTTACCAGTGAAAGATAGCCACAAGATAGCAGCCCACTCCCTTTGAGGGACCAACTGTACCATACAGGCCCTCTCAAGTGCAGCAAACCACTTGTTAATGTCATCCCTCTCCTTGTAAGGGGGGACTATCTTATGCAGGTTTCTGGAATCTTGCTCTCTAACAGGATTATTATCAAAAACACTGCTGCTGCCACCATGGGGAACTAAACCCAACCTCTGCCTTTCCCTTTCCACATCCAGAAATTCCCTGTCTAAGGCCAGCTGCTGCTATTTAAGCTTCAGCCTGCTCTCTTCCAACCTCAGCTTTCTGAGTTCCCTTTCCATTAAGTTATCCTCAGGGTGGGGGGCTTGGAATTGTGAGACACAGAAGTTATATGGGAATTGGTAGAGTTGGACCTGTCCCTAACTGACTGGACCCTAGTAACCTGGCCTTTAGGAGTAAAAGGTGCCCTACTAATGTGTGACCTCCTGCCACTACCAGTGTCACTAGGTGGCCTGCTAGCTGACAGGTTCCTTGGAAGAACCCTCCCCAGCAACCTCAGGGGACTCCTCTGAGTCTGACTGGGTACCCCCCTCCACTACCTCCTGATCATGGGATGGGCCAGACTGGTTCTGGTCACTTTCTAGGAGAAGGCTGAGGAAAAGATATTTTGTAGGATTCTGTCCAATTGCTAAACCTCTTTCATTGCAGAGACCCCTCAAACGTTTAAAGTTTAGATTCCCATATGTTGCCTGGACAACTGTGGGAGTAAGCTCTACTGCAGACATGACAGAAAAGGTTTAGGACAGAGAGAGAAAAAAGTTTTTAGAACTTTTAAAAGAACAGAGAAAAACTTTTTCAAACTTTTGAAAACTTTAGAAAGTTTTCAAAACTTTTTAGAAAGTTTTGGAGAAGGAAAGTTAAACTGTTCAGGTTACTGTGTATATGCTGAAGTATTTGGTATATGTTTTTCTTATGAAAAGCACAAATGAAAAAGTGGTAAAGCAGTTACAAGTACTTATCCCACCGCTGCACCACCAATGTAGGAGGCTGGCCTGGCTTATAGTGCGTACCTTGTGGTACTTACACCTTGTGCCAGGTCCAGTTATCCCTTCTTAGTAGATTAGTAGTGTTCTAGCAGCTTAGGCTGATAGAGGGAGCTATAGCAGAGCAGCTTAGGCTGAACTAGGAGACATGCAAAGCCCCTACTATACCACTTATATCATATAGCACTATATCATAAGAAACACAATACTCAGAGTTACGAAAAATAAAGGTACTTTATTTTAGTGACAATATGCCAGAAGTATCTCAGAGGATATACTCCCTTAGGAGGTAAGTAATATACACAAAATATACACACAAACAAAAATCAGGTAAGTAAACACTTAGAAAAGTAGTGCAAACATAGTAGAACACAATAGAGTGCAATAGGAGACAATAGGCCTAGGGGCAACACAAACCATATACTCCAAAAGTGGAATGCGAACCATGAATGGACCCCAGGCCTAGTGTAGTGTGTGGAGGGTTGCTGGGAGTGTAAGAAAACACTAAGGGTGTCCAAGATACCCCACCCCAAGACCCTGAAAAGTAGGAGTAAAGTTACCCTACTACCCCAGAAAGACAGTAACGTCGAGATAGGGGAGTCTGCATAGGCAACAACTGACTGCAAAGCACTGAAGATGAATTGTTGGACCTGAGGACCTGTAAAGGAAGGGGACCAAGTCCAAGAGTCATGCAAGTGTCCGGGGGGGCAGGAGCCCACTAAACCCCGGATGAAGGTGCAAAAGGGATGCCTCTGGGTAGAAGAAGCCAAAGATTCTGCAACAACGGAAGGTGCCAAGAACTTCTCCTTTGGTCAGAAGATGTCTCACGGCGTGCAGGAGGATGCAGAGTTGTTTCCACGCAGAAAGACAGCAAACAAGCCTTGCTAGCTGCAAGAGTCACAGTGGAGGATTTTGGGTGCTGCCAGGGCCCAGAAAGGACAAGGAGGTCGCCCCTTGGAGGAGGAGACAGAGGGGGCGCTCAGCAACACAGAGAGCCCATGCAAAAGCAGGCAGCACGTGCAGGCGTTCAGAAGATCTGAGCACAACGGTCTACTCAGCACAACAAAAGAGGGTCCCACGAACCCGGAAAAGTTAGTTTGGCAGTACCCGGGCTCTATGCTGGAGCCCCGGGGATGCATGGAATTGTCACCCCCAATACTAGAATGGTATTGGGGTGACAATTCCATCATCCTAGACATGTTACATGGCCATGTTCGGAGTTACCATGGTGACGCTACATAGAGGTGTTGACCTATATGTAGTGCACGTGTGTAATGGTGTCCCCGCACTCACAAAGTCCGGGGAAATTGCCCTGAACAATGTGGGGGCACCTTGGCTAGTGCCAGGGTGCCCTCACACTAAGTAACTTTGCACCTAACCTTCACTAAGTAAGGGTTAGACATATAGGTGACTTATAAGTTACTTAAGTGCAGTGTAAAATGGCTGTGATATAACGTGGACGTTATTTCACTCAGGCTGCAGTGGCAGTCCTATGTAAGAATTGACTGACCACCCAATGGGTGGCAAAAGAAATGCTGCAGCCCATAGGGATCTCCTGGAACCCCAATACCCTGGGTACCTAGGTACCATATACTAGGGAATTATAAGGGTGTTCCAGTGTGCCAATCAGAATTGGTAAAATTAGTCACTAGCCTGCAGTGACAATTTTAAAAGCAGAGAGAGCATAAACACTGAGGTTCTGGTTAGCAGAGCCTCAGTGATACAGTTAGGGACCACACAGGGAACACATACAGGCCACAAACGTATGAGCACTGGGGTCCTGGCTATCAGGATCCCAGTGACACATTTCAAACACACTGACAACATAGAATTTCCACTATGAGCACTGGGGTCCTGGCTAGCAGGATCGCAGTGAGACAGTAAATACACCCTGACATATACTCACAAACAGGCCAAAAGTGGGGGTAACAAGGCTAGAAAGAGGCTACTTTCCTACACGCACCCAGCTGGAGAACATTAGAATGAGCAAGAAAACAACAAAAGGGTTTAGTGAGGCAGCCATATACTGGTTCACAGCATTAACATTCAACTTAATTTGAGAAAGGAGTCTTTTGGAACACTGAGTGATTGAAGTTAAACTTGAGGGAATAGAGCCTTTAGGAACTGTGAGATGGTAGCGTAGTTGAGAAGAGAGTCCTCTAGAGAAACTCTGTGTGAAGGAACCAAAATTCTGACGTGGGAAAAGGTGCGAGGAAACATGCTTGGGCCGCATACGGCATGCAGGAGTGTGTAATCTCATAGCCCAGCGTGTGCAGTTACACTCTTCCTGCAGACTTGAAGAGAAGACGTGTGAAATAATGCAGTCTCATGCGGGTTCATTGCTGTTGAGCCCTATGAGTGCAAAAGAGCATTGTACTTTTGCAATATTGTTAATGTTTTGGTACTTAAGGGCATATTTACAAGCCCCTAACACCACCTTGCGCTGCCCTAGCGTCATTTATTTTTTACGCTAAGGCAGCGTTAAGGAGGTCTTTCTCCTGCTACGCATTTACAAAGTGGCAGAACCACTTTGTAAATCCTTGTGTCACATTATGCCAGCGCCAGGCATAATATATGCAGGGAGGGGGGGGGGCGTTCCAACGCAAGGAGACCCAAAAAAATGGTGCAGTGAAATTTACAACATTTCACTGTATCATTTTTTTGTGTCATTTTTAATGCCTGCTCAGAGCAGGTGTTAAAATGATGCACCCATTATAATCAATGACTCTCTGTGCTTTGCTGCATTAGCGTCAACATTTTTTATGCAACTGCAGCAAAACACCACAATAGCGTCAAAAATGTTGACGCTATTGTCCTAATGACAGCCATGATGCGCTGCATTGTAAAAAGCCCTGGTGCCGTTAGGTGGGGCAGGGGCGACGCAAGAAAAGTGGCGCATCAGGACTGATGTGCCACTTTCTCGTAAATATGCTTCTTAGTGACTTGTCATTCTTTCCTCCAGTGTCCTTATCTCTATGCACTGGTTAATCAATAGGATGATAAAAGGGAAAGTACGAGGTGAAGCGGAATCCACATGGCTTCTGCAAAGTCAAAGACTCTGTTGTATTTTGCGTTTAGTGCAGAGCCTTACCACAATCATAGAGAGATCACTTTATTAGATACAGGGCCTACTTTAGCTCTGGTGGCTCCTTAGCCCCTCTCTCACATTTATTTTTCTTAGGACACCACTTATTCCAGTGTAGGCTGTCAGAACACTTTACATCACAAACATAATATATAGCCACTTTGAGTTATACAAGTGTGTAAATCAAGGTATAGAAAATTGTACTTAAGAGAATGAGGACAACAAGGTGTGGACGTGTTAAAAATTGGGTTTCTGTTAGGCAGAGCTATGTCCCCGTCCAAGCAGAGACTACAATCCTAGTCAAGGTAAGTCACAAACACACCCTAAATTAACCTGTGCTCACCACCTGGTAGCTTAGCACAGAGCGGTCAGGCTTAACTTAACCCCTTCTGTGCCCAGGACGTAATGGTTACGTCCTGAGGCACAGTGCTGCTGTGCCCAGGACGTAACCATTACGTCCTGTGCACAGAGTCCAGAGGGAGCGCTAGCGCTCCCTCTGTGGAGTTCCTCCCCACCCCCCCAAGTCAGGGATGGAAGGGGAAGCCCTTCCCCTCCCACCCCCGACCCCCCCAACACCCCCCCTGTGATGTCAGCGCGCGAGCGCGCGCTGATTAGTCACAGGGTCTCCCCCATCGCGCTGGAAGCAGAGCTTCCAGCGCGATTGAAAGAGAAATGCTTTTGCATTTCTCTTTCAATCCCATGGGGGAGGCCCCGAGAGGCTTCAAAGGGAAGGAAATGTATTTCCTTCCCTTTGAAGTCTCTCACAGGTTTCAAAAGCCGGATTGCTTGCAATCCGGCTTTTGAAACCCCACTAGACACCAGGGATTTTTTTTTTCTTCAATGAAATTGGCAAAAGGGAGCGACCCCTTGGGCAAGGGTCGCTCCCAGGGGGGGCATTTTTTTAGGAAGGCCTTTTCTGCCCTCCCTGGGGGCAGATTGGCCTATTATTAGGCTGATCTGCCCCCAGGTGGGGCAGAAACCTCTAGGCACCAGGGACCTTTTTTTTTTATTTTTTTTTTTTGTGATGTTTTCTTTTTTTTTAGGTGGGGAGCGACCCCTTAGGCAAGGGTCGCTCCCCTAGGGAGCAAATTATATTTAGGCCATTTCTGTCCCCCTTGGGGGCAGATTGGCCTATTTTGATGAGGCCAATCTGCCCCCAAGGGGGGCAGAAACCATTAGACACCAGGGAGTTTTTTTTTGTGCGCGAATTTCACGCAACGGGAGCGACCCCTTGGGCAAGGGTCGCTCCCAGGGGGGGCATTTTTTTGGGAAGGCCTTTTCTGCCCCCCCTGGGGGCAGATTGGCCTATTATTAGGCCGATCTGCCCCCAGGGGGGGCAGAAACCTCTAGGCACCAGGGATCATTTCTTTTATTTTTTCTTTTTGTTATGTTTTCTTTTTTATTTAGGTGGGGAGCGACCCCTTAGGCAAGGGTCGCTCCCCTAGGGGGCAAATTATATTTAGGCCATTTCTGGCCCCCGTGAATTTCACGCAAGGGGAGCGACCCCTTAGGCAAGGGTCGCTCCCTGGGGGGGGGGTGGATTATTTTAGGCCATTTCTGGCCCCCTGGGGGGTAGATCAGCCTATTTTGATTCGGCTGATCTGCCCCCAAGGGGGGCAGAAACCACTAGGCACCAGGGATTTTTTTGTTTTTTTGTTTTACAGATGGGGAGCGACCCCTTGGACAAGGGTCGCTCCCCTGGAGGGGCAAAATGTATTTAGGCCATTTCTGCCCGCTTTGGGGGCAGATCAGCCGATTTTAGGTCAATCTGCCCCCAAGGGGGGCAGAAACCACTAGGCACCAGGGATCTTTTTTTTGCGCCGTCACGCAAGGGGAGCGACCTTGTAGGCAAGGGTCGCTCCCTGGGGGGCGGGGGGCAAAATTATTTTAGGCCATCTCTGCCCCCCTGGGGGCAGATCGTCCTATTGGTATTAGGCCAATCTACCCCCAGGGGGGTCAGAAACCTCTAGGCGCCAGGGCAAATTGTTTTTTTGTGTTTTTTTTTTTTGTTTGTTTTTTTTTTTTTAGAGATGGGGAGCGACCCATCAGGCAAGGGTCGCTCCCCTAGGGGGCAAATTGTATTTAGACCATTTCTGCCCCCCTTGGGGGCAGATTGGTTGATTTTAGGTCAATCTGCCCCAAGGGGGCAGAAACCACTAGGCACCAGGGATTTGTTTTTTGTCGCCAATGTCACGCAGGGGGAGCGACCCCGTAGGCAAGGGTCGCTCTCGGGGGGTGGGGGAGGTGACGGTTCGGGGGGCTAATTTATTTTAGGCCATTTCTGCCGCCGGGGGGGCAGAAACCTGTAGGCGCCAGGGCAAATTTTTTGTTTGTGTTTTTTTTTTTTTTTTTTGTTTGTTTTTTTAGAGATGGGGAGCGACCCATCAGACAAGGGTCGCTCCCCTGGGGGGCAAACTGTGTTTAGACCATTTCTTCCCCCCTTGGGGGCAGATTGGTCGATTTTATGTCAATCTGCCCCCAAGGGGACAGAAACCACTAGGCACCGGGGATTTGTTTTTTGGTGCCAATGTCACGCAGGGGGAGCGACCCAGTAGGCAAGGGTCGCTCCGAGGGGGGGGGTGGGGGTTGGGGGGCAAATTTATTTTAGGCCATTTCTGCCGCCCCTAGGGGCAGATCGGCCTATTATTAGGCCGATCTGCCCCCAGGGGGGGCAGAAACCTCTAGGCGCCAGGGCAAATTTTTTTTTTTTTTTTTTTCTTTTTTTTTTTTAGAGATGGGGAGCGACCCATCAGGCAAGGGTCGCTCCCCTGGGGGGCAAACTGTATTTAGAGCATTTCTGCCCCCCTTGGGGGCAGAAGTGGTCGATTTTAGGTCAATCTGCCCCCAAGGGGGCAGAAACCACTAGGCACCGGGGATTTGTTTTTTGGCGCCAATGTCACGCAGGGGGAGCGACCCCGTAGGCAAGGGTCGCTCCTGGTGGGGGGGTGGGGGGGCAAATTTATTTTAGGCCATTTCTGCCCCCCTGGGGGCAGAAACCTCTTGTTGCCAGGGCAAATGTTTTTTTTTTGTTTGTTTGTTTGTTTTTTTAGAGATGGGGAGCGACCATTCAGACAAGGGTCGCTCCCCTGGGGGGCAAACTGTGTTTAGACCATTTCTGCCCCCCTTGGGGGCAGATTGGTCGATTTTAGGGCAATCTGCCCCCAAGGGGGCAGAAACCACTAGGCACCGGGGATTTGTTGTTTGGCGCCAATGTCACGCAGGGGGAGCGACTCCGTAGGCAAGGGTCGCTCCTGGGCAGGGGGGGTTTGGGGGGGTGGGGGGTCAAATTTATTTTAGGGCATTTCCCCCCCCCCTGGGGCCGGCTGAGCTAGAGGTCAAAATCCACAGGTAGGCACTTTGCAAAAAACACCTCTGTTTTCTGTGAAAAAATATGTTGTGTCCACGTTGTGTTTTGGGCCATTTCCTTTCGTGGGCGCTAGGCCTACCCACACAAGTGAGGTACCATTTTTATGGAGAGACTTAGGGGAACACTGGGTGGAAGGAAATTTGTGGCTCCTCTCAGATTCCAGAACTTTCTGTCACCGAAATGAGAGGAAAAAGTGTTTTTGGGCCAAATTTTGATGTTTGCAAAGGATTCTGGGTAACAGAACCTGGTCAGAGCCCCGCAAATCACCCCATCTTGGATTCCCCTAGGTCTCTAGTTTTCAAAAATGCGCTGGTTTGCTAGGTTTCCCCAGGTGCCGGCTGAGCTAGAGGCCAAAATCCACAGGTAAGCACTGTTTTCTATGAAAAAATTTGATGTGTCCACGTTGTGTTTTGGGCCGTTTCCTGTCGCGAGCGCTAGGCCTACCCACACAAGTGAGGTATCATTTTTATCTGGAGACGTGGGGGAACGCTGGGTGGAAGGAAATTTGTGGCTCCTCTCAGATTCCAGAACTTTCTGCCACAGAAATGTGAGGAACATGTGTTTTTTCAGCCAAATTTTGAGGTTTGCAAAGGATTCTGGGTAACAGAACCTGGTCCGAGCCACACAAGTCACCCCATCTTGGATTCCCCTAGGTCTCTAGTTTTCAGAAATGCACAGGTTTGGTAGGTTTCCCTAGGTGGCAGCTGAGCTACAGGCCAAACTCTACAGGTAGGCACTTTGCAAAAAACACCTCTGTTTTCCTTCAAAAATTTGGCTGTGTCCACGTTGCGCTTTGGTGCGTTTCCTGTCGCGGGCGCTAGGCCTACCCACACAAGTGAGGTATAATTTTTATCGGGAGACGTGGGGGAACGCTGGGTGGAAGGAAATTTGTGGCTCCTCTCAGATTCCAGAACTTTCTGCCACAGAAATGTGAGGAACATGTGATTTTTTAGCCCAATTTTGAGGTTTGCAAAGGATTCTGGGTAACAGAACCTGGTCCGAGCCACACAAGTCACCCCATCTTGGATTCCCCTAGGTCTCTAGTTTTCAGAAATGCACAGGTTTGGTAGGTTTCCCTAGGTGGCGGCTGAGCTACAGGCCAAAATCTACAGGTAGGCACTTTGCAAAAAACACCTCTGTTTTCCTTCAAAAATTTGGCTGTGTCCACGTTGCGCTTTGGGGCGTTTCCTGTCGCGGGCGCTAGGCCTACCCACACAAGTGAGGTATAATTTTTATCGGGAGACGTGGGGGAACGCTGGGTGGAAGGAAATTCGTGGCTCCTCTCAGATTCCAGAACTTTCTGCCACAGAAATGTGAGGAACGTGTGTTTTTTTAGCCAAATTTTGAGGTTTGCAAAGGATTCTGGGTAACAGAACCTGGTCCGAGCCACACAAGTCACCCCATCTTGGATTCCCGTAGGTCTCAAGTTTTCAGAAATGCACAGGTTTTGTAGGTTTCCCTAGTTAGCGGCTGAGCTACAGGTCAAAATCTACAGGTAGGCACTTTGCAAAAAACACCTCTGTTTTCCTTCAAAAATTTGGCTGTGTCCACGTTGCGCTTTGGGGCGTTTCCTGTCGCGGGCGCTAGGCCTACCCACACACGTGAGGTATCATTTTTATCGGGAGACGTGGGGGAACGCTGGGTGGAAGGAAATTTGTGGCTCCTCTCAGATTCCAGAACTTTCTGCCACAGAAATGTGAGGAACATGTGGTTTTTTAGCCAAATTTTGAGGTTTGCAAAGGATTCTTGGTAACAGAACCTGGTCCGAGCCACACAAGTCACCCCATCTTGGATTCCCCTAGGTCTCTAGTTTTCAGAAATGCACAGGTTTGGTAGGTTTCCCTAGGTGACGGCTGAGCTACAGGCCAAAATCTACAGGTAGGCACTTTGCAAAAAACACCTCTGTTTTCCTGCAAAAATGTGGCTGTGTCCACGTTGCGCTTTGGGGCGTTTCCTGTCGCAGGCGCTAGGCCTACCCACACAAGTGAGGTATCATTTTTATCGGGAGACGTGGGGGAACGCTGGGTGGAAGGAAATTTGTGGCTCCTCTCAGATTCCAGAACTTTCTGCCACAGAAATGTTAGGAACATGTGTTTTTTTAGCCAAATTTTGAGGTTTGCAAAGGATTCTGGGTAACAGAACCTGGTCCGAGCCACACAAGTCACCCCATCTTGGATTCCCCTAGGTCTCTAGTTTTCAGAAATGCACAGGTTTGGTAGGTTTCCCTAGGTGACGGCTGAGCTACAGGCCAAAATCTACAGGTAGGCACTTTGCAAAAAACACCTCTGTTTTCCTTCAAAAATTTGGCTGTGTCCACGTTGCGCTTTGGGGCGTTTCCTGTCGCGGGCGCTAGGCCTACCCACACAAGTGAGGTATCATTTTTATCGGGAGACGTGGGGGAACGCTGGGTGGAAGGAAATTTGTGGCTCCTCTCAGATTCCAGAACTTTCTGCCACAGAAATGTGAGGAACATGTGTTTTTTTAGCCATATTTTGAGGTTTGCAAAGGATTCTGGGTAACAGAACCTGGTCCGAGCCACACAAGTCACCCCATCTTGGATTCCCCTAGGTCTCTAGTTTTCAGAAATGCACAGGTTTGGTAGGTTTCCCTAGGTGGCGGCTGAGCTACAGGCCAAAATCTACAGGTAGGCACTTTGCAGAAAACACCTCTGTTTTCCTTCAAAAATTTGGCTGTGTCCACGTTGCGCTTTGGGGCGTTTCCTGTCGCGGGCGCTAGGCCTACCCACACAAGTGAGGTATCATTTTCATCGGGAGACGTGGGGGAACGCTGGGTGGGAGGAAATTTGTGGCTCCTCTCAGATTCCAGAACTTTCTGCCACAGAAATGTGAGGAACATGTGTTTTTTTAGCCAAATTTTGAGGTTTGCAAAGGATTCTGGGTAACAGAACCTGGTCCGAGCCACACAAGTCACCCCATCTTGGATTCCCCTAGGTCTCTAGTTTTCAGAAATGCACAGGTTTGGTAGGTTTCCCTAGGTGGCGGCTGAGCTACAGGCCAAAATCTACAGGTAGGCACTTTGCAAAACACACCTCTGTTTTCCTTCAAAAATTTGGCTGTGTGCACGTTGCGCTTTGGGGCATTTCCTGTCGCGGGCGCTAGGCCTACCCACACAAGTGAGGTATCATTTTTATCGGGAGTTGTGGGGGAACGCTGGGTGGAAGGAAATTTGTGGCTCCTCTCAGATTCCAGAACTTTCTGCCACAGAAATGTGAGGAACATGTGTTTTTTTAGCCACATTTTGAGGTTTGCAAAGGATTCTGGGTAACAGAACCTGGTCCGAGCCACACAAGTCACCCCATCTTGGATTCCCCTAGGTCTCTAGTTTTCAGAAATGCACAGGTTTGGTAGGTTTCCCTAGGTGGCGGCTGAGCTAGAGGCCAAAATCTACAGGTAGTCACTTTGCTAAAAACAGCTCTGTTTTCTGTGATGTGTCCACGTTGTGTTTTGGGGCATATCCTGTCGCGGGCGCTAGGCCTACCCACACAAGTGAGGTATCATTTTTATCGGGAGACTTGGCAGAACATAGAATAGCAAAACAAGTGTTATTGCCCCTTGTCTTTCTCTACATTTTTCCCTTCCAAATGTAAGACAGTGTGTAAAAAAGACGTCTATTTGAGAAATGCCCTGTAATTCACATGCTAGTATGGGCACCCCGGAATTCAGAGATGTGCAAATAACCACTGCTTCTCAACACCTTATCTTGTGCCCATTTTGGAAATACAAAGGTTTTCTTGATAGCTATTTTTTACTCTTTATATTTCAGCAAATGAATTGCTGTATACCCGGCATAGAATGAAAACCCACTGCAGGGTGCAGGTCATTTATTGGCTCTGGGTACCTAGAGTTATTGATGAACCTACAAGCCCTATATGTCCCCGCAACCAGAAGAGTCCAGCAGACGTAACGGTATATTGCTTTCAAAAATCTGACATTGCAGGTAAAAGTTACAGAGTAAAACGTTGAGAGAAAGTGATGTTTTTTTCACCTCAATTTCAATATTTTTCTTTTTCAGTTGTTATTTTCTGTAGGAAACCCTTGTAGGATCTACACAAATTACCCCTTGCTGAATTCAGAATTTTGTCTACTTTTCAGAAATGTTGCGGTTTCTGGGATCCAGCGTTGGTTTCATGCCCATTTCTGTCACTGACTGGAAGGAGGCTGAAAGCACAAAAAATCGTAAAAATAGGGTATGTCCCAGTAAAATGCCAAAATTGTGTTGAAAAATTGGGTTTTCTGATTCAAGTCTGCCTTTTCCTGAAAGCTGGGAAGCTGGTGATTTTAGCACCGCAAACCCTTTGTTGATGCCCTTTTCAGGGGAAAAACCACAAGCCTTCTTCTGCAGCCCATTTTTCCCATTTTTTTGAAAAAAACGAAATTTTCACTGTTTTTTGGCTAATTTCTTGGCCTCCTTCTGGGGAACCCACAAAGTCTGGGTACCTCTACAATCCCTAGGATGTTGGAAAAAAAGGACGCAAATTTGGCGTGGGTAGCTTATGTGAACAAAAAGTTATGAGGGCCTAAGCGCAACCTGCTCCAAATAGCCAAAAAAAAAAGTTCGGCACAGGAGGGGGAAAAGGCCGGGCAGCGAAGGGGTTAATAGGCAATATGTTAAGTATTTCTGCAACACTTCAAACAGTAAAACAGCGAAAACACTATACACAAAGATACCACACCTAGTTAGAATAAAATAGAGCTTAATTTGGTAAAGAAAATAATACCAAAACAATAAAATAGACTCTGAAATGTGCAATTTTAGAGATTTAGGTGAAAATAGCACATAAAAGCGCAAAGCATCAACTGTGGTTATCTGGTCACAAAGTTCAGTCCGACTACGAAGGAGAGGAGGCCAGCTACATGGACCCACCTGCGCCAGCTGAACAAAGTACTTAAATCCTGGTGAGCAATCTGCGCGGCGTTGCTTTGCAAGGTTTCACATCTTCTGGCGTTGGTTCCCGGGACTTGTGTGGCGAGGCTTTGTGGGCTTGGTGCAGTGCTTAATTTGTAAATAACAAGGTGCCGGTGCTCAAAGCCCTTCTCTTAAACACGCGGCTGCTGCAATTAAATTTGCGAACACAGAATACTGAGACAGCGTAATCCCGAAGTCATCTCGGGCCTCTTTAATCCATGTAAAACCACTCCCTAACCTTTCAGCTCACACTTGCAGCTTTCTGCTTTCTCTCATTGTGACGCTTTTTCGATTTTCTCTTCCTCCGTCTATCCCAAACATGCCTTTTGCTCACTGTAAATGCTTGAGGCAGAAGACTAAGCACCGGCCCTCAAAAATAAGTGCCGGTGCTCAGCACCGGAAACAACAAGCACAAATTAAGCACTGGCTTGGTGTTGCTGTGTGTCAGTTCCGATGAGCTGGCAGCTTCTCAGCAAGGCTTTGCAGAGTTTCACGAACCCCGACATTGATTCCGATGAGGCCAGCAGCTGTAAGGTGAGGCTATGCAGTGCTTCACGTTGCTTCATGATGGTTCCAATGGGGACCAAAGAAGGCAGAGCACCGTAGGCCCACTTTCAATGGTCCAGGACTAGGGTGGCATGATTTGGCATGGTCAAATCACAGATGCAGAGTCCAGGTGCTGTAGCTGATGAGTTGGAAGCCTTTTGTGTCCCTGAGACTTCGGAAACCAGGAGGCAAGCCAGCAAGCCCTTGGAGTCAGTTTGATTCGGGGTTGAAGGGCTGCACGTTCAGTCCTTCTCACACCTAGGCAAGGAAAGCAGCAGGCAGTAGGTCAGCACATGGGAGCAGGAGTCCAGTAGAGTCCAGCTGAGTGACAGTCATTTCAACAGCACAGCATTCCTTCTTCCTGGCAGAATATTCACAGATACATAAGTGTATAAGATACTAGGGTCATAAGTCTCATTCTTATATCCAGTGGTGCTGTGAAGTGGAGGAGACTTCAAAGAAGGGCACTGAAGTGCACATAGATCCTTCCTTGCTTCCCTGGCTCCAGACTCACTAGAGGGGGTAAGCAGTTCTTTGTGTGGGGACAAGAAACAGTATATTCAGGTGTAAGTGTGAGGCTGTGCCAAGCTCTTCCCTCCCATCCTGCCCAGGATGGCCCACCAGGATGTTGTCGGCCCATCAGTCACACATAAGCTCCCTTTGTGTTTAGAGGAAATGCACAAGTCCCAGATGTCACCCCACCCCAGATGTGTATTGGGGACAAGCAGCAGGCACACAGGGCAAAGAGCAGGAAAATCATAGGTTTCTAAAGGTGGTATTTTCAAAGTTGTAACAATAAATCTGACTTTACAGTTAAGAAGGATTTATCATTACAATTCCATAGGTACCAAACATGACAGATTGACCCCTTCCCAATCAGAAATTACAGCTTGTTAAATGTAATAAGGAATCCCCAATGTTATCCTATGAGAGGGGTAGGCCTTATAGTAGCGAAAAATGAATTTGAGAGTTTTACACTACCAGGACAGGTAAAACCTAAAAGTATATACCCTTCCTTTTATTTGCATAGCACCCTGACCTATGGGTTACCTAGGGCCTACCTTAGGGGTGACTTATATGTAATAAAAGGGGAGGTAAATGCCTGACAAGACGTTTTAAATGCCAATTGGACACAGCAGTGTAACAGTGCATCCAAGCTGCATTGGCCGGCTTGGGACATGTTTTAAAGCGCTACTTAATTTGGTGGGAAAAGCAATGCTGCAGGCTCACTAGTAGCATTTAACTTACAGGCCGTGGGTACGAGTAATGCACTTTACTAGGGATTTATAAGTAAATTAAATATGCCAATTAGGCATATACCAATCAAACTATGTTTTAGGGAGAGAGTACAAACACTGTAGCAGTGATCAGCAGTGGTAAAGTGTACAGAGTCATAAGGCCAACAAAACCGAATTCAGCAAAAAGTGGAGGGAAAAATGCAAAACGTTTGGGGGGGGTGACCCTGCAGAGAGGGCCATTTCCAACAGAGAGTCATATATCATCCATATTCGTAGTTATTATATGTTGAGTGCTTGGTTTGGAGAATCTTAGGGGCAGATTAATTAAGGTATTAAAATGTGGAGCAACCAAAGTTGTTGTGCTGCGTTGCATGATAAGAAAAGAATGCAACAGCAGCATACTTAAATATGGTGGTATTGCTGTCTCCTCTAGAGCTGGCATACCTTAGGCTGACTTGTGCCAATGCAAATGCACACACCCTTGCAACATGGTGCAAGGGTGTGAGTGAGGTCAAGCATAGGTTTTATACTGGTACCCTTCCAATACAATTTTCTATATTTTGACAAAGTTTAACACTTTATCGCTTTGTATGTGGCTGTACAGTGCTGCACACATGCATTCTCCACCTTTATGTCTGCCTCAAGAAGGTGTAATGTTTTGAATGCGATTCCTTTTTTTCCAAAGTTAGTAGATTCAAATTAGCATCAAAATTCACAAGTGAGTACATGGCACTGTCCATGTACCATCCATGGTATGCCTACTTGATGGCATGTTACTTTAGGGCTACTGTCCAAACAATTCATGAACTGTGCTGGAAAGTAAGCCCTAAAACAACAAACACCAGTGGGCAGATTTATACTTTTTGACGCAAACCTGCAAAGACCTCTTGTAGCTTGTTGTGTCCCTCTAGCTTTAAGAGGAGCTCAGCCTTCTGACCCCTGGATTCTACTTATTTATCTTGGGTACACGAGAGAAAGAGAGCAGGTTCACTACTCATTGGCTCTTTGCAGGTTGCAGATAGCAGGGTCAGTCCTCTTCTGATTTTCCTCTGGTCCAGAATTGTTCTCAAGTGAGTGTCTGAAGGTGTCACATTTATGCCTGGCATGAGCTTTTGGGTAGGAATGACCCCTGGCGACATCCTAACTGATGAGATAAAGGTTCCCGGAGCTAACCTTACCCACTTTGGGCATTGTCTAGATGGGTACGCTAACCTTGGGCTCTGAAGAGTGGGGTGTCTGTGTAGGGACTGTACAATGGTAACCCCAGTGTCCTCCCACATGTAATAACAAAATCCAATTTGATGCAATTCCTGTACCCACAACAACCTCAGAGACAGACGTTTGGTATAATAAAGCTGAGATTTTAGTAACCAGACAGTGAATACACACAATCGTTCTGGCATCCTGTTTCCCACCTTTGAAGTGTGCTGTAAATGTTATATGTACCTAGAAGACCTGTCAAACAGGCTGTGAGATTCTAATATAAAAAATGTCCCACTGTGATTGGGGTCTGATGGCTGAGAAGACAGCATAAGGGCTTTGCCCAAGTGTCAGCTAACATTTGTCTGACAGAGGATGGAGAAGGCCTTTTTGAAGCCCTCCTCAATTGTCATATGAAAAACTCTACCAGGCCTGTCAAGTGGGATATGCCATTCAAGAAGGACTTGACACTTTAATGTCAAAAAGAAAACTCCCACCCCGACTTCTAAATTTTGTCAGATTCCTGGGCATCACATCTGCCAATTCAGGTCAAGAGTTGACCTCCCTGACCCTTTGAGAATCCTACAGAGTTGAGGTGTCATGGAGGGTAGGATCCACAGCTTCAGTCCTTTCCCAGGCAGATAGCTGGCAACAAGGAGACTTTTCTTTTTTGTCTCATCTTCTCTAATAGTCTTTGTATTTTTTGGTGGCAATAGCCGCAAGATATAGTGGTTGGCTAGCAGTAGTTGGTGAAACCTATCCTAACTAACATCCCATGGTGCATCCTGCAAAAACGTCTCCACAAGTCTTGTGAACTATGTCGAAGACATTCCTTTGAAACACTATTAAAGGTATTTTTCAATTGGGAGAAGGATAACTTATCTGTTAGATCTGCTCAAGCCCATTCATAAGCTTCTGTAGTAAAAAAAGTAACTTTCCCAGTGGAAACCCTACCCAAATTGGCCATGTCCCTTGTAAATTGAGTGTTTAATCAGCCAGTCTGTAAGGGAGCAGGGCAGTTTAAAGACTGTTTTATACAATTTCTCTTCATTTAGATAGACCAGGAAAACCTCTGGATGTCTTGCCTGTTCATTGTGTGTTTCCTTCTAGTATTAACTTCAATAACTTTTTTCACATTCTTGAAGCTATTTACCATAATCAAGGAATTCACAAACCCCAGAGCAGACACCTCAGACATTCCGCCATCTCAAGACCGCTGCGACGACCTTACCACCTTTTTTCATTGGAAAATCCATGACATATATGAAGGATTGAAGAACCAAAACCCACCCCCATCGTGCACCAGCACCACCACGGAGCCCACACAACACCAGGCCCTGAACCAGTGGACTCAGGGACACCCTCAGACCCTCACCCACATCGCATTTTCAACCTGGCCAGTGCCACCATCGCACCAGAGCTTTATCGGGCAATCAAGCTCTCCATCGAGATCACCACCTTACCATCCAACTGGAAGCATGCAGAGATCAACCTGCTCCTGAAAAAACCCTCTGCCGACCCAAGTGAGTTGAAGAATTACAGACCCATCTCTCTGCTCTCCTTCCCAGCTAAGGTAACTGAAAAGGCCATGAACAGACAACTCATGGAGTTCCTGGAAGCGATTCAGATCCTAGATCCCTCCCAGTCCCAATTCAGGAGCAACCACACCACCGAAACTGCCCTCCTCGCAGCCACTGACGACATACTCGCCATACTGGACCACAGAGACACGGCCACCCTCATACTTCTGGATCTCTCTGCAACATTCAACACAGTTTCTCACTCCACCCTCTGCACCAGACATTACAACGCCGGCATCCGCGGCAAAGCACTGGAATGGATTCAATCCTTCCTCACCAGAAGAACACAGAGTGTCAGACTCCAAACATTCACCTAGACACCCAAAGAAACATGCTGCAGACTACCAAAGGGATCCCCACTAAGCCCGGCACTCTTCAACATCTACATGGTTCCGTTCACCAAATTCATCAGACAGCACGGCCTAAACATCATCTCCTACACTGACAACACCCAACTGGTCCTCTCCTTGACTGACGACCCAGCAATAGCCAAGAGAAATTTCCACAATGGAATGAAAGCAGTCGCAGCCTGAATGGAAACCAGCTGGCTCAAACTCATATCAGACAAGAGAGAGATCCTCATAATCTGGTCCACCCCCTACGCCTGGGACGACTCCTGGTGGCCAACCACCATAGGAAATGCCCCCAGCCCCATTGGCCACGCATGAAAACTGGGCATCATCCTGGAATCCACGCTCTCCATGACCCGTCAAGTCAATGTTGTTTCTTCGCCTTGCTTTCACACCCTGTGCCTCCTTCAGAAGATATTCAAGTGGATCCCCACTGAGACAAGAAGGACAGTCACCCACGCACTTGCCAGCAGCAAAATGGACCATGGCAACGCACACTATGCCGGCATCACAAAGAAGCTTCAAACAAGACTACAGAGAATCCAGAACGCAGCAGCCAGACTCATCCTGGACATCCTCCCACCACAGCCACATCTCTGCCCACCTCAGAGACCTGCACTGGCTCCCGATCGACAAACGCATCACTTACAAGCTACTGACACACACCTACAAGGCACTGCACAACACTGGACCAGCCAACCTTAACCACCGCCTGCCCTTCTACATGCACACCAGGCAGCTTTGATCCTCCCAACTCGTCCTCACCACCATCTGAAGAACAGAATCAGGAAGAGCACAGCTGGAGGCAGATCCTTCTTCTATTTCTCAGCCCGGACATGGAACACACTCCCACTCAACCTCAGACAGGCCACCTCGCTGAAGCAGTTCAGGAAGGACCTCAAGACCTGGCTGTTTGAGTGAACATCATGCCCGCAAAACCGCCTTGAGACTCCCTGAGTGATAAGCTGTGCTATATAAATGCCTGATTTACATTAAATGCTTAACAATCTGCCAAGAAGCCATTAACCACATCCTGCTAAAATCTCCAGAAGTCCCCAAAGTGATAATGCATTTAGATGTGTGCAAAACGGGTTAGGTAAGGTGCATGTGATACAAAAACCATGGACAGGCAGTGCCTTTAACATCACACTCCTATCTGTCTGGCAAGTCACTTACCGGTCCATCTCCAAACACATCAAATATCTCTCTAACCTGGTGCTGTAATAAAGTGCAGCAAATGCACAAAGATACAGGAAAAGGTATTGAGAATCCAATGATAAATGGCAACATCCAACCTCATCCAAAATCTTCAATGTCCCCACAAACTTGTGTTGCAGTCAACAGCATACAGCAGCATACAAATGTTTGCATTGCACATGCACACATAAATCCTCCATAAATTCCAGAAGCATATATATCAGTAAGATGTGGGTGTTTAACAAATGACGTTTAACTTTGCATTTTAGCTTTAGCTCTAGCATGGCATCGATTCACTAAAACACCAGGGGTGCTGAAAGTGACATCACACACATTTTACCCCATGACAACATCGTAGGAAATGATATCACATGAACTTTGATCACATTGACATCACAGAATTGGAGCAATGGGATCTTTGAACTTGATGACTTAATAGAAGTTGAAAAAAGCAATGAGTGCAATTTAAAAAATAAGTGCAAGATGACTAAAATAAGAGTGCGGACATGATACATACACCAGAGGCAAAGCAATCACATTTAAAAGAACAACTATCGTTTATCAGATACAGCTGCACGCCCAATTAAAACTGCAAATGCCAAATCACATCAACAAAAGCTCACTTACAACTCCAAACTATTGCTCTAAATGCTCCGGCACAACTGCATTTGCAAGCTTCCCACAGACACATATATCCGGTATGTCATGGTCAATAACACTGCAAGCTTCCCTCACAGATACAAAGAGAAGACAGTATGAGCAGCAGCAGTGCCAGCACTCATAGTGGGGCCTTGGCTAAGCATAGCATATTATGCAGGTCTGCCTTGGCTTGCAACCTTGCAAATACATAAGAAATTATGTCTGACTGCAAATTACAATTCACCTCCTAGTGCTACAGTTTCTGACACAACACCAGAAACAATAGCAGCAAACCACCTAAGACACCTCAGAGTAGGCATGAAGATCCACTCACCAAAAATCCAGGGGTAGCGGAAGTGACATCAGATAACCTTTGACCTTAATGACATCCCAGGAAGTGGCATCGTAGATTTTTAATTCCTGATTCTTCTCAGGTCATATAACCATAACCCTCATGACATCACAATAATTGACATCCTTGACGTCTAATGAGAAATGCATGATTAATATAACAACACAGCACAAATGTCTATTTTAGGTACCACCTATATTAGGGATCTTCGAAAGAGCTGGGGCATAATACTGTCCTGAAATGTAGCAAGTGAGCAAAGCGAGTGAGCCAGACCTCTTCTTGAGGTGGTTGGGGGAGGCTCTCCCCATGAGAAAACTTTGAAAAAAGGATCCCACTTAGTGCATTTTAAAGCCTCATATAACTGCGCTATATTGCTATAACCCCTGAAAAGACAATCAATCAAAATGACGAGCCAGTGAAACCTGACCATCCCCAATGGTTGTCTAGGGGTGGATGTAACTCATCTAATTCAGTGAAGCATAATCACACGAATTACCCAAGAATTCTGTGAGATTACACTTAATTACGCAAGAAGAGTAATTTTGCGTTCAGAGATATTTCTTAGCACAATAATGCCTCCTTGCATCCAACATGGGTGCAAGAATGCATTTTGCACTAAGAAGTAGCACTAAATGCAACAGAACATGAATAGTAGGCATGAGCACTCACTCTTGCTTGCTAAATGTGCTCATGGGGTAGGATTGTCCCCCAACTTGCACCCAGCATTTATCTCTATTTGCTTAACACAAAATGCACACTTGCATCCAAAAAGTATGCACTGATTCATTTTGCACTTAGAAATAGGGCTAAATGCAGTTCAATACGAATAGCGAGTTTGAGCGGCTGCTTAATGTGTTTGTGCAGTAGGATTTCCCCCAGAATCACTTAAAATGATGTGAAAAAGAGTAATTGTGTAATTATTGGTATTTTTACATCAAAGAATAATGCAGAATTGCCAAACTTACTTCAATTACTCCTGCATAATTGAAGTTATGCCTGGGCCTAGAGTTGAAATCATTGTTTTACCATAATGTGCTCTGGGTCCACATTATGTCAAAAAATACATAACATACACCAGTGCAGGAACTTTGCAATTAATGCTGTTCATATTCCATGGGTGATGCATATTAAAAATTACCTCAGTAGGTCAGGGACAGCCTTTTGTCATGGTTGCCTCCTCGCCCCCATATGCCATAGTTGTTCTTCTTTATGTCAAGAATTACTTCCAATGTCCCAATGCCGGCAATCTGTGGGTGCCCCCTATACCAAGAATTACCTTTAGTATGCTAGTATCAGTACTTTACCATGGGTGCCCCTTATGCCAATAATTACCCACAGTATGGTAGTGCCAGTATTTTGCCAGGGGTGCCTCTATAAAACAAAAATTACCATCAGTGGGACAGGGTAACAGCCGACCTGCAAAAATAACAAGTTGTCACTCACTTACACTAATTCATACTCATTCTCACCAATCCTCACTTTCACTCATTCTTACTCACTTTCACTCATTCATTAATTCTCACTTACTCTTTGGCACTCACTCTTACTCTCACTCACTCACCCATATTCACACTCACTCGCAATCATTTTTACTCTGATTGACTCATTCCTTCTCATTCACACACACATTCACTTGTGCTCACTCTAACACTCACTCCCTCACTCTCACTCAGTCCTGCTTATGTCACTCACTGACTCACTCATTCACACCTGCTCACATTCACTCTTACTCTCAATTAGTTATGCGTACTCATACTCTTGGTCTCACTCACTTTGACTCACTCATTGTCACTCAGTTATGCCTACTCACCGTCGCTCATTTCTTCTCACTCAAAACCATGCTCACTCATACTCTCTGACACTCCCTACCACTCATTCGTACTCATTCTCTCACTTGTAGTCACCCTTACTCTGACTAATTCTCAGTCACTCTGTTTTACTCATGCTCACTTACTGGCACTCAACTTCACTCTCACTCACTGCCTATCACTGACTCTCAGCCACACTCACATGCTTACACATATAAGCAGACTCGCTCACATACACATGCTGTCTCAAAAACGCACTCTCACCCACAAGCATACACAGAACATAGATTTAAAATCATTTTTTATTTACCTCGGCTGCCAGTGAAGGTCCCATTACAGCTTCCGTTATGCTTATAGTGAATACATTGTCATTCACTAATAGAATAATCAGGGCCACTGGAATTATGCGATTCTGCGGCCACAGTGATTTTCCCATCATTATATATTTGCTGCATTTGCCCCGTAATCTATCACCTGCTAGATAATCTGCAGATTTTAACAAAAAAGAACTGTGTTTCTAGCTCAAATGGATCATAAGTTACAAGAACTTTGACGCCTCGGATTCCTGCACACAAGAACACTGTTTGGAAGTCTAATTGTCATCTTTAAATTGCTTAATATTCTGTTTGGTTCTTGCTAGCGCACCCGGTCCTTAATAAGTAAACTTATAAGGAAGGGGACGTTTATAGGTCGATGAGCCTTTTGATTCGCATGTAGTATCCTAGCTACGGGTTAACCAATGTTCATCAATACAGAAATCAATACCCATTAAGCAAGACATTAATCAGCAGTTAATAGTATCGCACCATGACATTCAGTCATAAATACCACAACTCAATATACGTTTTATCAATTTTTTTTCCCCTATTAGTTACAAAACTAATTCATGGAATTAATTTCAAACTTTATTTAAAGCAAATCAAGATTAATTCATTAGTGACCCCCAATAACATAATCTAATCAGAACTTGAAACCAAATACATTCTAACGCTTCAGCATAAGCCAACATATGACTCAAAGGCAAATACGTCAACATGAGTAGCAGAGTTCAGCAAATCAGTCTGTCAATCAATTCTCACTATAGTTGTCAATGTCTAGAATAGGAACCTCACCAAACCCAGATTAGCATTAGTATGTGAGTATTCATGCGAAAACAGTTTTAGACACGAATTTGGAAAAACATCTAGCGAAAAGGAAAACTATTAGACAGCGCAGTTGGTACCTAGAAAGAAAAGGCACAAAAGTTAATTCAGTCACATTGTCATAGCTACCTATCCACAATATGGATCAGCAACAAAGTCAGTCTTCGTCTTCAGGTCATCAATCGATCACCATCTCATTCAGGCTCTCAAGAGCATGAGCCCAATGACAAAATCTTGAACCTCTTCGATCTCATAGTCTCTCTCTCTCTGGATATCCACCTAACACCTCTATCTAACATCTCTGAACTCTCCCCTTCTGTCATGTCATTATATCAAAGTCCCCCAGACTATCCCCCAATTCCTAATTGGTCAATTAATCACACGATTTTGCATTATCCAATAGTCCTTGTTTTTCCAATTGATTAATTCTAACATTACACAGTTCCCATGTAGTTGATTGGTTCACTTTTCAATGTCCTCACAATCGGGCTCGTCTGGTATCGAAAATGTTGCATCTTCTTCTCCAGTCAGTGTCTCCATTGTTCAAGTGCTGGGAAAGTACACTCTGTATGCTTTTTACAGTCCTTGATACAAATTTTGATTCCCTCATCTCCTATCGATTCACACATAGGATTTCAGCTGAGCAGATTTTATTAAACAGCGAGCGGTTCATGGTCACTTCAGTACATCAGCATTTCGACATTGAGTGTTAATATTCGGCTTCTGCACGAGGCCTGGCAAAACTAGGCCACTACTAAAATACGTTTTTCTATATTTCAAACATGTTAGTCATTTTTATTAGTACATTTGTAAATATTGGTGATCGCTCTCCGACGGCACATTTTCAAACGTGCATAATTATTTTTCTACATTAATCGATTTCTACAATTTTCTTTATTCAAAATACATAAACATTCATTAATATTTTTTAATTAATATATTTGCTCTAACAGTCTTAAAGTTTTACTAATAAAGTAAACCTCTATTACCAGACACTATTACCAGGTGTGAAAATGACAAAATAATGAACCACTACCATTCCAAAATGTGCTGCATCGTGCCGCACAATTTGCTTTTTATTGCTGCATATGTTCAACCCTGGTACATAACTTGGACCTCCTCTGCCGCATAATTCCAGTGGCCTTGAGTATAATAAGCAACAAGGAGGAAACAATGGAGGGCAGAACTCTGATGCCCCTGGGTTCTATTGTGTCACCTCTGAGGCCAGGGGTCGCAACTGCAGTGCCTAGGGTCACAAGGAGGAAGCCAAGTGTCACAGCTGGTGGTCCTGGAGATCCCTAAATGACATCCATGATAGTAGAAAAGAGAAATTACTTTGAACTCATTGCTCTAATTAAGATTGTATTAAATGGAAAGAGCCATCTCAGGCAACCTACATAAATCTCCTACCACATGACAGAGCAACACTTCCTCCCCAAGTAAGACTCCTGCTTCTGTGCCTTGCACTGCAAGATTCTAGTGTCCCCAGACCACATTAGTGGGGTCATTTATGGAAATATGTGAGCTATAATGTTCTCTCTTAGAGTACAGCTATTCAGGGAATGGCATTCATGAGTGTACGCCCAATTCCCTGTCTACATTTCTCAACCTGTTGCTTTAATGGCCCGCATATGTGTTTGGAATATGGGGTGCAATCGGATAGTTCCTGTTGCGCCACATGGTCACCAACTTACCATGCCAAGATCATGTGCTAATGTAGTACAGGACATTACATGTCCTTTGGCAGATTAAGTTTCAAAGAGTTTTTTTAATCTATTAGTGACAAAAAAAACAGGAAAAATAACTGGCGAAGTTGTGAGACAAGGGATTATGTTGCTTGAAAAATAAAACTTGTCATTTCCTTATCTTCACTTCAACAAGCAATGATCATAAAACGTCTTCTAACTACTGCACACAGCAATAATAGTGCATGCCATGGCCTTAATCATCTCATTGATGCCTACTTTACAGAGATCAGTAGAAGTATGAAAGTCTCCATTATTTAAGCGATGGCCGGCTTTGAACCTGTGACTGTCACATCAAGTACAATTGTCTGCAGGAGTGTGGTGCATCCATCCGCTGAGGTTCCTTAGCAGCTTAATGTAGTCAGCCATTTTGGAATCATGACTTTGGACAGACATTACTGTATAGTGCACTGCATTCGCCACCCAGTGAAACACATGCTCATGCTTGCAACTTTGCAAGCGCCCTTCATAGCTCTCAGAAAATTGATATTTATTTGCTTCCACAAAAAAAGATTCTTTAAAAAAAAATACATTCTACATTTAATAGCCATCTGCATATGTTGTGTATCCTTTACATCATAACTTTCAGAACTGGAGTGTTTTTGTGCCTCTCTGACACCACACATTCCATGCATGAAGTAATTCTTTATGGTTATATCAGTGTTTATAAAACATGAATACCAATCATAATGTTATTAAAATAACTGTGGAAATAATAATTACAATGTTTGCTATTATGCAATCCAAATGTTGTTAAACAAAAATCTAAGGCAGTCATTCCTACTTTGGCGGGCGGCGGTCGCCGCCCGCCTGGCAGGAACCGCCAGAAGACCGTACCGCGGTCAAAAGACTGCGGCGGTCATTCTGTCTTTCCCGCTGGGCTGGCGGGCGACCGCCAAAAGGCCGCCCGCCCGCCCAGCGGGAAAGCACCAGCAACGATGAAGCCGGCTCCGAATGGAGCCGACGGAGTTGCTGGTGTGCGACGGGTGCAGTGGCACCCGTCGCGATTTTCAGTGTCTGCTTGGCAGACACTGAAAATCATAATGGGGCCCTGTGAGGGGGCCCCTGCACTGCCCATGCCAGTGGCATGGGCAGTGCAGTGGCCCCCAGGGGCCCCACGACACCCGTTCCCGCCATCCTGTTCCTGGCGGTATCTACCGCCAGGACCAGGATGGCGGGAAGGGGGTCGGAATCCCCATGGCGGTGCTGCAAGCAGCGCCGCCATGGCGGATTCCTTGGGCCAGGGGTAAACCGGCGGGAAACCGCCGGTTGCCCTTTTCTGACCGCGGCTTTACCGCCGCGGTCAGAATGGCCCTGGAAGCACCGCCAGCCTGTTGGCGGTGCTTCCGCGGTCCCCGGCCCTGGCGGTCATGGACCGCCAGGGTCGGAAGTACCCCCTAAGTCTTCCATACAAAAAAAAAATGATGATTTTAACAAGGTATATATTAATCGTCCCTACATATGTTTATCAAGATTAAAAGTTGGAGCTGCTCATTTTATCCGCCTTTGAAAAATAACAGACCACACCAACACTTAGGGCCTGATTTAGATCTTGGTGGAGGGGAATACTCTGTCACAATTGTGACGGATAGCCCGTCCGCCGTATTACGATCCCGTCATGTCCTACGGATGTAGCAATATGGCAGACAGGATATCCGTCATGTTTGTGACAGAGTATTTTATCCAGCGAGATCTAACTCAGGCCCTTAAACTGTAGTTAAAGGCCACTGATCCAACCTCCATTTTTTATCTTCGGTTTCTTCTTCCCCAGACATGTTTTCTTCTTTTTCTCTTCACCATCCAGTGGTGAAGTTTGCTCCTTTTGATCCTGCTGTTGGCATATAGAAATGCACACAGTAGTACTGCAAAATACAAACATTCAGTTTAAAGAAGTGTGCTCGCTTTCATTTCTGGCGCCCCTCTGAACCTCATGCCTTTGATCAGAAAAGCAGTACCACTGGTCCAGTGGTGCTGGAACAATTTTCCCAGTGGGTTTGCTTCAAATAAGGTAATATCACTTAATATCACTGAAGTCTGGGGACTGTGAAAAATCCAAGTGTCACACAGAAAAAGTGTAGCAAATCTATACAGCAGGAGAGTGGCAATCGTGCAGTTTGTGGCCAGAAGCACATTTTGGAGCACTGTCATTTACAGACAGCACATTTTCCATTGAAATGGCTACTAAACTTGCATAGACATGTAGTTTTACTAGTAAATCTAAATATTGCACAAACGATAATATGAGGAAATTCGGTTTCAGTGGTTATTTATCATGTCCACATCACCAGGTAAACTGTCGATTTATTACGAACCTAGTAAAGTTTTACCATCACATTTCTGAATTACAAAAAATGTTCTTCATTTGTTTTTTCTTAATTGCTGGTATATTTAGAAAAATGTGCATATCTCACTTACAGGTATTTAAATGTTGTTGTGTGTTACAAAAAATTGAGCTAACAGTCTATGGGCTTTCTTTTCACTTCCTGTACCTCAGCAAGATTGTCATCCGGGCGACCTCTACAAAATCCTCTCCCTTTGAAGCCAGAGAGATAAAAAATAATCACCAGTCTCCGAACAAGCACCAATTTGTAAAAAGACCTCACCTGACATTTGACTTTTGTCTTTGCAGCGCTGCATAGTAGACAAGATAAACACAAGAGTTAGTAGCTTCTTTATTGCTCATTCACCTTGTGAACTCGAGCACGGTTATTTTTGGGGGTGCTGCAGCAAGCCTCCCAGTGCCTAATTTGTAAATAAAAAGGTGCCGGTGCCCAAAGCCCTCATCTTAAACACGCGGCTGCTGCAATTAAATGTGCAAACACGGATTTCTGAGGCAGCGTTATCCTGAAGCCATCTTGGGCCTCGTCAATCCATTTAAAGCCACTCCCTGCCCCTTCAGCTCACCCCTGCAGCTTTCTACTTTCTATCATTGTGACGCTTTTTCGTTTTCCTCTTCCCCCGTCTTTCCCAAATGTATCTTTTGCTCGCAGCAAATGTTTGAGGCAGGAGACTAAGCCCCGGCCCTAAAAAATAAGCGCCGGTGCTTAGCACCTGTAACAACAAGCACAAATTAAGCACTGACGCCTCCCCCCAGCGACTTCCAGCGACAAATCACAAAAAACAAGTCAGAACTGCGACCCCCATCAAATCCTGCCAACTCCCAGTTGATGTCCACGAATCAGAGCTCATATACACACAACTATTCTTAGGCAGAACCCACAATAAGTGAGCAAGACAGGCTTTTGACTGGAAATTCTAGCCAAAGATGGCTAAGTTACTGTAAAAATGAATATCTGTCAAAATATCGCTCTTGTGGCACCAGTCCTTGGCGCTCAAACACATGTTGCAGGGAGTACCCTTTCCTTTGTTTATCCATCTTTGTCTATCCTCGCATGACACCCTTTGTTCTCTCGGCTTCAGTTGTGCATCAGGAACTAGTACTGACACATTTGTGGCACAGCAAAGAAAAAGGAGTTGTCCTCGGTGTGCTGTAAAGTCCAACTGGTGACTCAAGCTGAAGACATACTAGAAAGACTGTGGTATAACTTCATAGATAAAGCATGAGCCATGTGTTTATTGAATGAGCCTGAAGTTCTTCAGCTCCTTGAGACCTGGATCTCTTACATTCTCTGACTTTATAAATTGGCCTGCAGGTGTCCCACACCTGATTAGCATAACACCCAAAGACTAGAACATTTCACTGATAACACAAAAGAGCAAATAAGCTACTCCTTCTAATAAGCATACTGGCTTAGCCTCACACAGACTCAAATAAGGAGCAACTTGATTTGCTATGGCATGTCATACTGTGCTCAGTGTTTCGCTTGCCCAACTTAATGATAGTCAGTTCACTGGCCTCGCAGGACTGAAGGCTGAGTCAGCCTTGCTGGAGTTCAAACTCATGACTTGTTGATCACTGTAGCAAACATTACACTCTGACAGGCATTCTGCTGGCTGTGTTAAATAGTAAATTATATAGTAATAGTCATCTTCATGTGCTATTTGAGACAGAGATTTTGCTCAAATTTTCCTAACCATAATTCTCATATGACTACCTCATATTTTATTAGCATTCCTAAGCCTGCATGCAAAAATATATGTTCTCCTAATGATCCACAGTGGACAATTCCAGAAAGCAATGTGACTTTCTCCTTTCATGAACAGCAATCTATACAACTGAACCCCCATAACTGAATAACAATAAGGTTAGCATTAAAATCACTCCCCCCAGATGGGTCAAATCACCCCTCATTTTAAAGAAACACAAGTATTGTCCTAAGCAACCTTTCAACTTTACCTCTAGCTCATCTACCATGGTTAGACAAAGCTATCGAAAAATATGTCCCTGACAAGCTAGATGTGCACAATGAACTAGGAAACCAGTTTAGGCCTTACCAATCCGGTGTTTGAGACTTACAAACTTCGTGACATCCACTGCTTTCTGGATAATGTCAGTCTGCCTCCTCATTCATCTTGGTTTAATAGAAACATTTGATACAATTCACCACAAGTGGTTACTCTCAGTTTCTTGAATTCCCCATGGCTTCGAAGGTGAGTTCCTTGAATGATTCTCTTCATTCCTCACAAACTGTAACCAGTTTGTTGCACTGGGTAACACTTTCAGTTTCATCCAGAAGGAGGTTTCTGACTTCCACAAAGTTGTCCAAGTCTGAATGTAAAAATCCTCACCAGTCTTGATAGCGGCATGCTCCCCATTGACTATGATGACCTCTTCGGCCTCGAAATTCTGTTTTTCCCACTATGAGATTCATCCCGCCATCATCAACACCTTCACCAAGACTTGATCCACCGGCTCCCTGGCGATGACGGATCGGACAGAGAGTGCTGCCTTGCCCTGCTGAACTCTATCTTCTCCTGAAAGTGTCTTCAAGAAATTCTGTAAGTCTGAAGGTAAGCCGAGACCAGGCGTAAAACATCCATTGGATCCAACCCGCACCCTGTCACCTTAATGTTTGACTTTGACCCCGTCTCGCACCATCTAATTGCCTCAGTTGGCGCTTTGATTTTTTTAGGTGCTGGATATCACTATAAGCTTTAAATATTCATGCCTTCAGTTCTACTGATTGGATGTAATTTTTTTTTTTTTCTCATTTTATATATTAAACTTTCTGTATTTTTCTAAATTGATTTGGGACTTTTCTTGTGTTGTTGATTCACTTTATTACTGTTTGTGTACTGCATAAATACTTTACACGGTGCCTCTAAGGTAAGCCTGACTGATTTTGTGCCCAGCTACCAGAGGGTTAATCACAAGTTATTTTAGTGTGTTTTGTTGTTCGCCCTGACAAGGAAGGTGGCTGTTGTTTCAGTAGGGTTTTCACACCCCTCAACCAATAACCCAATTTCTTACATGTTCATTTGTTTACAATGGTTTCATGATGACCATGCAACCCTAAGTTGTTTTAATGTACAACACGCTAACATCTTCCCGGTGGAGCAGCGTGAGTAGAGGCATCTTAAAAGAGCATTGGATCTCTTGAAGGAATATGGGCAGAATCCTCCAGTTTCAATGGTGGTAGGTAAATTGGTTCTATAGGTCTTGCTTTCTCTGCTGGTGAAGCGGTGTCTTTCCCCATCCATATTTTGCTTGCTTGTCTCATAGGAGGTATCTTTAGAACCGGCTGAGGTGGCAGGAGCCTGAAGGTGTTTTGTATATATCTATGAGTACTGCTCTTGTGCTCTTCCACTGGAGCATGTTTTTGTGCCATTTTGTCAACACTTTTTGCCTTAGCACATACATCATCCGGACAGAGTTTGGTCTCCCAATGTTGTCTGGGCAGTGTCTAGTTACCTGTTCTATCTACTCCAGCTCTGGACTTCATGGAGCTGGTGTGGTGCACTCCTTATGTGCCCAGGCAGGCCCTTGACTGGTCTGTTCTTGCTGATCCAAACTGGTCTGGTTCATGACATTCTAGTCTCCGCATGCAAAACAACACAGGCAAATTACAAAATAACAGCAATGTCATGTAAAGACTTTTGTTGAGCACAACATACTAATATATGATGTACTTATTCATTCGAAAATGTGGTATTAGCACCCCGGAGGGTAATGCAAGTGGAGGACCTGTTTTTCTGTGCATGTTATGTGCATACCTTTAGTACTTGGGGTATGCATTGTGTTGTACAGCAAGCTAAACCACCTATGTGTTCCAAGACCATGTTATCCCAATGAGATCTCAGTACACTACCCCATGGCATACTGCCACATATCCCCTCAGCAGGCTTCTTCCAAGCAGCTGCTGCTGTTGCTTATTGGCAGACCCGGGAAGAGGGTCCTGCTATGATCCTCTCATAGTGACTTGTAGCCTTCATTATGTCCAGGAATCTTGCATCTTCTATAAACACTCACTTGCCTGGGGCTGCTGCTTTGTTTCTTAAATGAAGCACCCTTCTAGGTTACCATTGTTTGTCCCTGGACTGCAGCTCTTCTATTGCACAAAAGACGGCACATCTGTTCATGATTGAAGTCTCTGCTGCCTAGTTGTATCACTGGTTCACCTATGGAAGAGACACCTAAGATGTGTGACCTAGTGGCTAGAGCTGCTGATTCTGGAACCTGGTAGGCCCAGGTTCAAATCAGATCCCTGGGGCTTAACTCAATTTTATGTGATTCTAGGCAAATCACTTAGGGCCACCTATAAGAAGCACTTTTGAGGTCACAAATGGGTGCAGAAAGGCATTTTGATGTGTATGGAACCCAAATAAAGATTCAGCAGCCTGTTACTGAATCCCATTTTGAGTTTGCGACCCTTTCTAGTAGCCACAATGCTGCTTGACAGGAAAATGCCAAAGCAGACCGTACCCTCCAGAAGGAGTCCCAGAGGGACAAAAAAACAAAAATGGGAAAAACCTCAAAACAGCAACTCCTGAAAAAGAGGAAAAAACAGAAATGAAAACTGGAAAAAAGAGGAAAACTTCACAATCAGAGGAACAGGAACTGGAAAATAAACAACGAACAGAAGCGAAGATCACCACCAAGAGGAAGTGTTTGCAACGCAAGGAGATCAGGACTGAGTGACTTATATACTGGAAAACAGGAAGTGACAACACAGGAAACGGAAACAACACCATCTTGGATTGGGAAAAGGCCCATAGAAGAGAATGGGAAAAATGTAGCAGCATAAGAAAAAAAGGGCATGCTGGGAAAAAGGAATAGAAGAAGACAACATGGAAACCTGCAAGAAGACAGCAGGGAGACCAGAAAGAAAAAAAAGACAAGAACACAGAAAAACAGTAGAAAAGAAGAAAAGAAGAAAAAGAAAAAGGAAAGGAGTCCACCACCAATAGAAAAAAAAAAATATTACAAAGACAGGTAAGGACGCCGCGACCGGGTGCATGAAAATTGCTTCCTGGCATGAGTCACAAGAATCGGAGTCGCGGTCCGACCGCGGTTGTACACAAAGATGTCGCAGTTAAGCGCAGTGTCACACTTTGTTACCGAAATGGGTTGCAAAACATTCATATTTTACCACCAAGCTCAAATTGGAGGTAACCCATCTGCAAATGGGAAGAGGTCCCCAAGGGACCCCTTTCCCTTTGCAAAATTTTTTAGAAGCATGTTTTAAGAGCAGACAGTGGTCCCAGGACCACTGCCTACTCGGTAAAAATGAAAAGAAAACTTCATTATTTTTTGTAAACCCATCCTGTTTTCTTTTAAGGAAAATGGACTGCATTAAAAAAAAAGATTGCTTTACATGAAAGCAATCACAGATATGGTGGTCTGCTGACTGCAGCAGGTTACCATCCCTGTGATTTTAGCGATTCCCAGTGGGTAGCAAACCAAGACCAACCTCAATAATTTTCATGAGGTAGGTCTATTTGCGATCCACTGGGAATCGCAAATCAAACTCAAAAGAATTTCATATATTTGAAATAGCGATTCCCTAATTACGATTCACAGGAAATCTCAATTAGGAACTTGGGGCCAGATTTATCAATGGATTTTGCATTAGTAAACGGTGTGAATCGGTAAATTCCACCGTTTGTGAATGCAAAATCGCATTTCAGGATGTATATAAGGCATTCGCAGTGTATTTTTAAGGAATCGCTAAAATAGTGATTCCTTAAAATTGCAACCATATTTTGTGAATCGCAGTCTGCGATTTGCAAATAATGAATCGCAATACAATGTATCAAGCACTCACAAATTGTGATTATTCACGAAATGGGTTTTTGCATGTGCAATGTACCACGAATTGAAATCAGGTGCTAAACATGTGCAACCCAGATAAAGAGGCCCAGAATGCATCAGCCCTTTTCAACAATGGCTGCACTCTACGTCATGGCGAGGAGGAAGAGGATCCTGGAAGGTTTGAGGAGAGGGAGGAGGAGACAGGAGTGCATTTTAGAGTGCACATTACCCTATTTGATCAGACAGAGGAGGAGATTTTTGACAAGTACAGGTTGAACTCAGCCTTTATACTTGACTTAATAGCTGATCTACAACCCCTACTGCAGCTACAGACACAGAACCAATTCCATACTAACTCATGTGCAAGTATTATGCTCCCTGCAACTCTTAGCCTCAGGAAGCTATCAAGGGGTTATATCAGCAGCTGGAGGTGTTTCACAAAGTGTGCTTTCACGCTTGTTTAATGCATCCCTAAATGCTATGTTAACAAACCTTCATCTGCACATAAAATTCCCCAACACCTCAAAGGATTTGCAAAAAACTAAATTAGATTTTTACCAGGAAGCCCAATTTCCACAAGTCATTGGCTACATTGATGGAACACATGTAGCAATCTGTCCACCATCTTCAACAGAGTATGTACATAGGAATAGGAAAAGTACACATTCTGTGAACATCCAGGTCATATGCAATGCATCTAACATTATCACTGATCTTGTGGCCAGATACCCTGGTAGCACACATGATTCATACATCTTCAGGCACAGTGGAATACACACAATACTTCTTGCTGGGGAGTTTGGCGAAGGATTGCGTAGAGATGTGCTTGTAAGAGTAGAATAGAATGTGAAGGGTACGTACATTCTGTGAAGAGTAATTGGAAGGGTATGTGGGAGAATGCTGGAGACTAGAGGAAGAGGAAGCTGGGAGTTATTAATGCTGTACATGAAAGAATATTTCTGGAATAAAGGACTTCTCTACTTCCACCAACTTGCGTGATTACTACATAATTGGCGACAAGGGACTCTGTGTAGGGGGCAGAGAAGATTTTATAACTCCCAACCCCTGGATGAATGAATAAATTGTGAAAGGAAGAAGAAAGAAAAAAAAAGGGGGAGAAGAAAAAGATGGAAAAGAAGAAGAGAGGAAGCGTGGCAACCGTGAGTTAATCTGCTTCTCTATAGTAAAGGATGTAACAGGCACTCACTGATAGACTTCTTAATGTGAAAGATTGTATTTCTTCAATGAATTTTATTGTAAAGGGCTCAATTAGGTTATATCTAACCTTGTGTATCAAGTTTGCCTGAATTACAGGTTATTTTTGGTGCTGCTACGACTTTGGGCTTATTTAATATTATTACGTTATTTACGTTTGAAAATTGACAGCCCGTTAACTGGCGTCTGCATACACATGCGCCGGCATACTGAAAACATTGGAGCATTCACGGCACACACACACAGCACACGCGCTGGTTCATTGGAATTTAGTGTAGGAGAGCATTCGGCAACTGCAGCACGTGCGTACTCCACACGTACCAGAAGGAAAAGAATGTGCACGTATCACATGCGTTGCAAACGCGCTGGCAGTATTATTAAAGGTGAAATACTTGCATGTGCGACCATCGGCAGGTGGTGATTCTTTGTGTGATCATTCTTCCTTCCGGTTGAAAATCCATCAAGAGGAAAGAATGACTAATCTGAAGCAGTGACTATCATAGAAATAGAAAGGAGATTACAGCATAGTTTTTTTTCCCTTCATTGAACATTGGAAGAAGGTTACAATAAGTTATTTTAGATTGTGATTTTAGATAGTTATTTTAGATAGTTATTTTAGATTGTTAATTTAGTTTGTTATTTTAGATTATTAATTTAAATTGTTATTTTAGCATTTTATGGTAGTTTGTAGTTTTAAAGCTTTGTTTCAGGTATGGCTGAACAGAACATTTCTGCACCACCTTGTTTCTTACCTTTACCTGGAGAACCAACAATTGCATGGAAAAGGTGGAAAAACATATTTGCAACATACTTATTAACTATCGGTGGAGATAAATACAGTCCTATCAGAAAACAAGCAATCTTACTACATCATTTGGGAACAGAGAGAAGAACAATATACAATGACTTACCTGAGATATCTTTGGGTATGGGAGAAGGTCAGCCTATAAATGTGTATGAGATGTCTTTGCAAATGTTAGACAAACATTTTACTCCAAAAATAAGTACAGTATTGGAACAACATAATCTTTTCTCTGGCATACAGAGCCAGGATGAGGATGTAATGACTTATGTCGCAGCTTTAGGAGGATTAGCAGTGACATCTGATTTTCATGATTTAAATGACTCCTTAATGTGAGATCAAATTGTGCACTGCATGAATAATAAGAAAGTAAAAGAGAAGTTATTATCCATTGACCCTTCACTAGAAGAATCTATACAAATAGCAAGAAGTATGGAACATACTGCTGCATGGATAAAAGAGACTGAAATAACTAAAAATTACATGAAAGATTATAACAAAGAAACCACAGTTGAAGTGAAAGAATTTAGACCCAAAAAACAAGAGAGGTTGGTTGAAAATAATGGAGTAAAAGCCATGGAGAAAAATAATGTAAATATTATAGGTTATAGATGTGGGTGCCCAGGGCACATAGCTTCAAGTTCAATGTGCACGGCACGAACCTTGACATGTAGATTGTGTAGAAGAAGAGGTCATTTGGCTAAAGTTTGTAGGTCAAAGGGAAAGATGCTAAACAGAACTGTCAAATCTGTGGAAGGTGTAAAAGAAGACCACAAGGAAATAGTGTTAACCATTAGTGATACTGAGGAATTTAACCAACAAAATATGGAATCTGTAAGTGGAAGAAACTTGAAAAGGGAAAGTTCACGTAGATTAGAGAAACCTCATTGTAATATAACACTGGAGTCTACAATTGTAAAGGTATTAGTGGATTCCAGTAGTTTATTTACTCTGATATCCAAAGAAATATACGAAGATGTTTTGAGAGAAAATATGGAAGATCTACAGAAGGCTGATGTGAATGCGGTTGGATATGGAGGAAAAATAATTTACATATTATAATCATAATGTGATGGATGGATATTTTGTTTTAAAATAATGGTGTACATGGAAAGGCATACATATCCAATGAAAGATCAAACCTTTTGGGGTGGCGGCATCAAAAAGATGTGAATATAGTACTTGATCCTAATGCAACTGAACCAGTCATGATTGTGGAGCAAATGAACTATATGGAGAATCAAAGAACAGATATAGGATGGTGTGAAAAATTTATGGAGAAATTTTCAAAAGCCTTCACTAATAAATTGGGTAAACTAAAAGGATTTACACACTGTTAGACTTTTCATCCTTGGTGTGGTCTCCCTTACGTTTGCCTCTGTTCCACAGGTTGTTTATGTGTGCTGGACTCTGATTTTATTGTTTTTGTTACTCTGGGCACTTTACCACTGCTAACCAGTGCTAAAGAGCAAAATGTGTTTGTAATTGGCTTATCCATCATTGGTATATTTAATTTATAAGTTAGTCCCTTGTAAAGTGCACTAGAGGCGCAAGGGCCTGTAGATCAAATGCTACTAGTGGGCCTGCAGCACTGGTTGTGCCACCCACATAAGTAGCTCTGTAATCATGTCTCAGACCTGCCATTGCAGTGTCTGTGTGTGCAGTTTTAACTGTAAATTCGACTTGGCAAGTGTAACCACTTGCCAGGCCTAAACCTTCCCTTTTCTCACATGTCAGACACCCCTAAGGTAGGCCCTAGGTAGCCCCAAGGACAGGGTGCAGTGTATGGTTAAGGTAGGACATATGTGTTTAATATGTCCTGACAGTTAAATATTGCTAAATTTGTTTTTCACTATTGCAAGGCCTGTCCCTCTCATAGGTTAACATGGGGGCTACCTTTAAATCTGATTAAAGTGTAGATTCCCTTTGAGAGTGTATGGACATGTGGAGTTTGTATCTCTGAGTTCACAATTCAAAAATACATCTTTTAGTAAAGTTGATTTTAAGACTGTGGGGGTCATTCCGACCCCGGCGGGCGGCGGCCGGCGCCCGCCGGGCGGAAACCGCCCAAACACCGCACCGCGGTCAAATGACCGCAGCGGTGATCACAACTTTCCTGCTGGGCCGGTGGGCGATCTCAAGCAGATCGCCCGCCGGCCCAGCGGGAAAGCCCCAGCAAAGATGAAGCCGGCTCCGAATGGAGCCGGCGGATTTGCTGGGGTGCTTTGCAGACACTTAAAATCTTAATGGGGCCCTGTTAGGGGGCCCCTGCAGTGCCAATGCCAGTGGCATGGGCACTGCAGGGGCCCCACGACACCCATTCCCGCCAGCCAGGAACAGGCTGGCGGGAAGGGGGTCGGAATCCCTATGGAGGATTCCCTGGGGCAGGGGAAAACCGGCGGGAAACCGCCGGTTCCCCTTTTCTGACCGCGGCTTTACCGCCGCAGTCAGAATTGCCCCGGAAGCACCGCCAGCCTGTTGGCGGTGCTTCCTCTGCCCTCTGCCCTGGCGGTTTGAATGAGGGCCTGTGTGTTTGAAAATGCCACTTTTAGAAAGTGAGCATCTTCTTGCTTATACCATTTCTGTGACTCTGCCTGTTTGTGGATTCCCTGTCTGGGTCAGTTTGACAGTTGGGATGGTTGCACCTCACACTAGACAGTGACACAAAAGGAGCTGGGGTGTATCCTGCATATCCTGATGAGCCATCTGTGCTAGGAGAGAAGGGAGGAGTGGTCACTCACACCTGAAAGGGCTGTGCCTGCCCTCACACAATGCAGTCTCCAACCCCCTGGTGAGCGACTGGGACCTGGCCTAGGCAAGGCAGGATTTCACATTCAAAAGAGACTTTACTTTGAAGTAGGCCTACTTCAAAGGAGACATTGGGTATAAGACGGGCACCCAAAACCACAGACTTTAGAAACACTTCTGGAAACAAGAGGAACCTCTGCATGGAGAAGAACTGAGGAAGAAGATCTGCCCTGCCTGTGACTGTGCTTTGTAGAGCTATACTGGAGTTGCTGCTTCTGCCAGATTAAGAGGGCAAAGACTGGACTTTGTGTGCCTTCCATCTTGAGAAGAACTCTCCAAGGGCTTGATTTAGAGCTTGCCTCCTGTTGTTTGAAGTCTCAGGGACAGCAAAGACTTCTCTCTGCCAGCACCTGGAGTCTCTGGAGAGATTCCTACTCTGCCTGTGGTGCCCATCCAGTTCCTGGGACGCTGAAAGGAGAAGCTGGCAGCCTAAAAGGAGGAAATCCATGCAGAGAGCGCCATGCGGGGAAAAGATCGACGCACCTCCGAACTGCGGCTGAAAAAACGACTCGCCACCGGCTACGTGTCTGAAAATCAACGCTCACCGGAAACGCAACTGAACAATCGATGTACAGAGCAGGAGAAACGACATGCAGCATCGCTGACGGAGACCTTGAGATCGAAACCTGCGCTGCGTGGTTTTTTAATCATTGTGCAGCTCGATTTCCGATGCAAGTACCGCTGGGCGTGTAAAAACAATGCAAGGCCTGCCTGGACCCGAGAGTGCTGACCGGATCGATGCATCGCTCTCCTGTGGATAAAAGAGAAGACGCATCCCAACCCGACAAAAGGACGATGCAAGGTCCCGCTCGTGAGTGGAATCAACACATTGCAAGCTCTTTTTGACCCACACTCACCTGTGCGGGATTATTTTTGACGCACCCAAGGTACATTTTCATACTAACAGTGTAAGTGTGTGTTTGAAACTACTTAAAGACTCTTTTTGATTTTTAATTGATAAATTGACTTGTGTATTGTTGATTTTTGTCGTTTTGGTCTTGTTATGTTTAGATAAATATTTTCTATTTCTCTAAACCTGTGTTGTGTCATTTTGTAGTATTGTCATTAAGTTACTGTGTGTTGTGGTACAAATACTTTACACCTAGCACTCTGAAGTTAAGCCTACTGCTCTGCCAAGCTACCAAGGGGGTAAGCAGGGGTTAGCTGAGGGTGATTCTCTTTTACCCTGACTAGAGTGAGGATCCTTGCTTGAACAGGGTTTAACCTGACTGTCAACCAAAGACCCTATTTCTAACACACATCAAATTTATTTTAAGAGAAATGCAGTCCCAGTAATACACAAAGTGAGACCTGTACCATTTCTAATGAGAGAACCAGTTCAACAAGAACTAAACAGACTGTTGGAAGAAAAAATAATAGAACCAATTGAGTCCTCTGAGTGGTTGGCGCCTATTGTTGTAGCACCTAAAGAAGGAAACTAAGTTCGTTTGTGTATTGACTTGAGAGACCTTAATAGAAATATTTGGGTGGATAGGAAACCCTTGCCTAATATTACTGAAATACTAAGCTTGAAGGGTGGTGGTAGGATATTTAGTGTATTGGACATGTCTGCAGCCTATCATCAAGTTAATCTGCATCCTGAATCGCGCCCTTTAACTTCTTTTGTAACACCCTTGGGTGCATACCGCTATTGTAGGATGTCTTTTGGACTAGCGTCAGCATCAGCTGTATTTCAGCAGATTTTGCAGAACATTTTTCGAGGGTTGGACAACGTGTTATGTTTTCAAGATGACATAATAGGGGTAGGAAAGCATTAAATGAGCATGATGAGTTGTTGGAGAGAGTATTGGAAAGAATTGAGGATCATGGATTGACTGTGAAGAAAGAAAAGTGTCAATTAAGAAAAGAACGTGTGAGTTATTTGGGGAATGAGATATCTGCTGGAGGAATAAAACTCAAGAAGAGTATTGTGAGGGCAATTAGTGAAGCTCCAAGACCATGCAACAAAGACCAACTAAAATCATTTCTGGGGTTGGCGAAGTACTGCTCAAAATTTGTACACAATTTTGCAGATGCTGTAGAATCTATGAGAGTAATGTTAAAGAAGGGAGCAGTGTTCGAACAGGAGGCTGAATGTGAAATGGCATTTAGTAAAATTAAGCAATCAATTACCAGTGCCCCCACATTGGGGCATTATGATGTTAGGAGAAAAACGATTGTGTTGACTGATGCAAGTAGTGTGGGTCTTGGTGTGGTATTGATTCAAGTGATGGATAAGAAACAATCATTGTCCCCTTAAAGAGAAAAACGGACGGTGACTCAGAAGACCTTTAGAATCTGCACCCTATTGCGCTCCTACCCACTTTAGCTAAAATCCTGGAGAAACATTTAAATCAAGAGCTCACCTCGTTCCTGACTACTTATGGCTGTCTGGATGGCTCCCAATATGGGTTTCGGAAACATCATAGCATAGAAACTGCCCTATTGGCAACCACTGAGACAATTAGAAAACAGGTAGATACGGGAGGGGGTGCATTTTTGATATTACTGGATTTGTTGGCTGCTTTTGATACCATCTTGCCAGTCAGATTAACTGACCGTCTTTATGAGGTCAGAGTGAGAGGACCAGCCTTAAACTTGCTTTCATCTTTTTTTCAGAATAGAACATTTGTAGTTAAAAGTAGGGACTACACTTCGGACCCTTTTCAGCTCCCTTGTGGAGTTCCTCAGGGATCCTCCCTTAGTCCAACCCTGTTCAATTTGTATGTTTCACCTTTGGCAGAACTAGTGCGATCCTTTGGGTTTCAAGTATCTTCCTATGCAGATGATACACAAATCATTGATTCCTCTGGAAACAAGACGCAGGATACTGCTAAACAATTTCAGGCCTGCATGCTTGAGGTTAAGAACTGGATGGATAGGAATTGGCTCAAAATGAATGGAGACAAGACTGATGTCATTGTCTTCGGGGCTAGGCCATCTGTTTGGGACTCTAATTGGTGGCCGGTGCCATGTGGGACACTTCCTGTCCCCTAAGATATAGTGAAAAATCGGGGTGTTCTTTGTGACTGCCTTAACGTTTGATCTTCAGGTTAATAAAATCACCAATGCCTGCAGCTGCATTATTAAGATGCTCAAGAAAATCCTCCTTGTCATACCTCAGGATTTGAGAGTAAAAGTAGTACAAGCCCTGATTGGATCTAGGCTGGACTACTGTAATGCTCTTATTTTGAACAGTAATCAATCCTCGCTAAATAAGCTACATTTGATCCAGAATCATAGTGCGTGTTTGGTTCTGGGTCTAGATAAGTATGCATTGGCCAAAGATAGCCTGCATAAACTTCATTGGCTACCAATTAGGAAGCAGATTATTTTCAGAGCATTGTGCTTGGTTCAAAAGTCCCTTTACTTACAGGCTCCTTCCTCACCTCTTCCTTTCATTAAGTGATACATACCTGGGAGGATGCTCCGCTCAGCTGATCGGAAGTTAGCTTATGCCTTCAGGACCAAGAAAGTGAAATGGGGGGATCGAGCTTTTTCTACAGCGGCGGGCAAATTATGGAATACTTTACCTTTGAAAATTGGGAACATTCTGTCCCTTCAACTATTTCGTAAACAACTGAAAACCTGGCTATTTCAAGCCTAATCATAGACGAATCGTAGTATCATAGTCTCATTTCCTCCACATAGCGCTTTGATACCTCTCGTCGAAATGCGCTCTATCAAATACTAGATAAATAAATAAATAAATAAATAAAAAGGAGGAAAGTATCATTGGATTTGCATCTCGGCGATTGCAGGGAGCTGAGCGATCCTACTCTGCCTTTGAGAAAGAAGCATTGGCTTGTTGTTGGGGTAGAAATCACTACAAATATTATTTGTGGGGATTACCTTTTGTGCTTCACACCAATCATAAACCATTACTGCAAGTTTTCAAATGTGGACAAGGTCTAGAAGGGAGTATGCTAAACAAAGGGGTAGAAGGAGGGTTAAAGGGGAGGGTCTATCCTCCTTGAAGCTTCAGTAAACCTCTTTAGGGACCCAACCCAGAAGGGGAAAACTTCCACAGAAAAAACATTTTTTTGTTAGAAAAACCCTCACCCACCAGGGTTACCCCTTGGTGGCATGCTTCATCATTGGGTTTCTTCCCGTTCGGCTGCAGAACGAGGCATGCTACGACCAACGGAATACTTGGGAGCACTGTTGGTATCAGAGATGTGGATGCTAGAAAAGGATAGGAGTGGTGGGGTCTTGGAAAGTTAAAAATACCCCCCTCTGGATGAATTTACTAGTTTAATATGCCTCACTGGGGTGGTATGATTAAAAAGGGGGTGTCAGGAGGATGGGTATATTATGTACCTGTCCTCCTTAGTGGTCTACATGTTTCGGAGTTTACCCCTAAACTCCTCTTCAGGACCAAAGTGATCTCTCTAGTATCACTCCTCGTACGCCTACTACTAGTGGAAGTACTCTTACTGTTTATTGTGGTAAGGTGATATATACTAATTAAATTAAATTAAATACTACCCATCAGTGTCAATTTACTTTTTATGTCCACGTATTCCACTTGAATGCTCAGTAGGCTCAGTGGCACCCCTTGTTGCGGATTCAGATACAGATCTGTGTCTGGAACTGTGGCGCCTAGGATCCATCAAAGGGGCTGTGACACTGCTCAGGCTAGAGAGCGCCTCACTATCCCCACCACCCAAATCACTGTTTGCAGTATTCTGGGCTGTCTGCATTGTCTCCAATACATTGGTGACTTGCACCAATCCTCGTGCAATGTCCTGACTGCAAGGTGCCTTTTCCACTTGCATGCCTACAGCACTTCGTGGCAGCAAAGCAGTTGTGGCAGTGAGCTGATTACGAAAATAGAAAAAATACACTGTTCCAATATTTACATATGCAGGGAGGGTGTGTCAGTTTTGTCAGGAGAGCCCTCAAGCATCCCCTAGGATGCTGAGCATCATCATTGGGCTATCTCCTCGTCAGACCGGGCCTGCAATGTCTGGCGGACCACCCCACACAAGGTGGTGGCACTCAACCGAAATTAATACAGTAGAAATGATAAGGTCTGCAAAAAAATACTGACAATAGACAAAGAAGGAGAGACAATAGATTAAAATTGACCCTGAGCCTTAGGCATAAGGATTTAAAACTCTGAAAAAGGTTCAGGCCAAGATAAAAAAAGGGGAACAAGTGGAGTTAGTACGGGGAATAATGTCCAACTTTACTCCATGACAAATAGTCCTCGTTTAGTAAGTGACCTACCAGCACTTATTTCCGTTTTTATAGTTAGGAGCAGTAGTCATTACGCTCCTGAAGAAGCGCCAAGGGAACATTTCTAGGCCACAGAGGCGCGAAACATGTTGACCACACTATGTTAGTATTAGGTACACTACCTTTCCTTTTTTCATGGAGTAAAGTGGGACATTATTCCCCGCACTAACTCCACTTGTTCCCCTTTTTTAATCTTGGCCTGAACCTTTTTCAGAGTTATTAAATCGTGATGCCTAAGGCTCAGAGTCAATTTTAATCTATTGTCTCTCCTTCTTTGTCTATTGTCAATATTTTTTGCAGACCTTATCATTTCTACTGTATTAATTTCGGTTGAGTGCCACCACCTTGTGTGGGGTGGTCCGCCAGACATTGCAGTACCGGTCTGACGAGGAGATAGCCCAATAATGATGCTCAGCATCGTAGGGGATGCTTGAGGGCTCTCCTGACAATACTGACACACCCTCCCTGCATATGTAAATATTGGAACAGTGTATTGTTTCTATTTTCGTATCTAGGCTTTGGGAGACCGTACACTGGACCACAATTCTCCCAGTCCCTTTCTTTGTTTTGGTAGTGAGCCGATTGACAGACCTACGAAACCCATCCAACTTACTCATCAATTGGTGATGGCGCCTACGGTGGGTGACATGCTCCTGCTGCATTACAGTGCGGAGTTCCTTAATGCCATTTGTCATCTCCCTTAGGTGTTCTGCTGTAGCTTGCTGTTCCTCATGCAGATTGCACATGTTGTGATTGAGAGACACCAACTGCCTGTGCATTGATCGCATGTGTTTACATTGCAGGCGCTGCTCTTTCAACATGGATGCCTCAAGACCACAAAACAGTGATGGGCCCTCACCTTCTTCTGTGCTCTGTCTATCTTCTTCACAATGCCTCCTGAGGGAGTATTCTGACGCTGGAACAGTGAGGGCTGTCTGTGGGTGCTTCCACACTCTAAAGGTGGTGTGGCACCATCTTCCTGCAATTCATCGGAGTCCAGAGTAAACTCAGGGAGGGGTCCCACTGTTTCCCCGTGTCTGGTTGGTGCTGCTATGATGGACTCACTGGTGTTTGTATTTGACTATGGCTGACTTTCGTCATTAAACCCCTTTTCTACTTTCTGCTGCGTCAGGGCCCGGAACATCTGCAACAACATTGCGCAGCATGTCATTCATGATATTCACCTTGAATTTGCTTCAGTTACTTTCATGATAAACATTTCCCCTGGCATAGTGTCTCTAATTGTTAGTTGTGTTGTTTCACTGTTTGATTTTACACTATACTGCCATTTATGTAGTACATGCACTTTTGGGGTATGGACTACCACTTCCATTAGGCATTGTTGTGTTGAATGGAAAATGTGGCATGGACTATTTATCACAGTGCATATTGCCATTGCAGTTTTCTAAGGGACATTTGTACATGCACATATGGTGATTCAAATTAGTGCCCTTACCTTTGCTGCTGCCGGGTGTGACTGAGGAGTCTATGTCAGTGACACCACCTACTGCTTCAGGCAGCACTGTTGACTACACCATGCCGTCCAAGGGGGAGGACGGTGTCTGGATGGGTGGTCCACCACCAGTGCTCCTTGCTTCCTTCTGTCTGCTTGCTACCCTCTCTTTGGCACGTGATCGCAAGTCTTACCAGCGCATGCGCATCTCCTCAATTGAACGCTGCACAACATCCACGTGCAAATTTTGGTCTGGATGTCAGTCCACATTTTCCTCTTCTCACTTTCTGGGACCTTTAGTGAGTGTTTGCCAAATAACTGGTCATGGTTTCTGACCACCTCTTCTATGAGCACCTCCAATTCCTGCTCACTGAATTTAGGTTTTCTTTTTCTCCCTCCTGTGTCCTTGCCATTTCCATCAGTGGCCATTGTGTGCTCCTGGTCCTGGCTGACTCTCCTGAGTGCCTCCCTGGTGCTGTGCTGGGTCTCTCTGCCTGCTCCTGTGGCTAAGGCTTCTGGAAACAGCATACACTGACTCACTTCCGCTTTGTGATGTCATCAAGTTGCTCCAGAATACAGAAATCGCAATTTATGATTTCCAAATACCGATTCACTATTTCAGTGAATCGCTACTTGGTAAACACTATTTGCGATTGAGAATTTTAAGAAATCGCAAAAAAATCTGCGACGGTGTTGTTACATCGCATTTTGCAAATCCCACTTAGTGATTTGGTGAAAATCGCTATTTGGTGTTCACAAATGCAAACCTTCATACACTTGGCCCTTGATATTTCAAACTTTGTACAAGTGGCCCATAATCTCCCTGTACCTAAAAATGTGATATTAACTGTATTCTTTAACTCCTTCCCCCCCCTTGATGCACACAGTTGTAGATTTTCTCTTGTTTTTCAAATTAATGTACAGTCGTTGCTTCCTAGCTAGGCTTGTGCTATATAAATAAAATAAAACAACCTTTAATATATGCATTAGTAAGCAAAGCAACACATTGTCCTATTGGCACCCAAACTCCCCACCTGACCTGTTTGTCACATATCTACAATGAACAATTCGGACCTCATTCTATTATTTTATTATTATTATCAATCTGATTATATGGGAATTGCCGAGTGGTAATAATGTGGGGTTCAGTATTCCAGTTATTCCAAGTTCCACAGGTGAGAATGGTGGATACACAATAACAATGCACATATTCCAGGCTGCAAAACTCGGATAGTTTCAGTTATTCCTCACACTGGTGTCATGTAGGCTACATGATATTTACACTCTAGCGGTAATCCTGATTCAGGCTGTTTGTGACTAATGCAGGGTTACTGCTCTACAGAATGACAGGGAGAAAGTGCACACTTGAAATGACTGCAGTAAGTTCTCAACAAGGTCACTAAAATAACATAAGTAGCACCATTCATTCTGCATTAATATCCCTTTTTGCTAAAATATGCTTTATTGCACAAAAACCCATTAAGAAGCTATTATCCTAGAGCAGCAGCAAAAGATGAAAGGTCATTACATTTCATGAATAACAGTTTCATAACATGGGATATGCATTCTGGATTTCTTGGTAAGAAGTAATTTTACCACTTGAAACTCATCTGCAATTTCCAGGACAAAGAAGTGTAATAAAGGAATTGGGTTTTGCAATTTTCATTTAAGGAGATGTAATTCTGCTAACAAGATAGAAAAGTTAATCACAGTATTCTGAGCCTTCCTCTCATTGGGGTTTTCACATATCGTAGCGCCATGATTAGACTGGACATTAAATCCTGAGTGGTGGCTGAGAAACATAATAAAGAGCACCATTGTACTCAGTGTATAATAACAAACCCCATTAACTTGCACGTGAAAACTTATATGTTTAAAAAGTAACTAACATTTTCCAGTAAAACATCCATGGCAAGAATTGTACTGAAAAATTAAATCATCAAAGCATAGCTCAGAAAATATATGCTATTAATATCATTCCAAATAAGGGTATGCGAAGGTAACGCTCATTAACTTCCAATACAATTCTTTGTAAAAAGTCATGCGCTTCCCTAAATCTAAATACATCCATATAAATATTCTCTTAAAAAAACAAAGGTTACAGAGACGGTATAGTTAGGCTTACATTTTAAACATAGCAAACCATAGAAATTCACTAGTTATAGTTAGAGTTATCTCAAGTAACTATAACTCGTGCCCCGCCATTCACAGTTATCTGATCAATAATTTTACTGCAGATGTTACAGTGACGTTATCAATGATGTAATCAAAGATGTCATGAATCCAGCGATTTGTGGGGTAACTAGCAGAGCATGGCTAGGGCGCTAAGTTATATTTACCTTAGGGCACGAGTAATAGTTACTTGAGATAACTCAAGTAACTGCGTCTGTCCTCTGTTGCCAATCGGCATGCCTCTGTACTCGGGGCTGGTGTGCTGCTGTAGTGCGCACTGCGCAGGTAAAAGTGAAATGGCAATGAGTGTTTTCACTGCCATTTTATTTTTGCTTGTGCAGCTTGTACGGGGCCGGGGGGAGGGGGTGACAAACCATTGAGGAACCACTGCTGTAGTGCCCTTTGAATAATCTTCATAAAACTTTCAAGTTTAAAGGTGATCCTTCAAACGGGGGTTGAGTAAAATGGGGTGGTCCCAAAACGCAAAATCCCCCTTCATTTCCACAGGCTTTTTTTAATAAGCACTACCGCAAAAAATAACTGAATTAAATTAAACCACATTTGGCAAGGAGCTAGTTCTTAGTTCAGAAACCATGATATTAAGGATGAAAACTGGTTGTATATCACAAAAGTCCTGCACACCCAATATTAAATTATAGAGCATTCTGATTGGCCCAATATTGCAGGCAGCCATTACAGGACTTTCAGACTTAGTTCCCTGTCTTCAGTGTAATAAAGAACAAAGAACAGAAGGGAGCATGGTAGGGATACCCTGACCCCTAGGCCTTGGGGAGAGGGGTCCCCGATAGACCACCCCAGGGCAAAATCATATATATATATTTTTTAAAGCAGCTATACTCTGGGAGACTGGCGGGACTCCTGATGGACAGCAGCATAAAAAATGCTGACCAGCATTTTATATTTAAATATTTTGAAACTCAGGGTGGCATAGAGGCACTTAACTAGGGGGTTGACGGTATATGTGTCAATAAAATCTAAGTTCTTACTTTATTTAAAAAAACAAAAAACTAGGAATTCACTGAAACAAACAAAGTTAGAGTGACGTTAAGGTGAGGGGAAACGTTGGTAATAACGTAATATTTTAAAGTTAAATTACCACCGAAATTAACCAGTTATGATTACCTCTAGTCATAGTTATCTTTAGAAACTATAACTTGTATCCTAAGGTAACAATACCTTGAGCCCTCAACATGCACAGCTATTTATCTCACTTATTACATCACTCATGATATCTTTGATGAAAGAATAGATAACATTACTGCAACTTTTGAAATGACATCGTTGAAGACAAGACTTAAAAAAGAGTTATAGTTACTAGACATAACTATCACTGGTGGATTTCAGTGGTTATTTTTAAAACAGCATATAGTCACTTAAATTTTCATCTAACTATAACGTCACTTTAACCTTTGTTTTTCCATTAAAAAACATCTCCACTGCATAGTTATGGTTATGACCACATTTCCATGGGAACATTTCTTTTCTTCTAGTAACTTTGGTGCTGTTTGATGAATCATCATAAATCTTTTCCAAAACAAAGTTCTTCCACCTCAGCTTCTTCCTTCAATGTTTTGGGGTGATCCGTCAAGTGGGGGCAGAGAAAAAAGAGTTGGTCCCAAAACACATTTTCCTCATTCATTTGTCAATAGGAAATTTAGACACCACTACAGCCCACAGCACTGAATGGGTTGGCACCAAATTTGACAGAAATCTAGATCTTGGTCCAGAAAGACTGCTTCTTGTGTTTTAGTGTAAAACCACTCAGCAGTTTTGAAGAAATGAATGTAAACAAATTGCATATTTCATGCTGCATAGAATCCACGGAGCCGGCAGATCTCAAAGTGATATCTGACTGGCTGTCACCACTTCAACCAGAAGGTGGTGACAGCCATCTTAGTACACAGGACTCATCAGGGGATTGAATTTATATATGGTGATTAAATGTTGTTTTATGTTAAAAAAAACTAAAAATGCACTGAAAAAAACAAAGGTTAAAATAACATTACAATTTAGTGAAATGTTCAGTAACAACGTAAAGTTTTAAACTCTAAACAACACAGAGATTCACCAGTCATAGTTATAGCTATCTCAAGTAACTATGACGTGCCCTAAGGTAACTATAACTCACACCCTTGCCATGCACAGTTTTTTCATCAATAATTTTACTGCAAATATTACAGTGATATTATCAATGATGTCATAGAAGATGTCATGAGTGATGTAATATGTGGTGTAATTGGCAGTGCATGTTGAGGTTGGGAGTTATAGTTACCTTGGGGCAAGGGTTATAGTTACTTGAGATAACTATAACTAAAACTGGTGAATGTCGCCAGTTTTTAAAGTTTCAATCTTTACTTTGTTACTGAACAGTTCATCTAATTATAATGTTACTTTCACCTTTATTTCTTTCATTGTATATATATATATATATATAGTCAGGTATATTCAGGAATAGAGTGCTACATAAATTATACAAAAAAGGAAAGAACGGAACACTGAGCAAATCCCATAATTAGGTAGAGAGCAGCTCCTTTACTTTATATAGATCACCCTACAACGCCAGCAGCATTCTAACTCTGGTCACCACAAAGTTTTGTTTCTCTAGTATAGTTTTTAAGCATGCGATTAACAGAGTGCCATCCATGCTGAAATGGAAAGTGACAAAACATTTTGCCATTTTTACAGCAAAGCCTTTAAGCAAAGGGCTAAAACAGAGTAATCCATGCCGGCAGTGTTTCTACTGGTACAACACAAAAAGGAGGTTATCTTACTTGTATTTGCTTTTGAAAGTATTTTTTTATTATTTCCATCAATAAACAACAAGGTAAAATCAGTACTTCATACTTCATAGATATATATTATTCCAATGAATGCTGGTACATTTTGTTTTACGACTGGGTGGTCACCCAATTTCCCCACCTACCCCTCCTCACTGACCAGGAGTAGGGACTATAATATATAATTTTCATTCAAATCTGCAGTAATACTTCATCAGTCTTTGTTTTGGTCGACTCAGGCAGTCTGACACTCCACCCTTATTCTTTGAATTGTCCACATCTTGATTCAGTTTGAGGATCCAGGTGTGTTTTCAGTGCTTCTACTGTTCCTGGGCAAGTTTGAGTTGGAGTCCTATGTCGTAAGTAGATTAAGAGGGGTTTCAAGACAGCGCAAAATGTATTCCTTTTTTTTTTCAAGTGGTATCTCCAACACCATAACATTCCCTAGCCTCTTGGGCCAATCCATTTGTGTGAAGGGGGAATATGTTTTCCAACAGCTGTAAAAGTTTGCTTTGAACCCAGTAACATGAGAATCTAATCATTTTTATTCATACTTTGTGGAGGTACTTTAAGTATTGTAATCTAGGTCTCATTTAGTTTCGGATTGACTTTTAATGTGACTCAATATTTCCTTCCAGAGCCCGAGGCATTCCACACCTTCACACATTGTCTCCAAGATATGTTTTCCATGTTAGGACAGTACTGAGTTCTATACCAAATGTACATAATCTTGTATTGGACTTCACAGTTTTGTGTACTGCGTGTCATTTGTCTTGTCTTCTGTATACCATAAAAAGAGAGTAAGGAGAGTAAAATAGATTTTGCGGGGTATAATAGTTCATCTTCCCAGTGAAATATCTACACATAAAAGAACTTATCAACCCATATCCAAGAGGGGTAATTTCTATCGCAGAGGGGTTTACTGTTGTTAATGTTATTAAAGGATGCAAACCCTGCTCACCAAAGGTGGCATGCTTCACCATAGGGTTTCCTCCTCATCTCCAATAGTCCTCGATTAAAGTTACACTTGTGTAATTCAGGAAATTCCAAAATTTTATGGTATTCACAATTCACAAAATTCCTCTAAATTTTGCATTATGCAATTTTGGTGAAATGTTAATGAATTACAATTTGGGTTTGGGAATACAAACCAAATTGATACTTGGAAGGGGGGTGTTAAGGAGGGTGATCCGGTCAGAGATAATTTGCAAAACAATAATATTTTATAATTTTCATAAGACGTTTGCAATTTTTTCATTATTTTTAATTAACACATCCCATTTTCAGAATAACAGGCTTTGTTTTAAAAAAAGCCTAATTTGAAAGCAATCGCAGACATGGTGGTCTACTGAACCCAGCATGCCTTCACTTCTGGCATTGTAGCCAATTGTGGTGGGTCACAATTTGCAGCCTATTCATGCATGTTAATGAGGAATTGCGGCTCACTACAATTCTGTATTTTGTGAAATTACATAGTATTGCATAGATTCACAAAATGCAAATGCCTTCTTTTAAAGTCGGTGTGCTTTTACTGAATCCATTTTTAGTACATTCAAAATCATAAAACGTTAACTTGAGAATCATTAAGTGTTGCAGGTTAGAATTTCTTATCAAGAAACTTTGTACATAGGCCCATAGTCCCTTATCATGCAGGGCTTAAGAAGGTAGACGCTCAGTAAGAAATGATTGCTTCTAAATATCACCAGCATGAACCTGGAGAAACCATTATTTGCAATCAAAAGATGCAGAAGTATCAGGAACCAGGTGTTCTATTACTCCATTTAACCATCTTCAGTATTGATCCAGTTTATTTTTCCCTTAGTGCTTTTCCCATTCAGTAGTCAAGGGCCATTTCTACGGTTCCTGTACTGAGGAGAGGGAGGTATATATTTTTTTTAATGTGGCCTTTTGGGGACTCATAGTTTGTAAGGAGCTTGCAAAAATGGAGAGAATTCCATGTAGAGGTGTACATGTGCACTCTCCAAGCCATATTTGACCTCAGGTGTGTGCTGCTTTGGCTACTGAAGAAGATCACTTATAGGTCTTTCCAAGGTGCAGTCCACATGGGCTATATTTTTTCAGTCATTACACGTGACCTTATTAATGCGTTCCTGAACTGTTTTGCCACATACCGTTTTTCTATATCAGGGAACGCTAATCATCCTTCCCTCTCAACAGCTTGCATCACTTTTTCTAGAAATCCTAGGCTCCCCATTCCCCCATATAAATGAGTTGCATATGTACTGACTTCTTTGTAGTTCCTATTTGTCACAACTAATGTTTGAAATAGATATAACAGTTTAGGCAAAATACTCATTTTTAATGCTTCTATTCTCGCCAACCATGTTATAAATGATGTTTGCCACCTGGTGGCAAGAAACAGCAAATAATGACTACGTTTCCCCATCTAAACTAGGGGGCAGACATATAAGCATTTACCTAATGGCCTTTACTTCCTAGGATCATCTGAGAAGTTTGGCATGGTGGACACATAGCAGTTTCCACCGTGGCCAAACTGAAGGTCTGCCTGCATATAAATTAGGTGGGCAGACCATCATGCTGGCGGTATGTATACTCAAATCATGCCAACAATTATGGGGTTTAGGCTGAATACAGGGATCAAGTTAGGCTCGCTGAAGGAAGTAGCATAAATCCTGGTTGTGGAGCATTGAGAGAAACTGCATCAATGATACATCACACATCGGTAGTTCTGAGAAGCTGAAGGCTGTGATACAAGTTGCTGCACCAGAGATGAATCAAACAACTGCAGTTCTGAGGAAGCCATCGACAAGGCTTGTGATGCGAGGTCTGCATCGTCGTTGAGGATGCCATTCGTTAAAGGCTTGCAATGCAAAGTCTTCCATCAGGGATGCGTCACACATCAGTGGTTCTGATGAAGGAGCGGGCTGCGATGTGAGGTCCTGCATCAGAGATGCGTCACACCATGACAATTCTGATCGAGAGCTGAAAAGATAAGTGTTGCGCTGACCTATATGCATTAAAATGATAGACAATGCCTGGGTAATGGTTTATTTTGCCAGGTCGAAATAGCAGTTTAAAACTGCACCCCCAGGCTGCAATGGCAATCCCGAGTATTGTTTAAAGTACTTCTTAACTGGGTTGCACAATGAGTGATGCAGGTCCATGAGTAATATTTAATTTAGAGGCCCTGGGTACAGTTAGTACCACTTTCCTAGGGACTTATAAGTAAGTTTACAGGGTGCCAATTGGGTGTAAGATAATTTTATCTTGTTTTAGCGAGTAAGAACATGCACTTTAGCACTGGTCAGCAACAGTAAAGTTTACAGAATCCTAAGGCCAACAGAAATGAGGTCAGCAACAATGGAGGTGTGGGGTAAACGTTTGTGTAAGTAACACGCTAAGGCAGACTGGTCTAACAACCTTCTACACCTCTCACACCATAATTTCTTGTTACAGTTCATCTCATGTTTGTGTTTGATGAAGGTCTTCAAAGAAAGCATCAACACTGTAATAATCACCTCCACATAAAGCATTATAAAATAGTGTGAAGTCACACTTCTATTAATAATAAGTTAATTCACCCTATTCTGTGTCTGTGATTGTTCCTAAATTTGCTAGGTTATCCTTATCTTTATATTGCATTTCTGTTTCTTGAAGATCACTTTCTAATTTTGTCTATGTTAGGACATCATTTTGCCCACATGCTGCCTTTGCTGCTTTAGATTTCCCTCTCAAGACAGCATTACAGGCGTCCCACAGTGTTTTGATAGACACATTACTTCTGTTATTTATCTTAAAGTAGCTTGGATTTATTCTCCTAGGCCTGTGTCAGTATTTTAAGTGTCCAGTCCCCAAGAGCTTCCCTGGTTATGTGCTTTTCCCTGCCAGCGATCCCAAACTATAGGGACATGTTCTGATACTGTAAAGAGGAATATGTCTACCCACAGATAAAATTCTCTGTTCCCCAGATTATGCGCACAGTTGAGTGTGTTCTATGAGCACAATAAAAAACATAAACTGTTTCTCAGCAGGGCAAATGGTCCTCCTTGTTCTATGAATTCTCAATTCTATGAAAGCCCCTGAAAAACCTTCAGACACTCCTGCACTCCTGAGGGTATTTACAAATATTAGAAGATTGAACAGTATTAAAATCATCTAACAAAATAAATTTTCCCCTACATCTTTTATCTGATTCTCTCTTTTAAAGAGAGAAGTAAACCATTCCTTGTAGAGTTGTTGTAAATGAAACAACAAGCCTTTACACAGTGCACTCAATACTCCACACACCTTTGTGGCTAGATTTAAAAGGTCCTATCACCACCAAAGAATCACTTTTAGTGATGGTCCAGCAGTGCTATGCACTGCGCCGTATTTACAAGGTGGCTTTAAGCCACTTTTTGTGGCTTAAAGCCAACTTGTAAATATGCCCCTTCACATGCAGCACTTTGTGTGGAATGGGCGTGCAATGGGTGATTCTGTGCAATGGGTGTTGCTGTGGGCGTGCCACAGCAACACCCATTGCATTTTGATGCTGCCCCAGATTTATGAGTTTTCATAAACCTGAGGCAGCACCAAAATCTCACGCCACCGCAGGGGTGGCATTAGCATGCTTTCATTTTTCCTCGTTTTTCGCTCTTACTTTGTGTGCTGCATTCTGCAGCACACATAGAAAGAGCAAATTGGCATTGAAGATTTTTTTTTCCCTTCCTGCACAAAAACAATCTCCCCCGCAGCACAGTCATCCTTGCATCATGGTGCAAGGGTGGCTGCATTGGCTCTTGGCAGCAAAATTAGCGCTAGCGCAGGGGGCAACATAGGTGTGCACTGTATTCCATTAAATACAGTGCATCCCTGTGTTTTGAAAATGACAGAGTGCGCTGCCAAACGTGGCCCAGCGTCGTGCTCCATCATTTTTGTTTAACTCTGGGCCTTTGTTTTGCCGATGAGTGAAATTGAGTTGGGTATAAGTTGTACCGCATAATTTTTTTATCTTTGTGTTGAAGGTGAGCTTCCTGTAGATACACTACATCTTACATATCTGATATAAGTTCTTGCCAGAACGTATGGCATTTGTTTGAGCAGTTTAACCCTGTATTGTTCAATGTTAAGATTAGGATATTCTTGGGTGGGAGCAACAGTTGCTCTATTCACATTGCTTTTGCTCTCTCTTCTTAGTAGACTCTGACTATTGACAATTGCTTTATCATCTAAATAACTTTGGACAACGCTACTCTGGTCATTCACTCTCACTCAGAACCACATACTCTAAATCTGAATTTAGAAACCTAGAATATAATTCAACAAAATTAGTCCAGAGTGAAAATTGAAAGGCCTTGGTGTGGCAGTGAAATCTCACCTGTGGTCTGCTTTCTCTCTCCAGTCCCCCATAGCAATCTATGAACATTGTCTCATCAAACGTTCCAATCCTAACACCTGGTTAGCGAAAGTAGATTATCTAGTTCATTGTTATTTTCACAGTTTAATTTCAGGATGATATTATTTACCAAATCTCACTACTAAGTAATAGTGTACCCCCTCTTATTATGTTGTATCTGTCTTAGTTTATGATTGTGTTGCTCCTTTATGATTTTCTGCAGAGGGGTTGCCATACAATCCCGGAACTCATTTGCCTTCTCCAGCTAATCTAATGATATATGTGCAAAGACAATTTGTAAAAAACAATGCAAGGGTGAAGATCCATCTGTACCTTATTTGCCTTTTACTGAATGTCCTTTTAACTTTCTTTAAGGCTTTCCTCTCGTAGAGCATGTTTTGCAATAGATACTAATACTGCTGAACAGCTCAGTCTCTAAAATCAGTAGTACATCACTGCTTTGCCTTACCCAAGATTTTGTCTTTGAGTGCTGTTAAAGACAGCTTCAATAGCTTATCTCTGGAAAGGGCTCCTGGAGAGGGTCTTGGTCCCCTGATTTGATGGACTTGTATTATTCCGAGGCTCACACAATCCCCTTGATGTGGGATGTGGGGAACAAGTTGCAAGAGACTGTTTCAATGTCTTCACTGTTTAGTGATTCATTGGTGATTTAATTTATTTTTTAATCACTTATATTAGCCATGTATGTATCAATATATATGTTATTTGTAAGGAGCAAACCTTGCTAAAATCCAGAAGAAAGATGGACAGAGTGTCAAAGACGAGCAAAAACTCAACGACTGATGGGAAGGGCAGTTGGGTCATGGGCAGTTAATGCATTGTGATGTAGTGTTTTTAAAAGAGATGAGTCTTCAACTGTTTCCTAAATTGAAGGAGCATTAAGGCAGTCCTGAATGGTGTGGGGATGTTGTTCCAGATCTTGAGTGACTGGCTGCAAAATAATCACGCAGCTTGTAAGATCTTCTTAAGTAAGAGGACTAATTTTTCTTAACCCAATTTTTTTCCTTGCTTGTCTGTCGAGACTTCATCTAAATTGATGTTCTTTCTTACCCTCCCCTTTCTCTCAGGGCAAACTGTGGGTCACAGTGACACTTTTCAATATCTGATTTCTTCATGGGTGAGCTAGCCCCTCAACCTTTTGCTTTATTATTTATTATTATTATTTGGTTTAATTGCTAGCTGATGCTAGTACTGACTGGAAGTATCAGTGTGTTTATAAGCAGACAACTGTAATCCTTCCAGTAGGTAATGTGTAGGTGATGTGTAAGTGAGGAAGTTGTATGCCTGTTTTGGGGTCAGGAGTTGGGGTAGGTGTAACTGGTGTCATTCTCTCTAGCGTACTTACTTATAATTATCAGAAATGACTCGTAATTGTGTGTAATTATGTGAGAACAGTAATCCAGCATTTAGCACTATTTCTGTGGTGCAAAATGCACCCATTGTGTCCAAAATGGACTCAGGAATGCATTTTGTGTTAAGAAAATAGCACAAATAGCAGTAGCCAGCAGTCCCTGCCTCCCTCATAGCCTGTTGTTCCTGAGCTACTGCAGTAGTATTTTTCCTAGGCCTGAGCAAAACTTTAATTATGCCAGAGTAACCAGAGTCATTTCAGTAAATATAGATTACTCTTGTGATGGGACATGACAGAAACTACACACTTACGCCAGTTTGATTAATTAAGAGTAATTTGGGGAACAAATGATGGGTGGGTGTATCTGGTGTAGTTGTTCTCTAGCATAAATTACTGCACAATTAGTTGTAGTACTCTCTGATGTCAGCCAAGAGTTCAGAACCTTGGGAAACACCTCTTGGGAATAAGAAACTCAGTTCAGCAGAGACCTGTAGGGCTTAGACAGGTCCAGTGGTAGGTCCAGTTGCAGCAAGTGAGTTGGGCAGTTACAGGGAGGTCTCTGAAGCTTGTTGTGTCCCTATTGCTCACACAGGAGGTCAGCTAACTGATCCTTGGAGTTAGTTAACCTGGGATAAAGGCAAGCAAGTCCAGTCTTCCTTCTCAGAAAGCAATACAGTCCTTCATACAGCAAGGCAGTCCTCTGGCAGCAGAGTGGATCTTCTTCTATAACTGCCACCGGACCGGGACTGTTCTGAAGACTGGGTCTGGAAGTCCAATATTTATACCTTTTGCCAGCCTTTATGCGGGAGGACTCCCTGTCCTACACCCTCATCTGGGTTTGAAAATCTCTTTCCCTTCTCTTGTAAAGATTCATCTGGTAATATTAGCAACTTGCTGTCTCTCTTCTCACGGATTAATATATACAAATGGTGACGAAATCTGAATGTCTCTAAACAAATTAGGAAGTTCTGCAAGTCTCTTTCATGGATCTGCACTTTCACTTTAGGTTTTATATGGTAAAACTACAACATAAAATGAGTTGCAGTACCAAAGCAAGGAAAATCACACATATAGTATTGCTAGCACTGAATTGCATAATCACTATTAACTTAAAATGGATTGCAACACCAAAAGCAAGTAAACTCACACATAAAGTGATCCTAGCACTGAATTGCGTAATCACTATTAGTACAAAAATAAACAGGTGGAGGATAGTGAAGTTCTGTCACAGTTCTCAGTTACAAAACAAAAGTTGTCAAGGCCCCGATGCTAAATCTGTTATTCAACCCTCGTCAAGACCCCACTCATAAATCATGTCTGTGTCCTTAGAAGAGGCATTTCAAAGTCTCAAGAAGCCTAGAGTGCAGTCAGTCTCTGTTTTCAGCTTTCACCAAAAACAAAGCCATCATAATAAAATTCTACACAAACAGATTCCAGACAGCATGCTCCTCTTAGCTGACAGAAGTGTGTTCTTTCCAGAAGATCTCTGCTGAGGCTCTTTGCCGCGAGCCAAGCCAAAAGGGCAGCAGGTGGGACCTAGAGGACATTCCAGAGTGCAGAGGGCTTTCCTTGCTAGACAGGAAGAAAGCAAAGCAGAGTCATGTGCACAGCAAGAGTATTTATAGCCAGAATGACTCATATCTTTGAAAACACAAGGCAGCTGCTCCCTGGATACTTTTGGGGCATGGTGGTTGCCTGGGAACCAATACACAAGTGAACCTGACACATTTAGAAGAATGAGAACTTGACACAGTCACATGTGTTCAACCAGCATTGGTGAAAACAACTATATAGTGGAATGAGCATTGGTAACATCAAGTACATATCAAACATTGCCAATATCTATCCTGAAATTTTGACAGTACAATGACATTACAAGCAACCCAGTGGTGCTACATGCACATGATTGAAACAACGCCCCTGAGGATGTTGACAAATTAGGCAGAGTTGTTGGGTCCTGACAGAAGTGTAAGTGGGACTTGGTACAGCCTCTCACCAGTTAATTTGCCAGGATGGCCCATCCTGTCCACACCTCAGACCCTTTTGTGTTACTGTCTGGAAGCAGCACACAAACCTCAACAGCAGAACCATTCACAGGTAGAAGGCACAAGTGTTCAGGACAAGAAAGTGCCAGTTGTCTAAAAGTGGCATACCCAGAATTGTAGCTTAAAATCCAACGTCACTGTTAAAGAGGATTTAAAATTGCATTTTCATTTGTGAACAGCATATTGCTACCTGCTCCAAATTAAATGTAATAAGGCAACCCAGTGTAAAATGTAAACACACATGTCCTACTTTTTAAATACAATGCAGCTTGCCCAGTGAGACTGTGTGGCCTACTCTAGGGGTGGGAGGATCCTCTCACCTCCAGGTTTCGTTACAGCTGAAGCTTTTCTGCCAGAACACTCAGGAAGCTTAGTTATGTTTACCATCGCTCTGGATTACGGTGTACAAATCCATTAGTGGTTAACACACACACTCATGTGTTGCTTGATGATATCCCTCCCCTAACTCAGGGTGGGACCTTTTATTTGTTTTATTATGTTCCTTCTACTATAAATCTGAGAAGCACAGTAGTACCCCCCCCACAAGTTGTCATTGAAGCAATGTCACCTTTCTACATGGTCTCCCAAGGGTTTTGCCAACTTACTTGAGTTGATTTTCATGGCATCATGATTCTAGGCAAGAGTAAGATACTTTTCAATTTCATAGTGCATGTCTTCTATCCCAAAATCATGAAGCAAATTAGCTACATCCGATTGTCACAATAATGTTATTTGCAGCAGGCTTAAACTTTAAATATTATAGGCTGGAGATAACATTTAGCCCATGTACAGGGACTGGGAAAACACTGCTTAAGTTTGACAATTGTGGCCCCACTGACTGCAGGCTAAGCTCTGTAGCAGAAAATGACAAAGGAAGGTGCTTTGATATGAGTTGGGCCCGCTCCTCTTCCCGGGCCCAGTGTGCCCTTTATGGCTCTTGGATTGCTGGTCACAGGCCCCTAGATGTGCTCTCCAAAGAAATTGCCCCCTTGATGCTGGCCCTCACACCTCAAGCCGTGAGCCCCTGGTAAGTCCTCCTTCGCTCACTGTTTCTTTGACCCTTGATCCCTCCCTCCCAACATGTGGTTGTCATTGACCCCACTGACTTCCCCTTCCACCTTCCACAGTGCTTAAGGGAACCCAAGGACCCACCCTCTGTTCTCAACCTGGAAAGGTCTCCTTCCCCTTAGTTAAGGCCACCATTTCTGCCACAGAGGGGGCATCTTGAAGTCTTGCAAAACTACGGAAACCCGTGAGAGTTGGAGGCCATCTTGGGAGTGGTACTGTAAATACCACACCCATTTCTATCAGCCTTGCTTGGCTTTGAGTTGTCTCGCTGAAAAGGACCTCCCTTTCTCCATTAACCGGGTTCTGGTTCCCTCGTTTCTTCACCTGAGGTGGCAGACTCTTCTAGTCATCCATGGTCACAGCAGTGGCAGATCCTCCCATCTTGTCCTGGAAATCAACAAAGCAAAAAGAAGGAAAAGACAATATAAAGAACTTAGCACTGAACCCATCTTTTTCTGCAATTTAAGACAAAGACTCTAAGATTTTTATTCTGTTCTACGCATGCAACCTAGAAACAATTGAAAGACTAGTGAATCAAACTCTCATATGCGCTGCCCATTTCTTTTGGGAAACCTTTTCTTTGACTCCTTTACCTGTGGTAATACTACCATGATTTAATGGTGATTTAGGCATGCCTAAAGGTTGAGTGCACCACAGTTACAATTCGGGGTGATAGTGAGTTTGGTGATAGTGAGTTTGGTGCCTGCTCCCTGTGTTTGATAACTTGTGTGGGGTGGGATTTTTGTATTCCCCTTAAACAGCCACACACAATGGGAGCTTAGGTTTGACTTGATGGGCCACCTGAATAGGCTGTGTCCTGTCCCCACACAAAGGGCTGCATAACCCCCTATAGCGAGTCTGGAGCCAGGGCAAGAAGGGCAGGACTACTGTGCACTTCAAAGGCTTGTCTCTGAAGTCTCCCCCACTTCAAAGGCCCAGTTGGGTATAAGTACTGGACCTCTGACACCACCTGTACAGTACACACCTGGACTGTACAGGTCTACTCTGTCAAGAAAGACTGCTGTGCTGCTGAAGGGCTGCCACTCTGCATGAATTCTGCATTGCTGGACTCCTGTCTTGCTGTGCTCCTTTGCTGCCTGCTGCTTCCTTACCTGGTTGAAAAGAACTGGACCTGCATTAACTGAACCCAGAATGACGCCAAGGGCTAGCTGATGCCTCCTGATTAGAAGTCACAGGGACATAAACGACTTCCAATCACCCTTCTTCTGCACTTGAACTGCCATCTGTAAGTCTACACTGCCAAGTGGTGCCACCCCAGTCCTTGACCCTTAGAAGTAGGGTTAAGGTGCTAGCTCCAGTGGAACCAACACATCCTCTGCTGTGGGAACAGAATTGATGCATCGCCACTGTTGCGTGGAAGAGAACTGATGCATCACTGCTAATGCATGGGTCGTAAGGTATGCAACCAGACCCACATCACACCTGCATCTTTCATCTTGGGACTAGCTGAATACCTTTGGATCTGACATTGCAGTACTTTTGTTGACACAAGGTTCTCACAAGCCCCGTCCATGGTAGTCTCAACGACGATGACGAAACTCTGCATTGCAGCTTTTGCAATCATCTGAACCCATGCATCTCATCAACCACACAGCGCATCCTCAACACTGGTCTTTGCATCGCAAGCAGGGGCACCTGGATCCTCTACTTCGATGCATTGGGCACCACAGCCTCGACACAAGTTGAAACCGATGCATCGCCGCTGTTGTGTGGAGCAGAACAGACGCATCACCTCTACTGCATGTTTCGGAACTAAGCAATGCTTGGTACCAGAAGTTAAGGGGATTTAGGGTACTTTGGTTCAGCAGGACCAACTGGATCCCTGTAGCTGGCCTGTACACCATCATGGTCAGTCTGAACTTTTGGCTTTGTCCCAGTCTGGTGCAAGCAGATTCCCCTGGTTGGCGCTTCTTGCTTCTAAGCGTTCTTTTGCAGTTTAATCTTTAAATTCTTATAACTCAAGTTCTACTTCTTAGATATTTGTCATTTTGGTCTTGTTTTATTTATTGAGTTTTGATCTATTCATCTGCTCCGGTGTGGAATTTTGTGTTTAGTGTTTACACTGTTTTACTGTTTTAAGTGTTGCACACTACTTTACACACTGCCTCTCAGTTAAGCCTGACTGCTCTGTGCCAAGCTACCTTAGGGTGAGCAAAAGTTAATGTAGGGTTTGCCTGACACTACTCTGACTAAGATTGTGGTTGCTGTGTGACTAAGATTTTCGCTCTAGTCAACCAACAACATAGTTGACCAACCCACTCTGGTTGACACCCAGGAGTCTCACATGGGATTCACTGGCAATATCCCTCAATGTTTCCCTTTCAACCTTTCTGATCACAACCAGTTTGTTCACATCAGTCCCTCCAGGTTACAAAAGATACTTATCACCTGCTGATTCCTGCAGAGTTCCATACTGTCTCCTGTCATCTTCAGTCTCTACTTGGACCTATGTGTTGGTCATCTACTGATCCATCAATATACTGATGATACACAACTATACCTGAAAGTTTCCTCTGCCTCAGACATGCAATGCTTCAAATACTGCCCGCACATCATTCAGACCTGGATTTTCAGAATCCGCTTGAAGCTCAACCGAAACAAGACGGAATTTTTGCCAGTTGCCAAGAACAACAAGCAAGAAACTGTAGAAACCTGGCTCATTGATATGAACCGTGACTGCTTCAAACCTAGCTTTTACTGAATGTCAAGTCACTTAAATTGACCCTGGGCACCAACTTAACCTCAAGGAACACATTTACCAAACAAAAAGAGACATTCTGCCACCAGTTTGCTCTTTTCAAGGATGTGAAACTGTTTCTTCCAGAAAGCGACTTCATAACTGGTGTTCAAGTCCTCATACTTTCACATACAGATGGTGGTAGCTCCCTATTCCATGGCCTCCCAGACTCCACAATTAAGGTCATCTTATAGAACACAGCATGTCTCATCTAGTGCCAGAAGAATTATGATAACATCTCCCTTACCCTGATACAACGCCATTGGTTGCTCTTGCCAGCCCACACTACTGGTGATGTTGCAACACTTACAAAGCCATGATGAGCACCACTCAAGCTTATGATAAAGACAAGCTCACTATCTCTAGTGGCTCTTGGCACACCCACAGCCGGGGCACCACCAGACTGTAGATGAAGAAGATTATAAAAGTAAAAACAAGGCAGCAGGCCTTTTCCATCTATGCATTCAGGATATGGAACAACATCTCGGAATCCATTAATACTGCCATAATGAAGTTTCATTTTAGGAAAGAGTCGAAGATGCACACTACATCACAATAAATTAAAAGTCCAATAATAATCAGCTTCCTCTTCTACCACTTGTTGACTTTTTCCAAAACAATACTATGGTGCCTTTTGGCCAGGTTCACACTATAGAAATACCACACATACATACACATACATATTGACAAGTCTCCACTCACCTGAAGTCCAGGAATCTGCAGGAGCAAAGATATTCCATCCAGTCACTTAAGAGTTATTCCTCAACTTGTGAAGACTTGTGAGTGTTGGCAACTAATCCGGGGGGAGGGGTTGGGGTAGACAAGGGCAGGGAGAAGACACACCTCAACTTGGCACCAGGCACCGGAAAAAAGCTGCTTTCACGGTCTGTTCCATTAATGGTATGTGTACTCAAGCCTCTGCTTTACTAAGGAGTCTTTCTGTGTCTATGTCTAAGGGAAACAACCATACATTGATCAATAGGGACTACGTTGGTGAACTGCAGTAAAACCATGCAGAATTACAGTTAAGAATCTAAAGTCACCATAAGTTGTGATTTTAAATTGTGATTTCAGACACCAACCTTGAAAAGCTTATCTCTTGCAGATTGTGAATCACACTTCTAAGATGTAATAGAGTAATCCCAATGTTGTCATATGGGAGAGATAGACATTGCAGTAGTGAAACATGACTGTGGGAGGTTTTCACTACAGAGACATGTGAAACTTAAAAGTACATGTCCAGCCATTTAAGTACATTACACTCTGCCATCTGGGTTGTCTAAGGCCTGCTTTTGGGGTGACATATATATTAAAAGGGAAGATTTGGCCCTGGCAAATGGGTTATTTTGCCAGGTCGACATAGCAGGGAAAAACTGCACATACAGCACTGCAGTGGCAGGCATGAGACATGGTTAAAGAGCTACTTCAGTGGGTGGCACAATCAGTGCTGCAGACCCACTAATAGTATTTAATTTACAGGCCCTGGGTACACGTGTTACCACTTTACTAGCGACTTATAAGCAAATGAAATATACCAATTGGTGATAAACCAGAATTACCATGTTTAAGGCACACAGCACAAGTACTTTAGTACTGGTTAGCAGTGGTAAAGTGCACAGAGTCCTAAAGCCAGCAAAAGCAGAGTCAGAAAAGTGGAGGGGGTAGGCATCACGATGGGGGTAAGACCACCCTAATACTGTCAGGTCTAACATATAGCAACATCAGAAGACAGGGATTTACATGAGCTAAGTCACACCTACCTAGGCCTTGCAGCTCACTTGACTCGGTATTTAGTGCATTAGAGGATTATGTCTGATATTAGAAAAAAGGAAGTCACTGTATTAAAAAAGTCATTTTTTCTACGGAGAACCTGTTTTCATTAAGTTAGAATCAGTGGTGCACTCCCAGACATTCTTCTCTGCTTGTAGCAGGAGAGAAACATGCTCTTAAATCAACCAGAGGCAATGTTTTCCAATGTTGATATGCCATGACTTAAGAGAAGATAAAGAGCTTTGTAAAGAAGAACCTGAATCTTTTTGCTTCTGGTTTAGAGGCAAGCAAGATAGGATATGCAGGATGTGCTACCAATGTGGAATGGCTACTGGTCATATTCATGAAGGGAAAGATTGGTAATCAGTAGCCAGTGTGTAAGATAACAATATTACCACCCACCAGCTATTCAGAACCTACTATACTGCTAAAGATTCAGAAGAAGGAAGATTCTGTCTGTGGAAAGAACTGAAGGGCATCCTGCTGTCCACTTGACCAAGGGTTGAAAGTGCTCCCCAATGGTCAGTTGACTAGCCCCTGGAACTGCCTCAGAAGCTGAAGAAGAGCTCTGTCCTGAGCAGGAGAGCCATCTGCCCAGTTGGAAGTAGACTGCATTGAATCCTGTGGGGCCCTAGCTGAAGATATTTTTAGATCCTACAAGCTTATCTTTGGAAACTGGTAGCTGTGGGAGAGACCTGGTGTGACTTTTCTAAAGTCTTCAGGCAATTTGGACTATTGGTTCTAGCAGGAAGCACGGAATGAGAACTGTGTTACCTTTGGAATTGTCACCAGAGACCCCATAAGAGTGACAGGAAAAGTGAAAGTGGCTGGATGTTCTAGCCTAAAAAACAGCTACTCTGCCCCAGCCGTTTTTAAATCTGTGAGTCAGAGCACTTTGTAGGTATATATTTTTTGGGTTTACCTTTAGTGCAAGAGCGATCTCCATTGGTTGCTTTTGCAAAATGTTCATAGATTGAGGTTGTTAAGGTTTCCACTAAAAATCTTAAATAATCCTACTTTTGGTTCCTTTAACCCTATTTTGGTCATTTCCATGTCATTTTGGCATATTAACTGATGTTTCCAAATTGGTTTGGGAATTTTATTGTTGTTTATTTACTTTAATATTCTTTGATACATCCTAACGCTATCGTGAATTTCTCTGGGGAAATACCAACTACTTCTGCCACAGCTGTCATGGGTGAATCAGATTTTTCTCAGTCACCTGTGTTGTAACATATCAGGATAGAGCCTAATTACATTGGTGGGACATCTTCCTCTCACTATCTCACAGACATTCGTGGTTAACCCTTTCTTAGATGAGCCAGTGACACTTCGAACCATCCATATACTACCTACTATTTCGGACATTTTGCTGGTACAGGATTAGAATCACCCACCTCCACAAAATATGGAACATAGAAGCTACAATAGAAGCCCTTTAAATCATCTGGGGGCCTTGAGCATTAAATGGTAGGTGGCAATTTCCATTCCTCCACCATTCTTCACATGCTGAGTTGACTTTTGGTCTATTCTTTAATGTACCTGGCTTCATGAACCTTTACATTGTGGACACCTACAGTTGTTAGTAAGCTGAAGGCTTCAGGTCACCTTACAGCTTTTGAGTCCACTGCGCCTTCTCATTTCTAATTTGACTTTAGTACACCTTTGGGTATGTTTAGGGACGATCATTGTAACTTTGATGCTTGTATATAGTCCTCCTTTCCTGAATTGCCCTGGCAAGCCTTCAATCATTGCGCAGGAATCTCATTGAAGTGGTCAGACAGGAGAGTTTGTTGTGCCATTTATTGGCTGGAGCCTGGGAACTGAAATCTTAGTTGAGCATGTCCCATACGCATGCTAGAACAGTTGTGAAGGCTGATCCCAGCTTCTGACTATGCTAGGCTCTGAAGATCTATTTTTCAAGCATTTTCCCTGGTTGGACATAGTGTTGCAGTTGTGCCATTTTCATTGAATTCATACAGCGCTTGCTGCCACTGTTGTAGTCTTAAGTGTTAATGGTTCACACTCAGAAAGCATGCAGGTCCGGTCCAAAGAATTACAGGTTGCTGTTGGTGGGCGCTATTTTATGAGGTGTTGGTCGGATGTTCTGGAGTCTATTTCAGCTTTAAAGACAAGAGGCGTGCATTGGCAGTGTGTAGGTGATGTTCTTGAGGTCAAAGATGGGTCACAATTCATCTTCTCGAATGAAATCGTTTAGAGGAGTTGCTCCCTCATCCTGAAACTTTCTACCTGAGCATCTAGTTTCTCAACAAGATCATCAATTTAAGGGAAAATAATACTATTGAACCGCTGCGTATGTGAACGACATTAAGCATTTGAACTTTCATTTCTTCCCCACCTTATAGAAAAGTTGCTCCTTGGTCGTACAACTTTGTAACTGAGCACCTAGTTTGTCAGGAGCATCTCCAGCTGAGGAAAAACGGGAAATATAACTGTTGCACTGCTATTTATGAGACTAATACTGAACATTTCAACTTTCACTTCTCCCCCGCCTCTATGCTCTCAATGAAATAGTCGTCTCCCTTCTCCTCACAAAGCATGCTGCATTTAAGTGGACATTACGAATATTTCAACGAGTCTTGTTTTCTCATTTTTCTTCCCTGATTGTTTGTCTATTTATTTCTTCCCCTTCACGTCTCCGAGTCATGAAAGATGTCAATTACATTGCAATGAGAAATTTTTTCTCTATTCTTGTAATATTGAAAAAAAACGTTATAATCATCTAAACAAGTAAACCATACAATTTAGCAAAAACGTTTATCAAAAAATTAAATAAAAATAAAAGGTTGTACTTAAACCAGGTTCTGAATGGGGTTGCAGTTTAAGCAGAGTCTGCACAGATGTGACAGGCATGGGCAAAAGATGAAGAGCCAGACTACTTAGGACTTGTGTTGTCCTAGTGAAAGGAAATCCGCCACAAAGCAACAAAAGCCCTTACATGGGATTTACAAAGCCAGGCAAGAGTCGATTTATGATACCTTGGTCGTAAATTAATTTAACGCAGTGCAGCAACATGAGCTGCTTTGCTTGACCTTTCGTTATGGTAGGCGCAGTGCTTAATTTGTGCTTGTTGTTTCCGGTGCTGAGCACCAGCACTTATTTTTGAGGGCCGGGTCTTATTCTTCTGCCTCAAGCATTTGCTGCGAGCAAAAGAAACGTTTGGGAAAGATGGAGGAAGAGAAAAACGAAAAAGCGTCAGGATGAGAGAAAGCAGAAACCTGCTAGAGTGAGCTGAAGGAGCAGGGAGTGGCTTTAAATGGATTGAAGAGGTCAGAGATGGCATCGGGATTACGCTGCCTCAGTAGCCGCCGCATGTTTAAGAGGAGGGCTTTGGCCACTGGCACCTTTTTATTTACAAATTAAGCACTGGGTAGGCGTTTCATATGTGGATCACAGTTGTCTCTGTGCATCCACCAATATTATCTGACACAATTCCAGATGTACTTAAGACAGTTAACCTGGGATTGTGCCAAAATGGTGCATCTACCACAGAGTGCCTTCAATCAATCAATCATGGCAGAGTGAGTTCATCTCTCTTCTTTCATGCAATGCAGTGCAGCAAGCTCCCTTGTTGCGCTGCGTTGCATGAAATCCTAATAAATATGCCCCTGAATGTGATGAGGCAGTGACCTGCAGTAACAAGTTAACAAAACTGAAACAATTGCAGAAGCAAGACAACGGAGGAGTAGATCTAATCTGTGTGTGGTTCTCGGGTTCCTACTAGACTGAGGGTTATGTCTTGATTTTGGTACTGCCTGATGTTAGCAAAACTCCTTCCAGTACCCATGGCACCACCAACGGAGAGCAAACGATGTACAGTAAACAAGGCCCTTAAGAAAGGTTGCAAGGGGAGAAAAACCCTTAGGGTTAAAACCTACAAAGTCAGACGAAGAAAACGTTTGAAGATGGGTATCAGAACATATCTACCCAAGGTTGAGTTGAAGGATAAGGATCCAGGAGACTTTGAGTAAAGTCTTGCAGAATATTTTTGAATCAAAAGAAAATCCTAAGGAAAAAATAAGGGGACAAAAATCCAAAACAAGGAGCAACAAGTGGTGCAGAACATTTTTCCTGAATTCCAAAACATTTTATACAAAAGCGTCAAGAAGTGATACTAGAGGAAGCACCAAATCCATCTTGAACTGGGAAGCAGTAGTTGGAATCCTCTGCACCCACAATCTTGGATTGTGAATGATGATATAGTTCAGCTCTGCCTCGTCCTGGAGAACTATGGGACATATAAGGTTCCAGAGAGCAGGAAGTGAGTCACCGAAAGTACATGAGTCAACTTGGATTGAGAAGCGGCCATTGGAATCCACTGCATCCACCATCTTGTATTCGAAATGATGAAATAGCTGAGCTTACCTGCTACCTGTGAAACTATGGGACTGAGAAGGTATTGTGAAGTATTCTAGATGGTATGTAAATGCCTCCGTCCACCACACAGTCCATGAACACGGTGGGGGAACTTTGGTCACAGAGGCAGATGTCCTTCAAAGTCTGGGTAAAGTCCAGCCAAAAACTAGTTGCCATGGGTCTACGGTTCTCCAGTTACAGCAAAACCAGAGTCCTTTCTTTGCTAGCTCAAGGATCAGCAGGTGCAGTCCAGTCTCTGGTGCAGCCTCTCTTAGCAGGTTCCACAAAACAGTAGGGTCCTCTCTCCAGTGCAGACATGATGTGAGGACTGGGTGCCAGGGTTTCCACTTTTATGCCCACACATTGCCCTCGGGATGTGGTAACCACTAGCCAATGGGCTACCAGGCCCTCACATGCCTGATAACAATTTCCTGCAAAGTGTGGCATTTAGCTATCCCAGAGTGCAATATTCTGCCCACTCCCAAGATGGCAGAACCCTTCCCTCAGTGTATAGAGCTTGTTAGCCCACCCTAGAGGAGTGGCTACCTGAGGGTCCACAGACAAACTGGTTTGGTAACTGTATACCCTTCCGTGTTCCTGATGCCTACCTGTCTACCAGAGCAAAAGAGCACTCCTTCTGATGTGTGGCCACCATTGCCCTTCAAATATGGCTTCCCCTTTGAAGCTTACTGTTTGGGCTGACATCCTGTTTGGCTTTCCTTCCAGGAACAGGTAACACTTCTTTCACCTATCTCGTTAGGAGGACAGAAGGCTACCTCGTGTCCAGCAACCATAAACATCACTAGAAAAGTTGGGTAAGAGAGTAGCAACTTTGTGAAGTCGCCATCTACCTAAAATTTGCATTAAATTTGACTTGGGCATCAAGTTGTGCATAATGTAATGATTCTTTTGATACCTTGAAGCACCAGTTTTACTAATCCCATTCACAAGTTAACACAACTGAGTTGTGAGCATGTAATAATCTACTTGCCAATGGGACAATTAGCCTTTCTACAGAAAAAACAAAAAAGCGGGGGCTTTAATGTTAGAGCGCAAAAAAATGCATGTCTGACTTTTTAATTTACAGTTCCCTGCCTCAGAGCTACCATAGGACTGACATTTATATAAAAAAGGAAGGTCTGGACTTTATCATTAGTTTAAATGGCAAAGTCGAGTTAGCAGTTCGAAAACTGGTCTGCCAGCCAGCAATGACTAGCTATGAGTCTTGCTCTGCTCTGTCACACTTGTGGTGGCACAATAAGGGGCCACAGCTCATAAGGGCCATTTTAACTTACATGCCCTGGGTACACTTGGTATCATATGCTAGGGACTTTTAAGTAAGTTAACTTATGCCAATTGTGGGTGAGTTAATCAGACATATACATTTTAAGGTTGAGAGCAGTGGTACAGAGGTCTCGCTAGCATGCCTCAGTGCACTCTTAGAGTCAACAACCAATAGCATCAGTGAAAAACTTTAGAGGTGATCATGCAAAAAGAGACATTTCTTTACAGATGGTTGTGGGAGGTCATCTTGGGGTTGTGGGCGGTTGATTTGGAGTTCAGTGATCCAGGCTTCTGATATTCTGCTCCACATGTCTTGGAGTGTGTGGCTCTGCATTGTTGGGAAATGTGCAGGTTGGAGCTGATCAGGGAATGATCCATCCAGGCAAGGGGGGTGACTTGGTCTACTGTGATGCTGCTGAAGTCTGTGAAGATGTGACTGAGGAGATGTCTTTTGGTGTGGGTGGAATCCTTTACATGCTGGGTGAGTCAGAGATATTTGTGGAATTCCAATAGGTTGGAGGTGTTTGGGTCTGTGTAGTCTTCCAGATGGAAGCTGAGGTGTCCGAGGAGAATGAGGGAGCTGGAGCTGAGTACCAAGTGGGTAATGAGTTCCGTGATGGAGTTTTCAAAGCTGGCCCGTGACCCATGGGGTCGAAAGGAGGGCTTCACAAAGGATGGTGCTGTAGAAGATACGTAGTTTGTTCTAAGTGGTTGCTGGAGTTCACAGTGGTGGTGGAGAGACTGATGTATTCCTTGTGGATGATGGCGAGTAAACTTCTGGGTTAGCTGGTTCTATCCTGCCCTGTTATCTTGAAGCATGGGGGATGGGCCATAACAATGGAATGAGCCAGCTTTTGGTCATGACGAGATGGTCCAGGGAGAGATCTGCTAGTCCAGGATTCCTGGTGGGCACCAGCAGGATGCAGACAGGCACAGACAGATGTAGATGGGCTTTCCCTTAGCACACGTTTGGTGCAGCGGCGATGTGCCTGCTGCACGCGTCTCCATTGTGACTGCCATTAATTGGGTCCTGGAGGAGGAGGAGAGACATGGGCGATGGATGGGGCTGGATGGGCACTGAAAGAGCAATGGGAGGCAGGAGGATGGGGAAGCGCAGCATAGTAAAAAAAAGCAGAATGGCTGCTGCAGGGAGAAAGAGTAAATAAAGAGTTAAGGAACAAGCGGTAGGGGCACAAGAAGTCAAATAGTGAGGACAAAAGCAAGGAACAAGAGGAAAAAGAGGCCATAGATAGACAGTGGCAAACATATTGAAGGATGCAGAGAGAGAGAGAGAGAGTGTAAGAAAGGAAAATAGTGGCAAAGGATTGGCGATTGCAAGAGAGAGTGTGAAATCAAAGATGAGAGTAAGCTGCAAAAAGTCAGTGGAGAAGGATGCAGAAGAAAGAAACAGTGCCAAGCAGATACAGGTGTGAAAGATAGGGTGAAAGCAAGGGTGAGCATAAAGCAGAGAAAGGGTAAAGCAACAGTAAGAAAGAGGGTGTGACAGCGGAGAGAACTAGCAAGAGATTTAGGCTAGAAGCCTCTGAGCACAGGAGCAGGGTCCGCTGAGAAGAACCTGCTTGGAGGACAAGGCATAGGTAAGTCTTCAGGTAGGACTAGGCAGCGTCTAATAGGTTTTTTAAATAGTTTTTATTGACTTTTTAACATACAACATCTGTGAGAAACAGGCGTATACGAAACAAAATGTATCCTCCTGTTTCCCACCCCTTCCCCCCACGCTCTACCACAGCAATATACAGGTTATTATCCAGAGCAATAAAAAAGAAGTGTTGGAGATCACATCAAGTTACAATTACGCAGTTTCTTGGAGATGAATTTGTATCCAATAGGCAATCCAGATCATGAGGCTACTAATATAGAAAGACAGGTCACTTCAAGATATTCTAATCAAACCAATACATTGCATCAACATCATGGCCACAACCACAGTCTGTCCATCTAAGGAGGCCTGGCATCTTTGGGTTCCAATAGCAGCGTCTAATAGTTGGGCATTCTCTTAACCTTTCTGTTTGGGGAATGGATTTTTTTACAGAAAGCATGCAAGACAAAAACGAAATAATAGTGATGAGAGGCATATCCTGAGTGGGGTTGACTAGTAAAAGTATGGCTACATTGTGTTGCAAATATAAGTGGTAGCATGATTTAGAGCTGCGTGTCTCTGTAGGGATAACATTGTGATTAGATAAGTGAAGTTCTTCTTCTTCTGCTTGGTCAATTTCTGTTTCTCTTCCAGTACCCCTCCCTTTCACCTTTAGGACCTCGGTTACTCACTTGCTACCAGTGAAAGTGATGGATGGAGTCTTAGTTAAGTTAAATAATTAACTAACATAAAGATCAACATAGACCTAAAATGGATAGTGATCTTCTGGAACTGTCAAGGGAAAAAGAACTTGTTGACCTTCCTTGACACAATTCTGCATTCTTCCACCGTAGTCTAATAGCCTCCAAAGAAAAGAGCAGCTTTGTTCTGGAGGTGCTTAGGAAGAACATAAGGAACGTGTTGGTCCAGGTCCATGCAGATCCACTGAACAGAGAGAACCGAACAGCAAGGTTAAGAGAGACACAACATCTCTGCAAAGCAGGGGGCTATCTTAAGCAGAGAAGCAGGTGAGCTCATTGTGAAAAAGAGCCACCATTCAGGGATCAATAATCTATTTGTGAACAATGGGAGCTGAAGCATCCTAACACCCTCCCTCTGTAATGAAAAGTAGTTCAGGTTCATGATCATTGAGAACACCCTGTATGCTATAACAATTCATGGACATTAGGGTAAATCACAGGTGTCAGTGTGGAAACTCCTTGCATTAAATCTCCTTATGCGCCATAGCATCGGATCGGGAGCAGAGTAGTCCCTGCCAGACTTTGGTGCTTCCTGCTGGCCCCATCTCTCATATTAAACTGCATAGGGAACACAAAGAAGTCAGGAATAGAGCATTTGCAATAAAGAGCGACAGACAATCATCTCCGGTTTAAGATTTACTCAATTAATGCAAGTGATGAAATATATAAGATGAGTCCGCAATAGGAAATTCAGTAAGCAAACAAGTCAATAATGAATTTACCAAAGTACCTCAGTAAAGTTTAGTGTAAATCCAGCATAGATTTGCCACCTCACCTCTTTATAATAGAGAAATCACACCCTTTTATAAAGCTTTAGACATAAGATTAATAAATGTTTTACATTGGTACATGGTTCCCATGCCTTTAATCAACAGAAAAGAAGCAAAGAGCAACATCTGCTGTGAGAAACATCCAAAGATGTTCTCACTAATTCTAGTACATTGAGCTCTAATGTTCACGATAGCTGTTCTCAGCACATGAAATGTTACATGGTATGCTATTCGGTCTGGGGCTCTCTGTACTTGGGAAAGGACACTGCTCAATTAGCTAAAAGAAATTATTTTCTCCACTAAAGTCTACAAATACTTATAATGACACAAAAAACAACAGTTCAAATCACATGTCAGACAGAAGCGCTGGGAAAAGATAGACGACGAAATCTAACTTTTCCTAAATTTGAGAAAATCTGAATTCTTAAGCTCTAAGTATTGCAATTTCAAACTTTGAGCAGCCCATGTTAACATGAGTGGGGGACCTAAATAGGAAGGAAGGTCTTGGAAGGGTGAAGGTGGATAGTGAGTGATCTCACAGTGTTGAAGTGGCAATTTAGAGGTGGGTGGGAGGAAGAAGGAGAGAAAGTGATTTAATATGGTTAGGAAGATATGGTGTGGTGATAGTCCGAAGATAGTGAATACTGAATGTGTGAGGCGGTTGGGATGCTGGGACATGTAATCTGAGGTTATACTTAAGTAGACAGTACATTTAGGCTTGTGTTTGTGGCAATGTGGTGTGAGCTAGATGCAGTATGAGGGAGTTGATTAGAGGAAGTAGTGGCACAATCATGATTGTGATGTCATGTTTGAGGTGAAGGAAACAAGAGTCTGCAGGAGTGGTTTGACAGGATGGTGTAAGCTGGAAGAGGATGTAGCAAAGCAGAGATGTTGAAGGCAGATGAGAAGGGAAGGGCCAGAAATGGATTGATGAGGTGGGAGTCAAGCAAGGCACGTGAAAGGTCCAAGAAAGGCCAGGAGCAAGAGAATAGGTGTTAAGCACTGAGGAATATTGGAGGGAAGGGAGTATTTGGGGCAAAATATTGAGAGTGAGGTAGGAGACTTGGGATAGTAAGAGAGGTGGCTAAGTAAAAGGTAGTGAATATGGTAGCAGGATAGAAGGGTAGGAATGTGATTCCTTATGATGGGTGATTGCATACACATTTGTCAATACTTAAGGAGCGACGGATCTACAATGATGTACATGACTGAGCTTTTACCAAAAAAAGTGTATATCTGAGAGCTATGTTAGTGTTTGACTAGTTGATTAGTTCACCCCCTCTGATAAGGGCGGCTTGGTGGAACAGCTGAAGCCTGTGAGCTTGAAAGAGAGCAGTGCTGGTGCTTCCCTCTGAAACTGAGGGAAGAGAATCACCCTGCCCTTTCAGTGTGAGGCTTCCACTCAGAGACAATGTTGATCTGATCTTCTTAGATCAGTGGTTTTCATACGTTTTAATGCTGCGTCCCCCAAGTGAACAAATAAAAATCATCAGGCCCCCATCAGAATTTTTCACAATTATTCTATTAAGATGGCAATGTTGAAACATGTCTAGACTTATTTACACATTGCAGTTAAGTTATGTGACCTTTTTAAAAATGCAAGAAATTGTTTTCAGTTTACAAAGCACATTTTTCTGCATAATACTTCTTTTGGATAGAGCCTGGCGCCCCCTATGGGATCACATGAGGCCTCCGCTAATGGGCCCTGTTGGACTTTTGGCCATACGCATGGTCATCCCTAGTCTTTTTGCCTCCTTCCTCCTGGTTTTTCTGACCTTTCGCTGTTGGCTCTAGGACTCTGAGCACTTTATCACTGCTGACCAGTGTTAAAGTGCAGGTGCTCTCCCATCTAAAGTTGGTATGATTGGCTTATACCTGATTGGCATATTTAATTTACCTATAAGTCCCTTGTACAGTGGTATCTCTATACCCAGGGCCTGTAAATTAAATACTACTAGTGGGCCTGCAGCGCTGCTTGCGCCACCCACTGAAGTAGACTTTCAAACCTGTCTCAGGCCCGCTAGCGCAGGGCCTGTGTGCGCAGTTTTCTGCCACAGGGACCTGGCATCTAAATTTACTTGCCAGGCCCAGAACTCCCCTTTTACTACATGTAAGTCACCCCTAAAGTACGCCCTGTGGGCAGGGTGCCATGTATGTAGAAAGGCAGGACATGTGCCATATTGCATGGCCTGTCCTGGTAGTGACAAACAGCCTAACTTGGTGTCTCACTGCTGTGAGTGCTGCCTTCTCATAGGATTGCATTAGAAATGCCCTGCCTTATGTGTAGGGGTATTGTCTGATTTATGAGGGCTAGCGTAGGCATGTTTGGTATGGTTGTGATGGTGATAATAAATACTGCTTACTGGTGTGGGTGTATTTTTTATTACTATCACAGAAATGCCACTTCTAGAAAGTGCGCATTTATCTGTGCTTATGATTCTGGTGTTTTGCAGCTTGACTCCAATCCACGTCTGGGCAGAGTGACAGTTGGGGCTTTGTGCATACTTTTCAGACTGCCTGTACACAGGGAGGGTGGAGGTGTCACTGAGGTGCATCTACATACTGAATAGTCTTCCTGGGCTGAGAGAAGGGAGAGGCGGGGCACACCTACATTTGTAAAGGCTGTGCCCTGGCCTCACACAATAGGGTCGTTAACCCCCCACTGATGTTTGGAGCCTGTGCTGAAAGGAGAGAGGGGGCACTCCCAGAACCAGTTGTAACTGGCTGGAACCTCCTCTCCCTACCACTGTAAAACACTGTAAGAACTGACTATAAGTACAGGGGAATTTTCCCCACAATTTGAACATTCTTGGAACTTGAAACTGGACACAGAACGCTGATGAATGGACTCACCAGGAAACCGCCATGGACTGCTGCTGCTGTGCTGACCTGTGACCTGCCTGGTCACTAGGAGGAACTGCCACCATCTGCACCCCTTGTGCTGGCCTGTAGCTGGGCCCACCAGCCCTGTGCTCCTTCTTGTTCAATTGTTCCCAGGGGCAGGGTGCTGTGGCCCCTGACCCCTGCTACGATCCTTTAACCCTTTGGCAGAATGCTTTTACGAGGAACAAGGCATTCTTTTAATGACTGAGGCTGCTGAGGGGCCATTGCGCTTTGAAAGCGCTTTTCTTTTGCTAAACAGAAAAATCACCGCCGCAGCCCGAGCTTGTGGATGTGTTCTAGCGCTTTGAAGGCGCTTCTCTTTTGTGCAAGGAAATCACCGCCGCAGCCCGGGATTTAAAATGTGCCCTAGCGCTCTGAAAAGCGCTCTCCTGCTGTTAGGATCACCGCCGCAGCCGGGTTTTCGAGTTATTGCAGAGCGCGAGGATCGCGCTCAGCTCAGTGCCCCCGGGGCACGAGAAACCCCTTTCCAAAATGACGAGGAGCAAGCCTGCTCCTAGCGGTGCCCCCGGGGTAGGGATCGCTCCAAGGAGCGCCCCCGGGGCACCGGCCGGCCCGACCTGGTGCCGGCGTTGCCGTCGGAGCAGGAGGGAGAGGAGGACGCCTCTCCCTCCCCTGCTCCAGCCCCGGAGGGCTCTCTCCGCAGTGCGCGGCCGGGGGAGACAGCCTCATCGGAGGCTCGCCCCCGCCGCCAACTCTCTGGTGGGCCCCCTCGTGGGCCCGAGGCCATCACAAAGGGGTCTCCCCTGCCAAAAGGGCCGACGGAGGACCCGGGAGACCCCAGGAGGTTGCGGGCCCCCAGAGGGGCCCGCTCGCAGATCGGAGGGGGTGCGTGGCGCCCCCCTCCTTAACCCAAGGATTTCCCTGATTTGGGCCCCCCCTGGGAGGGCCGGTGGAGGCCCGGGGGGCCCTCCAATGAGCACGGGTCCCAGAAGGGGCCCGCCGAGGAATCGGAGAGGGTGCGTGCCGCCCCTCTCTATCTTCCAAGTTTAGGGAGGCCCCCGTTTTGCGCAGAAGAGCGCCGGGGGCCCCATTTATTCGTTTTAGGCACTGGAAGTGCCTCTTCATCAAAACAGGTACTTTCTAAAGGGACCAATATACCGATACTCTAAAGTTCTTTTTACAGACTTTATTCATTGTGTTATATTACCTGCCTGTACTATGATGATTTTACACATGTGTGCACATGTTCCTTTTATGGGCATGACTTGCTAATATGTTTCCCTCACTTGCCATAGGTTTTCTAATGTTCCTACTATGGGCGTTTTATGATATCCTTATGACAAGTGTTCTAATGTAATTACGTGTTTCCTGACTACTGCTTATGTTGCAGAATACTGAGTAACCTGTGTGTTATGTGTGACTACTGCTAGTTTGCAGAGTAATTAATGTGTAACGTGTTCTGACAACTGCTAAGGTAGCAGGATAGTACTGTTATGTGATGTTGGTCTAATAATTACGTTGTGTACAATACAGTGTATTTTTATATAATCTGGTGTTGTGTTTCCTTTGTGGTGGGGATATTGCGTCACATGTATGTGTGTGTTGTGCAAACGCTTTACGCATTGCCTCCGGGTTAAGCCTGACTGCTCGTGCCAAGCTACCAAGGGGGTGAGCAGGGGTTATCTTGGACGTGTAACTCCCTTGCCCTGACTAGAGTGGGTAAGTTCTGCCTGGCTGAGGTGCATACCCTAGCCAACCAGAAACCCCATTTCTAACAGGCCCACACCCCAGTTTGAAGACCCCTGTTGTAGATAATCTGGTCGGACAAAACCCCAAACAGTTTATAGGTCTGCACCGAGTGGCATAGTTGATGACCAATTAGATGCCACAAGGAAACAGAAGGCCATTTCCCACTGGGTGAGTTGCATCCAGGTGTGGTGTAGGCAATAACCATGGCAACACAACTACTAACATTTTATGGGATTTTTCTTAGGAGCAACATAGTTCCTGCTCACTGAGGCAACAAGCAAGCAATTATATGCTTGACTCTTCATGAGTAGCGCATGGTAGTGGTGCTACCCGGGAAGGTGTAGCACCCAAGAACCAAGAATTCATTATATGGCCTGATTACGAACTTGGCGGATGGGATAATCGTCACAAACGTGATAGATATCCCATCTGCCTTATTACAAGTTGCATTGCATCCTATGGAGGAAAAGCAACTGAAATATAGCATAATGTATTATCAAATCTATGATTATTCTGAAGGCCTAGGGGCTTAATTTAGAGGGTAGTATGGAATGAAACACTCCCAAAAACTCCACTACTTAGCCCTCGCCATCTACATGCTTTACTCCACTTATGCCCATATTACACCCCACTTTTCTGGAGCCCCATCCTGCGGTCATCAATGCAGTCCTTGGTCACACCACATACCATACTTTTTGGCCCCTGTGAAAAAGAGTATCCATGTTCTTGAGTAAGCCTGGACTGCCAGCCCACCAGAGATTGATGCATACAAAGGAAGTCTTGGCTAGCCTTTTTAAGGCATAATAACAAACTCTCTGGTATTTTCTGTAAAGCAACATGACTTTCAGATTGCAGTGAGAGACATATAGAAATACTGATTCCTTTTGCAGTGGCGGTACAACACAGCCCACCATGTCTTTGTAGATTCCAAAAGGCGATCTGGATTGAAACACTTTTATGCATGAATAACTTTTGGCCTTAATTTTCCCCATCCTAGATAATTATTTGTCCAGTGTTCCAAAGGGGATGTTTTTCGACAAATTGGCATTTAGTATGCTGTGTATTAATTCACTGCACGTCCCGGTGATACTATTAAACAGAAACCTGTAATAATTCCTTTGACAGAATTCAACTACAATGGTATTAGACTGTACTGAAGCGAAAACTATACTTTGTGGCCTTATTGGCTTCTGCAACTGCAGCCTTGTTAGAGATAAATTGAGATTTCAAAACTCTAGCATCCGCTCCTGATTATTTTCATATAATGATATGTCCCCTTCATTGCAAGTCAAGTGGTGAATGGTCCTCAGATTGTCTGTGGTGTGTTTACAAGGACAGCCATATTGTGCCTTAATGGGGCCGGCTGCCAGACAGCAGCGCGCTGATGGGGCAGGAGGTTTCCGCGCTGCTCCGCTCTTCTCAGCTGCTTGATCTACTGTGACAGGGGGACAGAAAGAGGCAGAAAACTGCAATAGAATAAAGCACACAAATAAAACAGGTCATTAAGCAGTAGTTTGAGAGGAAGTGAGAAAGGGCGATTATATTACATCGGTTTTGGTGGCAAATACCACTGTCAGCTAGAGTGCAGGCCATTTAACATGGTTCGAGCGCTGTAATGTATGTGCATGGATTAAGGCCCATGCTTATGAAAAATTGAGCACAACTGCGCTAACGCAGTTGTGCATCATTTTTGTTAACGCAAGCTAAAGCGATTCCTTAAAGCCATCCATGCACCATATTTTTGTAATCACGCACAACAGTGCTAAGGAATGGGTAGCGTAAAAAAAAAGATGTTAGCTGGGGGGGAGGGGCATTAGGGGACGAATGGCACTAGTGGGTCAGCAAAATTTCTTCCGCTAAATCAGCCTAGCATCATTTTTTGATGCAGAAGCAGCCCAAAAATGACTCCTGTCTAAGTATAGACAGGAGTTAGGCCCACCGCCCCAATGCCCACCACAGGGGAGCAGTGTCCCCCAGGCAAGCCCAACATACCCAGTGCCAGGCAGAGGACCCCATGTAAGTGGCCCCAAGGGCCACAACACACACATACACTCAGCTGCAACTTACCTGGGATGGGCTCCCTCCTCCTGTAGTGTTATCTGTGGAGTGGGTGGTGGTGTTGCTGGGGCTTGGAGTTGGCATATTTGTGCTTATTCCATGGTGTTCCACAATGGAAATGGGCCTAGCTGCGCTCTACCATCTGGTCTGTCCCAGGTGCTAAATAATGGCATTAAGCAGGCTTAGCGCCATTATTTAGGTCCGACTTCTCCTTGTTTCAGCATTGGGAGTTAAATATGGCACTAGGGGGTTAGCGTTGTGTTAAGGACAGGAATGCCTACCTTGCATCTCATTGATGCAAGGTGGGTTCACGCATCCTATACATGACACTAACTCCAATATTTTATGGAGTCAGGTTAGCGTCATTTTAGTGCCAAAATAAATGGCACTAAGGTGACGATAACCATCCATAAATATGAACCTAAGAATTTAGGGGTATATTTACAAAAAAGTGGTGCATCGGTCCTAATGCACCACATTTCTTGCGTTGCCCCTCCCCTATCTAGTGATACCACGGTTGCACCGTATTTCAATACAGTCTACATTTTTGAAGCTATTGTGGCACTTTTCTGCACTAGCGTCAACATTTTTTATGCTTGTGCAGCAAAGCATAGGGAGGCCCATTGATTAAAATGCTATGAACAGGCACAGGCATAAAAACTTATGGAAAAAATGGCACAGTGAAATGTTGTAAATTTCATAGCGCCATATTTTCTAGCCTCCCTATGACGAAAGCCCTCCTTGCATACATTGGGCCAGATTTACAAGAAAATGGCACATCAACTTCGATGCACCCTCGGGGGCCCTCCCTAATGACACCATGTGTGTACCATATTTACAATACAGTGCACCATGGTACAAGCTAGGACAATACATTGTAATTTATGATGCTATTGTGGTGCTTTGCAGGATTAGCGCCATTAAATTGTGGCGCTAATCCTGCAAAGTAAAGGGAGGCCCTTTGAAAGTAAGGGGCATGTCTAAGGCAGGCGTTAAAAAGGACGCAAAAAATGATGCAGTGAAATGTTGTAAATTTCACTGAGCCATTTTGTATGGTCCTCCCTGCGTGGGAACGCCACCCCTTGCAAATATTATGCCTGGCGCAGGCATAATGTGGAGCAAGGGGTTACAAAGTGGTACAATGCATGCATTGCGCCACTTTGTAAATATGACGAAGGAGAATGGCCTCCTTAGTGCCACATTAGCGTCAGAAAAATTATGCTAGTGTGGTGTGAAGAGGCACTAGGGCCTTGTAAATCTGGCCCATTATGCCTGGAGCAGGCATTATTTGGTGCAAGGGTTTACAAAGTGGTGGCGCTAATTTGTAAATATGGAGCAAGAGAAAGGCCCCCTTAATGCCGCCTTAGTGTAAAACAAAATACGGGCGGCATAAGGTGGCACCAGGGGCTTGTAAATATGCTCCTTGGTTTACCAAGGGCTGTAGGACTTTCAGGATCAAATGAAACAAACTGAAAAACACGGATTATCGTATTCTGTTGTTTATGCTTTGTATTGGGTAAGCAAAGTCTATCAAATTATATTTTGTAAATATCTCTATAATTGTTCATTACCATGCATCTGTAAAGAAGAATGCTCTTTCAGATAATCTTCACTACACCCTAGTCATTTTCGTCATGTTTCCTACAAATTGGGGTCTCATCCTTCTCCAATACAAGCTCCCTGCTAGTCTTCTACTGATAGAAATGGGATCCTCAGTTGGCAGTCGGTTTACACCCTGTTGGAATAGAGACCCTCACTTTAGTCAGGGTAAGGGAGATACCCTGCTCACCACCTAGGTAGTTTGGCATGAGCAGTCAGGCTAATCTCCGAAGCAATGTGTAAAGCATGTGCACATAACACACAGTAATACAGTGAAAGCACTACAAAAGGACACCACGTCAGTTTTAGAAAAATATCCAATATTTATCAGTGTAAAAGAAGACCAAAATGAGAAAAATCCAGAATACAATAATAAAGATATGAATTTTGCAAGAATTAACATAAAAATACAGTTCCTTGAAGTCAATAGGTCCATCTGGGCCTATCTCGGTGTTATGAACAACAAATCCAACAGTTCAGGCCGGCTGCTGTGCCTGGGCCAGCTACGGTGTTGGGAAGACCCGCAAACAGTACCATGGAAATGCAGGGCGTTGTGAACCTCGTGACGAGATCCGGAGTGCGGCGTCACTGGCTTAGCAGGGTTTGGTTCTGGAGGTCAGTGTACGGGTCATCGGGCCCTTGAAGTCATATGCGTTGCTGATCGAACTCCGGGCTGATGAAGAAGTGAGGAGCGCTGATGTTGATGGCTGCGGTGCGAAGCAGGACGGTGCGACGTGTGGTGCCCACAGGTCATGGTTCAGGCAGCAGCTGGTGAGACCAGGGCTGCAGTGTGAAGTGGGGTGGGGGGACGTGCAGTGTCTCCAGGTCACAGTGCAGGCAGCAGCGTTGTTGTTGCTGAAGCGCTGTTGTCAGAAGGACCAAGGCGGCAGTGCGTTGTGGGGCATGCTCTGTGCAGCGTCCACTGGTCGTGGTGCAGACAGGGGCATCCGTTAATGATGCTGGAGTCGATAGTGCTAGCATCAGTGGACCGCGGCTGCGGTGTGGGACGGGACTGTGCTTCGTGTACCTCATGAGTGGTGTCCTCAGGCCACGGTGCAGGCAGCGTCGTTGGTGCCACGTGGAGCGCCGTCATTGAGGACTCCAAACTCCAAGGCTGCGGTGTGAGCAAGGCGATGCTGAGTTAGGGGCCAATGGATCATGGTGCAAGCAGTGGCTCGTTGACGGCATCCAGTGGCAGTGAAACCAGGGTTGCAGTGCTAAGCGAGGCACGGCTCCGTGTGGCTTTGTTAGGTCACGATGCAGTCAGTGGCGGCGTTAAAGGCTTTGCAGTGGTTTTTCACCTGTTGCAGCACAAAACACACATTTCGCAGTGCTATAGGCAGATGAAGCTGCCTTCCAACATGAGACAAGCTCTACTCCAAGCCCTTGGAAAATCTTTACAGGCAGGATACACAGCAAAGTCCAGTCTTTGCCCTATTTAAGGCAGAAGCAGCAACTGCAGGCCAAACCAGGAAAACACACACAGCAAATGGGGAAGTACTCTACCAGCTCTTTAGCTCTTCTCCTTGGCAGAGACTCCTCTTGATCCAGGAGTGTTCTAAAAGTCTTGGGGTTTGGATCCACTACTTATACCAGTTCTGGCCTTTGAAGTGGGCAAACTTGAAAGGAAGGTCTCTGTTGTTCACAAGACCCTGCCTTGCCCAGGCCTATCCCCAGACACACTCAAGGGGGCCAGAGACTGCATTGTGTGAGGACAGGCATATCCTTTTCAGGTGCAGGTGTGAGCTCCTCTCTCTCCAGTCTAGCCCAGGAGACTCATCAGGATATGCAGGCTACACCCGAGCTACCTTTTTGTCACTTTCTAGAGGGAATTCCCAAACAGCCCAATTGTCAGTCTGACCCAGACACGGATTCTACAGGCAGGCAGAGACACAGAATGGTTAAGCAAGAAAATGCCCAAAGGTCGCATTTTCAACAGACTATCTAAAAACGAACTCTACCAAAAGATGTATTTTTTAATTGTGATTTAAGAGACCCCCAAACTCCGTATCTCCATCTGCTCCCAATGGGAAACTGCACTTAAAAAATATTTAAAGGCAATACCCATAGGCCTTACAATAGTGAAAAACTATTGTGGCAGTATTTCACTACCAGGACATGTCAAACACACCAGTACATGTCCCACCTTTTAAATACGCTGCACCCTGGCCATGGGGTTACCTAGGACCTATTGTAAAGGTTCCTTACATGTAGTAAAAGGGACAGGTTGGGCCTGGCAAGAGGGCACACTAGCCAGGTTGAATTGGCAGTGCCTGACTGCACACAGAGACACTGTAGTGGCAGGTCTGAGACATTTTTCCAGGGCTTCCCATGTGGGTGGCACAATCAGTGTTGAGGCCCACTAGTAGCATTTGATTTATAGGCCCTTGGCACCTCTAGTGTACTTTACTAGGGCCTCACTAGTAAAACAAATATGGCAATCATGGATAAACCAATCACCGATATAATTTACACAGGAAGTACTTGCACCTTAGCACTGATCTGCAGTGGTATAAAGTGCGCAGATACAATAAAGCAGCAAAAATAGATCAGATGTTTCAGCCATGGTGCAGGTGCTGCATCAATGTTTCTGCCACAATGGCTCCGGTGCATGGATTTTCACTCAGGTTACCAACTTCCACCTCCAAGGGCCCGGGGACTGGATTTGGCACCACTTGGAAAGTCAGGACTCTCAGCAGAAAAGCCCAGGCACTAGCAGATGAAGTCTTTGATGTCCCTGAGACTTCACAATAGGAGGCAAGCTCAGTTCAATCCCTTGGAGAACCTTGGAAAGTAGGATGGAAAAAGCAACTTCCAGTCCTTTCACTCCCAGGGCAGAAGCAGGCCAGCACAGCAAAGCAACAGGCAGAGTGTCAGGTTCTCCTCAAGTATCCAGCTTTCCTTCTTGGCAGAATTTCCTCAATCCAGGAGTGTTCTAAAGTTGTGGGATCAGCGGTCCATTAGTTATACTCATTTTTGCTTTTGAAGTAGGCAAACTTCAAAGGAAAGTCTTTGTAGTGCACAAGATCCTGCCTCTTCCTTGCCCTTCCCCAGCCACACTCCAGGAGGTTGGAGACTGTATTGTGTGAGGTCAGACACAGCCCTTTCAATTGATGGTGTCAGCTCCTCTCTCCCACTCTCGCCCAGGAAGACCCATGAGTGTATGCAGGACATACCTCAGTTCCCTTTGCATTACCCCCCAGAGTGAATCGACACATCGCCTGCTTCAGTACGGATCCATTGTTGCTGTGTGTGTGTGGATTTTCCATGCATCGTCCCTGGGTGTCAAATCGTCAACATCAGTAAATGTACCCCAGGCTGCATGTCCGGAAATCCATGTATCGTTCTCCTGTGTGGAAAGAATTGACACATCTCCAACCTGGCGTGGAAAGAATTGATGCACGGCCTCACTTGCGAGTAAGGAATCGACCCATTGATTGCTTTTCTAACACATCACATCCCTTGCCTCTTTATTTTTGAAGCTTACTAGTTACTTGGTGCTAAAACAATGTAACCATTGATTTTTATGGATTTTAACTTTAAAAAGTAATATCTCTTCTTGTGTATGTTGGATTTTTGTCATTTTGGTCTTGTTTGATTTGGATAAATATTTGTCTAAAATGGTGTGGAGTCCTTTTGTGGTGTTTCCATTGTGTTACTGTTTGTGTTTGTGCAAATAATTTACACATTGCCTCTGAGATAAGCCTGGCTGCTTGTGCCAAGCTACCAAGGGGGCAAGGGGTTATCCTAGGTGTGTGACCCCCTTACCCTGACTACAGTGAAGGCCCTTACTTGGACAGGGTGTAAACTGACTGCAAACTAGGGACCCCATTTCTAACATTTGTGATCAGCGGTGAGGATAGGACTTGTATTTGTACTTGGCATACAGTGATTGGTGTACACTACTGTTTTATTGCAAGCCATTATGTGATTGATTAATTGATTGATTGATTTATTGTTTCAGTTAATTAAAACCATAACAATTATGCAGATTACATGATCGAAAAAAAAGATATTACACTGTAATTTAAAATTCCTTTACAAGGTAATCTGTTTTTAAAACCGGGCATGCACTGTCATTTTGCGTTTTGTCTGTCCCCAGACCTCCTGATCTCGAGAATCCAAAAAGTGCAAGTGCTTAGCTATAATAAATCATTCATTAATTACCTAAAAGTAAAGACCATACTATAAGAACCCATTAGATCTTCTAAATATAAAACCAACTGATAAGTTTGAATTAGCTTAACCCCGATGTCTGATTGCAACATGTCATCTTTGAGAGTCTTGAACATGAGACTTAAAGTGCCTACAGTGCACTGTGCATCACACTAATATCTTAGTACGAATGTACAGAATGTGATTGCTATAGCCTGAGCATGTACTGAAGGGGTTTAAAGTTGTGAGTCATCCCTTGCACTCTAACTGCAAACTTGTGCATCCATTTTGTCGAGGCGCTGATACAAAAAAATGGACAAACTTGTTGCAGTTTAACTGAGGATCATGCGGAACAGGCTACTATAGCTGCTCGACCGGTCCAGACTCCTCTATCGTTGAACATTCTCTCAAGAAGCCACCTTCGAAGGTCTTGCAAACCTAGACAAATACGAATTGTATGCATGAGATCTTCCTTGAGGCATGTACAGTGCCTGCATTGCTGCGGACTTGCATTCCTCCATGATTGGGTGCTGGCTAAGGTTGGCAAGTTGCCCAGTCGCATAATCATTAGTTGATGTTTCATTTGTGGTGTGTAAGGTGTAGAAAGATAAGCAGCTAGCTCTAGTTTAACATAGTGCCTAATTTTCATCATCCACACGTCGGAGAGGGCACTGAATTTGGCTTTATCTTAAGTGAACAAGAGGAAATTACTGGCCTTATTAACACCTCTTGTGAATGAGTTGTATACCGGTGCTGCCTCCCACAGGTCTTGCAGATGTAGATGGCTGATGGATGACTACAGATACTTGTTATAAGCTGACTGCTGGTCAGTTTCTAGTGCCAGCCAAAGTGCACCATTCAATTTGTCGGCTGAGTGACTAATTTCATACCAAAGCGCTGAAGCTCTTTGAGCTATGTATTTCCTCTCTTGGCAAAAGGTGCCTTGAGAATATAGGTTTACTCCTAGGTATTTGTAGTGTGGCACAGTGTAATATGTGCCTATACTGACATTTGTTTTATATTATTATTAGTATAACATGTTATGCTGTTATTCTTATGGCTTGCCTGTTTTAGTTCTTTTGTATTTATAAGTTCTATGTTCCATGTGACATCAATAAGTTCTATGTTCCATGTGATGTCAGCGCCCTCGGGTTCTGGAGCTTTGTGGGTGGACAGTTGGTTTTGGCTCTGGACCTCAGAGGGTGTTGATGACAGTCGTGGATTCAATAATAAAGTTACAACTTAAACCCATTCTGGATTTTGTGAAGAGAAGTTCCTTCTTTTGTCTACTGCTACCACCTTGCTACATTTTGGTACCAGAAGTGGGGCGACGTTTGAATTGGATCCACCGACCAGGAACCTAACGCGAACACATCGAGGTGAATATGTGCCAGTACAGACATCGTCTTCAAAAGTGGTGTCATCAATAACTCTTCACGAGGTGAGCGAGGTGAGCTATAAAATTTTTGGGAGCGGCAACCGCGCTTTTCAAGTCGTTGCGGCATTTGCGCTCGAGCCTGCGCTCGAGCTACACTAAAAAAGAATCTGTGCGCGAAGCACACGAGCCCGTCGTACGCTGTTAGACGCTCGTGTCGCTTAGCAACTGTGTACTTCGCTGACACTTCGAAAGGAAGTATCTTCAGGGTGCGGAGTTCACGAGCGTGTTACATAGCAGTCCATCAGAGATCGGATCTTCACTGTTTGGCGCTGTTTGTTTACGCACTGCTACGCACTGCTACATTTTACGGAGACGCACTGATTTGACTTGCAACATCTTATTTTTTGGAATCGTCAGTCTCGTTGGCCACGCTCATCCATGAACTGGTGCAGCATACACAGACTGCACACAAGGAAACTGTGAAACATAAACTTTATTTAAAAAACGTGGAGGGGTTTAGCACAGCTTGAATCTTTGTTTCTTACCTTCACACTATTCAGCAATTTCCTTTGTATTTTACTGTATATATAGTAATCTCATTTCTGGGCATGTCAACTAACCAGCTGGTGGTGCAACCTCCTCCTTTCCTTCAAAAAAATGGGAGGCCTGAAATAAAGTGGAGCGAATGGCTAAGGATTTTTGAGAATTACTTATCAGCGATTGATGCCATGGGATATCCACCAGCTAGGAAACTAGCTCTTCTTTTTAACCATCTTGGGACTGCTGGTCAACGTGTTTTCGACAACTTACCGACTATCATACCACCAGTGGTTGAGGATACTGTTTGGGACGTCTACATAGAGGGAAAGGAGAGGATCAAAAAAACGATACTCAGATGACTCAAATGTTCTGCTTGAGAGGTTTAATTTTGCTATGTACCGACAGACTGCGGATGAGTCTGTTGATGAATATTTAGCCAATCTACGGGTGTTAGCAGCGAAGTGTGATTTTGGGAATATAGTAGACACGTACATAAGAGATCAATTTGTCTTCTACTGTCATTCAAAGAAAATACAAGAACGTCTTTTAGCTTGTTGTAATCCTACTTTGGATGAAGTCGTGGATTTAGCGAAGGCTATTGAGAGATCTATAGTCACGTCTAGAGTAGTGAGTGGACAAGGGTGTGTGCAAAATGAACAAATGAATGTTGGTCATTTAAGTGATGAAACGGGAATAAATTATGTTAAAGAAAGATCATTTAAACAGAAGAAAACTTATTCAGAATCAGTTAAGTCTTGTTACCGTTGTGGTTCTCATAACCATTTGGGCAACAACTCTGCTTGTTCTGCAATAGGAAAGAGGTGTTTGAAGTGCAAAAAAATTGGCCATTTCCAAGCAGTCTGTAGACAAACTGGCTATAATGTAAGTTCTGGGGGAAAAGTGAGAATCAGTAATGTGTACACGCCTGACACAAATGAATTGGCCCTTTGTTCAAATAGATTATCTAACATGGTTCTCACAGTAGACTCTTCAAGTGATAATAATAGTTATGACGCTGAACACATCAAGGGTCCATTATGCGAAGCTCTCATAGGCTCTAAGAAAGTTTTGGTTATGGCTGATTCTGTAGCACCAGTTACTATTTTAGGTGACAAAACTTTCTTTCAATTGTGGGAAAATACACAAGTTTTGGAAAATGCAGACATTGCACCTAAAGCGTTTGGGGATCAAGATATTGATTTGTTAGGTTTTTTCCATGCTCCTTTAAAGATTCTAGGAAGATCTGTGAATACTAAAGTTTATATAGCTGTGAAAGGGAGAAACATTGTAGGATGGAAAGACCTGGCGCGTTTGGGGATTGTGTTATGTCCCGGCCAAGAAACTCCCATAATTCTAGGTCAATGGTCGCACAACCATGAAGGTAATTCAATCTTGCATATCAACAATGCAGTTCCTGAACATTACATTTCTAAATTTCCAGAGATTTTTGCTGACAAGGTGGGGACTGTTAAGGGTTTTGAACACACCATTAGACTTAAGGATGGAGCGATCCCAGTTTCACATAAGATTAGACCGGTCCCTCTGTCTATCAGAGATCAGCTTAAAGTCTTGCTGGCTAAGTTGGTTTCGGACAATATCATTGCTCCTACGAATGCCTCTGAGTGGGTTTCTCCAATTGTCGTCACAAAAAAAAATATGGCGACCTTAGGTTATGTGTCGATTTGAGGTCACTTAATAAGAACATTTTGGTAGATTGTCATCCGCTACCCCACATACAGGAACTGATAACCACTTTAGGAAATTCTAAATTCTTTTCAACTATAGACTTACATTCAGCTTACCACCAAATTCCTCTGAGTGAAGACTCCCAAGAGTTAACTACGTCTATTACCCCGTATGGAGCTTTTCCATTTCTCAGATTGCCTTTCGGATTAGCTTCGGCAGCAAGCGTTTTTCAGAAATTAATGGATACGTTACTCGGTCAATTGAAGGATGTTTGTGCCTTTCAGGATGACATTTTAGTCCACACTGAAACAATTGAAAGGCATCATGAAGTGCTAAATAAAGTTTTTAGCATTCTTCAAAGTTATGGCTTAACTATTAAAACCGAGAAATGCAAGTTTTTGGTTGACAGTGTGGATTATCTCTGTCATTCTATTTCAGCCGAAGGCATTAAGCCTAAAATGTGTAATTTGGAAGCCATAAAGAAGGCTCCTCCTCCGTCCAACAAAGATGAGCTACGTTCTTTTTCAGGACTATGTGAAGTATTATTCAAGGTTTGTGAGTGGTTTCGCGCTATTGGTACAACCACTAAGATCCTTGCTTAAAAAGGGAAGCAAATGTGTTTGGAATAAACAGTTAGATGATACATTTGAGCACATCAAACAAGTGGTGTTGTCACAGCCGACTTTGAAATCTTTCATACCCGCTACTAAATCGTTTATTACAGTTGATGCTAGTCTTAAAGGGTTAGGAGCCGTTTTTGGGCAATGGCAACATGATCAAGAATATACAGTCGCATTTGCTTCTAGAACTCTCTCTCAAGCTGAGAGTAATTACAGCACTATCGAAAGAGAAGCATTGGCTTGTGTTTGGGCTGTCCAAACGTTTAGGACATACATATGGGGAACTCAGTTTGACATCTACACTGATCACAAACCTCTAGTGTATTTAATGAGTGGCAATGGTTTGGGTAAAGCATCTGCCCGCCTTGTGCGCTTGTTATCCAAATTACAGGAATATAATCTTGAGGTAAAATATATTCAAGGTGGAAAAAATGTAAGAGCAGATTGTCTATCCAGACTTCCTCTACCACATTGTACTGACACAAGTGAGGATCAAGACACAGAGGGGGTCATTCTGACCTCGGCGGTAAAAGGCCCTTACCACCGGTCAGAAGTCCGCCATTCTACCGCCGCGGCCGCGGTAGACCGCCACGGTCATTCTGACCACAAACTGTGAAACCGCCAAAAATCCGACATCCAAGGAAGGCCGCCACATCAGCGGGCCGCAGAAAACTGGAGATGACCAAACCTCCACCGTCACGCCAACACAAACACGCCCATGCCATTCTGACCCACGAATCCACGCGGCGGTCTTTCAACCGCGGTATTCCATTGGCGGTACACACCGCCGCGCTCAAAATACACACACAGCTCCAAAACACTGCCACATTGGACATTTTGAAATACGCACACCTGAGACACATACAAACAACGCTCCCACACATCCAATCAACTATAAAACACACACCCACATCACCCACAAACCCCCACTAGTTGGAAATCGTAGCGAAGGCGAGAGCGAGAGAGATAGAGATAGCGAGCACAGCATTAGAAAACCCCAACACACTCAGGAACACAACTTCATCACCCACACCACATCTACGCACACATCACCACATATCACCACGCACATCACCACAAACACCACCCCACACCTCATCCACACCACCCCATGGCACCCCAAAGACACCCAAGGTTTTCGGACCAAGAACTCCGGGTCATGGTGGAGGAAATCATGAGGGTAGAGCCCCAGCTCTTCGGCACACAGGTGCAGCACACCACCATAGCAAGGAAGGCTGAGCTATGGCAAAGGATCGTACACAGGGTCAACGCTGTGGGACAGCATCCCAGAAATCGGGAAGATATCAGAAAGCGATGGAACGACCTACGGGGGAAGGTGCGCTCGATGATCTCCAGGCACAACATCGCTGTGCAGAAGACTGGCGGCGGACCCCCACCCACCCCACCCCAATTCACAGCATGGGAGCAAGAGGTGGTAAACATCCTGCATCCTGATGGCCTCGCTGGAGTAGGCGGAGGAATGGACTCTGGTAAGTCGAATCTCAACTACTTCACCCCCCCCAACCACCAGCATGCCAACCCCCCCCTCACCGCTAATATCACCCCCCAGCACATAACCTCCCTGCCAATGTCTCACCAGCACAACCCACCCTAAACAACACCAACCCCTGAATGCCAACACAAACCATAGACAGCCACCACCAAAGCATGACCATTGCACATACCCATACACCCCCCCCAAACCCTCACAGCACCTCCCACAAGGGAATGCCATCACTGGGGGACAAGGGCACCCAAAATGCACGCCATGGCACACACAGAAAAAATAACCATACTCTTTTACCCCTGCAGGGCCTGAACGCCAACACACCGCCACGGAGGGTCCAGAGATGTCCATCCCACCCCCAGAACAGGCCCCCAGCGAGGACAGCAGCTCTGTCGACCTAGAACCTGACGACCAGCCCGGACCATCGGGGACCTCTGGACAGTCGGTTCCCCACACACAGACACAGGCCACAGCAGACCCAAACCCCTCTGGGAACACCAGCACAGCTCCCACCCAGCGGGCCCATGCCTCTGTCCCGCGGACGCGTCAATCAGCGGTGTGTCCGCCACTACAGGGCACCCAGGCTGACCCAACACCCCAACAACAACAGGGACCTGGGGGCAGTGGTAGTGGGCACACCGTCCAGGGGACAGAGGCCCGGGGAAACAGGGCAACTGGGAGGGCTGCTGTGCGACAGGGGGGGGAGGACAGGCCCAGGGAACTGACTCTCCAAGAGGCCCTCACCACCATCATGGGAGCCTACCATCACTCCCAGGAGACGATGGCGACGGTACTGGCCAGGTTCACCGAGATCCAGGCACAGCAGGAGGAACGGTACATGGGGTTCAGCAATGAACTCCGGGACATCGCTACCGCAATGGGGACCATAGTCCAGGCCCTCAACCGGATAGAAACCACATTGCGGGACCATGTGGCACCGCAAAGGGCCCCTATCACTAGCCAGGAACAGCCTACCACCTCCGCCGGCGCTAGTGGTCAGGAGGCCCCCACAGAACGACGGGCCACCAGAACCCCACCTCCTGCTGAAGAACAACCACCCCGGAAGAGGAACCTGAGATCTCAAAGGAAGACAGAGTAGGATGCCAAGACCCCCGCCAGTCTAATATCCCCCCGGATGTCATTCCACTGTCCCACAGTGGCACCCTGTCCAACCTTGAACTGCCCCTGCTCCATCCTTCCACTGCCATATGAACAATGCACCTGTGCGACCGAGAACTGGACTCTGCCATGGACATAACTCCACCCTCACCCTTCACCGTTTTAATATCATGTACCAAAATATAGCACTAAAAATAAATCACTCCTTGCACATAAATCAATCTGGAGTCAGCCTGTATTATTTACAAATGTATAACACATTACTTATCAATAATCTTCTGTTATATATGTGTGGACAACATACCGATGTCAATAAGCATTAGTCCATGGGCTAACCAAGCAGAAGTCACGCAGTGGGTCATACAGTACTGAAAAGGGAAGGGAAAAGTAAACTTCAGTTTAAAAGAACTGGGGGGAAATACACAAAGTAAAGATGCAGGGGGCATTCAGTAAATGGTAAATGGTGTGGGTGATTCCTACCTGTGTGCTACTGAAAATACTGTCGGATAACTCTGTCCCTGTTGTCTGGGTCGTCCTCTTCATCTTCCTCCTCTTCACTCTCCGCAGGCTCCACAGCTGCTTCAACACCACCATCTGGACCATCCTCCTGCCGGAAGGGCACCTGACGTCGCAATGCCAGATTGTGAAGCATACAGCAGGCCACGATGATCTGGCACACCTTCTTTGGTGAGTACATCAGGGATCCCCTGTCATATGTAGGCACCTAAACCTGGCCTTCAGGAGGCCAAAGGTTCTTTCAATGACCCTCCTAGTTCGCCCATGGGCCTCATTGTACCGTTCCTCTGCCCTGGTCCGGGGATTCCTCACTGGGGTCAATAGCCAAGGCAGGTTGGGGTACCCAGAGTCACCAATTAGCCACACACGTTGTCTCTGTAGCTGTTCCATCACATAAGGGATGCTGCTATTTCGCATCACATACGCGTCATGCACTGACCCAGGGAACTTGGCATTCACATGGGAGATGTACTGGTCAGCCAAACAGACCACTTGGACGTTCATCGAATGGTAACTTTTCCTGTTTCTGTACACCTGCTCATCGTCTTTTGGGGGTACTAAAGCCACATGGGTCCCATCAATGGCACCAATTATGTTTGGGATATGTCCAAGGGCATAAAAATCACCCTTCACAGTGGCCAAATCAACCTCCTCAGGGAATACAATGTAGCGCCGCATGTGTTTCGTCAGGGCAGACAACACTCTAGACAAGATTTTTGAAAACATAGGCTGAGACATTCCAGATGACATGGCCACTGTTGTCTGGAATGAGCCACTTGCCAAAAAATGGAGGACTGACAGAACCTGCACTAGAGGGGGAATTCCTGTGGTTTGGCGGATGGGGGACATCAGGTCTGGCTCCAGCTGGGCACACAGTTCATGTATAGTGGCTCGGTCAAGTCGGTATCGTAGTATGATGTGGCGTTCTTCCATTGTCGACAGGTCCACCAGCGGGCGGTACACGCGAGGATTTATCCTTCTCCTCGCAAGTCCCAGCGGACGGTGCCTAGGAAGGACAACATGGAGCACAGAGTCAAGCAAGTCACAGGTACGTTCACCACTGCATGCATAGCACACGATTATCTATGTATTGAAAGTCGTGTATGTGTGGCAATGCAAGGCCTAGGCCTGTGTGACGCAGTACAAATAATGCCATGTGGGCCCTTGAAATGGCGGCTGCCTGACCTGTGAAGTGGGACAATGGGATGTGAGGTCAATGCGCTGGCGTGGCACACCGTGGCGGTAGGCGGTCGAAGACCGCTATACGAAGCCGCATTGGCTAACATTGAAGCCTATGGGTTTCAGGAGCCAATAATGAGGTGCGCCGGCGGTCGCGGTACGCACCGCCGCGGGCGTGACCGCCATTTTCTATCAGCTTAATCACCTGATCTTCCACTGGACCTGATCTTCCACAGGAGAGGACCTATACTGCAAGTGCTGCTGTGACCTCGGTCTGGAAGTGACAATGGCTGCTGCGACTAGGGAAAGGGCCCCCGCCTTCAGTTCCGAAGAGTTGGAGAAGCTCGTGGACGGGGTCCTCCCCCAGTATGCGTTACTCTACGGTCCTCCAGACCAACAGGTAAGTACACTGGGTGCACATTGAATGGGCTATGCCTGTGTGGAGTGGGGTGGATGCTAAGTTGGTGGGGTGGGGGGCGAATGAGGAGTGCAACGCACAACAGATGAGAGCATGTGCCATATGGCAAGGTTGGGGAGGGGGGGCCAATCGCATCTAACATGCAGGAATATGATGATTTCTCCTTCCCACCCTGTACATGTCAAATAGGTCAGCGCCCATCAGAAAGTGGACATATGGCGTGCCATCGCCAAGGAAGTCCGAGCCCTGGGGGTCCACGTCAGACGGGGCACCCACTGCCGCAAGAGGTGGGAGGACATCCGCCGCGGGACCAGGAAGACCGCCGAGTCACTGCTGGGGATGGCCTCCCAACCTAGGAGGGGTGCCAGTCGTACCCTGACCCCCCTGATGTCCCGGATCCTGGCGGTGGCCTACCCTGATTTGGATGGGCGCTTGAGGACATCACAGCAGACACAAGGGGGTGAGTATCAGCACATTCTGCTATCTCTCTGCGCAGTGGAGGCGTCTGGGTGGGGGAGGAGGGTTGGGGGTGACATTAGGCCAGGGCGCTTTCTTTTGTGTAGTCCGCTCCTTTAGGCATGGCCCTGTGCTCCCGGACCCCACCTCTGTAGGGTGACAAGTACAGCTATCGATGGTTCAGCATCACACATGTGCGCCTTTGGCGTCTGTAGACCTGTAGTCCTAGTCCGAAGTACTGAGTAGTGTACCCCTAATGCGCGGCTTAGTGCATGAGGCTCCTGTGTCTGTCCTCTCCGCCAACGGTGTTGACATTGCATGCACTCAACCTGGTCTTCGTTTTTCTCCCCCCACCCTTCTTCTTCGTCTTCTTGTGCATCTGTGCATTAGCATCATCAGGCGGAGGAGAATTGGCATCGGAGCACGAGGGAGCTGCAAGTCACAAGGCCCCGGTGGGACCAGGAACAGACACCGAGGGCACCAGTGATCCGGAGGGCGAGGGGAGCACCACAACGGGGACCGGTGGTGACACCAGCGACAGCGACACGTCCTCGGATGTGCACCAGCCCCGCCCTCCCAGCAGCCCCTCAGCCTACGCTCCGTGCCCGCTCGCCCAGGAAGGCTGGCGTCTCCTTCGCCCCAGGCACCTCAGCCCCTGCCCCTGTTACCCCTGCTGCCCTCAGTGAGGAGGTCATTGATCTCCTCAGGACACTCATTGTTGGGCAGACTACCCTTTTGAATGCCATCCAGGGGGTAGAAAGGGAGGTGCATCGGAGCAATGCCTACCTGGAGGGCATTCATTCGGGTCAGGCTGCCCATCAACGATCGTTCAATGCTCTGGCCTCAGCACTGACGGCAGCCATTGTCCCTGTTTCCAGCCTCCCTCTTCTGATTGCCTCCAGCCTGTCTCTGTCTCCTGTTCCTCAGCCTATCCCATCCACACCATCAGACCAGCCTGCACACACCTCAACACCCAAGGGAAGCTCATCCAGACACAGGCACCACAGAAGCCACAAGCATTCACGCAAGCAACACCCAGATGCAGACATTCCAACAGTCACTACCACCTCTGTGTCCCCCACCTCCTCGTCTCCCTCCTCCCTCCCTGTCACGTCTACACTCACACCTGCATGCACACCACCATCAGCCAGTGCTTCCATCACCAGCACACCCTCCAGTCCAGTCCGCACACGTGCAGTCACCACCCCCACTACCATTTACACGTCCCCTGTGTCCTCTCCCACTGTGTCTGTCACCCCCTCTTCCAAGACACACAAACGCAGGCAGCCACCCACCCAACAGCCATCCACCTCACGACAGCCTCCAGCACATGCACCTGCACCCAAAGACAGCACACCTGACTCTCCTACAACCACATCCTCTTCCTCCACTTCCATCTCCACTTCTCCTACCTTTTACCTTGGTCCTAAGAAAGTTTTCCTTGCTAATCTTGACCTCTTTCCCTCCACTGACCCACCCCCTCCATCTGCAAAGAGTCCCAAGAGCACCTCAGCCACCACCAGCCCAGCTTCGAGTGTCACTGTGGTGCATGGGTTCTGGAGCCCACCCTTTGCCAGCAGTGACACCTCAATCAGCAGCAAGGGGACAGCCAGCCCCCCACAAGGCAAAAAGACCAGGAAGGGAAAGGGCCGCCGTAAGAGGACTGACACGGCTGCCCCCAAGGAGCCAAGTTCTCCCACATCACCAGCCACAACAGCTAGGGGAGGCAAGGGCCAGAGAGCCCCATCTAAGGAGCGAAAGGGCAGCAGGGCGGAAAAGTCAGCCAGCAGGAGCGCGGAGCAGGAGGGGCCCACAAGCCCCATCCCGGGTGTTAGGAAGGACACCAAAGGGCCCAGGACTCCGTCACCGAAGGGTCCAGCAACAGCACGGTCGGAGGGCGAGTGAGCTGGGAGTCCAGGCCAGGTCTGGCTCCCTTGACCTACTGGACGAGCACCGCTGAAGAGGGCCCCGCCGTGCAGAAGAGCACCGCTGAAGAGGGCCCCGCCGTGCAGAAGAGCACCGCTGAAGAGGGCCCCGCCGTGCAGAAGAGCACCGCTGAAGAGGGCCCGCCGTGCAGAAGAGCACCGCTGAAGAGGGCCCCGCCGTGCAGAAGAGCACCGCTGAACAGGGCCCCGCCGTGCAGAGGAGCACCGCTGAACAGGGCCCCGCCGTGCAGAAGAGCACCGCTGAAGAGGGCCCCGACGTGCCAAGCACCGCTCCGCTGGGCCCATCCTGTCAAGCACCGCTCCGCTGGGCCCCGCCGTCTCAAGCACCGCTCCGCTGGGCCCCGCCGTCTCAAGCACCGCTCCGCTGGGCCCTTCCTGTCAAGCACCGCTCCGCTGGGCCCCGCCGTCTCAAGCACCGCTCCGCTGGGCCCTTCCTGTCAAGCACCGCTCCGCTGGGCCCCGTCGTCTCAAGCACCGCTCCGCTGGGCCCTTCCTGTCAAGCACCGCTCCGCTGGGCCCTTCCTGTCAAGCACCGCTCCGCTGGGCCCCGCCGTCTCAAGCACCGCTCCGCTGGGCCCCGCCGTCTCAAGCAACGCTCCGCTGGGCCCCGCCGTCTCAAGCACCGCTCCGCCGGGGATGCCGTCTCAAGCACCGCTCCGCTGGGCCCCGCCGTCTCAAGCACCACTCCGCTGGGCCCTTCCTGTCAAGCACCGCTCCGTTGGGCCCTTCCTGTCAAGCACCGCTCCGCTGGGCCCTTCCTGTCAAGCACCGCTCCGCTGGGCCCCGCCGTCTCAAGCACCGCTCCGCTGGGCCCTTCCTGTCAAGCACCGCTCCGCTGGGCCCTTCCTGTCAAGCACCGCTCCGCTGGGCCCCGCCGTCTCAAGCACCACTCCGCTGGGCCCCGCCGTCTCAAGCACCGCTCCGCTGGGCCCCGCCGTCTCAAGCACCGCTCCACTGGGCCCCGCCGTCTCAAGCACCGCTCCGCTGGGCCCTTCCTGTCAAGCACCGCTCCGCTGGGCCCTTCCTGTCAAGCACCGCTCCGCTGGGCCCCGCCGTCTCAAGCACAGCTCCGCTGGGCCCTTCCTGTCAAGCACCGCTCCGCTGGGCCCTTCCTGTCAAGCACCGCTCCGCTGGGCCCTTCATCTCAAGCACCGCTCCGCTGGGCCCTTCCTGTCAAGCACCGCTCCGCTGGGCCCCACCGTCTCAAGCACCGCTCTGCTGGGCCCCGCCGTCTCAAGCACCGCTCCGCTGGGCCCCGCCGTCTCAAATCAAATCAAATCAAATCAAATCATTAACATTTATAAAGCGCGCTACTCACCCGTGCGGGTCTCAAGGCGCTAGGGGGGAAAGGGGGGGTTATCGCTGCTCGAACAGCCAAGTCTTTAGGAGTCTCCGGAAAGCGGAGTGGTCCTGGGTGGTCCTGAGGCTGGTGGGGAGGGAGTTCCAGGTCTTGGCCGCCAGGAAGGAGAAAGATCTCCCACCCGCCGTGGAGCGGCGGGTGCGAGGGACGGCAGCAAGTGCGAGGCCAGCGGAGCGGAGGGGGCGGGTGGGGACGTAGAAGCTGAGGCGTCTGTTGAGGTATTCCGGTCCCTTGTTGTGGAGGGCTTTGTGTGCGTGGGTGAGAAGACGGAAGGTGATCCTTTTGCTGACTGGGAGCCAATGCAGGTGTCTCAGGTGTGCGGAGATGTGGCTGTTGCGGGGTACGTCGAGGATGAGGCGGGCCGAGGCGATTTGGATGCGTTGCAGGCGGTTTTGGAGTTTGGCTTTGTCTCAAGCACCGCTCCGCTGGGCCCCGCCATCTCAAGCACCGCTCCGCTGGGCCCTTCATCTCAAGCACCGCTCCGCTGGGCCCTTCCTGTCATGCACTGTTAACGGTTCACTGTGCCCACCATGCCTCCTCCTTGACCAGTGGAGACTGTAATCCACCTGATGGACTGTGGCTTTGCACTTCCCAGGATGGAACAGTGGGCAAGCCACCCACTGTAGAGACTTGAGAGACTGTGGCTTTGCACTCCCCAGGATGGCCGGGTGGGCATCCCACCCACTGTAGAGACTTGAGAGACTGTGGCTTTGCACTCCCCAGGATGGCCGGGTGGGCATCCCACCCACTTGGGAGACTTGAGAGACTGTGGCTTTGCACTCCCCAGGATGGCCGGGTGGGCATCCCACCCACTGTAGAGACTTGAGAGACTGTGGCTTTGCACTCTCCATGATGGCCGAGTGGGCATGGTGGCCCCTTCGTGGATCTGGCGTTGTGGAATCATGTGGCTGTGGTGCCCCCCCCTTCCCTTCCCCCTGAGGTGCCTGTAGTTTTTTCATCAGATGCCCCTGCAGTGTTCTCTCCAAAGGACTCAGGTCTCCTGTGTGGGCTTTGCCCTTGTGTCGCTACACTTTGGCCCACGGACACTTTGAATCTCGTTAGTTGTGCAGGACTTATTGCCTCGATATTTCGTATGCACTGGATATTGATTTTGGATATTTGAGATGTTATTGCTATTTGACCGTGACTTATCAGTGGTTTTTCTTTCCCATAAATTTCGAGTCACTATTTAATTATGTCCTTGTTTTCTTTACGGGGGTTTGGGTGGTGTCACTGTGACTTGTTGGTCTGCATTGGTGTGTACATGGTTTGGGGGGGTGGGTGTATCGCGTATGTGTGTGCACGTGACCTTTCGTCCTCCCCCCTCCCCTGTGTCGTAGGTGCAGTACTCACCGTTGTCGTCTGCGCCGGCGTTCGTACTCGTGGTAGATGAGCAGGTAGACGAGTGCAGGTAGGATGTTTAATTCGGGTTCCATGCTGTCCTCCTTCCTCGTGGAGTGCGTAGAGGTGCGCGTTTTCCCGTTCGTAGTCTGTTTCCGCCGTGTTTTTATCGGCGGTGCTCCCGCCCCGGAAAAGGTGGCGGATTGGCCGGTCATGATAGTGTGGGCGGAACATTGTCTGCCGCCTGTCTGTTGGCGGTGACCGCCGCGCTGTTTGTCGGTCCCGCCGTGGCGGTCGGAGTGTTAAGTTGGCGGGCTGTGTTGGCGGTTCCCGCCAGGGTCAGAATTCCATTTTTTGGACCGCCGGCCTGTTGGCGGGTTGGCCGCCGCTTTATCACCGACCGCCAGGGTTAGAATCACCCCCAGAATGTGTAGTTGGTGTTTTAGATATTGTCTCTGCATCAGATGGTTTATTTACACAGGAAGAATGGAAATTAGCCATGTCTAATGACAACATACTATCTCAAGTCCTACATTACATTAGACATGGTTGGCCTAATAACAAAAAATACTGTGGTGAGATGAATACGTACAAACAGTTAGCTATGGAACTATCCTGTGAAAATGGATTCTGTATGAGAGGTTCTGTCTGTGTACCACCGAATGACTTAAGATCAAGACTAATTAAAATTGCACATGAAGGTCACCTAGGTGTTTCTGCCACTTGTAAAACATTGAAAGAAAAATATTGGTGGCCCAATATTGATAAACAAGTGGCAGACTTTATTGATTTGTGTCCAACGTGTGTAGTGTCAGATAAACACTGGAAAGGTAGTGTTAAACCGTTATACAATGTTCCTTTGCCATTCAAACCATGGGAAAAAATTGCCTTGGATTTTTCTGGACCTTTTCATACGCTGTCAAAAGACATGAAATATCTAATTGTGGCAATAGACTATTTCTCTAAATGGATTTATTTTGCATTTGTTGAGAATGCTGATACTGACACTGCCATAAAATTCTTGTCAAATTTGTTTGCTTTGAAAGGTGCTCCCTCGGAGATTGTCACCGATAATGGGGTACACTTCACTTCTAAGAAAATTAGAAGCTTCATGGAAAAGTTTAATATTCATCAGATACAGGTTGCCTTATACAGTCCAGCTTCTAATGGCTTGGTAGAGAGAGCCAATAGAATTTTAAAAGGAGGAATCCAAACTGCTTTAGCTAATAATTATAACGTTCATGACTTTCTCAAAGAGAAAATTTGGGCCTATTTGAATACACCACATTCCACCACAGGAGTTTCTCCTTTTGCTCTTCTTAGAGGGAGAGAATCGAGGTCTAAGCTTGTGCCAGTGTGGATGGCTGACTCCTTATCAGACAAATTAGGTAAAAGTGATATAACATTGAATGAATTAAGGAGCCAAGTTTTGAAGAAACAAATGAGCCAAAAAAATTACTATGACTTCAGGAACAAGGTTAAAGAAACTAGATTAAATGTTAATGATTGGGTGTTAATTAAAAAAACCTCAGAGGGTCTCTAAAGGAGAATCAAAATATTCGCTACCAGTCAAAGTAATGAGAGTAACAAAAGCATCTGTTTTATTGGACAGGAGAGGGTGGTGGAACAGAAATTGTGTTATCCCTATTTCTGTCAGGCAAGCAGAAATTTTTAACGAAGTCTATGCTAACAGACAGATAGACTTCTCAGGTCATTCCTGGTTTGACGAGGTTCCAAAGTCCACTCATACATGTTTAACCGAGTTAAGTCAGGTGGGAAATAATAGAAACGGACTACAAACTAATGCACCGATTATCACATGTGAGAATGAGCTAGAAATGCAACCAATCCAGGATGAGATAGTTTTGCCTAACAATGTTGCATGCAGCAGGAATATTCCTAACACATCAAGTTCCATGTGTATTCGCAGTAATAGAGTTATTAAGATGCCTTCCAGGTTTAATGATTTTGTGTTGAAATAGTTTAGTGGTAATATATTACTTCTTTATTTTGTTTGTTGTTGTAAAAGGGGAAGATGATGTAATATGTGCCTATACTGACATTTGTTTTATATTATTATTAGTATAACATGTTATGCTGTTATTCTTATGGCTTGCCTGTTTTAGTTCTTTTGTATTTATAAGTTCTATGTTCCATGTGACATCAATAAGTTCTATGTTCCATGTGATGTCAGCGCCCTCGGGTTCTGGAGCTTTGTGGGTGGACAGATGGTTTTTGGCTCTGGACCTCAGAGGGTGTTGATGACAGTCGTGGATTCAATAATAAAGTTACAACTTAAACCCATTCTGGATTTTGTGAAGAGAAGTTCCTTCTTTTGTCTACTGCCACCACCTTGCTACACACAGCTTCCAGCAAAACTTTATTTAAGGCCATCCTAGGTGTAGAAATCTGCCTGCAGCCTACCCGCATTATTTTGGATTTTGACACATTAATTTCTTGTTGGTTGGAATGAACATAGTTGGCCAGAATGTTTAAAGATCTTTATGGGCCACCCTTGGTAGAGCTAAACAAGACCAGATCATCCGCGTATGGTAAATGTGTCAACAAGATCCCTCCCAGACTGGGAGGATGAAAATTTCACACATCCAAAGCTGAGGAGAGATCTGCCATAAATAGGTTAAACAAATACTGAACGAGCACGCAGCCTTGTTTCAAACCCAGGGTTGTAAACATTTTCCTTGAGAGCCTCGTGCCATCTCCAATTTTTATTCATACCCAAGTGTCGGGTATTGAGAGATTATTGCATTCAAGAGGGACACCGGGAGGCCACATTGCTTTAGTTTGCTCCAGAGCTGCTGTCTGTTCACTCAGTCAAAGGCGGCCTTGAAATCAATAAAGCTAAGTTGTAACTTTCTATGCCACCGTCTGCTCTGTTCTACAAGGAAGGAGATTATTAGAATATTTGTCGTGGTGCCCACCCCTTTTCTAAAACATGTTTGGTTAGGGTGGATAATATTGTGTTTTTCTGACCATGCTGTTAGTTCAGTGAGGAGCAAAGAGGCATAACTTTTTACCTCTATTTCAATAAGGGGGATTAACCTATTATTAGCTGGGCTATCTCTGTTGGATTAATTATGGAGCCTCCCCAGATCTCTGGAAGTTCTCCTCCCAGTCTAGCTTCCTGGTATAAAGAGGTCAGCACCCCAGACCAAAAGGCAGCTTCTTCCCTAAAAATGGCTTGTGGAAGGCCATTAGGGCCAAAGGCCCCTTCTCGGCGGGCCTTAAGGAGAGTTCTGTATGTCCTGTTGGCAGACAGAGTAAGGTCAGCCGTCTCTTCATTAGTCACCAGGAGGTTATATCTCCTGCTTGATAACCAGGATGTTGTTGGGGGAGTAATTCCTCAAGATTGGTACTTTGTTGAAAAAAGAGCATTAAGGTAGCTCGCCCAATCATTTTCATTAATGTTTGAATTATTAATTAAGTTTCCTCAAGTGTTTAGGTGATTGATAATTTCCCCAAATTTTCTGGGATTTTTTTCTTTAGCAGCATGTATTAATTTTAACCAAAATAAGTTTTTGCCTGCAGCTTTTTCCTTCCGTGTTTGCCTTTTATATTACTTTTTAGTATTCTTCAGTTGTTCCCAGAGGTGTTGATAGCTTGGGCATGCCTTCAAACGTCTTGCTAGCTTCCTTTGAGCTTTCTTCAGAAGATAGCTTGATTTTGAGAGTTGGGCAGGGGTGGTTTTACTAGCTTGTCGGAAATGCTGTGATAGAGTAAAGTAAGAATGCTGGTCAAGTATTTTCTTTCCAAAATTTTCCAAGGGTTCCAATATTTGACCATGAGCCTTAAAACTCTCCAGCATAATCAACTTGGCGGATGATGATAAGGCTAATATTGTGTCATTAGGGTGAGTATTTGACAGGAGTGGTTGCTAAATGTGCTATATTTTAGTTTGAATTGCTGTACTAAGGGGATCAGAGGAAAGGTAAATAGAGTGTAATCTAAAATGGACCATGAATTTGGGCCATGATAAGTATGGCTTGGTGGAGAATCTCCTGGAAATCTTCCGTTTAGGGCCCGTAATTTAAGATATTCCAGTGAAGTCACTAGCTGCTTCCCCGCTGTTCGTGCTGTTTGACATTCGATAACATCTGTAACTGGACATTCCAGCAGAAGTTGTCAATACTTAGGATTTCATCATCCTCTTGGGCCTTGATTAGATTTGAATTTAAGTCTCCCGTCAAGATGATATTCCAGTCAGGTTAGAAATAATGATAATTTGTGATGATTGCCAGGAACCTTTTTATTGCAGCCCACTTGCGGGAAGAGCCAGGATGGATGGATGAATTAACCAACAATAATGGTGGTCTGTCATTTAAGGTCCAGTTACTAAGTTTTACCATTTGGCAGTCTGAGCCTTCTTTAGGAAGCTCATCCATATCCATCTTTATATCTAATGAAAAGTAAACTGCTAGACCGCCACTGGGCCTGCCATACCTCTTATGTTTAACAGCATTTATTTGGTGGGATATAAAGACCGACAACTGACATTTCTGTTGTGACAAGGTTTCCTGAAGAGCAATTATGTCCATATGATGCCAGGCTTTAAGTGGGAGACCATTTTCCAGTAGTGATTGAGCACCAGCTATATTCCAAGATAGGAGCCTTAAGCATTTCTGTTCTGAACATGCCTCCGGTGGGGGTACTTCTCATGCTAGATGTGGAGCGTTCACGACCTGCGGAAGCCACTCCCAACTGGGGTCAGCCAATGATGTTTGAGTTTGATGGATTGTTTAATTTTCTGAATATATGGGGGAGAAACCTTATGCACCCCTCCAAACCGTTATGAACTGTATGTATGCTGCCGGAGGAACATTAAAACTTAGAAGCAGAAACTGATATCTATCCGACTCCGGTCTGTTTATTGTTATCCCTCAGGCCTCAAAGCATGGTGAAAAGGAGAGAATAAGGTCTGCTATTTCTGCCGATTCCTAAGTTGTTAGGGTGGCTTCTGATTGGTTGTTATCCTTGGCTGGTTGAAACTCTACGGCATTGAGTTCCGCTGAAGACAGGGTATTAAGCTCTAGAATTTCTTTTAGGAGCCTCAATATATTCCCTCTGTTAAGAATGTCATGGTTCCCATGTGAAGAATAGTGTGGTTGAAAGCGTGGTTTAAGATGGAATCCCTCATAAATGAAAGGCGATGATTGCAGCAACATAGCATTTTGAACCAATAACTTTTTAATGTTTTGGGGCTTGAAGAGGGACTAGTTCAGGGAGCTTCTGTAGTTGTCCCCCTGAAAGATTTGCTTGAAGCTTGTGTTGGAGGGCTTGGATTTGACTGGGCAGAGGAAACTTTGCACAAAATTGAATCTCGTGTTGATGCTGTGGCTGGCCTTACCAGAACTGAGCATCCCTGACTTCCTGCATTCACTATTAGCAGGCTGTTTGAGGAGGTGCTATATTCTTGTTTCTCAATGTTAGCTCTCAATGCGCCAACGTCCGTGGTTTGGGGCCTTTGACCTAGTGTAAGGTCAGGGACTGATGGTTTTGCAATGGTGGTTCTTAGTTTGACTTGTTGATCTTTGGACACATCCAAAGGGAAGATCCTAGGTTGTTTAATTGTGATTACATTTTTGACTCTGGCCAGGGGACTTGAAAAGAGGTCTGAGCATTTGGCAGTTTTTGTTCCTGTTACGGTCTAGAAATGGGCAGGATCTGTGGGTGAGGTGTATACTGGATGGCATTGTAGGAAGACTGTTGCCCTACTTTAAAGGTGATGCCCTTGCAGTGTTCTCTCTGTATTGAGGCAGGAGTCAAGTGTGGCCTTGGCCTAGGTGTTATGGCCCCGTGAGCCACAGACATTTTGGAATGGGCATTGTCCCTCCATTTGTATATATTGTACATACTGTTTATTGCTTTAAGGACGTATTAATCTAAATTTGTAATATTACACTCACTTTAATCAATTCCTTTTGTCCTTGCATTATTCCTGAGGGTTACAGGGTGTATATGTGATGTCATTGCATCTGTTTGTGTGTATGGTGTAGTGGGTGGGGGTGTTGCATGTATGTGTCACTCTCTTTTTCCTCCCCACCTCCCTTGTGTGCTAGGTGCGGTACTCACTGTGATTGTCTTCGCCAGCATTCGTGTCCCTGGTGTAGGAGGAGGTGTACCAGCATGGGGAAGATCTGCAGTTCGGACTCCATGGCGTCGTGGTTCTTCCTTGAGTGTCGAGAGGTGAGTCGTTTCTCTTCTGTGTACTGTTTCCACCGTGCTTTTGATGGCGTTGGTACCAACCCGGAAAAGGTGGCGGATTGGTGTGTCATAATGGAGTGGACGGTACATTGTATTCCGCCTGGCTGTTGGCAGTTACCGCCGTGGTGTTTGTTGCTACCGCCGTGGCGGTCGGAGTGTTAAAGTGGCTGTATGTGTTGGCGGTTTCCACCATTGTCATAATTCCTTTTTTCTTACTGATGGCCTGTTGGCGGTATTACTGCAACTTTATCACCAACCGCCAGGGTTGTAATGAGGGCCTAAGTGATTTCCTCATAATCACAGGATGTTGAGCCAATACAGAGACTCAAACCTGGTTCCCCAGCTCCAAAGTTGACAGCTTTGGCAGTTTTGCCAAATCCTCTCCCCTTTCCTGACTCATCTGCAGTGCAAGCCTGAGGGTTTCAAAGCGGACTGTTAACTGCGGCACATGATTAAACAAAAGCACAACACCGCCGACTCCTTTATTTCAACAATGGAGACTTTTGAATTATTATTTTTCTGAGTGCGAGAATTCACATAAGGTGACCACCACTTTTGTCATCATGCTTGCCGACTTGGGAGTACATGATTGGGTAGCTAGTTGTAGTTGCCAAGCATCACACTGTTCGTCTAGAGCGGGATTGGTAATACATGTGCCTTGTAGATGAGGGTAAGGGGTCCAGCTTCTGCAGAAAGCTGCTGGGTGACGGCGATCTGGTAACAGTTTAAGAGTTCTGGGGAGTTCTGGGGGTTTCACTTATACCTCTCTATTTTTGTTTTAGAGATTAACGGGGCATTGTGCAGACCGATTGTGAGGATGGACATTATGTTGACTATAGCATTTATTTTCTAAGTGTAGGCCCACTTCGATCTGATCTAAATTCTCTCCACCATTTCCTGTACATGCCTGTGTCCATTTGCTGATTTGGGAGTGCATTTGTTATGGCTTAGTCATAAACACAAAGTTCACTCGAATTGGGAACGACTGGACGACTTTTCCGGCTCTGCTCCTTTGATACGACGTTATGACTTTCGGCTTATCAGGGCCGTCCATTTTCTCCATGGTCATCTTTGGAGACCCTTTGCACCATAAATACAGGAGACAATACTATTAACAGATTTCTGAAGAATATCACTTACTTGCCTTATCGTTGGTTGTTCGACTCTTCTTAACTGACCAGATGGTCTAGCCTTGATGAAGTCACATGAGTGACGAAACACGTGTTGGCTGTATTTGAAGAACTCACTATCTGTTTTGGCTGTATTTCGAAGGACTCACTATCTGTTTTGGGGCGGACTGTGCCTTCAAATAAAGACACCTTCTCAAACGGACTTGGGACATTTATGCATTCTACTTTCGATTTCATGTCCTACCAGGGTCACATACCCTGTTTATTTTGATTGTACTGTTTGGTGGTGTGCTGTGGTAACTTTGTGTTGATTGTTATTGTATACATCGGTACACACTTTTGTGCCTACTGGGTAGTAAGGCACCTGACCACTTGGCACCTACTTTGGACTTTATCTGCATTCTTAACGGATTAGTGTGCTTACTCCCTGGATGTGCGGCAACTCTCACCCTTACTACCCCTCGTTATGGCTTAGTGTTCAAATTAAAGCGGAAGTTCAAGGTTAAGGTTATGATCCTAATTGTAGGGCTGGGGTTGGTTGTGGTTTATTTCTGCTGAAAATGGGTGACCGCTCCTGCCACAGTGGATCGCCCCTCTCCTTCTTCCATGCTGGATCTCCTCGCTTCGGTCTTTGCTTGCCCTCCTCCACCCTTCCTGTGCCTGCTTTCTCTGCTCTCCAGCTCTACAGGCTTGCTGCTGCCCCCGGTGTGTTTCTACTCAAATAAAACTTCCAGCAGCATTTTTACAGCTGCCCACGTGTATCTAAATCTAAATTATGTATGTCTTCACATTATAAAAGACCACTTTACAAACAGGTGGTAAGCAACAGGAATTTGAATGGGAAGCAGAAACTGTGAAAAAATAACCAGTGCCTTCTTGGAGATATTCCAATACACTGACAATGCTGATATTTGTGCCTTTACTGTTTGGGGTCATCACTAGCATCGGGCTCCCTCCTCACTGCACCATACTGAAGTGCCAGCCCTAAATGGAGGATTGTACGTTTGATTGTTTCTCGCAGCAACATCATGGTGTCTTGTCAGCACTCGAAAAAAATATGCTCTCCTTTTGAAAAACACAATCACTGCAAACAAAGTAATGTTTGAGGCTTGTGAACCTGCATCGACTGGGAATCTAAACATCTAGTGGAAAAAGTGTTTACCTGCTCCACATTGCACTGAGTGAGTGAACCAGTCCTTCTCCAAGACACTCCACACCATGCCACATAATTCCAATCACCATAATTTCATTCACGCCACACACTTCCATGCCACACAATTCAACTCTACAAATTTTCACCTCAACAACACAACTACACAACACACCACATAAATCCAATCCACACCACAGAATTCCACATCATGCCACAAAATTAAACAGCACACCACATAATTAAACTCCACAACATACCATGCCACATAATTACACTCTATGACACACAATCCCTCTCCATAAAATATCAGTACACTCAATACCACATAATTACTATCCAAATATTTCCACCGAACATCATGCCACATAATCCCACTCCACACATCCACTCCACACCACACAATTCTACCACACACAATTGCACAACTAACCATTCTAATCCAACCCACATAATTCCACTCCAAACCAAAAAACCTGGGTAAAAGACATTGTAATTTACAGCACCAATAGCTCTAACTCACAATTGCAAGACCTATTGCATTGCAAATGCATATTTCTTGCTGGAGTGTTGACCTGAGGACACCCACATAACTGACCCTGCAACTCTCTAAGACATTTCACTCTATGTATAGAACTTCCATTAGGAAGTCAATTTTATATGTTGTGGTTGAACTATTTTATATAACAATATTCACACTCCTCAGTTGAACTTGTGTGTAAAGATTTATTGGAATTAGTGCCCCTCGCCTGTTTGAGAAGAGCAGCAAAAAACAGACTTATTTTTACCTGTTAATACATTTTTATGTAATGTAGTTTCGGTTCTCAAAAAGTCAGAAATATATGTGAAATGTTTGTGTATACATTTCAATCTTTTAAAGTTTTACACTTTTTGTCCTAGACATCTATGAAAGTGGCTCTTTTTGCGGCATTCACCAGGGAGCCTTTTGTGGATACTTATTCTCATGTGAAAGTAGGCATAAGAAAAGTCACATGAGAAATACGCAGCAGTTGTTATACACTTAACTGGCTAGCTTCTTTTTTTAATGCACAGCGAAAAATGTAATTCCTTGGGAAGAAAAACTTACACCACCACCCATTTTCAATGTTCACTTCCCCATTTCACCTGGAAAAGGTTGCATGAATATCTTTCAGAGGAGTAAATCTCACAATTTGTACCCAAATTAGATTTTAGAGAGGGTTATGTGACTATCCACAAACATTTAAATACGTGGTGTTAACTAGAGGTGCCGCAACTTGCGTAATTTCATGTAACGTAAGGGATGCGAGGATGCATTTTGCTCTAAGAAACAGTGCTAAATGCAGCAGAACACAAAGTGCGAGCATGAGCAGCTGCTTGTGTTTGCTAAATATGCTCTTACAGTATGATTTTTTCATCAAATTACTCTTAATTATGCAAGTAGTAAGATTCGAGTGATCAATAATTCCCTGTCAAATAGTAACTTGGAATTGCCAAAATTACCACAATAACTCCAGTGCAATCTAAAGTCTTACCGGAACAAGGGGCAACTTTATGAAAAGTGGGGCATCATGTTATGATGCTCCACTTTTCTTGCTCCCCATTTAGCCCCCCCTAACGCCACCATGTGTGCGCTGTATTTATGATACGGCGCACCATGGCTCATGTCAGGGAACTAGGTCATAAATCTTGATGCTAATTTGGCACTTTGCAAGATTAGCACCAAAAACATTGCGCTAATCCTTCAAAGTGACAGGAGGCCCATTGAAAACAATGGGAGCCTCATTTTAGCACCTGCCTTAGGCAGGAAATGACGCTAGAACTAGCACAGTGGAATCTCACAGATTCTACTGCATCATTTTTCTGGGCCTCCTAACGCTGGAACGCCCCCCTTGCATACGTTATGTCTGGCACAGGCATAATGTGGCTCAAGGGTTTACTAAGTGGCGCAATGCATGCATTGCGCCACTTTGTAAATATGGTGCCGAATTTTTGCCAATTGAACTCCACATTAGCGTCAAAAAAATGGCGCTAATGTGACGCAAGGTGGCCCTAAGAGATTCTTAAATTTGGCCCCTAGCGTTAACAAGTTCACAAGACATTCTTGACCAGTAACATGGATTCACTGCACACTCTAAACCCTTCCTCCTAGGTGTATTCACACTAAAATGATTGCACGTGTAAATCAATTTCGAAATTAGAAGAAGTACTTTTGTCGACGTAAATAATTCTATTTGCGGCAACTGGCGTTCAAAATCTTGTTATATTAATTGTGATGTTCTGTTCCTTTGTAACCAACCATCTATTAAAACATAAAGGAGCCGCTCGCATTTGTGGCTTATTATGGTTTCTTTTTCTTTTGCACATTTATAAGGTAATAACTTTTCATTGCATTACCGAGAACATTGGTTTTAGATACACTTAATAATAATAGCCTCATTACCACGAAATTGGAATTAACATCAGCATTAAAATACTGCACCTGTACACAGAGTCCCCGCATTTTGAACATGGTATAAAACCATAGGTGCCACAGTTCTTTACAAACATATTTTGCAGTCAAACGTTTTATAATATTTAAATTAACAACAAAAGGAACAAAAGGAAATGAAAGGCATGGGTTTAGATGCAGTGTTTACAGAGGCCGGACTGGGAACCCAAAGCAGCCCCGTTAACTTTTTCGGAGCGGCCCCCGGAAGGGCGTGGGGTGTTCCTTTGAACGCACAGTGAGGTCTTAAAACTGCGTGCAAAGGTACCCCGCACAGTTTTAAGACCTCATAGGGGGTGTTCAAGCGCGAGGCTGCTGCTGTTTTGGGGGACGAGTATGCAGCAATGCTGCAAAACTGGAACCCAGTCACAAAACAGGCCCCCACCGGTCCAAAACGGCCCCCAACCTTCCAGCTCAGCAGGAAAACGCCCGATACCCGCTACGGCCAGTCGGGCCCTGCATAGAGGGATGTCTATCCGTTGCACACTCAGCTTCTAATGCGCAATCTTGTTTTAGGGATTGTGATAAAGACATTGCATTCTAGAAAACTTTCACAATACCTGCAGGGGCACCAAATACAGCAGATTGTGAAAAAAGCTTGAACTATAATCATTCTTGGACCCATAATAGCCGCAGTATCCCATTAAACATTACTGTGCATGTATGCCTGATTCGTTTCACCTTTTTATGGCATCGAAATGTGTTATTGGACAGACTCTGATATCATTCCCAAGTGAAGCGTGTTATGGAATTGAACTTTGCTAGACACATTGCTCAACAACAATACATTATTACATTTATGAATAATACATTTGAAATTGCTGTACATGATCAATGCAGTAGACTGATAAAGAACTGACTGAATGATCAATGAAGGATCACTGAAGCGAGGGAAGGAATGATTCTGGACGTACTTTACAAACGTACGTGTCCACAGCTGTGATAGAGTGTAATGATAGAATGCAGCATTAGAATGTGAGTGATTTCATCTCTCTCTAAGATGCTCCTATTAAAGAACCTACATTTTGTACCATCAAGATTCATCTTTATTACACTTGGCGACAAAGGTGTGCAGGAGTATTTTAACACTATAATTTTGGGACTTTACTTTATCCAGCACTTCTAATCCAGCCTTCATTTCCAGACAATTAGACCGTTAGGATTTCTACATCGAGGGAGCTGGATATTTAATTCAAGACGGTGAGAAACATCTTTCCCTTTTTGGATTGCAACGCTTTCATTTTGAAATTTGAAACGCTTTATACCTTGTGTATGTTGGATTTACAAGCGTTTCCTTTTTATGAGTGTGCGCTAAGAAACGCTCTAGCGCGTCTTTAGTAGCTGCCTTTGTGTGTTTTTATAACCACCCATGAAGATTGAAAATTCCCTACCTTACAGTGAAGCGTGCAGAATCTGATTTTCAGCCAAATCTTCTTCGTCTCTAACTGGTTTTGTTGTGGAAGGTGCTTAACTCCAACCTCCTCTACAAAACAATCTGTTGGTTTATAAATTCATACAACGAAGTGAATAGGAAGGTGCTTAACTCCAACCTCCTCTAGAAAACAATCTGTTAATTTATAAATTCATACAACGAAGTGAATAGGAAGATGCTTAACTCCAACCTCCTCTAGAAAACAATCTGTTGGTTTATAAATTAATACAACGAAGTGAATAGGAATATAATCCCATTTTTGGTTGTTTTCAAGCTTTATACTAAAAGCATATTTAACACATATTTTTCAACTTTAAAATCGTTTTGGAAATAAATCACAAGGAAGTATGCAAAACATCTCGCCCCGATGAAGCAGAAAATGAAGGTTTTACATTTCTTAGCGCATAAACGTAGTGTGAAATAATCATGTGTGACTTTAACCGAACTAATAAAGATTGTACGGGGACAAAATGTGCCCTCAGAGTAGTTTGCCAACATTTATAAGCGTGCTTTATATAACGTGGTGTATTAGAATTGCACTAATCCGACATAATTGTAAACGTGTGCTATGATTTGCTTGTTTGAAATGTTTTAGCTTAGCATTACTTTAGTGCAGGCTTCGGCCTAGTGGCCTGGTCTCACGGTTTAGATGCTCGTATTTTTCCAATGTGCTATTAAACGTGTACTTTTGCTTGAAGCTGTACTTTTCCACTGAGACCGTTCACATGCTTATCTTAAGGTTTCGTGCCAGCCTGGCATATTTTCTCTTTACTCCAAGGTCGATCTGCAGGTGCGGACAATGGAAGCTCTGAAAGTGAGTTAATTGGTATAAAATGTTGCAACTTGCGTACCCATCTCCAAGGATAATGTATGCTTAAGTAAAAGCTTGAGAACTGTCGTTTTTGATTGGACAATTTGAAGCTAACCTATGAACCCTCCAATGGAAGACCCTACTGGACTTGAACTGTTGTCTATAAAACCCAGGTGCACGAGAGGAAAGTATCCATTATTGGACATCCCGCCATTTTGCAGACTTCGTAGCTATTATGGCCCACTTTGCTGCGACGCCATTTTGAAAGAGACTTTGATGCTTTCTCTAATCGAGAGAAAGAGACTTTAATGATTCTTGCCCTAGATACTTTAATTTTGATCCCTTGCATGAAGTAGTAGTTTTACCTTGCCGCCGTGAGGCAATTGCCCCGTCCACCCCTGCCCCTTTTGCCCCGTCCCATGCTGATCGAGAAACGGTACCTGTGAGACGAAGACTTCCTTGATTGCTGATCGTAATTGGTAAATATGAAAGGAAATTGTAAAATTGCATTGTGTTTCTTTAGGTAACCAACTGCTGATTTTGATAAGAGCCCTAGTTAGGAGTTTTCTAAATTAATGTTGCTAAATTGTTTTTGCATGAAGTCCCACATGCCGATGCTAATTTGAGGTTAGACGAGGATTCCTTATGTCGCACGATGCAATCTGAGATCTTGTTATGCTGACTAAATGTATGAAATTAGTTCATTACAGATTATCGTATTAGTGATTTGCATTGCTATTATCGAATGCCTTATGATTCAAATGCTACATAGATTGCACCTGTTTCACCGTTATGGACAGCTATTAATGTCCATATATGTTTATCATTTGGTGTTGAGACACATCTATATTGTGCTAGCTTTGTTAATATAGGGAAATAAAATTCACTAACTTTGAATAAACTGGTGTGGTTATTCCTGACTGAAAGGTCAGGGTTCGCCGAAATGTATTCTGGATTAATTGTCAAGTGTTATGTTGATCAAGGTATTGCTTATGTTCGTTATTGATTTGATGCAATTGATCGATATAGAGTACGGAGAGTCCCACTTAGTCAAAAGATTCATCGGCCTAAAGAGCGTCCGAACACAGGTAAAATTATTAGTACGGACCGCTCTATCAGTAGATGGTAGCAGAGGACGGTTTCGTCTTTTGGGACCCTGTACTCTTAAAGTACATGGTGTTGAATTAACGGTTACGCATTTTGAGACCCCACTCGAGAAGTTGAATTAGATTTTTTTTTTCTTGGATAAAATAGATTGACAGAATGATGATGGGCTAGGTCCACCGCGACTTTCCCGGGATCTCGGAGCTTGCGAATGGAGAGAATGGAGGTGTGGATTCGGCGTTGGCGGTACTAGTGATGGTATGAGTGAAGTTAGGGTTTTGCGCTTGCACAGCTTATTGCCGCAGGGTTTGTGAAAAGGTTGCGAGGATTTTTCTTTTAGAAGATAGCGGAGGTGCGACTCCGAGTGTAGAAGTAGAGAAGTCGTCGAACTTCATAGAAATAGCGGAGGTGCGACTCCGAGTGTGAGAGTAGGGAAGTCGTCGAACTTCATGTGCGTGTGGCGCTTTGTGCATAAAAAGATCCACGTGGTTGTTGTTGTTGAGACGGGCCCTGCGAGGTCAAGAGACTCCGGAGTATGTTGTTTTATGTTGTGGTCTGGGCGGTTTAGTAGGTTGATCGGGCGTGGTCAACGAGTCGGTACGTGTGTAAGGGAGTGAAAGAAACTTCGACTTCGGGCTTTGACAAGATTCTAAGTGCACTAGAACAGATCATTGACAAGTTGAGAGTAGGTCTGCGGGTCAGATTTGCTTGCGAACGTGGGGACCGAGAAAGATGGAATAACTGCATAGGCTAGTGAAAAATCCCTAAGGTCCTGAAGCGATTGTGTTACCCTTCCTGTAGTAAACCGACAGATCTGTTTTAGTTTTTGGTAGCTCGCGATACATGCAAGAAGTTGTTACGAGAGGAGCTGAGTGAAGGAAGACTAGCCGCGAGGCTTTGTCAGCCGCAGTGTGTGTGAGTGTGACGTCACTAGGAGCCGCGCTGGGATAGGTTGGTTGCAGAGAAGGGTCGCGCACGGATTGGATGCAGTCCGTGGGACTCGATTGGAAGGGGAAAGGCAAGCGAAGAGTATTCCGGGAATTAAAGTCACCTATTGATTACAAACTTTGTGAAATAAAAGACGAGAAAATGAAATTCTTTAAAGCATTTAGGAGTGCGATGAAGGGGGAGTCTTACATTAAAGCGAGCGTAGGAGAGGAGACGCCGCCCGAGGGCACACCAGCTTACATTGTAATGGAAGAGAAGGGGGTAGCTCCGTGTCTTTGGCTAAAGCAATGGCACAAACTGACAGAGAAACATGGGAGCGTAGCATTCCCGATACATGGGACATTCAATATAAGGATCCTAGAGAATTTGAGATTCACGATGTACGACATGAAGGTGCCTCCAAGGCCAGCCCAGTTTGAGGCTCTAGCGATTTGGGAACTAATGTCCAGACAGCAACAGCAGAAGAAGTTTGAGACCAGGATGAGAAAGGTAGAAAAGACACTAGCGGATGCTAGGTGGGATAATGCACAGAAGGTGTGGAGGTCAGATGTATTGCAGGGGATAAAATTGTTTCCCGCAATTACTAAGGAAGAAGGGGAGGCAGGTAAGAAAGCTACCTGTAAGACAGACAGGAAGTGTTCCAAGGATAGAGAGGACGAGGAAAAGTTGAGAAGAGAAGAGGAGTTAGAGGATAAGGAGTTAATAATGCAATTGCTGAACGACCGTCCACCACCTTATGCGGAGAATGGACAAGGTCCAAGTACCAGTTCTGCCCGTCTGGCACCGGTACAGAACAGTGAAACCCAGAGTTCAGGAGCGTCATCGGGATCTAAGGACCCGAGTTTATTGTTCACCCCGCAGATACCGCAGGTTAGGAGAATATATCCAGATGTGCCCATGTTGAAACCAGCAGAAAATTATCAGCCGCAGATGCCAGGGTACTACAGCAGTGACAACAGTGGAGGAATGATTCTAGAACAAACCGTAAGGGGAGTACAGAATGGTCACAACCAGACATTGGCACAAGCTGAATCAACTCAGTTTTTGATGCCCCAAAAGCAGATGCAGGGGGGAAACGCACATGCTCAAATGACGGGGAGTCAGATGGGCATGCCGGCAATGATGACCCATGGTGTGGGAATGAACATGCCTCAGAACATGGGAAATGGATAAAACCCAGATGCGATATCACTACCCATTACTGTAGGTCCACCGGTACCTTTGTATAGTCAGCCTAACTTAGGTATGAGCGGTCAGGGATCAATGCTGCAGAATGGGACCGAAAGGAGGTGCATAGAAAACACTCCAGGGATAACTCCGATAGCGGCTCAGCCAAATGGATCTGGGTCCTTGATGGAGTTTAGTCCCATGTGTGCTCAGTCAACACTGGTGAGGTCGAGCCCCCCCCTGATAATACCTCTAACATCGAACACTGAAAAGTTGCTGCAACCATCAATGGCAGTCGATGTGAACGCTACACTGATGGGGGTGAATGCGCAACAGCTGACACAGTGGTTCAACAGTTTGAATTCCACACAGGGCTCAGCCAGTGGGAAAGGAGAAGATTATCTGAATAGGATGAGGTTAAACATGGAAGCACAAGAATTGGTGGAAGGGACTATGGGTGTGAATAGGTTAGAGTCCTACTCGGAAGAAGAGTTGAGCTATCTATGTCCAAAGATTACGAAGGAAGTGAACAAGGTACATAAAAGCTTGCAGGAAATAGCCGACAAAAATGGGGTTGACATAGACAAGACAAAACATTTGAGCAGGAGCTACAGGCTGGATTTTGGGGCCACAGATTTTGAACACATGAGGTCAGCAGGCATGAAGGCGCACCTTAGAGAATTGCTGCAGAGTGCACAAGTGTGGAGGTGCTTAGACAAGTGGGAAAGCAGGTGGGTAAAGAGAAAGGAAAAGAGGAGGGACAGTGCTACAGAGCATAATGAGAAAAGACCACAAAGCAGCGAGACAGTAACCATGTTACCAATGAGGGAGACAGCAGGGGGAAAATTAATACATGTACCATGGCACAGAAGCGATATTCAGTCTTTTACGGACGATTTTCCCAAACTGAGAGAGAAACCGATCGAATGGTATCAACAGACTGATAGGTTTGTGAAGCTTGCAAAATGTCTCTGGGAAGACCTGAACACTCTCTTTGAGATTGTGGTTCCGGCAGATTTGTGGGAGGATTGCAAAAGAGCTGTAGGTTGGCCGACGAGTGAACCAGAGAGAGACAGGGAGACGGGTGCACCATCACCTATGGTGATGAGCCTGTACTATAAGGTGATTGAGCATTTGAAGACGAAGGTTGCCGCGAAAAATGTGGATTGGCAGAAGATTGATCGAACTGCCCAAGAGGCTAAAGAATCGATTCATAGTTACTATGAGAGGTTGTTGAAGGCGTTTAAGAACTACAGTGGCACGGAAACAATAGAGGCGAAGGACATGCTTCATTTTGTGTTTAGATTTGTGGAAGGGCTGAGGCCAGAGATAAGTCAGATGATAAAGTCGCATTTGATTTGCTGGCAGTCTAAACCGATTGACGAAGTCTTGAATTATGCGAAATACTGTAGCGACGAAATTGAAGTGAAACAGAAAAAGTTGAAAGAGAAGGTGATGATGATGCAGCTTAAAGCAGCTCAGACAGGTCTGCAAGGTTTGCAAGGGATGCAAGGGTTCCAACAGCAGATACCGCAACCGCAGCCGCAGTTACAGGGAAACACGGCGTTTCAGCCACAGGCCAGAGGCAGAGGAGGTTTTGCGAATAATGGTCCGGATTTGAACACTGTTGTGACGGGTGTGCAGGCAATGAAGAAGGTGATGCCGTGTCACGCATGCGGAATCGTAGGTCATTGGAAACGCGAGTGCCCGATGGTGGTGCAGGAAGGTGCAGGTGTAGGTGTTGGTCAGCAAAACAATGATGTCAATGCATTTCAGACAATGAGGGGACCGAAAATGAGAGGTCCAAACCCAAATTTTCAGACCATAAATCAATTGCAGGGATTGCAACCTATGCAGCCGCAGCAGATGCAGATGCCTCGTATGCAGATGACGCAAATGCAGCCAATGCAACAGCAGTTACCCATGGTACCTAATCAGCAAATGCAAATACCCTGGGCACCAATGAGTCAGCAGCAAGTGATGGTTCCTCCACAGGTCTCGGGTCAGGTAATGAGTACAAATGGCACCGTGCAACAGTTCCCACTACACAGTGAGAGTGGAATAAACAATGTATGGGAGAGTGAAAGCTCAGAAGAAGAAGGAGATTGTGTGCTTGCAGCATCCTTGGAAGTTGATCAAAAGGGTCCGTACGTAGAGGGAAGAGTAATGGGTAATCGTGTCTCGTTCTTGGTTGACACGGGAGCCACACGTTCAACTGTTAAGAGCAGTGAAGTTCCAAATTTGCCACTCTCAGGGAGGACAGTTCAAGTGGTGGGAGTAGCAAACAGACATCTGACGAACCCAATAACAGATCCGGTACCAGTCAGCATTGGTAGCTATCAAGGGCTACACAAATTTGTGGTATGTGACTCAAGCTCGATAGCGCTATTAGGGAGAGACCTATTGTGCAAATTGGGTTGTTCGATCATGTGTTCGAACGAAGGAATAACAATACAGACGAGTAGTGATGGGGAAGAAGAGGACAGTGTAGAGGGGGATGAGATGGAAACTGTAGATGAAGAGTATCCTCTGATTTGTCTTTTCCCGATGATAACTGAAGAAGATATTCCAGCCGAATTACGGGAGACAGTCGGAAAGGAAGTGTGGGACATGACAGGGAAAGAGGTGGGATTGATGAAAGGAGTGGAACCAGTGAGAGTGACTGTAAAGCCCAATGCAATCTTTCCCCAGACCCCACAATACCACATGGCACAAGACACCCTCATGAAAGTTGCCCAACTTATTGACGAATTTGTAAAACAGGGAGTACTGAAAGAAGTGTTAAGCAGTCCATGTAATTCACCAATAATGGGACTAATAAAGCCGAGTGGAAAGGTCCGACTCGTGCAGGACTTGAGGAAAATAAATGACATCATAGTCAAATGCTGCCCAGTAGTACCGAATCCAGCTGTGATAATGTTCCAGGTCCCTTGCGATGCTGAGTGGTTCTCAGTCATCGATTTGTCACAAGCATTCTTCTCGGTGCCTCTTCATGAGGACAGCCAATTTCTCTTTTGTTTCAAATTCCTAGACAGAGTGTACAGTTGGTGTCGAATTCCTCAAGGGTTTTCTGAGTCACTGTCAATCTTCAATCAGATTCTAAAGAAAGATTTGGAAGCATTAGAATTGCCATTCGAGTCAACCTAGTACAGTACATTGATGACTTACTGGTTGCATCAAAGACAGAAAGTGGCTGCACAGCCGATACCATTGCTCTGTTGAATCATTTGGGAAGGAATGGACATAAAGGCGGTCATTCTGACCCTGGCGGTCAAAGACCGCCAGGGCGGAGGACCGCGGGAGCACCGCCGACAGGCCGGCGGTGCTCCAATGGGGATTCCGACCGCGGCGGTAAAGCCGCGGTCGGACCGGCACCACTGGCGGGCTCCCGCCAGTGTACCGCCGCCCCATTGAATCCTCCAAGGCGGCGCAGCTTGCTGCGCCGCCAAGGGGATTACGACCCCCCCTACCGCCATCCAGATCCCGGCGGTCCGACCGCCGGGATTCGTATGGCGGTAGGGGGGGGTCGCGGGGCCCCTGGGGGCCCCTGCAGTGCCCATGCCACTGGCATGGGCATTGCAGGGGCCCCAGTAAGAGGGCCCCTACATGTATTTCACTGTCTGCTGCGCAGACAGTGAAATACGCGACGGGTGCAACTGCACCCGTCGCACAGCTTCCACTCCGCCGGCTCGATTCCGAGCCGGCTTCATCGTGGAAGCCTCTTTCCCGCTGGGCTGGCGGGCGGTCTGAAGGCGACCGCCCGCCAGCCCAGCGGGAAAGTCAGAATTACCGCCGCGGTCTTTCGACCGCGGAACGGTAACCTGACGGCGGGACTTTGGCGGGCGGCCTCCGCCGCCCGCCAAGGTCAGAATGAGGGCCAAAGTGTCTCCTTCCAAATTGCAGTTCTGTCAGAAGAAAGTGAAATACTTGGGTCACCAGATAGAGAAAGGGTCACGGAGAATAATGATGGAAAGAATAACAAGCGTACTTCAAATAAGTCCACCAAAGACAAGGAGGGAGGTGAGGAAGTTTTGGGGAATGGTGGGTTATTGTCGCCAGTGGATTCCCAACTTCTCGACTCTAGCAAAGCCTTTACTGAAATTGACCCAGAAGGATGCCTTGGATCAAATTGAGCTGAAAGGAGATGAGATGGATGCTTTTGTTGAACTGAAAGAATGCATGTGCAGGGCTCCAGCTTTAGGTATGCCTGACTACACAAAGCCTTTCACATTGTTTTGTCATGAACGTGATGCATGTTCTCTGTCTGTCTTGACTCAAGCCCATGGTGGCGTAAACAGACCAGTAGCGTATTTTTCAGCTACTTTGGATCCGGTCGCAGCAGCACTCCCAGGGTGTTTGCGCGCCGTAGCAGCAGTTGGTATCAGCCTCACTCAGAGTGAAGGAATAGTGATGGGACACCCAGTAACAGTCATGGTCCCTCACTCAGTTGAGATACTTTTGACCCGCTCCCGAACGCAGCACATGACTGGAGCTAGACTCACAAGGTATGAAACGATAATTCTGGGCTCACCTAATGTGCAGCTGAAAAGGTGCACTACGTTGAATCCAGCAACCTTGCTCCCTGGAGAAAATGCCGAAATTGAGAACGCTGAAGACGTCGAGCATGACTGCCTTCAGGTGACTGAATTTTGCACAAAACCTCGACCGGACATTAAGGATACTAAGCTTGATGAAAATGACCAAATTCTTTTTGTTGATGGTTCATGTCTAAGAGATGGGATGGGGATTTTGAAAGCAGGATATGCTGTATGTACTGTAACAGGGGTCTTGGAAGCGGGATGGCTTCAAGGAGTCTATTCTGCACAAGTAGCAGAACTTGTAGCCCTTACCAGAGCATGTCAACTGTCTGCATTGATGAAAGTCACCATTTACACTGATAGTCAATACGGATTTGGGATTGTGCATGACTTTGGACAACTATGGTCACAGAGAGGTTTCCTGACTTCTTCAGGATCCCCAGTGAAGAACGGGGAGAGGATAAGGGAATTGTTACACGCCATTCAAGTGCCAGCCGAAGTTGCAGTGGTAAAGTGCAGTGCTCACACGAAAGGACAGGACTATGTTTCTCTGGGAAATGCATATGCGGATCAAGTCGCGAGATTTTGTGCCTTGAACTGTATATTACTCAGGGACGAATGGAATTCAATAAGTGAGCCAGAACTAGAACCAGCTGAAGCATTTGCCTTGAAGGTCGTAGATACAATAGATGAATTAAAAGCATTACAAAATAATGTCAGGGAGGATGAAAGAGATTCCTGGATTAAATCACAATGTATAAAGAGACCAGACGAGTTATGGGTTTCAAATGAGGGAAAATTTGTTTTGCCAAACAGTCTCTTATCACAGCTTGCGCGGTTCTATCATGGGCAGGCTCACCTAGGGAGAGATGCCATGATAAGATTGTTCAAAACTGATTGGTTTAACCCCAGATTCCGTCAAGCTGCAGAAGCAGTTTGCCATCGATGTGTCACTTGCCAGCAGATGAACCCAGGAAAGGGAACAGTTGTGAACGCGAGCCACATTGGTAGGGCAAGCGGGCCTTTTAGTCGTATGTAGATGGACTTCATTGAGATGCCTGTGCATGGAGGTCTGAAGTATGTGTTGGTGATTGTGTGCATTTTTAGTCATTGGATTGAGGCATACCCCACACGTAGAAATGACAGCCTTACAGTTGCAAAGCTATTGTTGAGAGAGTTAATACCACGTTTCGGATTCCCGATCTCTTTAGAATCAGATAGGGGAAGTCACTTCAATAACGAGGTGATAAAGTTACTTTGCGAAGCGCTGAACATTGAGCAAAAACTACATTGTAGCTATCGCCCTGAAGCCTCAGGACTGGTGGAGCAAATGAATGGTACACTGAAATCAAGAATGGCGAAAATATGTGCATCGACAAATTTGAAATGGCCTGACGCATTGCCCTTGGTGCTAATGTCAATGAGAAACACCCCTGATAGAAAGACTGGATTGTCTCCGCACGAAATTCTCATGGGCAGTTCCCGCAAACGCGCTTTTGAATATTACAGATGATATGGTGTTAGACTACTGCAATGGTCTGGCTGACATGGTTCGCTCTTTCTCTCACCAGGTGGAAGCGACCACCTTGCCACCGATCCAAGGTCCAGGACACGCACTGAAAGCAGGTGACTGGGTCGTGGTAAAGAAGCACATGAGAAAGTCGTGTCTGGAACCCCGTTGGAAAGGCCCTTTCCAAGTGATCCTGACGACAACTACCGCTGTGAAGTGTGCGGGGGTTCCCAACTGGATTCACGCCAGTCACACAAAGAAGGTGTTGTGTCCCACAGATGAGGAAGTTGAAGCGCTAAAACTGCCAGTGCCTGACAAAACAGTGCTGAGTGCTGAGACAGAGCAAAACCGAACTGAAAGCGAACAGGCAGAGACGGGAGAGAGAGAGATATTCTCTGAGGACGAAGAGACCAACTCGCTTGGGGGAGACCAAGGAGAAAGTTCAGACAGCGACGAAGCAGCTGAAGGTGACAAAGAACCTGAAGCAGCTGAGGGTAGCAAAGAGCCTGAAGCAGCTGAAGGTGACAAAGAACCTGAAGCAGCTGAAAGTGATAAAGAGCCTGACGAAAGTAACGGTGACGAAGGGCTCGAAAAAGGTGAAAAAGCGGGAGAGCCTGATCAGAGGAGGGTTTTCCCAGAAGCAGACGGTATAGAAAAAGAAAAGGAGAACGTGATTGATTCCCCAGAAGGAGGGGACAAGGCAGAACAGAACGAAAAGGTTCAAGCTTCCTCAGAAAAGATCGCAGGTCCATCAAATGGACACGGTGCAAAGAGGAGACTAAGTATATCACCAATAAAAGAAAGGACTAAAGAAAGTTTGAACGACGGAGAAAGGCCAAAAGTGAAAGAGAAAAGAAAGGAAGTGACTGTTGTGGAACAATCCTCAAGTGAAGAAAAAGACTTGGCAAAAGAGGAAAGTACCAGCGAAGCAGAATCAAAAAGAGAAGCAAAATTGAAAAGGAAAAGGATACCAAACAGGAGGTATTCCGGTCCTGAATGGGCATATGTAGTCAATGACGATTGGACTGACGAGTTTGTATCTCTAAGCATTGAGAACGAAGAAGAAGAAGAGATACCAATAGAAAAGAAAAGTTTTATGGACTCTGTCGATTGAAAGGGTAATAAATGATATTGCTTGCTACAATATAACGTGAAACAAACAACCAGCTGAGACATTGCTAAACCGGATGAGACTTGCTGAACTGATAAAGACTGAGTTATTGCCGAATTGAGACAAATGCTGCTAACCGATAAGTGACTGGCCTCCTGAAGAAGACGGTGTGAACATTGTGCTCGTTCAGCTTTGTAACTGAATTGCTAAATAGTTTAATTTACAAGTGCTTCCAGCTCTCTGATTCTATACAGATCATGACGCAAAACAATAGAAAGAAATATTGTAAATATGTGTGTATAGGCTTGATAATTGCATGTGTACTAATAATAATGGCAATTGTGCTTGGAATACATGGTAAGACTGAGAATGAGAGAATTGATGCTTCTACTCTTGCTCCTGTTACTGTCACCGAACTAACCGCATTGGATGAGAGACTCTTGCACGATAAGAAAGAGCTTTCGTATAACGTTTTCTATCGCTTGCTAACAGAATATGTTGAGACTATGGATGCAAAAGATTGTTATGTGTGTACACAGATACCGACATCAGTGAAGGAAGGGGTGACATATCACCACATGCCTCTTACATACGGGATTACATGTAGTATACTAATGTCTAGATTTTATGGTCAAACTAACATACAGTATTTTTACTCAAATTATGATGTTACCTTTGCATATGTTCCTATAATAGCGCAGCTAAGCCAGATTGCTAAAGATTGGGATGCTAAAATAATGAGGGAATTTTTCGAGCCAATGCAACCTTTTGAAACGGCTCACGCTCATAGGGAAAACCTTACCTGCTCGCTCTCTGCAATAGAAATAAGCTTTTTAGATCGCACAGATGATAGAAGGGCACAAATGAATGCGAAATTAGAAAAGGAGCTACATAAGAGGACTTCAGTAGATAATTATGATTTTGCTGCAATAAAGACACAAGGGAAAATAGCTTTAGATGCTTGGCATGTAGGGAAATTTTGTATATATCGAGGTGAATCTTATTATGACAACATTTTTGTAGGAGCGAGTGAGTGTAAACATACGTTTATCTTTAAGGCCAAATGGACATTCATGATGGACGGACTTGACCCTGTCATTCCAGGTGTATATTACATTTGTGGGTATAATGCCTATTATCGTCTTCCAAAGGGATGGTGGGGGAGATGTTATTTGGGTATAGTGTTCCCAAAGGTTTATCAACTGGATGACCTATCGATGATTCAAAAGACACCTGGATCCCATCGTATTCAGAAAAGAGAGACCGCAGCTGCTGTGGTAGGAGATATATTTGGAGCCATGATTCCTTCGTTGGGAGTCGTGTTGAATTCCATCAAAATAAGAAAGTTGTCTACTATAGTGGATAACATGTTGACGAAGTTTTCAGGTGCTATAATCCTGATAGATGCTGAACTTGCAGCGGAAAGAGCTATGACTCTTCAAAATAGGCTTGCTTTAGACATTCTTTTAGCAAAGGATGGTGGCGTTTGCAAAATGCTTGGTGCACAACACTGTTGTACATATATTCCTGACAATAGTGTGAAAATTAAAACTATGCTTGCTAATCTAACAAAAGAGAGTGCAGATTTGAAGGAATTGAAAGAACCAGGAGTGTGGGAGAAGGTTGGAAAAGGTATTGTTTCAGTGGGACATTGGATTGGGGGAATTTGGAATGGAATATTGTTAAAAATAATAGAGGGAATTTTAATAGTGATAATTTGCATATTTGGAATTTGGGGAATAAAAAGGGGAATAATAATGATTATGGAAAGAATTAAGAGAAGAAAAGAAGAGAAAATTATGAAAAGAATGGCAGAAGAATACAAAGCGCAAACTAGGGGAACTAAAAGGAAAAGAGAACTGACAGAATTTTAATGGAATAAAATTTGTGGGCATGATTTGGTGTGATGACAAGTAGTCATCAGAGGAGGGATTGATGAAGCAGAAAATGAAGGTTTTACATTTATTAGCGCATAAACGTAGTGTGAAATAATAATGTGTGACTTTAACCGAACTAATAAAGATTGTACGGGGACAAAATGTGCCCTCAGAGTAGTTTGCCAACATTTATAAGCGTGCTTTATATAACGTGGTGTATTAGAATTGCACTAATCCGACATAATTGTAAACGTGTGCTATGATTTGCTTGTTTGAAATGTTTTAGCTTAGCATTACTTTAGTGCAGGCTTCGGCCTAGTGGCCTGGTCTCACGGTTTAGATGCTCGTATTTTTCCAATGTGCTATTAAACGTGTACTTTTGCTTGAAGCTGTACTTTTCCACTGAGACCGTTCACATGCTTATCTTAAGGTTTCGTGCCAGCCTGGCATATTTTCTCTTTACTCCAAGGTCGATCTGCAGGTGCGGACAATGGAAGCTCTGAAAGTGAATTAATTGGTATAAAATGTTGCAACTTGCGTACCCATCTCCAAGGATAATGTATGCTTAAGTAAAAGCTTGAGAACTGTCGTTTTTGATTGGACAATTTGAAGCTAACCTATGAACCCTCCAATGGAAGACCCTACTGGACTTGAACTGTTGTCTATAAAACCCAGGTGCACAAGAGGAAAGTATCCATTATTGGACATCCCGCCATTTTGCAGACTTCGTAGCTATTATGGCCCACTTTGCTGCGACGCCATTTTGAAAGAGACTTTGATGCTTTCTCTAATCGAGAGAAAGAGACTTTAATGATTCTTGCCCTAGATACTTTAACTTTGATCCCTTGCATGAAGTAGTAGTTTTACCTTGCCGCCGTGAGGCAATTGCCCCGTCCACCCCTGCCCCTTTTGCCCCGTCCCATGCTGATCGAGAAACGGTACCTGTGAGACGAAGACTTCCTTGATTGCTGATCGTAATTGGTAAATATGAAAGGAAATTGTAAAATTGCATTGTGTTTCCTTTAGGTAACCAACTGCTGATTTTGATAAGAGCCCTAGTTAGGAGTTTTCTAAATTAATGTTGCTAAATTGTTTTTGCATGAAGTCCCACATGCCGATGCTAATTTGAGGTTAGACGAGGATTCCTTATGTCGCACGATGCAATCTGAGATCTTGTTATGCTGACTAAATGTATGCAATTAGTTCATTACAGATTATCGTATTAGTGATTTGTATTGCTATTATCGAATGCCTTGTGATTCAAATGCTACATAGATTGCACCTGTTTCGCCGTTATGGACAGCTATTAATGTCCATATATGTTTATCATTTGGTGTTGAGACACATCTATATTGTGCTAGCTTTGTTAATATAGGGAAATAAAATTCACTAACTTTGAATAAACTGGTGTGGTTATTCCTGACTGAAAGGTCAGGGTTCGCCGAAATGTATTCTGGATTAATTGTCAAGTGTTATGTTGATAAAGGTATTGCTTATGTTCGTTATTGATTATTGATTTGATGCAATTGATCGATATAGAGTACGGAGAGTCCCACTTAGTCAAAAGATTCATCGGCCTAAAGAGCGTCCGAACACAGGTAAAATTATTAGTACGGACCGCTCTATCACCCCCACCATTTTTCCTCACTACACCAGGGGAACCTCCTATAAAATGGTCTAAATGGAAAAAAACTTTCCTACACTATTCCAGGGTGTGTGGAACTAATCTTTCTAATGAAAGAAAAACAGCTCTCCTGATGCATTGTCTAGGATGCGAAGGACAAGAAATTTTTGAGAACTTACCTGACACTGGTGATGAGGGAACAGATCTGAACGAATTTGAAATTTGTTTGAAAAAATTAGATTTGCACTCTTTTACCAAAAGTCAGTACCATTTTGGAAAGATATCACTTTGGCATGAGAGAGCAACAACCAGATGTTCTGCTTTCCTTCTTATCTCGTATCAGAGCTTACAGAACATATCAAGAATGCACTTCTGAGTTCAAAGAAGACCTTTATTGTTGTTAATTCTTCCCCACCCACAAGTTCGTGAGAGACGAATTAATAGATTTCAAGCACACGTTCAATGAAAACAAAATATATCACAGTACTTCTCATTTGCAATGTACACAGCAGGTTATATATATATATATATATATATATATATATATATATAAGATATTGATAAGATATTGAATGCAAATCAAAACAAATACTTAACCATGTGAGAAACTATTTACAGCTTCATCTTTCTGGGGTCTGCAAGTTGATGACTCCGGTCAACTGCGAGAAAGAGATTATCTACCCACACGGGAGACTGGCAACTGGCGCCAAGTTCCAGTCCGAAGTCCAGCAGATTCGAATCTAATTCTCTGAAGCCCGAGTCATCCGTTACAAAAGCGTGCCCCCTCCTCTCAGACCTGGGAAAACTACGCAAGCCTTTGGAGACTGGCCAGATCTCCTAGACTCCTCCTCTTCCCAAGCCTGAGCAGAAAGGAAAACACCAAATGTACCCTCTCTTATCAGGTCTAGTCTACTGTGCGAAGAAAACAGCTTGGTTCATCTTGTGGAAAAACATAGCTTGGAAAAATACAGCTTGGATTCTCAACTGCAATGTCTAACTCCACGTTAAAGGCAATAGGCAGCTAACCTAAATATCAAATGTAATGTCTAATGTCATGTCAAAGCCAATAGGCAGCTGAGCTGAATACAAAATGCAATGTCTAATATCATGTCAAAGCCAATAGGCAGCTAAACTGAATACAGCATGTCAAAGCCAATATGCAGAGTACAGAATGTAATGGCTAATGCAATGTCAAAGCCAATAGGCGGCTAAACTGAACAAAACATATAATGTGCTACTGGTGAACATTGAGCAACTAATATGCACAGTGGTGAAACACAAAGTCATTGGTCAAACACGATTAATATCATCACACCAGAAGAAAGTGTTGAGGATTATATTACAGCTTTGCGGAAACTTGCATCTATGTGTAAGTTTGGAGTAACCATAGAGGAACGTATAAGGGATCAATTTATGCTGAGATGCTCGAGTGATAAAGTTCGTCAGGAATTGTGGAGCAAGGACGATCCTTCTTTGCAAGAAGTCATTGTATTAGCAAAGGGTTTCGAGCACACTTTGGCATGTGTAGAAGAATTAGAGAAAGGAAAGAATAATTCAGTAAATAAGATATATGAAAAAAAAGAAGATCATAGTAAAGAAGCATCTGGTGACAAAGGGGAAGATAAAGTGACTCATGCTCAGTGGTTAAAATCTAAGGATTTGAAATGTTTCCGTGTGGGAATGCAGGTCACTTTGCTTCATATAAGAAATGTCCAGCGATCAACAGCATATGTAAGTTGTGTAATAAAAAGGTACATTTTGCTAAATGCTGTAAGTCAAGCAAAAGTGCAACATCGGTGAAAGTGGTGGAAGATTGCATTTTGTCGATTTCAGCAAATGCTCAAAGGAAAAATCATCCGAGAGACACAATTTCGATCTTAAATGAAGATGTGGAAATATTGTTTGATTCTGAAGCGTGGTTGACTCTAATTTTGTATAAGTTTTTTGATGAAAATTTGACTCACAAGATCCATTTAAAAGATCCGGATGTTATCCCAGGAGGATATGGTGGCCAAACCATTCAACTGAGGGGCTATTTTGAATCAGAAATTTCATTCAGAGGAAATACTATTTTTGGGAAGATTTTTGTTCCAGTTAAAGGGGACAGTGTGTTAAGTTGGCCGCACCAACGAGACTTGAACGTCATTTTAGATCCTAACTCAACTTCTCCGATAATGTTGAGGAATGAATTCATCAAAAAAGTGCAGGATGGTGGTGAATTTCCTGTGCAGGAAATCAAAGGAAATGTCTGGCCAAAGTTTGATAAGGACTATGAGGATGTATTCAGTGACAAATTGGGATGTCTTAAGAAATATGTCCACCGCATTAGAATAAAGGAAGGATCAGTTCCTGTAGTTTCCAAAGTGCGTCCTGTACCAATTGCCATGAAAGATGATGTAGAAAGGGAAATACAAAGATTGTGCAAAGATGGAATCATTGAGCCTGTGGAGTCATCAGAATGGGTATCACCAATTGTAGTTGCACGGAAACAATCAGGTGATATTAGACTGTGTGTCGATTTGAGGAATCTTAATAAATGTGTAGTGAGTGACCAATTTCCTTTGCCTAATATAACAGAAATGGTGACTTTGCTTCATGGGTCCAAGTATTTCAGTAAGCTGCATCTCACGTCGGCCTACCATCAAGTCATGTTACATGAAGACTCAAGGGACTAAACCACTTTTGTCACACCTTTTGGGACCTTTAGGTTCAAAAGGATGCCTTTTGGTCTGGTTTCAGCTGCTGCTGTTTTCCAGCGTTTGATGTATAATATGTGTGGCTCAGAACGAGGCGTTAAATGTTTTCAGGATGATATCTTGATACATGCTCAGACTGAAGAGGAACATGAAAGAATAATCAGGACAGTTTTGGGGATTTTAAGAGAACATGGTCTGACCCTTAAAATTGAGAAGTGTTCATTTGGTAGACCGGAGGTAGAATATTTAGGTCTCCCAATGGGGTGTATCCCAAGGAAGAACTTATTAAGAACATTTTGGGCCTACGGGAACCTGAGAAAAAGGAGGAACTGTTAACATTTTTGGGAATGGTTGAATTTCAGGCAAAGTTCTTGCCAAATCTAGCATCCAAAACCACAAACATGAGGAAATTGTTGAAGAAAGGGAAGGAGTTTGTGCGGGATGATGAGTGCAGAGTGGAGTTTGAGGGTATAAAGAAAGAATTGACATCAGTTGGAAGTTTAAGCTCATTTGATCCTAAGGAAATGTGTGTGATCATGACCGATGCGAGTATGAAAGGGTTAGGAGCGGTACTTTTACAAGACCTGGGGGAGCAAGATTTAAGACCTGTGGTGTACTGCTCTAGAACTCTGCGAGGAGCAGAAGTAAATTATTGGACAATAGAGAAGGAAGCTTTGAGTGTGTTCTGGGCAATTAATAAATTTAAAAATTTCCTGTGGGGAAAAGAGTTTCAGATTTTTAATGATCACAAACCCCTGGTAGAAGTGTTCATGAAGAGAGGTCTGGATATGATCTCTGGAAGAATCAGTAAGTGGATTGTTGGCCTACAAGACTTTGGCCCTGATTCTGACCTTGGCGGACGGCGGAGGCCGTCCGCCAAGGTACCGCCGACAAATGACCGCACCGCGGTCAAAAGACCGCGGCGGCCATTCTTACATTTCCGCTGGGCCGGCGGGCGCTCTCGAAAAGAGCGCCCGCCGGCCCAGCGGAAATGCCCCTGCAACGAGGACGCCGGCTCAGAATTGAGCCGGCGTAGTTGCAGGGGTGCGACGGGTGCAGTTGCACCCGTCGCGTATTTCAGTGTCTGCAAAGCAGACACTGAAATACTTTGTGGGGCCCTCTTACGGGGGCCCCTGCAGTGCCCATGCCATTGGCATGGGCACTGCAGGGGCCCCCAGGGGCCCCGCGGCACCCCCTACCGCCATCCTGTTCATGGCGGGTTTCCCGCCATGAACAGGATGGCGGTAGGGGGTGTCTGAATCCCCATGGCGGCGGAGCGCGCTCCGCCGCCATGGAGGATTCAATGGGGCAGCGGTAAACCGGCGGGAGACCGCCGGTTTACCCTTTCTGACCGCGGCTGAACCGCCGCGGTCAGAATGCCCTTGGGAGCACCGCCAGCCTGTTGGCGGTGCTCCCGTGGTCGGTGACCCTGGCGGTCACCGGCCGCCAGGGTCAGAATGACCCCCTTTGTTTTTAAGGTGTTTTATGTACCAGGTCCAAGCAATAGGATTGCTGATTGCCTATCAAGATTGAGTATTGAAGTTGAGAGCAGTTCAGAAGAAAGTCAAGATGATGTCATTAGTGTGTGTAATGTGACAAGAGGTATTGTTGAACAAAATGAGTGGTTGAGAGCGGTTATGGAAGATGCTGTGCTACAACGCATGTGTAAGGAACATAGGGGGTGATTCTGACATTGACGGGCGGCGGAGGCCGCCCGCCAATGTTCCCCCGTCAAAATACCGCTCCGCGGTCACAAGACCGCTGAGGGTATTTTGAGATTTGCCCTGGGCTGGCGGGCGGCCGCCAAAAGGCCGCCCGCCAGCCCAGGGCAAATCTACCTTCCCACGAGGACGCCGGCTCCGAATGGAGCCGGCGTAGTGGGAAGGTGCGACGGGTGCTGTTGCACCCGTCGCGTATTTCAGTGTCTGCAAAGCAGACAGTGAAATACCTTGCGGGGCCCTCTTACGGGGGCCCCTGCAGTGCCCATGCCATTGGCATGGGCACTGCAGGGGCCCCCAGGGGCCCCGCGGCACCCCCTACCGCCATCCTGTTCCTGGCGGGAGACCCGCCAGGAACAGGATGGCGGTAGGGGGTGTCAGAATCCCCATGGCGGCGGAGCGCGCTCCGCCGCCATGGAGAATTCCCCCGAGCAGCGGAAAGTCGGCGGGGGACCGCCGACTTTCGGCTTCTGACCGCAGCTGAACCGCCGCGGTCAGAATGCTTGTGGGAGCACCGCCAGCCTGTTGGCGGTGCTCCCGTGGTCGGTGGCCCTGGCGGCCACCGGCCGCCAGGGTCAGAATGACCCCCATAGTGAGGGATGGAAATCATCTGTCAAGGGGGATAAAGAGTTAGGCGGATTTTGGAAGGTGAGAGAGGAATTATCTATGGAGAATGGAATTTTGCTGCGGGGAACAAAATTGGTTGTCCCGGTATTGTTGAGAGAAAAAATTATCGAACTAGCACATGAGGGTCATCAAGGGATGAGTAAAACTAAAGCAAGAATTCGCCTTAATTATTAGTGGCCAGGAATGGATCTTATGATCGAAAGGAGAGTAAGGGAATGTAATGATTGCTGTAACAGTGATAAGGTTTATAAAACCAGAGTTCCGCCGATGTGTACTCGTGAATGTTCCTCTAAGCCGTGGGATGTTGTGGCAGTGGATGTAGTAGGACCTATATTTGGTAAAGGTGGTTGCAACTATATTCTAGTCTTAGTGGACCAATTTTCAAGGTGGGCAGAAATAGCGATTGGTAGTAGCATGGAGACTACAAAAGTGATTAATTTCTTTAATGAAATTTTCAGCCGTGAAGGTTTGCCGAACACCATTCTCATGGACAATGGACCCCAATTTGTTTCAAATGAGATGGAAGAGTACTGTAAATCCAGGGGTATTGTGCATAAAAGATGTTCCTTGTATCATCCTGAGGGTAATGGGACAGTAGAAAGATTCAATAAGTGCATAAAGGAATGTATACAGTTGGAAGTTGCAGCTGGCAGGAATTGGAAAGATGGTCTTAAGAATTTTCTCCATGCATATAGATTTTCTCCTCACGTCACTACAGGGAAGGTACCGTTTGAAATTTTCAGGGGACGGAAAGCTAACACACGTTTGGCACCAGGTTGGGTGCATTGGGGTAAGAATGAGTGTGTTACATGGTGTGACGGAAATAGGGAGGAAAGGGCGAAAGAGGAAAAGTGCTTAGTGAAAAGAAAGGAAAACTATGATAGGAGGAAAAGCACATGCAATGTTGAGGTGAAAGTGGGTGATAAGATTTTGATTAGAAACCCCAGATTTAGCAAGTCTGGAAGTAAGTTTATGGGTCCTTTTGGAGTGGTCAAACTCTTCAGGAATGCAGTGAGAATTAAAGATGGAAGAGTCTGGAATCTCAACCGTGTGGTTGTTTCAAAGAAAATGTAACCCAATTTTATTCCAGTTTACAGTTTGTTGTTTTGGTATTATATTTTCTTCCTGTATATAGTTTCTTTTGTTCTCATGGGTTTTGTAATTGTTCTAAAAAAAAGGGGAAGGTGTGTGGTAAAGTGTAATGATAGAATGCAGCATTAGAATGTGAGTGATCTCATCTCTCTCTAAGATACTCCTATTAAAGAACCTACATTTTGTACCATCAAGGTTCATCTTTATTACACTAGCATGCACAGTCAATAGGTTAAACTAATTTTACACAAAATATTTCCTTTTTAGAGAGCATGAACGCAGGGTTAGGAATGCACTGAGAAGACATAGGGGGTCATTGCTATTTCGGTGGTCTCATAACCGCCATTTAAGTGGTGGCGGTCGTACCGCCTACAGGCTGGCTGAGAAGGCCGCTAAATTATTACCATGGCAGTATTCCCAACAGAATACAGGCAATCCACTGCCAGCAATGCTAGTGCAGTCAGCGAACCACGGACAACTGTAGCCACCTGCAGGCCGGCGGAGACCATGTTCACGCCTGACAGATTACGAGGCTACATACCGCCAAGGTTTCCGCCACAGTCTCACCACCACAGAAACCCTGGAAGAAACCAACTCTATAAAAGGAGACACCTTCAGGAAAACATATCCGTCTGGAGCTGCAATGGAACCTGAACTGCACGTCTTCCCGCTGTTCCTTATCGCACAACAACTCCGGAACCAACTAGAGCAACCGTGAGTACACACACACTTACCTGTCACTGTTGCAAGATGCCAATGTACCTACGCACACACAACATACACATCCGGATTGGGTGGCGAGGGCGACACACACACAAGTAACCGCACACTGACAGACAGCCACATTCACACACACACATACATAGCATACACATACTATGGTCATGGCTCAAACACATGCCAAAAACATACACCAACCCCCAGATAAACAGCACCAGCACAGTCACACACAACACCACCAAACGACACAACTACACCACAACTGCAACACCTCAAAAGCACTAAGTATCTACAATACACACCTCCACTTGACAAATCATACATACAACACAACGTAACAACACCAGAGAACAAACACAATCACACATCCATACAATGAGGCACACGTCATACCTCGCAAACACACATTACAAATCTGACATACCAATCACCACACACACTCTTGCACACAGTACAACTAGACAAGGTCACATAACACTGCCAATAACTCATGTCAATACAATCACAACACACAATACCAACACAAATACATGTGGCCACCTTATACATGCCCATCACACAATACACACCCACCACTGTGGGACAAATGCAATGCACACACCCACACATGCTGCCCAATCCCAACTGGTAGCACAACCACCACACACAAAAAAGGTACTCATACATAAACAAAAGCAGCCAAGACCAAAACAGCCAGAAGAAAAGAGAAGCAGGACAAAGATGTAACCTTCAAACCAACAACGGGTTGGCCGAGATATATCTAAATAAATAAATAAATATATATACATAAATTTGTACACAGATTAAGGCCGTAGGCCAGTCCAAACACATATGTGCAACATGCACATATGGCATTTCCAAGTGCCTCAACTTGACAACTGACTGCCAGGTAACCTCCACATTTAGAGGCATCAAGAGGGCATGGGGGGGACAGAGGGAGAGGGTCTAGGCTTAGGTTTGGGAGGGGGATCATTGGGCTTGGGCTTGAGAGAGGGGCTTAGGTCAAGGCTTAGGGGATGGCTGGAATCATTTGGAAGGGGTCGACTTCTTGGCAGTGGAGGGGCATGACTTGGGAAAGGACAGTGGGCAGGGAAGGTCTTGAAGGTGGAAGGGCTAGACTTGGGGAAGGACCCAGAGCATTTTTGGGTATCACAGGGTGGGGGAGGAGTAGGGAAAAGTGGAAAACTCCAAGAGCAAAGCCTTCTTTGACACACAGGGACGGTCTTGGCAAAAGGGTTTGGGAGTGTAGGAAAAGGAGTGCTTGTAAGAGGTTTGTTGGTGCATGTCTTGGGTGCATGTGTGTGAGAGGTATGCTTGTGGGTGATGGGTGTCTGTTAGGTGCGTGTGTGTGGGCATTTATGTTTCTTGGAAGGAGGGGGTGGAGGTGCTGGGAGATGCATTGGTAGATGGGTGACTGTTAGGGTGATGACTGCAGGCATGGTGGATGTGCTCCATGTAGGCATGTCTGCGGTTGTGGTGTCTGGATGTCTGAGGGTCTGCTATTGTGCTGACTGTGGGTAGGATAGGAGTTGTGGCTGGATCTGTGAATGTTGGCCTGGTGTCCGCAAGTGTGTCCAGTGTTGTCTGTGATGCTGGGGTGGAGGGGGAGTCACTGTAGGTAGTGGCTGTTGGTGTGTCGCTGGCATCAGCACTGAGGGTCCTGTAGCCAGCAGCATCCCCACTTGCTTTTGCCCTGTCTCCTTCACCTGCCAATGCTGATGCATATGAATAGAGAGAGAGGGAGGGAGAGATAGAGAGGGAGAGAAAGGGTCATCACATTCTTCACATACACACATTATAACATGTACAACTGTAGGTATACATCTCCTGTCTGGGCAATCCAATATAGAAAACCACATATCCTACATCATGTCACAACATGTTACTTCTTTTCACCCCCTCATGTAATATCTCTCACTGACATCATAATCTATGTAAGGTAGCACAACTGGAGCATTCCATCAAATCACCTGTACAGCTATGTCAGCATGCTCATCATGCCCTGGCTAAAGCTGAAATTCTGTCCTATTCCTGGTCAACACTCTCCATACTCCTATCACCTTTAGGAAAAGCAGTAGGCTGATCACACCATATCATGCGTATTCTGATTCAACACCTGACCAGTCCTTGTCCATAAGTCAGGTCCCATGCAAGTAAAGACAACTCTATTCACAGACGACACAACACCTGCCATTATAATCACATGCCTAGCTGAACCATTTGTACATGTATGCCATAATGGATACAATCTCTGATGAAGACATAACATGTGGCAGTCCCATACAGGTGCCATCTGATGTTTATAATTCATGTCTGGAGAGCAGGCATGTCACAACACGTACCAAATCCCAGAGGAATATCTGCAGTCACTATACACAAATACACCACATCACATCGTTCATGCATGTACAGCTACAGTGGCCTACATAGCACACATGAAACATCAACTGAGAATCATAGAAAGAAGTGTCAGAACAACTAAACCAAGGCCAGTCAACTAAATGCTAATAGGACACATAGCATTGCACCTGACATGAAGATACAGTTCCACGACATGACAACATGAGTAAACCAACGTCACTCACACCATTCCTGACATGTGATTACCTATACCTAAGTCCAGACAACACACATATCCCACTCAAAAGACATGGACACATGACGTACACAAGGTCCTACACAACTGCTATTGCACTTACAACATATCCAACAACACCACCTGTATGAAATAAAGTAGTTTAGCCAAACCATAACATCTCAAAGTAAGAAGTAACCCAAAACCATTTCCTGTCCAACCTATCCACATCAACTAGGCTAAGGGTAGCAATTATTGTCCCACTCAACAACATCTGCCCCCAAGTAACCAATGTGACGTGATGTATGGGGCTAATACCGTATGTCGCATTAGTATTGGTAGGCTATAGGCACTTATATCATGGACAGTGCACATTGTCAGAGGATAGGACAGCCTAATCACTTACCTCCTCTGAAACAAGGGCATTGGGATAATAGTGACTTGCCTAAGGTTCAATGGCATGTAAATGCATGGTAAGGGCAAATATTAACAATCAGACAGCCATAGTTGGATGTCCTTCCGTCACAACCTTCACATACCCCATTGTATGAATGTTAGGGGAAAATGGGGACGCCTCCACAAACCCATATGTTCAGTCCTATACCGGCCACATTTGTTGACTGATTGAGATGGCAGCCTCACATGGAGTCAATACCTGTATCAGGACAAAACTAGGTCCTGTACCAAATATGTCAGGCACTTAGTAGCAAATACAGGTGATCTGCACAGATGGGAGTCGTCTGACAGCTTAGAGCTACATAGTTACATAATCAGATGTATGGACCTTGAAATACTAGATTGGTAGGATGATACACAGAAGCCTACATACATATATGTGTCTGGGTAGCATCACACATGTGGCAATGTCAATTGTGCATCTCCACGTGTAGTCATAGATATACCTTGACACAGGTGATCCAAACATACACATGGCCAACCCTAATGCCAGATCTACATCTATTAGGCAGGCAATGTGAGTACCATGTATTTCCAATAGTCTATATGCATGTAGCACCTACTACATTGTCACAGCTGCTAAAGTGTGACAGCAAACACCATATTACCTGAGCCAAGTACAAGGATTCAGTCAGTGCTTACACCCTTGTGGCTGCTGTGCTGCCCTCAAATGCCCATCCATTTCAGGGTAGGCCACAGCCAACATGTGGGCTACCTGTCAGATGTGTCAGATGGGTCAGGGTCTGACAGGCACCCCTCCCTCATTGGGAGGACATCCCCAGCTGGGCCTTAGTGATCTTCCGGGCCCAGTGTCTTAGGTCTTCCCACTACTTTCTACCATGGGTGCTCCACCAGCTGTGGACCTCCAGGGTCCTCACTTGCTTCGCGATGGCATGCCAAATCCCATTTTTCTGATGGATGTTGACCTGCATGGATGATACAGACAAAAGGAGAAAGTCATGTACACATGTACCATACCAATAGGAGTGGTCAGTACACATCAGTCACAGCAAGAAGGCGCACACATACCCATCCTCACATTCTGCCATCTGTATGCATCGACACTCTCACGAGTTTACATGCCTGATGCAACATAACTGTCAACACCAGAGCAGTACGTGCTCTATTGGCGACAAAAATGCATAAAACCTAGCACTCTCAAAACAACGTAACTTTTGCATTGTGCTGATATGTTGTGGTTTAACCTTTTGCATTGCAGAGCTCAATCCTGAAAACTTATTTTTAATATGCTTACAAATACTGTTCCTTTGCAATGTATTGCTGCAGGTTTTCAGAGTGTGTTAGGGTGTGGCCCCTTTCCAGGGCCTTCCAGAGACTTTCCCTGCAACATGCCTGGGCGTGGTTCTGGGCTGGGCCAAGACTCTATAAAAGAGAGCCAGCCCAACTCCCAGTGCTCACTATTCAGAGGTCCCGGTGCAGAGCAGCAGCTTCTTCCTGAGCTCCTGACCCGGCGGCCTATTTGGATCTTCCAGTCTTCTGCCCTTCATCCTTCATTGGTGATCATTGTTCCAGGTGGTAAGACGGTGGTTGGACTGTTCCGACACTGTTATTGAGAATTTTCATATTCTTGGTTTAATTCTTAAATGAGTAACAGATTACTTGCACGCTACCATTTCTTGACATTTACATGGTAGTTTACAAATAGGCAAGATGCACGATTTGTTTCATAAAGGTTTGACTTTGTTATTCATTGCGTGCTACCATTTCTTGACATTGGCATGGTGGCTCAAGAATCGGCAAGACGCGCGATTCGTTTTATGGTGTTTAAACATTGTTGTCCATTGCGCGCTACTATTTCTTGACATTTACATGATGTTTTACGAATTGGCAAGACGCGCAACTCGTTTCATGAGGATTTAACTTTGTTGTTCATTGCGCGCTACCATTTCTTGACATTTACATGGTGGCTTAAGAATCAGCAAAAGAAGCACGATTCGTTTCATTGTACTTGTTATTTATTGTGAGCTGTTATTTCTTAACATTTACATCGTGTTTTACGAATCGGCAAGACGCGCGATTCGATTACTGATGATTTGACTTTGATATTCATTGCATGCTACCATTTCTTGGTATTTTACATGGTGACACTCGAATCGGCAAGACGCACGATTCTCTCCTCAAATTTATTTCATGTTGTTTATTGTATGCCACTATTCTAAGATATTTATTATGTAATATTCGAGTTGACAAGTTATGTGATTTGTTTCCTGAATCCATATTGTGTCATTCATGGTGCACAATCCTTTTATGGTGTTTACTATATATGTATATATATATATATATATATATATATATATATATATATATATATATATATATATATATATACATATATCTGCAATATGCGCAATTTGTGTTGAAATATTTTAAGAGTACACAGAAGGCCACAGTTTCTAGATGCAATATTGTATGGTTCTAGTATACATTCTCAAAACAGGATTTATATGACTGGTTTAAAATTTAGTCAGAATGTTTTTTCTGATTCTTATGTACTTGAATAAGAAAGTTTTCATTTAATTCATCTTGATTCCCTTACAGGTATCTGGCCATCTTGAAACTTAGTCATTTTAAACTTAACTCTTAGGTTGTTCATGTTTTCAGAGTGACTAGGCTTAGAATCATAGTCTAGTAATGATTTCAGGAGATATAATTTTCATATTGTGTGTTCTAACCATTTTCTTACTACAGGTCTCCTTCCCTGTTCCCTTCCTAATCCCCTCTTCCCCTCTTGAACTCTCTCAGTCTCTGTGATTTATCTATCAGAGTCTTGGAGCTGTTCAGTGGTGGACGTGTTGGGAACGTGCACAGACCCCGAGGATCTGGTGACTCTGACAATAACACACAACACCTGTCAAACATGGCTAGAGCACTGGATTCACCTTATCCTCTCGTGCCTCAGATAACTGTTCATACAGAGGTAGGACCTCCTCCACTAACTTCTCAAGCTCTTCCGTGGTGAAGGCAGGGGCCCCATCACCTGCAGGACATGGCTCCCAGAGGCAGTACACAGCAGCTCACGTCGTGGAGGTCTTGCTGGCAACAGTGTCAGGATTCAAGTGAGCAATACTGCAGAAAATGGCAGTCACAGCCACCACGTACAGGACTGTCATCGCTGGTGGTCATGGCCATTGGCCCTAGTCAGCCAAAGGCAGCAATGTTAACCAATGGCAAGTTGCACAGCGGTTGCGACTGCCTACTGCCAATGATGACGTCCGCCGACAGACTTAGGACACTTTCAACTGTCCACTACAGTAAGTCAGACGCCAGCCATTTGGGCACACCTCATCGATGGATATGTTTACTTATCTGCGTAAATCACATACTCACCCAAAATGGTGTGTATCCATATGTACTGCCATCATGGTTGTGCAATATATTGTGCCAAATTTAACAAAAATACATGCTGATGACGTATATATGGTGAGAACTATGTAAAGCTACTCTGAGGTACATAGGCCACGGGTAGATATTGGTAGATTCCAAAACATATGTGTGATTAGTGCAGTACAGCTAAGTCTTACACACATGTACACTAACATTTATTTCATATGTTCAATCCCATTTACATGTTAGCCAATGTACAGCAATGAGGGTGAAATAGGTGCATATCTATGGCCTGTACTGTATATGTTAGAAGTGCTAACCATCCTCTACAGATTTTAGATGTCAGGTAATATACAATGTGTTAATGATGTGTGCATACTGCATAACTGATAGTGTATATTCTCTTCTCTCAAATTATCCTGCCATGAGGAGAGTGAAACAACCACCAGTGTACTGTCAACCAGTAGACCTGGAAACCATGAAGGAAAGGCATGTCATCCAGATTTATCACCTGAATCATCATGCCATCATGGATCTTTGTACTCAGGTGGAGCCAGATCTGATGCCTGCCATTCGCAATTTCTATGGCATACCTCCCATCATTCAAGCTTTGTTAGTGCTACACTTCCTGGCCACAGGAACCTTTCAGAATACTGTCGCCTTAACAGCAGGGATGTCTCAGCCCATGTTGAGTCTGGTGTTGAAGGATGTACTGTACTGTACTGAACAGCTACAGCAGGTTTCCCCAACAAACTGATTTGACCTATGTAAAGGCAGACTTTTATGAGATGGGACACAGTCTCATGTGGTAGGGGCCATTGATGGCACCCATGTAGCCCTTGTCCCTCCCAGTGCCAATTGACAGGTGTATGGAAACAGGAAGAACTACCACACAATCAACATGCAGGTGGTGTGTCTGGCTGACCAGTACATCTCACAAGTCACAGCCAAGTTTCCAGGATCTGTGCACAATTCCTACATCATGTGGAACAGCAATGTCCCACATCTGATGGCACGAATACAACCTGGCTGCTTGGTAAATTTGCATTGTAGTGTGTGTTTGTGTGTTATGTTTCCTGTGATCACAATATAGCCAGTCGCAGAACTATTTATGTATTGTTCTACCCTTGTGTTCACCGGTGACTCAGGCTATCCAAACCGTCTTTGGCTGTTGACGCCAGTGAGGTACCCAGCCATGCCAGGGGAATTCCATTACAATGAGGCCAATGAGAGGACAAGGCATCTAACTGAGTGAACATTTGGGCTCCTAAAGGCAAGATTCAGGTGCCTGGTCCTATCTGAAGGAGCTTTCCTCTACTCGCCCCACAAGGTATGCCAAATAATTATTGCCTGCTGCATGCTCCACAATCTACCCCTGAGATCGGAGATACCATTGCTAGCAGATGAGGGGGAGGCAACTGTTCCAGTGGCTGGAAATGCTGATATGGCGAGTGATGAAGAGCCAGAGGAAGAAGAAGCAGGTGACTCTAGGGCAGATCTCATCAATCAGTACTTCTACTGACATACAGGTATGTGAAGTGGACCTTTTGATGTGCCGAATGTGCACAAATTGAAATAGATGGCTGCCATTACACCTCCTGACTTGAATCATCAGTGGGGCTGTCATGGCTCCAATGCCCATTTGTGAGTTGTTGATTCAGACTGATAGAATGTTAAGTGTACAGTTCAACATGGTCTGCTATATCATGTATAGTTACATCTGATCCTAACATACACTTCTGTAATGGACTACACAATATTGAGGTATGTTTCTTGCGTTCTCTGGTCCTCTTTTCCTTCCACTCACTGAATTTGATATTTAGTGTTTGGCAGTGCAACCTAGGCTTGAGGTATTCATTGTCAGTAGCCAATGGTAATTGCTGACAGACATGGGAGGTGTACCTGACAGATAGCTGGTAACATGGATATAGTTACAATGGGATGGTACTTCCTTCATACAAGTGGGGTTGTGACTGCTTAGTCCTTTCCTATTACCGGTGAGGTTGGGGGGATGTGAAATGATTTATTATGTGTCAGTTGATTTTGTGGCCCATCTGGGATGTTTGGATGATGGCCTCTGGCTTCATAATGGATGGGGTACTTTGTGATGATCATGGGACCTTGCTGTGTTTGTATTTTGACGTTGCTGTCCAAGGTGCAGGTAACTGTATACTGACAAAGTAGAGTGACAATCCTACAGGTATGGGGCCTATGTTAGTGTATGGTTAAAGTACTGCGTTCCTCAGTGATGTTCTTTGTGTTTTCCATGGTATATGTGATCATGTAGCTATGGTAAGGGTATGTGAAGAGCCTGTACCTGGTGATATATAGGTCCAATCGGGTTGCCCCTGCTTTGTAGGTAGTTGACCATGGGCATGACTTCTATTACCTGTATATGTGCATCGTATGCCAGCATGCCTTCCGTCCTGATGATACTCTCTGTCATGCTCTATTTGCAGATTGGTTTACTGACTATACCTCTCTGACATCTTTCCTGTGCCATTTCAGTTGTCATGGGTCTCCTGGTGAGGGAGCCTCCGTCTGATGACCATTACACTGGCTGTTCAATGCAGGTGGGCATGACCAGACCACCGTTGGCAAGCATGACAATTGTTAATGTATAAAAAAAGATAGATATACAGGAGCTATGTTCAATTGTGATTTATTGTGCATATCAGAATACTGGGGCCCATATTTATACTTGGTTTGCGCTGACTTAGGGGGTTATTACAACTTTGGAGGAGGTGTTAATCCGTCCCAAAAGTGGCGGTAAAGTGACGGATATACCACCAGCCGTATTACGAGTCCATTATATCCTATGGAACTCGTAATACGGCTGGTGGTATATCCGTCACATTTGGGACGGATTAACACCTCCTCCAAAGTTGTAATAACCCCCTTAGTGTCATTTTTTTAACGCTAATTCAGCGCAAACCTAACTCCATATTTATACTTTGGCACTAGACACTTCTAGTGCCAAAGCAGTGGAGTTTATATTGTTTTCTGGATGGGAAAACCTACCTTGCGTCAATGAGATGCAAGGTAGGCATTCCCGTCCAGAAAAGGACGATTTGGCCTTTGAGCCATATTTATCCCCCGTGCTAAAATCCAGCACGGGGATGGGCGCCTTAAATAATTGTCCTAAGCTTGCCTAGTACCATTATTTAATGCCTGGGTCTCGGCAGGCGTAAGGCGACCTGTAGGCAGATTTCCATGGTTGGAGACCATGAAAATTGCCCTCAGGTGCCCTTCCCTGTCACCAGGGACATCCCCACCCACCCCCAGGAGGTAACCTAAGGATGGGGGACCCATCCCAGGTAAGTCCGGGTGAGTATTTTTATTATTTTTTCCAACATCGCTCAGGGGCCCTGACTAGGGGCCCCCTGCACAGTACAGGCCCCAATGGCCATGCCCAGGGGACTTTTATCCCCTGGGTATGGCCATTAGGGTGGTCGGCATGAGTGTAGGAAAGTAGCCTCTTTCCAGCATGGTTACCCCCACTTTTGGCCTGTTTGTGAGTGTGTGTTTTTACTGTGTCACTGGGATCCTGCTAGCCAGGACCCCAGTGCTCATAGATACAAACCTATATGTCAGTATGTTTTGCCTGTCTCACTGGGACCCCAGTGCTCATAGTTTGTGGCCTAATGTGTATGCCTGTGTAGTGCCTAACTGTGTCACTGAGGCTCTGCTAACCAGAACCTCAGTGTTTATGCTCTCTCTGCTTTCCAATTTGTCACTGCAGGCCAGTGACTTCCTTTACTAATTTCAATTGGCATGGTGGACCCACTTATAATACCCTAGTATATGGCACCTAGGTACCCAGGGCATTGGGGTTCCAGGAGATCCATATGGGCTGCAGCATTTCTTTTGCCACCTATAGGGAGCTCAGACAAACCCTTACACAGGACTGCCATTGCAGCCTGCGTGAAATAGTGCCTACACTATTTCACTGCCATTTTAACTGCACTTAAGTAACTTATAAGTCACCTATATGTCTAACCTTCATTTGCTGAAGGTTAGGTTCAAAGTTACTAAGTGTGAGGGCACCCTTGCCCTAGCAAAGGTTCTCCCACATAGTTCAGGGCCATTTCCCTGTACTCTGTGAGTGCGGGGACACCATTACACGCGTGCACTACATATAAGTCAATACCTATATGTAGCTTCACAATGGTAAATCCGAATATGGCCACGTAACATGTCTAAGATCATGGGACTGTCCCCCCATTCCCAATCTGGTATTGCACTCTGGAGGGCTCTGAGTGGCCAGTGCCAGCAGGTGACGTCAGAGACCCCTCCTGATAAGTCCATACCTGAAAAGGTGGCCAATACCCCTCTCAGGGCTATTTAGGGTCTCTCCTGTGGGTTTTCTTCAGATTCTGCTTGAAAGTTTCCTTCAGGAATCCCCTGCAACAACTTCAGACTCTTCTGACCTCGGATCAACCGCAGCCTGCTCCAAGAAATGCTGTAACTGCAACAAAGTGTCTACAAGAGACACTTTTCTTCAGCAACCTCAGCTCCAAGTCAGCAACTGTAACAGTTTCCACAGTGTGCATGCTCTGGGGACTCCCTGTCTTCATCCTGCACCAGAAGGACTGAAGAAATCTCCTGTGGAGTGACGGAGTCACTCTGCTGCTCCAAGCAGGCACCTTCCAAGATGACGACCGGTACCCTGGGACTCCTCTCACAGTGACGAGCGTGCTCCTAATGACACAGAGGGTGGACATCATCGGCATAGACTGTCCTGAGGTCCTGCTGATGCAATTTGGAGGAGGTAAGATCTTGCCTTCCCTGAGAGCGACAGTACCCCTGTGAATAGGAAGCTCAGACAAACCCTTACACAGGACTGCCATTGCAGCCTGCGTTAAATAGTGCACACACTATTTCACAGACATTTTCACTTCACTTAAGTAATTTATAAGTCACCTATATGTCTAACCTTCACTTGCTGAAGGTTAGGTGCAAAGTTACTAAGTGTGAGGGCACCCTTGCACTAGCAAAGGTGCCCCCATATAGTTCAGGGCCATTTCCCAGGCTTTGTGAGTGCGGGGACACCATTACACGCATGCACTACATATAGGTCAATACCTATATGTAGCTTCACAATGATAACTCTGAATATGGCCATGTAACATGTCTAAGATAATGGAATTGTCCCCCCATTCCAAATCTGGCATTGGGAAGCCAATTCCATGCGTCCTGCGGGCTCCACCATGGACCCCCAGTACTGCAAAACCAGCTCTCTGAGGCTTGCACTGCAGCTACAGCTGCTGCCACCTCACAGACAGGGTTCTGCCCTCCTGGGGTCTGGGCAGCCCAGTCCCAGGAATGCAGAACAAAGCATTTCATCTGTGAGCAGGGTGTTATACCGTCTCCCTTTGGAAATAGGTGTTACAGGCTGGGGAGGGGTAGCCTCCCCAGCCTCTGGAAATGCTTTGAAGGGCACAGATGGTGCCCTCCTTGCATAAACCAGTCTACACCGATTCAGGGACCCCTTGTCCCCTCCTCTGGCAGGAAACTGGACAAAGGAAAGAGGAGTGAACACTCCCCTGTCCATCACCACCCCAGGGATGGTGCCCAGAGCTCCTCCAGTGTGTCTCAGACTTCAGCCATCTTGCTTTGTAAGGTGTGGGGGCACTCTGGAGGGCTCTAAGTGGCCAGTGCCAGCAGGTGACGTCAGAGACCCCTTCTGATAGCTCCATACCTGATAAGGTAGCCAATCCCCCTCTCAGGGCTATTTAGGGTCTCTCCTGTGGGTTCTCTTCAGATTCTGCTTGCACGTTTCCTTCAGGAATCCTCTGCAACAACTTCAGACTCTTCTGACCTCGGATCAACTGCAGCCTTTTCCAAGAAACGCTGTAACTGCAACAAAGTGTCTACAAGAGACACTTTTCTTCAGCAACCTCAGCTCCAAGTCAGCAACTGCAACGGTTTCCACGGTGTGCACGCTCTGGGGACTCCCTGTCTTTATCCTGCACCAGAAGGACCGAAGAAAGCAGGCACCTTTCTAGACGATGACTGGTACCCTGGGACTCCTCTCACAGTGACGAGTGCGCTCCTAAGGACACAGAGGGTGGACATCATCGACATAGATTGTCCTGAGGTCCTGCTGACTCAACTTGGAGGAGGTAAGACCTTGCCTTCCCTGAGAGCAACAGTACCCCTGTGTACTGTGTCTTCTCCGCCTCCTGAGGCCTCTGTGCACTCTTTGCAAAATTCCTTCGTACACAGCCTGGCCCACGTCTCCAGCACTCTACCCTGCGACGCTCAACTCGCTGAGTTGTTCTCCGGCGGCGTGGGCCCTTCTTTTGTTGTGCTGCATCAACCGCGTTTTGCACCTTCTTTGAACCCGGGTCCTGCGGCTCTTGGAAGTGCTGGCTGGCATCCTGTAGGCACTCTAAAGTGCTGAGAGCCCCTTCTTCCTCCTCACACAGAGTTGAGGCCCCCAGCTTCCTCCTGGGTCAATCCAGTGCCATTTTGATGCAAAATGCACTTTTGTCATAGCCAAGGCTTGTTGGCGACTTCCAACACGAAATCTCATCTGCAACGATCTTCACACTGTGGAAAATCTTTTGCATTATGCAGGAACCTGCTGGCATCTTCCCACGGTGCAATTCTGCAGTCTTCAACTAACCATGGACTCTTCTTTTGCTCCCTCTTCTGGGTTGGCAGGGGCTCCTGTCCTTCCTGGAACTTCTTCTGACTTCTGGACTTGGTCCCCTTCCTTTGCAGGTCTTCAGGTCCAATAATCCAGCAGTTGTTCTTTGCAGACTTGGTTGGCTGCTGCAAAATCCCCAAAATGAGGTGTAGAGTGTCCTAAGGAAACGTGCAGTACTTTACTCCTGCTTTTCTGGGCTCTGGGGTGGGGTAATTTACTTACCTTTACTGTATTCTTACTCTCCCAGTGATTCTTCACACACTACACTTGTCTAGGGGGGAATTCGTGATTCGCATTCCACTTTGCCAACTTCCAAGATAACAATTTTAATGTCACATCCTAATTAGTTGGCTAGCTTTCCACCAAACGTAGAACCCCATTCACATCCAACATACTTGGCTCTAGGAGGCCTCCTCAAATTAATACTCTTTATCAGATTACGTATCACATCAATTTCCCAATAGAAAATCCATCCACTAATGAATGACCTGTAGAAATTGCTGATTTATTGGTATTTACAGTCTGATAATTGAAACATTTTCCAAAAACGTTTGCTGAAAAAATCACTACCTGAATGACAGGGACAGCTGGGGAATTGAGAACCTATTCAGTACACCAACTACTCCATGGTTACCAAGCTGAGAATATATTTTCCTAGTGCCTGGCCCCAAACTGCTTTGATCAATTCTGAAACTTCAATTGAATGGCCCCAGTTAACAGTAGAAGTAATGTTGTGTATGCAGCAAATGGGGGTGGTGAGGAGGAACACAGACCATAACCTTGATCTTTTACCTGTTGGTGAGAGTTTAGTATATGAAGCATCATATTATATACCGTAGCAGGATCCATGTTAGGCCTACGGTCATGATGACCACAAGACAGGGCACTAGGGGGAGAAAAGGACCCAATAAAAAAACACAAAGAGCTATAGCTGCCCCTTCAGCTCAAAAGCATCTGGTACCGGAGCTCCCTCTGTTAAAACTCAGGTTGTCTTGATCCAATATTTGGTAGCCCTTTTCTTGAAAAGTGCAAACAGTATTGTATTTATTGTTTTTTCCTTAATTGCAATTTTCTTTCAGTTGTCACCCCTTTCCAGACTCAGAATAAATGGAAGTGTTAAGACAGAAGATTCAGAGATCCTGTATTTGAGACCCAAAGCTGCATGAGATTAGGACAGTCTTGGCGGCCATCTTAGAAATACATGTATGTATACTGTGCCCCCCTGGGGTTCTCCATGCTTTGGATTGAAGATTCTAGGGGATTAGTCTGCAATCACATGTTGCCAACGACTTTGAGAGAGCCTGATGTGACTGGCAGCAGGCATCAAGATGACCACCCAGTTGAGTGGCACAAAGCTGGTTGGACCTGGCGTTGGTTTGAACTCATAGAACTAATTGTCCAGGAATACTTGTGTTTCCAAGAGACACATTTGGAATCTTTGTGTCCTGGAAAAGATATATTTGTCAGAGTTTATGTATGTGAGTATGGTTTTGGAACTATACTCGGATGTTGAATAGAGTGCTCGAGCACAAGACAATATTCCAATCTGTTTTGCATGTAAATATTATTGTAATATTATAATTTTCATTCCCAGAGTCCAAGGTTCTGTTTTCAATGACTTTTTGTTCAAAGACTTCTGACTCTTTAGACAGAGATCAAATACGAAAGGGAGAACTCAAACTCTTGTTCCATTTTTCAAAGAATTGGCATGAGGCAATTTTAGAAACAACCAGTGAACAAACTGGGAGCTCATATGGTACAGGTGAGTGGTGTGTCGTGACATCACCCCTGCTCAGCTTTATTAGAAGGGCATTCAGCCCAAAAGGTAGTGCAACAGACAGCACACTGAGATTCCAGAGAGATAATGTAACACCATAAAGCTAGTGACCATACAAGATTAGAGGAAACCAGAGGCTTAGGGCCAGATGTATGAAAGCATTTTGCATTTGCAAACGGTGCGAATGCCCGTTTGCGAATGCAAAATGCCAGTTCAGAATGTATGAAATACATTCTGAATGAAATTTTAAGGAATCGCTAAAATAGCGATTCCTTAAAATTGCGACCCTGTTTAGAGAGTCGCAAATTGTGACTCTCTAAATTAGAAATGGCAAATAAGGATTCCTTATTTGCGATTTCTTAGCACATGTATGAAGCAATTCCTAAATGCGATTTTGACGTTTAGGAATCGCTAATTACCACCAAGTTGAACTTGGTGGAAACCATGTGCAAAATTTAAAAATGCATTTAAAATGCATTTTAAAATTGTACATGTAAGGCACACATGCCCTTTTGGCATGTGTGCACCTTACATGACCCCCAAAACTTTTTGGGGGTGCAGCAGAGGGGGCCTTAGCCCCCCAGCACCCTGGGGTTTTGCATTTCCAAAATTGCGATTTCTGGTTCAGAAATCGCAATTTTAGAAATGCAAAAAATTCGCAGATATGGGCCAAGAGGCCCAAAGCTGCAAATGGGGCCGGTATCGCAATTTGCGATTCGGTAATAGCATTTGCGATTTTTATGAAATCGCCTTTACTGAATCGCAAATGTGATACATGGCACTTTGCGAGTCGGAAATAGCGATTTCTTAAAAATCGCTATTTCCGAATCGCAAAGGGCCGTGATGATACATCTGGCCCTTAGTAATTAATGAGAAGGAAAGACTTACCATACTTTTTTCTTGACAGGTTCTCAAAAGATAAAAGGAACTAGAGCAGGATTTTATCCTTCTACCTATTAGGTGAACCGCTTAGAGCTCACATCAGCTCTCAGCTCAGGTAAGACACTCTCTAGAGCCTAAATAAAGGAAAAGTCTTGTTAAGGGTTCTGTGCATTTTCCTTTCCTCCCCAAGTTATGCACAATCAGCTCCTTATCCGTTTTTATTTTAACTTATTTTTTTAGTTTGATTTCTCCCAACCCCCTTTCCCTTTAGGACATTACTCCGCTACTGTGCTGGCTATTGAAAAGGTGGCAGATGCATGGTCATGAGGGCCTATGGTGTCTCTATAACACTGAAGAGTTTGAGCAAATGAGTTGTATCATGACAGTCAAAGTTGAAGATGAACGAAGAAAGAATTGGTTGCCCTAAGATGACCAGAGTCAAGTGGAATAACATTAACAAGTATGTCTATGCCAGAGGATAGGTATTCATGGAAGAGTAAGGAAGGTAGTGATGGAGGCAGGTTTTTGTTCCAGAGTGTGTGAGAGGCTTCTGAAGAAGCTCCGTGTTCAGTGGTAATTGTGAACCTTCCAACTGGTGGGACAAAATGGCTGCTCTAAATACAGTGGCGGATGGTAATTTTAGGAGGGAGGGGGGCGGGCGGGACACACATACACACTCACACATTCACACACACCCGTACACGCACATCCATTCACAGCACTCATTATTAAACATTCAAACATACACGCACGCACCATTCATTTAAAACACACACACACACACTTACCTTCGGCTCAGCCTCTAAGGTCCCAGAAGGGTTGGGACTGCTGCCTTCCCTCATTGGCTGACCTGGAAGGCAGCAGTCCCAACTTTGTCACAGAGTGGGATGGGGTCAGTGAGACTGCTAACCCCACCTCACTCTGTGACAAGGTGTCACTGATTGACATTCGGCCCTGGGCACTTCAGGGCTTAAAACTGAAGCGGCCAGGACAGAATCAAATGGGGCGCTTCCCTCGTCACTGAGAGGGGGGGCCTTGAGGCACCTTTGCTGAGCTGAGGAGGTCATGCCCATAGGAACTGTGACCTCTTCAGCCTAGCAAAGTTCAGCTCATGCAGCCAGGAGCCTTTGCTCAGTCTAACAGGCACTCTTCATGAGGGGCAAAAGATGAGGGGGTATGGCCCCTCAGCCCCAAAGGACAGGCTGCGGCTGTCTAAATATCATGAAACACGTGAAGCAAGAATGCTCACCATCCAGTAGGGGTTGGGGAAGTTATCATGTCCTATAAAAATCAAAAGAATGGCTGGGGGTTTTAGATGGTGCAATTTACAGCATGATGGTTCAGAAAAATTAGCTAAACATCTAGGTTTTCCATGCAATTCTGAAGAAGCGTTCATGAAATAATTTAGGGCCTGTGCCAGGCATAATGTATGCAAAGGGGGCATTCCCCGATTAGGGGAGCCAGAAAAATGGCGTAAGGAAATGTATTAGATTTCTTTACGTCATTTTTTCAGCACTTTTAATGCCTGCTCAAGAGCAGGCGTTAAAAGGGACCTTCCATTCTTTAGAATGGGGTCCTATGTACTCTGCAGGAGAAGCGCCAATATTTTGGCGCTACTCCTGTAGAGTACATCAATAGCGTCATAAAAAAATGACATTATTGCCCCCTACCCTGTGCCACGGTGCACCATATTTTAAATACGGCGCACACATGGCGGCGGTAGGGGGGTACTCAGTGGCGCAGGGAAAGTGGCGCTGCACTCAGTGCAGCGCCATTTTCCATAACTCTGCCCCAATTTAGTACTTCTGGCAAGAAAAATATTGCTGCTCGGTTTTCACAGCTCTGAGTGTGCCTTTGATATACGGCAAATGCCTGAGAAATTGTTTTAATTTTCTTTTGGTCATATTTGTGTTCAGACCCTTAGATGCAGTTGTGTGTAGGTCACATTCTTTTTCAGATTCTATCACTAGAAAGCGGTGCTAATTTCCAAGCAAAAGGATCTAGCATTATCGTAAGAACAACAATCAAATACTAACCTTTCAACATAGGAAGGGTTAGCACTTCTGAGAACCAGAAGAAAAATACTGAAATAATCCTTCCCCTGGTTTTCCAGATAATTCTACTTTGAAAGGAAAACTCTCCATCAGTTCAAGAATAATTTGAAACACTCTCCCTCTGCCTCCCATGCAAGTAAACTCAGTGCTGCCAGAAACAATGTGTCATCTTTGTGATGCGAAAGTACATCACATCAAATCTCTCATAGATCTTGCTAAGAATTGACCAAAACATTTCTTTGAAACAGTCAAAGCAGCTAACGTTTCTCCTTATTCTTATACCTTTGAAGTCTTAGTTCAATTTCTTGGTAGGTAAGGGAAGTCAATAGAAGTATTTCTTCTCCAGGCCTATGAATTAAGGGTTCATTGTAATTATCTCTGCAATTTGATGTCGCCTCAGAGGACACCCTCATAAAAACTACTAACTACGGGTTAGACCCTGGCTAACACATCCAAACAGTTGACTGTCCAGTTTTTATCTAACATAATTAGGCTAAAGAATCTGTCCCTGGTCAAAGGTTCTCTTTTTAACTGCCTTAAAGTGGACCAAATTCCCCCCTTATTCAAGAGAACATCAACTGACACAGTGGACTATACCAATTACCTGTAGGAAAGTACCCTCTTTTTGGCAGGGTTACTCCCACTTTCTGTCTGCTATCAGTGTGCTTAGACTGTGTTCACTGGGATCCTGCTAGCAAGGACCCCAGTGAGTGTGCTCTCTCCCTCCAAATGTGGTTATCTTGGACCTTTGTGCACTTCACAAATGGAATGCTGGTGTCCCCTTATAAGTCCTCAGTAAATGGTACTTAGGTACATTGGCAATGGGAAATCAGGGGTCGCACATAGGCTGCACCATGTATTATACCACCCATGGGAGCCCATGCAAAATGTGTCTGCAAGCTTGCCATAGCAGCCCTTGTGAAAAGGTGCATACACCTTTTCACCAAAGGTTACTACATCAGGTCACTGTAAGTCACCCTTATGGTAGGCCCTTCTAGCCCAAAAGGCAGGGTGCAGGTCCCTATGTATGAGGGTATCCCTGCATGAGCATGATGTCAAACATGTCAGAATCATTTGCCAATACTGTTGCCAGTGTTGGTTGCATGATTCCATGCACTTTAGAGGATCCCCCAGTATTGCTCGTACCAGTCTTCCAGGGTTTTGTGGGCAGCCACACTGCAGCAGCCCCCCAGACAGGTTTCTGCTCTCCTGCTGCTTTACCTCAGGCAGGGGAATTCAGAATAAAGGATTTCCTGTGGGAGAGGGGAGGCAACACCCTCTCCCTTGGAAATAGGTGTTACAAGGCTTGGGGGTGGTAACCTCCCTAAGCCACTGGTTTACTTTGAAAGGCGTATTTGGTGACCTCCTTATATAAGCCAGTTTGCACCAGTCCATGGACCCTTGGCCCCTGCTCTCACACGACACTGGACAAAGGAAAGGGGAGTGACCACTCCCCTGTCCATCACCACCCCATGGGTGGTGCCCAGGGCTCCTCTAGGTGGCCACTCAATTCTGTCATCTTGAGAACAGGATGTGCAGAGGCCCCTGGGAGCATCTGAGTGGCCAGGTCAGGGAGGTGATGTCAGTGACCCCCCTCTGATAGGTGGTCACCGTACAAAGTGACCAAATCCCCATTTAGGATTATTTACGGATTCCCTTGAGGGTGGGTCCCCAGGTTCGGCATGCAAGGCTCCACCAGGACTCCTCTGCATTGTCTACTTCTGTTCCTGGCCACCGGAACTGCAACTGGACACTTCAAGAACTGACAAGGCTGCAACACATGAGTCAACCTTGATTTGCAACATTGTTTCCCTGGCTCGTTACAGCAACTGCAACATTTCCATGGCTGTGCATCCTCTGGAGTCGGCAAAACTTCAGCTGCACTAGGAACAAAGAAGGAATCTTCCTTGGAGTGAAGGAGGCACAGCCTTGCATCTGGAGGCACCTGCAGCAATGACAACCAGCTGTGTGGATCTGCTCTCCTCTGGAACGACATGGATCCTGCAATACAGGTGGTGGTTTGGAGTGGACCCCATGGTCCTCTCTTACCTCTGTCCATTTTGGGAGATTGTGAGCCCTTGCCTCTCCTTGCAGGACAGTACCCCTGTTCACCGTGATTCTTGTGCAACAAAGGCTTGTTGTCTCATCTTCCAAGGGATCTTCAGGCTCTGAGTATCCTCGGCCCCCAGAACTTTATCCTCGCAAGGACAGTCTCTCCTCTGCTGTTCCAGTGACGTGGGACTCCTCTTCAGTTGTGCTGACTGGGCCTCATTGCCACTTACTGTGCATGCTGCCAGTGGGTTGCCTGTGGGTGCTGCGACTGCTTCTGCTGGCTCTCCCAACTGCTGAAGGTCAGCCCGGACTCCCTTCAAAGGGTGGAGTCCCTGGACCTTGCTGGTTCTCTTCAGCCTTGCTTTTGCTCCTCTTTTGCCCCATTTTGCTTTTGCCAAGGCTTGTTGGTGGTTCTCCTAACCACTGACTATCTGCGACCTGGCGACCGATGAGGGACATCATCTGCACCACTCCAAGGACTACTCTGCAGGTTCCACAGCTGCTCTTCTCCTTCCCTGTTGACCTGGATCTTTATCCACGGAAGGGTGGGTAGTGGCTCCTGCCCTGTCTGGAAATTCCATTGTAGACTGGAGTTTGGGTTCCTCTGGTCTGGTCCTGTTCTTGCACAGCTCCTTTTCTGAGTCCTCTTGTTAGTCCTTGGAAATACCAGGTACTTACCTCTGCTCTCCTGGTCGCTGGGGGTAACCTAGGTACTCACCTCTTGGGGTCCCGTGTTCTCCCAGCTCTCCTCTAACAACTCCATATCCTTGGGCGGGGGACTTCACTTCGCATTCCACTATTTTAGTATGTGGTTTGGCCCTCCCCTAGGTCCCTAGCTATTTTCTGTAGTTCTTGCCAATGCTTGTTGTTTCCTATGCAAATTCTTAGCTAACTAATACTGTGTGTGTGTATATATATATATATAGTGTTTACTTACCTATGATTGGGGTACTGCCTATAAGTAATGTAGCTCAGTGCTACTGTAATAAAGTACCTTTATTTTTTTAAACGGTGTGGTTCCTTTCAGGTGTGATAAGTTGCTGTGTGACTGCTCTGGTACTGCAAGTGTTTTACACTCCTCCTAGATAAGTCTTGGCTGCTCATGCACAGCTTCCTCTAGAGAGCCCTGGCTTCCTAGACACTGTTTGCATTCACTAATACGGGTTGCCTGTATCTGGTATAAGGTGTCCACCACACGTCCCTGCGGCCCCTCCCACCTCCTCTCCGTCTGTTTCCTTTTGTTTTTAAACCCCCGCTGCTGCGACCCCGTGGCCCCTCCCGCCTCCCCCACCTCCTCTGTCCATTTCCTTTTGTTTTTAAACCCCCGCTGCTGCGTCCCTGCAGCCCCTCCCGCCTCCCCCACCTCCTCTCTGTCCGTTTCCTTTTGTTTTTAAACCCCCACCGCTGCGTCCCCGCGGCCCCTCCCACCTCCCCGCCTCCTCTCCGTCCATTTCCTTTTGTTTTTCCTGACGGTGCTAATCCCTGCGGCCCCACTCCCCCAGCCTTCCCATTCGCCCAGCCCTCCCTCCTCTCAGCTGCCACTCCCTCCCTCCTCCCCATTTATGGCAGCCGCGGCGCGGTAACAAGGAGCAACCCTTGACCCTGCTTCCAGTAGGCAGGTCGCTCCTCGCGCCGCCGCCCCGCGCCGCCTCCACTTGGCCGGCTGTATCCTCCCCAGCCTCCGTCTGTTCTCCTCTCTAAATCCCTCGCCGCTGCGTCCACGCGGCCCCTCCCGCCTCCCCCCACTTCCTCTCCGTCCGTTTCCTTTTGTTTTTCCCACCGCTGATATTCCCTGCGGCCCCACCCCCCCAGCCTTATCATTCGCCCAGCCCTCCCTCCTCCCAGCTGCCACTCCCTCCCTCCTCCCCATTTATGGCAGCCGCGGCGTGGACGCGCAGCGGACACACCCAGCGGGTGCGCCAAAGGCAAGCCCGTCTGCGCCAAGACCGCGCCCAACGCCAGTCCCCCTGGCCCTCTAGGACAAATCTACTCCCCCCTCACCCTCCACTCACTCAACCCAGGCCCTCGGCCCACCTGCACCCTTCTCAGCCCCACACACACCCATGGCCCCTTCACCTGCTACACCTGTCATTTCTCCTGCTCCTCATCCCTCAAACCACACACCAACCATAGTGATCCCCCAAAACAAACACAACACACCCAACGCAATACTCACCTGCTCTGTCCCCACCCCCACCAACCAGCCCCGCTGCACACCACCCCACAACCAGAACACACCCCGCAACAACAACCTCATGCACAACACCAACCACCACAACCACCTCATCTTTTTGCTCCTCAACACCCGCTTCCTTCACAAACATGTCATAGAACTCTGGGACCTCATCACATCACACTCACCTGACATCGCCTTCCTCACGGAAACCTGGACCAACCCCTCCTCGGAACCCGACATAGCCATCGCCACCCCCAAGGGATACAAACTCCAACGCAAAGACCGCCTCAACAGGCCAGGTAGTGGCATCGCCATCCTACACAGGAACACCATCAAAGTCACCACCAGCTCCCAAGACACTATCGACAACACAGAACACATGCTCTTCCTAATCCACATTAACAACAACTCCAACCTCAGAGGTACACTAATCTGCAGACCACCAGGACCACGCCCCTCCTTCTGCGACACCATCGCCAACACCATCAGCTCGCACGCCCTCACCTCCACAGACTACATCCTCCTCAGTGATTTCAACTTTCACTTGGAGAACCTTCAAGACCACAACTCAACCTCCCTCATAGACAACCTCACCAATCTCGGACTCAAACAACTGGTCACCGCACCCACCCACTCAGCAGGACACACTCGATGCAATTTTCACCTCAAGCCAACACATAGCCTACTCCCATACCACCAAACTCTACTAGACTGACCACCACTGCGTCCACTTCCTCTTCACCAAACCCCCCACACACCACCATCAACACACCACACCCTACCGCATGTGGGACAAGATCCCCAGAGAATGCCTGAACTCCCAACTGGCTCACAACCTCCCCCCCCACACCAACGACCCCAACGCAGGAGCACACAACCTATCTAAATGGATCACTACCTGCGCAGACACACTAGCCCCCCTCAGGAAACACTTCGCCACCCGCAACATCAAGAATGCCCCATGGTTCACCCCCGAACTCCAAGACTCCAAGCGCAAATGCCGCCAAGCGGAGAAAATATGGCGACAAGAACCCTCTACAACCTACTTCTCCACCCTCAAAACTACCATTCGCACCCATCACCAACTCATATGCACCACCAAAAGAGATCACTACAAGACATGCCTTGACAACAACTCCCAAAACAGCAAAGAACTCTTCACCATCATTAAAGAGCTAGCCAAACCCAAAGACAGCAACATAGACCCCACACACACACACACAGCCCCTATGTGATGCCCTCTCCAACCACTTCCACAACAAAATGCTAGACATCCACAACAGCTTCATACCACACACATCCACCACACACACCCTGCACTAACCCAACTCAACCCCCACTCATGACCCCCCCACCACATTCACCACCTGGGCCCCCACCACACACGAAGAAACTGAAAAAACCATGAACTCCATCCACTCCGGATCCCCCTCCGACCCCTGTCCTCATCGCATCTACAACAAATCCAGCCCAACCATCGCCCCCATACTCCGCGACATAATAAACTCCTCTTTTGACTCCTCCACCTACCCAGACTCCTGGAAGCTCACAGAAGTCACCGTTCTCCTAAAATAAAGCAAAGCCGACCCAGAGGCCCTCTCCAACTATCACCCCATCTCCCTCCTCCCTTTCCCCGCCAAGGTTGCTGAGAAACTAGTCAACGCCCTCCTATCTCATTTTCTCGAAGAAAACAACACTCTTGACCCCTCACAATCCGGGTTCCGCAAGAACCACAGCACGGAAACCGCCCTCATCGCATGCACTGACGACATCAGGACCAAAGTCGACAAAGGCGAGACCTTCGCACTCATCCTCCTAGACCTCTCCGCAGCCTTTGACACTGTCTGCCACCACACACTCCGCACACGCCTCCACAACACAGGAATTCGCCACAAAGCCTTAGCCTGGCTCATCTACTTCCTCACCGACCGGAACCAAACAGTCCGCCTTCCACCTTTCCACTCCACCGCTATCAAGATCATCTGCGGAGTCCCCCAAGGGTCCTCCCTCAGCCCCACACTCTTCAACATTTACATGATCCCCCTAGCCAACATCCTCCGACCACACGGAATCACTATCCTCTCCTACGCAGACGACACCCAACTCATCCTCTCCCTCACCCGCAACCCCACCGCTGCCAAAACCAACCTACACGCTGCTCTCCTCGACACCGCCAACTGGATGACAACTAACCACCTCAACTTAACTCCAACAAAACCGAGATCATCATCTTCAGCCCCAACAAAACTGTATGGGACGACTCCTGGTGGCCCACCGCCCTAGGCCCCGCACGCACCCCCGCAAACCACGCACACAACCTCGGCATCATACTGGACCCCTCCCTCTCCATGACACAGCAAATCAATGCACTAACATCCTCCTGCTTCCACACACTCTGCACTCTAAAAAAATCCTTCAACTGGATTCCCCCAGAGACCAGGAAGACAGTCACCCATGTACTCAGCAGCAGCAGTCTAGACTACTGTAACACCCTCTATGCCGGCACCACACTCAAACTCCAGGGAATCCAGAACACAGCCGCACGCCTCGTCCTTGGCCTCCCCCACCACGAACGAATCTCACCACACCTCAAATCCCTTCACCGGCTCCCCATAGACAACAGAATCACTTTCAAGATCCTCATCCACGCACACAAAGCTAGCCAAACCCAAAGCCAGCAACATAGACCACACACAGCCCCTATGTGACGCCCTCTCCAACCACTTCCACCACAAAATGCTGGACATCCACAACAGCTTCATACCACACACACCCACCACACACACCCCGCACTCACCCAACTCAACCCCCACTCATGACCCCCCCACCACACTCACCACCTGGGCCCCCACCACACACGGAGAAACCGAAAAAAACATGAACTCCATCCACTCCGGATCCCCCTCCGACCCCTGTCCTCATCGCATCTACAACAAAGCCAGCCCAACCACCGCCCCCATACTCCGCGACATAATCAACTCTTCTTTCTACTCCGCCACCTACCCAGACCCCTGGAAGCACGCAGAAATCACTGCTCTCCTAAAATAAACCAAAGCCGCCCGGAGGCCCTCTCCAACTATCGCCCCATCTCCCTCCTCCCTTTCCCCGCCAAGGTTGCCGAGAAACTAGTCAACGCCCGCCTATCCCACTTTCTCGAAGAAAACAACACTCTTGACCCCTCACAATCCGGGTTCCGCAAGAACCACAGCACGGAAACCGCCCTCATTGCATGCACTGACGACATCAGGACCAAAGTCGACAAAGGCAAGACCGTCGCACTCATCCTCCTAGACCTCTCCGCAGCCTTTGACACTGTCTGCCACCACACACTCCGCACACGCCTCCACAACACAGGATTTTGCCACAAAGCCTTAGCCTGGCTCATCTCCTTCCTCACCGACCGGAACCAAACAGTCCGCCTTCCACCTTTCCACTCCACCGCTATCAAGATCATCTGCGGAGTCCCCCAAGGGTCCTCCCTCAGCCCCACACTCTTCAACATTTACATGATCCCCCTAGCCAACATCCTCCGACCACACGGAATCACTATCCTCTCCTACGCAAACGACACCCAACTCATCCTCTACCTCACCCGCAACCCCACCGACGCCAAAACCAACCTACACGCTGCTCTCCTCGACACCGCCAACTGGATGACAACTAACCACCTCAAGCTTAACTCCAACAAAACCGAGATCATCATCTTCAGCCCCAACAAAACCGTATGGGACGACTCCTGGTGGCCCACCGCCCTAGGCCCCGCACCCACCCCTGCAAACCACGCACACAACCTCGGCATCATACTGGACCCCTCCCTCTCCATGACACAGCAAATCAATGCACTAACATCCTCCTGCTTCCACACACTCTGCACTCTAAAAAAATCCTTCAAATGGATTCCCCCAGAGACCAGGAAGACAGTCACCGAGGCACTCAGCAGCAGCAGTCTAGACTACGGTAACACCCTCTATGTCGGCACCACACTCAAACTCCAGGGAATCCAGAACACAGCCGCACGCCTCGTCCTTGGCCTCCCCCACCACGAACGAATCTCACCACACCTCAGATCCCTTCACTGGCTCACCATAGACAAGAGAATCACTTTCAAGATCCTCATCCACGCACACAAAGCTAGCCAAACCCAATGCCAGCAACATAGACCACACACAGCCCCTATGTGACGCCCTCGCCAACCACTTCCACCACAAAATGCTGGACATCCACAACAGCTTCATACCACACACACCCCGCACTCACCCAACTCAACCCCCACTCATGACCCCCCCACCACACTCACCACCTGGGCCACCACCACACACGATTAAACCGAAAAAAACATGAACTCCATCCACTCCGGATCCCCCTCCAACCCCTGTCCTCATTGCATCTACAACAAAGCCAGCCCAACCATCGCCCCCATACTCCGCGACATAATCAAATCCTCTTTCTACTCCGCCACCAACCCAGACCCCTGGAAGCACGCAGAAATCACTGATCTCCTAAAATAAACCAAAGACGACCCGGAGGCCCTCTCCAACTATCGCCCCATCTCCCTCCTCCCTTTCCCCGCCAAGGTTGCCGAGAAACTAGTCAACGCCCGCCTATCCCACTTTCTCGAAGAAAACAACACTCTTGACCCCTCACAATCCGGGTTCCGCAAGAACCACAGCATG